>NC_139678.1:15450988-16055702 GCF_964106915.1 Podarcis gaigeae | reverse complement strand
TGGAGGTCTTTAAGCAGAGGCTTGACAACCATATGTCAGGAGTGCTCTGATGGTGTTTCCTGCTTGGCAGGGGGTTGGACTCGATGGCCCTTGTGGTCTCTTCCAACTCTATGATTCTATGATTCTACGAGATTTGCAGTTGCACCACCGAGACCTGAACAACTTCTTAAGGAAGCTGCTTGCCTGCCCTAATTCACCCTGCAGCCCTGGTGAGAGATGAAACTGGGGAGTGTCTCTTTTCAAAGTCACAGAGCTTCATTCAATTCAGGGAACATCCAGGGATTAGCTCAGGATGTGTTTCTGTGCTAAGAACTGAGCCCTCCACCCCATTCATTCATTCATATGCTTCTAACTTCACTTTCAACCAAACGCCTCCAAGGCAGCCAACAAGACATACAAATTATGCCATACAAAAATGTGCATATATGTATATCCCTATAAATATTCATTACAAGCAACATGAATCCTCGCACAGTGAATTTCACAACTGATCAGAGATGTGAACTTGCATTCTCTGCAGCCACTACCATCACCCTTTGCTAGGTCTGTATTATATGACCATCAGGCAATAATGGGTGTGTTTTGTGGAAGATATAGATAGAGCAACACAGCTGCCTGCAATTAAGGACTTTTAATGGAGTGGGGGCGTGCAATAGCCATGGACGCAGGGAGAGGACAATCAGGTGGTCAGGTGACAAAGAGGACACAGGGCTCCTTCACTTTTAATAGCTGTATAGAAGGCAGGATTTTCCACTTCTTCTTCTACCCAACTATTAAAGGAGAAACAGCCCTTGTTCCACCTGACCAACTTTGGTCACAGTAAGCCCCCCCCCCCCCATTTCATATTTTGCTATTGCGCCACTGTGCATTCCTACATTTTCCCAGACCTTGTACCCCCCTCTTCCCTCAAACAAGAGAGCACCCCCAGGGCACCTTGTGACGAAAAGCTGCACTTCTCTTCCTCAGCTTCATGGAACCTGTCGTGCAAATCACACTGAATGCTCCCTTGGTGCAGTTTCTTCTCTTCCACTGTATATCTGCCATGGACTGGAGGGGAAACACTTGTTTATTGCATGGTTGCGGCTGCGCAAAGAGAGGAAGTTACCTTTTTCTCCTGGCCTCCTCTCCTTGTTTACATGTCCCTCTAAATCTCTCATGGGGTTTTCACAGTGCAGGGCATGCAGGGGCAGAGGAGGGGGGGGGATCCTGTTGCACTAGTGCAAATGTTACTGGTTTTTGTTTAATGTATATCTTGCATGGGTGGCGCTGTGAGTGGGTGGACTTTGGTAATATGGCACCCTGCGCGCAAGGACAAAATTTGGTGCTGCTCCCCCACCCCCATCCCTTCATGAGGAAGACTTCAAATAGCTCACTTGGCTAACTGCCGCGTGAAACCACAAAGCCTAGGACTTGCAGATGAGAAGGTTGGCGGTTCGAATCCCTGTGACGGGGTGAGCTCCCATTGCTTGGTCCCTGCTCCTGCCAACCTAGCAGTTCGAAAGCACCTCAAAGTGCAAGTAGATAAATAGGTACCGCTCCGGCAGGAAGGTACACGGCGTTTGGTTCGCCAAGAAGCGGCTTAGTCATGCTGGCCACATGACCTGGAAGCTGTACGCCAGCTCCCTTGGCCAATAAAGCGAGATGAGCGCCGCAACCCCAGAGTCGTTCGCGACTGGACCTAATGGTCAGGGGTCCCTTTACCTTTATATCTTGCATATACGAGCAAAAAGCATGTGGACAAGGGTGGACTTTGGTAATATGGCACCCTGCGCGCAAGGACAAAATTTGGTGCTGCTCCCCCACCCCCATCCCTTCATGAGGAAGACTTCAAATAGCTCACTTGGCTAACTGCCGCGTGAAACCAAACATGCAGAGAGCTTATTTTCAGTTCTTTATTAGCAGTAAATAGAAATACATGGAGACCATGGAATGTGAGCTATTGCTCAGAGTGCCCACTTCTCCCCCCTGGCAGCTACTTCCTACCTGTCAGCCCCCTCCTGCTGTCTGCGGTGGCCGCGAAGGGAATCCCCCTGTCTCTGTTTGGCTTTCTGTTCAGATAGATAGATATATAAAGGTAAAGGGACCCCTGACTGTTAGGTCCAGTCGTGGCCGACTCTGGGGTTGCAGTGCTCATCTCGCTTTATTGGCCGAGGGAGTCGGCGTACAGCTTCCGGGTCATGTGGCCAGCATGACTAAGCCACTTCTGGTGAACCAGAGCAGTGCACAGCAACACCATTTACCTTCCCACTGGAGCGGTACCTATTTATCTACTTGCACTTTGATGTGCTTTCAAACTGCTAGGTTGGCAGGAGCAGGGACCAAGCAACGGGAGCTCACCCCGTTCTGGGGATTCGAACCGCTGACCTTCTGATCGGCAGGTCCTAGGCTCTGTGGTTTAGACCACAGCGCCACCTGCTGAGAAACAACAACTGGGAAACATTTGCCTGCGAGCACTACAATTGGAGAACAGCCTTTACCAAAGGTGTTGTGGGCTTTGAAGACACTTGAACTCAGGATGCAAGGGAGAAACATGCTAAGAGGAAGGCACGCTTGGCAAATCCACACTGTAATCAACTCCTGCCCGGAAACCAACGTCCCCACTGTGGAAGGACGTGTGGATCCAGAATTGGCCTCCATCAGTCACTTACGGACTCACTGTTAAAACTTTGTGTATGGAAGACAGTGGCTCCCAGTACGTTTCCAAGCACCAACAAGTGTTGGTGTTGGTGCTGACCTTTAAAGCCCTAAACGGCCTTGGACCAGTATACCTGAAGGAGCATCTGCACCTCCATCATTCTGCCCGGACATTGAGGTCCAGCTCCGAGGGCCTTCTGGCGGTTCCCTCATTGCGAGAAGTGAGGTTACAAGGAACTAGGCAGAGGGCCTTCTCGGTAGTGGCGCCCACACTGTGGAACACCCTCCCTTCAGATATGAAGGAAATAAGCAGCTATTCTATCCTTAAAAGACATCTGAAGGCAGTCCTGTTCAGGGAAGTTTTTAATATTTAATGCTGTACTGTTTTTAACACTTGATTTTCACAGTAATTCTTTTTTAAAGAAATAAATGAACTGTGCCCCCTCAGTTTGGCACCCTGAACTGCACACACCTCCCTAAATCCAGCACTGATTGTGGATAGCACATTGTCCAAAGTATTGACTTAAACCATTAGGATACACAACTTGATCAAATTCTGAGCCTTTCCAGACCAGGAAAGTGTTGGTTGTTTTTCCGACTGCAGAACATTTTGCTGAATGCCGCCCAATATTTGTGAGCCGTGATCTTTCCAAATTGTTCATTATTCCAAAAGGAAAGTATCAGTGAATCTCACACATGGTGGAAATTCCCTTTTGTAGGCAACTGTCAAAAATACAGGAGCCCTGTCCTCTGTTTCACCTGTGGTCAACGTGCCCCTAAGGTCAGAACACGGTAGTGTTGACATCCACAAATGAAGATAGTTGCTCCAGAGTTTTATATAACAAAGCTGCAAAAAAAAGAAAAAAAGTACAAACCTACTTGATGAGCCAGATCGCCTGTTTTTTCTAGGAGTCCATCTGTGGGCATATAGATGATATCCTGTTTCGGAAATAATTACATCGTAAATAGAAGAACTTCTTAGAATAGAAATGCAGCTGCCTAAGTCTGATTCTCCCACAGCTAAAGCTCTCTGAAATGTGGCAATAATGAATGTGAATCGCTTGAAATAGCTTTTGTAAAAACTTAGTTGTAGTACCATACTGGCCTGAATATAAGCCTCCCCCCCAAAAAAATTCTGATCATGAGAAGTTAAAGTGCGGCTTAAACTCGCGACCTTACAAAAATTGGCTTTTATAATATCGCTGCTGAAATAGACATACGGTAAAACAGAACAGGTGTGAGTGCCTGCGAAATTTTAAGGGAGCGGCTTATATTCGGCTAAATGTATTTTTTTCTTCCCCCACCTCCTTGAATTTGAAAGGTGTGGCTTATATTCGGGTGCGGCTTACATTCAGGCCAATACGGTACTTGCCTGACTGAAGAAATTTAACATGTGAAGTGGGAAGGTGCAAAGACAACACAAGGGTGACAGAAGAGGGATTTTCAGCAGGTGTCACTTGTATGGACAGGTAAACCGGCTGAAATCCCCTCTGTTAAAGGTGCAGGAGTCCTGTCCCCCCCCCCCCTGCATCTGGCCACTCTGTTAACATGCAGTCCTAAACAGGTTTGCTCTCTAATAAAAGTGGTTAGGATTGCAGCCTGGAGATGGAATCCTGTGCTCCGCTTACCTGAAAGCAAGCCCCATTGAACTCAACAAGTTGAGATGTATAGGATTGTGCTGCAAGTTATTAAACTGTATGCATTTTTGTTGATTAATGAATAAATCTGCACGAATTTGCATATTAATACAATGCTTCTGAAGACAGAAAGCACACTTTGTGTTCAGAAGATGCCCCCATTTGAGGCACTGGTACCAACTTCAAAAAAAGTCTCCTGTGTGTAAGAGAATAGTCAATGCATATTCTAAGATGGTGCCTGCCACCTAGTTTTTTTTATAATAAAATGTTACAAAGGTTATTGTACCTTTTCTAGCATTCAAAATAATATTTTTAAATTATTTAAATTTTTGCTGCTGAATTAATCAAGGACACCTTTTCATTCAGTTAAAAGATTTGGTGTTACTTAATGTAGTAGATTGGTGGGACGTGGGTGACGCTGTGGGTTAAACCACAGAGCCTTGGACTTGCCAATCAGAAGGTTGGCTGTTCGAATCCCCGCAACAGGGTGAGCTCCCATTGCTTGGTCCCTGCTCCTGCCAACCTAGCAGTTCGAAAGCACATCAAAATGCAAGTAGATAAATAGGTACCGCTCCGGCAAAAAGATAAACGGCGTTTCCGTGCGCTGCTCTGGTTCGCCAGAAGCGGCTTAGTCATGCTGGCCACATGACCTGGAAGCTGTACGCCGGCTCCCTCGGCCAATAAAGCAAGATGAGTGCTGCAACCCCAGAGTCGGTCACAACTGGACCTAATGGTCAGGGTCCCTACTGTTTAGTTGGGTAGCCTGTTGGTGACAATAAATCTCTTAATAAAAACAGTGCATCCCTTAGAATATTATAATTACTATCCTAATGATCAGTTATACAATTATCTAATTTTATGGCATGGCAGATGAGCCATGCCAAACTGAGCTCCAAACTTCATTCCCCTGAGTATGAATATTATTGGAAATCAAGTGCTACATTTAAGGAAATATTCCTCTCTTGAAAACATCGCTTTTGTACTGCCAAAAAAGACCCCTCTATTCCTCTTTGCATCATTAGCAGCATACAGAGAAGAGGCACAATTGCCCGGAAATGTAGCAGTCATTACCTTAAGCTTGGTGTCAGACGCTGGTCTTGTCCCAGACTCCACTGTGCATTTCTGCTTTTGGGGGAAAAGAACGTAGAGGCAATATTGTAAATGGCCACAAATGGGCAACAAACAAAGTTGAAGACATTCAAAATACATAGGATGATTTAAAAAAAAAAAATTAGTTAGATAGAATGGCCAAGTGAAAAGAGTGCTGGCTCTTTTGTTTCGGACAAGACTAGTTCGGACAAGGCTAGTTTGAAACTAGCCTTTTTGTATACCAATAGCTTAGTAACTTTTACCATCTTGTAACCAGGCAACACTTCACTGCCTGTGCAACTTTTTCTGACTGCTGTATGGAAAAACACATGAATCTGACCTTTGGAGAGTTTTGTAAGTAAACTATTTTATGACTTACCAAACGTGATCTATTTGTGTGCTTGCTAGGGAAGTGAGATATATTGGGGTTCACTGAGAAAGGCACATTTAAGAAGTTTTACAGCCTATATTTCCATGCTTTGCTGTCTTTTTGGTGCTATTAAATTTTTGCTGGGGTTCTCTTACCCAAAAGCATTTGGCCAAAACTTAGGCCTCGGCTTCCAGGATTCCAATGAATTGTTATGAGGATAAAATAGTGCACCCATGGATGCTGCCCTACGCTCTTTGGAGAAAGGCTGGGATGAACATTTTATAAATAAATATTTTCCACTTTATTTTCACTACTTTTTAAAGACTAGGCAGTTCTATTAATCTGAACATATTTGAGTAGGATGTGGATGATAGGAGGGGAAAAGGAAGGAGCATTTATTTTATAAATATTAGAAAACAACATAGTCTTCTGTGATCTGGAACATATAGACCAGTGTTTCCCAAACTTGAATCTCCAGCTGTTTTTGGACTACGATTCCCATCATCCCTGACCACTGAATGGGAGTTGTGGTCCAAAAACATCTGGAGACCCAAGTTTGGGAACATTGATATAGACAGAAGAAAACCCCATAGAGTTAAATAAGGAATTTACCATGAATCTATGCCTTAGTCCCTCCATGTTGTCTGGAAATTTGGCAACATCCATCAGAGCAGAAGTCTAAAACAAAGGTTTAATAGAGAGCTTTGCTGAAAAGGACCACTTTTACCATGTTCCTAAATATAAACAATTTCATTGAGTATATTCATCTTTGTAACTGGCAAACTACTTCATGGCTTAATCTCTTGGTACCCACTTCTGCTCTTTTTGCCTCCTGAGGAGGAAGTCAAACTCATGAAAAGTGTTGTTGTTGTTTTTAATGCTGATGACCTCAACGCATTGTGACACAATGCACAGCTCCAAAATAAATTGCCTCCCCTCAGCTAATCATGTTTTCTTAGAGCAAAACCAAATATACCGTACTTTTCCGTGTATAACACTAGGTTTTCTTAGTTTAAAATTATGTGAAAAACTGTGGGTCATCATATACAGTGGTACCTCAGCTTACATACGCTTCAGGTTACAGACTCCGCTAACCCAGAAATAGTGCTTCAGGTTAAGAACTTTGCTTCAGGATGAGAATAGAAATCGTGCTCCAGTGGCGTGGCGGCAGCAGGAGGCCCCATTAGCTAAAGTGGTGCTTCAGGTTAAGAACAGTTTCAGGTTAAGAAGGAACCTCCGGAACGAATTAAGTACTTAACCTGAGATACCACTGTACACAGATAGTAAATGGTGGGAATTTTTTAAATTGGAGTCCCTAAAAATAGGGGGCATCTTATATATGGAGACGTATTATACCTGGAAAAATACAGTAGTTTGTTAAGGGTGCTGACCTCACAGACCTCTAATTCCCAGCAGCCTTAATAAATACAGTCAAATCTCGTTCTACGTCCGCCTCCACTTGCATCTGCTTCAGCGAATGTCCACGGCAAACCCGGAAGTACTGGAACGGGTTACTTCTGGGTGCGCCACTCACGCATACACAGAAGCGCTAAATCATGCTGCATGTGTGCAGACACAGCACTTCAATGTGTGTCGTTTTTGGGTTGCGGCGGGGCCTCCGGAACTTATCCCTGGATCCCCACCGTAACCCGAGGTTCCAATGTACTGTTCCCAGGATTCCTCATTACATAACCTTGACACAACTATTGTTGTGCACCAACCCAATCTCCAAGTGAAAGAATGTCCCTATTTTCTAAGGAGTGTTGGAGGGTAGTTATCCTTTCCTAGGAGAAATAGGAACGCTTCCAAAAGCTAGGGGGGGAAGTATATAGCTTATGTGGCTGACCACACACTTTGCAGAAGACTCAGGCAGTAATGAGAAGGGCATTCACCTGCAGGCTGTCAGGGCGAACAGTGCTAACCTTCCTCTGCTAACAGTACTGTGGTTCTGACTTTACTGATTTTAGTGTCAGTATTAGGATCTGCATCTCCAAACCAGGAAACAATTACATCTAGAAACCTACCTTTGGGTCATTTTTAATTCTGTTAGCCACCAAGTGCTAGCATTTTGCTTTTGCGAAGAAGGCACCTCTCACACCGAGGCAATCTGTTCCATGCCACGCTCACAACTATGGTAACAGAACTGTGGCACTATGACATCACCATTGGCATGGAAAGCTTATCTACATAACCGTATCCCAGAAAACCACTCAGCCACCCGCCTGTATTGTTTTCACCCTCTTCTCCTGGGCTGAGCGTGCATTGGATATAGTTGCAGAAGCATGTCTCTCTGAGTGTCTCTCTCACTCAGTGACTGGAAGGGAGAGACACACTGCTATGCCAGCAGAACGGCCAATGCATCCTTTGCATGCTGAGCCCAGGAGAAATGAGAGTGAAAGCAAGACAGACAGTCCGGGTGTGCTGAAATGGAAGAGATATTCCAAGTCTCCTGAGGGGGCAAGAAGCATTCGCTTCCTGCATTGCCCTTGCTCAGCGTTCTAAGGCTCTTTTGTCTAGAACGCTGCTTAGGTGTTGGAATCAAAGCGGCTAATGGTCCTGGCCTGGGACTCAATGGCGCCATGTTGTCTGGCGTCCTCTCACTGCTGCGCGGGAGATGATGCCTCATTTTCTGAGCTTGAGGTCCTTGCACAGTGCTTGGGGAGGCTGCTAGGAATCCATGCTCAAGCCCTTGTGCGTTGCCATTCTAATATTACTACTGCTGCTGCTGCTTTGATTTTGTTACTGGATGGTTTGCGGTTGTACTTTTATGATTTGTAATAAGCAGTGCTTTTTTTCTGGGGGGACGCATACCCCTAAACATTTTGTGAATCTAAGTTTGGCCTCATTGAGGGGCAGTATATCAATATAAGTAGGAAAAGGAGTACCCCTAAACATTTTAAGGGGGGGGAAGCACTGGTAATAAGTGCGTGTTTTGTTTTTAATTGCTTTATTTTTGCAACCCACCCTAGACTCATAGAACTGAAGAGTTGGAAGGGACCACAAGTCCAAACCCTTGCAATGCAGGAATCTTAACTGAAGAATCCCTGACAGATGGCCATCCAACCTCTGCTTAAAAACATCTGATGGAGAATCCACCACCTTCAGATGGAACCTGCTGCGCTGTTGGAACAGCTCTTACCATCAGAAGGTTCTTCCTAATGTTTAGCTGGATTCTTGTAATTCAAGGTTTAGATCCTCCCTCTGGAGCAGAACTGGCACCATTTGGTGAAAAGTGAGCTTTAAGTATTCATCATCATATCATCCTATTTGTTATTCAGTCTTGTTATGTAGAACGTAAGTTTTCCTGGACCACTTGGTGTCATTTGATACCAACCAAGGTAACCTTCTGAATTGCTCGTTTGGGTTTGGCATGAAGGCATTGCTTTATGGTGGAGTTCTGCTCACTCCTGGACAGTTGTTCTCAGAAGAATGGTGCTGGGGGACTTTTGCTCTGCCCAATCTACATGAAACCACTGGAAGAAGTCATCATGAGGGTAGGGTTGTGGTCTCATCTCTGTGCTGTTCTATGTCTCTTTTCCATTTTCTGATCCCAGGGAGGCTATACTGTAAAGTTCTAAACTGGTACTTGGGGGTTGTTTTGGGGATGGGTAAGGGGGAATTTCCAAGGAAAAATCTTTAGCAGTATGCAGGTGCTGTGGGTTGGGATACCGTATGCTACAGAAAGTGGTTTACAACTGGCCTTCGAAAGGGTGACACACCATATCACCTGAAAGACCAGCTATGCAGTTTGGGAATTTTCTTGAGAGCTCACACAGAGAAAAGGCTCAGGTGGTGGGGTTAGCCATGATTGTTTTACCAACTGCAGTCCTATTTAGAGAGGTCAGACCTAGCCACAGTAATCCATGTTCTAGGCACATACAAGATTGATGACTAATGTCATCTCCATGGGACTGCACTTGAAGACAGCCTGGAAATTCAGCTGCTTCAGAATATAGCCACCAGGGTCTTGATGGAGACAAGGTGGCAAGACTCCTGAACACTATACCAGCAACACTGGTTGCTGGTGTATTTTCAATCCCAACTTAAAAGTACTGGTTTTAACCTTCAAAGCAAGTCACCTGTCACTTGGTGAATCAATACTTCATAAATCGATACATCTGTTGAAGCAGTTCAGTTCGTATTAAACAGTACTCCCAGCTACACCCCACCAGTCACTCAACTGATAACATATGACACCAGAGGTGTAGAGATGAATGACAAAGGAACCATCAGGTGCGCTCTTAGATCCTGGTTCTCACCAACAAGGTGAGGACAATTTAAGTACTGGAACTCTTAGTATGACTGTTACCAAGCTTTATCAATCTTATTCAGTGAATCTGAAGAACCTATGTAAACAGGAATTAGCAAGTGGTCATTACCATCCCAGAGCCTCCTCTTAACATAGCACTGACACGGGGCCTCCATGTAGTTTTAAAAGCCAGGTTCACGACTATCATCTTTTTTTGAGGTTTGTAAGCTTGCACTTTGTTTTATAAGACCATTCTAGGAGCCTTTTTTGGCTGAAGAGTTGGATAAAAGTTTCTCTCCTAATTAAGACTGTAACTAAATTTTGCAGCATGTATGCTGATCAAACTTTGGCAGTAGCTGCCTATAGACCCCAGTAAAGGAATCCCATTGAAAACCAAGTAATTCAACCAAGATACATTCTGAACACTTTTATTTCTAGATACTTCCAGAGTAACTGTACATGCAAAACTGCATTAGTCACAATAGATTTACAGTAGATTCTAATCTATTTTAAGTGTGGAATTTAGAATCCTTTTTACAGTATATAAAAAGACTAAACATCAATATCCCAGAACTTTGAATAGGATGTTTAAATATTCCACTTTTTAAAGTTGCAATACCTAGTTACTAGGCATTGTATGTTACAGATGGTTGAGTTATCAGAACTTCAGAGGCTTAACAGCAACATTGCAGAACAAATCTAAGCTCCCAACGTATCCCCCCCTTTTCTGTCCACAGCCAACCTCAAAACCCTGCCATCCACTTAACCAATAGAATTTATTCGCCTGTATATAGGATTGTACAGTGTTATTTGTCATGAGAAGACACTCCCTCAATGGCATCTCACATAAACTTTAAAAAGAAATTTAACAAAAATAAAGGTGTAACATCTTCAAAAAATAAATATAAAGAGGGAATGCAGACAAGTGTCAAGACATTTTGGCAGGTCACATTCATAATATACAAAATATAACTTATTCAAAGCCAAGGGCAAAAGAAATATATCCAAATTTCTCTTTCAAGAAGTCAACCATTTAATCCACTTCTTCCATGCGTGATGTGTCATCATCTCCTTCAAGTGGTGGCATTTCTTCAGCAACTGCAGGGGTGGTTTCTTCCGTAGCAGTATCATCTTCATCTATACCTGTAATTGAATTATAGTGTTTTATCACTAACTTTAACTCTAGTACCTTTAGCAAAAATTGAGTTTTAAACTATGTATATTTCCACAACAATAAAGCTTTCCCAACTATGCAACATTTAGTTAATGAGGTTTAGCTTACCCAAACCAAGTTTTATCATTCTATAGATACGGTTGGCATGTGTCTGGGGGTCTTCTAGACTGAAGCCAGATGACAGGAGAGCAGTCTCATACAGCAGGATGACCAGATCCTTCACTGATTTGTCATTCTTATCAGCTTCTGCCTTCTGCCTCAGTGTCTCAATAATAGAATGGTCAGGATTGATCTCCAGATGCTTCTTGGCAGCCATGTAGCCCATTGTGGAGTTATCCCTGAGTGCTTGTGCTTTCATTATCCTCTCCATGTTTGCTGTCCAGCCATATGTGCTGGTCACAATACAGCATGGGGAAGTCACCAATCGGTTGGAGACTACAACCTAGGGAGATAGAGAGAAAATCCATACAGCTAAATGTGTTACAGTACTAACATTTTTGCATGTGAATGTTATCTTATTGGGTATTTAGTTTGTACCAAACTAATGGGGATTATAGTTGTACCAAACTTTTAATGGGGATACATGCAGGCTACTTCAACATACTGCAATATGGAATCATCTCAACACCAAGCTAGTACACCAAGTGCACCAGCATAATTAAGCTTTAGTTATCAAACAGCAATCCATTAGGTAGCACTAAGAATTTTAAAAGATTTAGACAAGGATTAGAAAGGTATCACATTGGCTGGGATTAGTTAAACTCTATAGAGTCAGAGCTGGAAGAACTTCTGCAAACTGTTGCCTGGCAAGATGAACTAATAGCCTAACAGAACCAGCCTAACAGAACCAGATAACTTATGAACTTGCAGGAAACAATCTGACAACTGCTTTTACCAGAGTTTACATATTATTTCATGCTTACCTTCTCTACTTTCTTTTCAAGTATATCTTTCATGATCTTGCAGAGGCTTTCAAACTTTGCTTTCTTCTCCTCCTGTTTCTTTTTCTCCTCTTCATCTTCAGGAAGTTCTAGTCCCTCTTTTGTTACTGAAACCAAAGTCTTGCCCTCAAATTCTTTTAGCTGCTGTACACAGTATTCATCAATGGGCTCAATCATGTAAATTACTTCCAAACCATGTTTACGAAGGCGCTCCACAAAAGCAGAGTTTGCTACTTGATCTTTGGTTTCACCTACAAAGAGAGAAACAGATTCAATTACTTTAACTAAGCACTCCTCCATCCCCAAATTGGTTAAGTCTAAGACCAAACAGTTTCCCTCAAATGAAATTTGCTACCAAGCCACAAACATATGCAGCATCAATGCCCAAAGTAACAATAGTCTAAAACATAGAAGATGAAATATGGCAAACCTGTGCAACAAATTCAAATTCTATAAAGCCACCCTTGGTCAATAGTCAAGTCAATCTAAAATGCAACATCTAGACAACACACACAGTTTCCCAATAATCCTCAGTTAATCAAGGTAACTAGACTTCATTTCACTACTGAAAGTTGTAGTCATTTTAGCTTCTAGTTATAAAAGTGAAACTTGCCTGTAATGTAGTATATATGTTTCTGATTTTCCTTCATCCGGGTGCAGTAATCTTTTAATGATACCATCTCATCCCCAGATGCAGAAGTATAGTATCTCAACAACTCTGATAGTTTCTTGCGATTCTGTGAATCCTCATGTATGCCAAGCTAGAAGAAAGTTGCAATTTTTATGTTAGGCATTACCCAAATCTCAAGACGCACAGGAAAGTGCATTCTCTGACCCAACCAACCTTAATGTTTTTGGAAAACTGCTCGTAGAACTTCTTGTAGTTTTCTTTATCTTCTGCCAACTCAGTAAAGAGTTCTAAGCATTTCTTGACCAAGTTCTTCCGGATCACTTTCAGAATCTTGCTCTGTTGCAGCATTTCACGGGAGATATTTAGAGGCAGGTCTTCCGAATCAACAACACCTCGCATGAAATCTGTGAAGAACATATTCATTAGTCTATCATGCAGAGTGATAATCTAGCTATTCCTAGACATGGGTTATTTATATGCCTAAGTAATTGTATGTTGCTTTCAGTTTATAACAAGGTTTCCTGAAACGGTCATTCCTTAGGGTAGATAGGGCACAGTGCAAAGGGGGGGGGGGGGAGTCCAGGCAAGACCTGGAGTCAAAAAGAGCCTAGGGGTTGTAGAAGTAGTTTATGATGGCAAATGAATAAAGATCAGAAATAATTGCCATGGGCATGTTCACCTCCTTTGCAAATGAGAAGCCTCTATTTAGTAAGACAAATCCACAACTATTATTGGAAAATGCTGCTTTACTGCCAATTGCTTTAAATAGTTACACGGATCAATTCATGGTATCATTATTTTCCTTCGTTTTACTTAATTGTTCCTAGTTATGGTATTTGATCATTAATAAATGTTGATTATATACTTCTTGATTTTACTTCATATTTGCATAAAATTTAGGTTGGGGCCACTGACACTTTGTAAGCTCTTTGAGTGGCAAGTGAATTCTTAGATTTGGGAAAGCCTGATTTAGAAAAAAAAAGTAGTACATCATGGCAGCGTCACCATGCTGCACACACATCACTCACTTGGCATTAGAACTTATTAAAAAATGGAATTTAAAACAGAAGCACTCCACACATAACATGCATTAATTCACTCTCAAGATATGTGAGGTGCTGCATTTACACTTATGTTATACATCTTCCAGGCCACTCTGCACGCACCACAGGTAGCAGCAACTTCCATCCTATATCTACCAGACTACTACTTAGAAGATGCAGAGCTATTCACTTACTCAGATATTCAGGGATTAATTCTTCACAGTTATCCATGATGAAGACTCTGCGCACATACAGCTTGATGTTATTCTTTTTCTTTCTGTTTTCAAACAAGTCAAAAGGTGCACGCCTTGGAACAAACAAGAGTGCTCTGAATTCCAGCTGCCCTTCCACAGAGAAGTGCTGCAAAAAGAGGAAGTTGTAGTGAAACATCTGGAGAGCCCAAGGATTCCTTCACTCCCTATGTGCCCACTTCCATTGGCAGAATGGGCACTTTTACATGTGCCATGTAATACCCGCAGCGTTTCTGTAAGAACTCATTGGCACAATGTGGCAGCACTGTCACTTTGTAACTCCTTGCCCATTGATAGTAGGCAGATGTATTCACTGTATTCTTTTTTGGTGCCTGCTGAAGACATTCTTATTTAGGCAAGCCTATCTACATTTTTAGAATGTTTTGTGAGTTTTAACTTGTCAGTGGTTTTAACTTTCTGTATGTTTTAAATTTTGATTGCAATTTTTTTTAGTAATGTTACTGTTTCATCAATTTTGTAAACCTCATTGAGGGCCTTTTCTACAATCAATCTATACTACAACTTTAGCTTTCCATAAGTAACAATCTTACTTTGACTGCTAGATGATCTTCCCAGTCATTGGTCAGGCTCTTGTAGAATTCTCCGTATTCTTCATTAGTAATGTCATCTGGGTTCCTGGTCCAAATTGGCTTAGTCTTGTTCAGCTCTTCCTGGTCAATGTACTTCTCCTTGATCTTCTTCTTTTTCTTCTTGTCACCCTCTTTCTTTTCCTCTTCCTCATCAGAGCCAACATCTTCAATCTCAGGTTTATCTTCAGCTTTTTCTTCCTTTTCTTCCTTCTCTTCCTCTTTTTCCTCAGCTTCATCATCACTCACCTCTTTATCACGCTCTTTCTCCACCTGCCCACAAAAAACAAAGTTGAAACAAGGCCGGTGAATTTGCATGACTGAACTACACAAGTGAAAAGACCACTGGTTGATAAGGAAGCACATAAACCTCCACAATACCACTTTCTTCCGCAGCTTTGAACTTCAGTTGCCCTCCTATTCCAACCTATTAGAGTGACTAGTTAATCCAAAATAATTTGCTGCAACCTTTCATTATTAAAGCTTTACCAATGCTTGAGCATGCACTGAAAATTTTGCTTCCCTTGCTATTTTTGACACACATATGTGAACTGCTTGGTAGTTCTTATTTCAAGGAGAATTAACAACTATGATTTTTGTATCCGGTACACAATACAATGGTTCTGGAGACAAAGTCACTTACAAAAAGTGTTATTGGATATCCAATAAACTGGGAATGCTTCTTGACTATTTCTTTAATTCGTCTCTCTTCAATGTATTCTGTTTGATCTTCCTTCAAATGTAGAATAACCTTTGTACCACGGCCTAAAGGCTCACCTGCAACACAGAGTTACAGAAGTTAACTGCCACTGCCACAAAAGCTATTTTGAGTATTTGACTGCTAAGTAACAATTCCAAACAGCCAGCTTTAGGAAATGTAATGTTTTAACGTGCATATGTTGGCTCAGGACAATTACTGATCTAGTTTTGTACCAGAGCTCTAGTTTTCCTTAGAATCATGGCAATTTACTAACATTTCTTACCATTGTCCAGCCGGACAGTAAATGATCCACCAGCTGAAGACTCCCAAGCATACTGTTCATCATCATTGTGCTTGGTGATCACGGTTACTTTCTCAGCAACCAGATATGCGGAGTAGAAACCAACACCAAATTGACCAATCATGGAGATATCTGCACCAGCTTGCAAAGCCTCCATGAAGGCTTTGGTGCCAGACTTGGCGATGGTTCCCAGATTATTCACCAGATCAGCTTTGGTCATTCCAATGCCAGTATCCACAATGGTCAGGGTACGATCATGCTTGTTAGGAATAAGGTTGATCTTCAGGTCCTTTCCAGAATCCAGTTTGCTTGGGTCAGTCAAACTCTCATATCTGATTTTATCCAGAGCCTGTAGAACACAAGGTAACATTTTCAGTGTTTAGAAAACCTTAACATAAACCAATTATTTCTTTTCTACCCCTTGGAAGATTTACTTACATCAGATGAATTGGAGATAAGCTCCCTGAGGAAGATTTCCTTATTGGAATAGAAAGTGTTGATGATCAGGGACATCAACTGAGCAATCTCTGCCTGGAAGGCAAAGGTCTCCACATCCTCCTCCATTGGCTGATCTTGTGTGTGTACTTCCTCTGGCATCTACAAATAGTAAAGAATTTTTTTTAAAAGCACAGTTCACTGAATGTAGCCACTGAATTAACAATTGCATGTTTTAAGCATCCTAACTAGGGTCCTAAGTATCTGTTATCTAAGTAGGGAAATTATGTTTAAAGTTTACTTTAGTGGGGAGTCAGTTTTAACTCAATCTCAAATACTGTACATACTAGACAATTTACTAGCTCATCAACAGTTCCCAAAGTAATGTTTCACAGATCAAGAATTTCTGAAAGCAGCTTGCCATGCAAATTTTTCCTGTTATAAAGTTGGTTACAAGATAGATAAGAGAACTCATGTTTAATAATGCAGTATTTCCCAACAGTCTGCTCTCCTGGGAGTAATTCAAGCAGCAGCACCCTATGTAATCAATCACCAGCCCAGACTCTCAATACACATTGCATGGAGCAATGATAAATCAATTTTATTGTGAAAAAAGTTCACTCTGCCATACATAATATGCACCCGTTTTAAGAAATCCTGGCAACTACCGGTAATTAAAAAAAGGCCAATGTTTGCTGTGTGCGCGCTGGCTGCATCTACTCGGCATTAAACCCCACCGAATTCCGCAAGCTTAACAACTTCTGAACGAACAGGTAAGAAAGGAGGCTTAAATATGGTCTTGCTGTGGCTTTTTGCTACTGTAACATGAACCATTTAAACCTGAAACTCGAGGGGGGGAACTCAACAGCACCTGCAAAACGGCCCCCCTCTGCCTAGCGAAACGACCAAAGGAACCGAATGAAAGAGGGACACTGCACTGGCTCTCCCAAGACGCCAGTCCCTGCGCCCCCTGCCGGCCTCGACGCGGAACACACTAAATCCTTCTAGAAACTGCTAGAGCCTTCCCGCCCACCCTCTCTCTTTTTTTGCCCTTTCAAACCCCTCCCTTCACCAGCGCTTTGACAAGCCAATCCTCTCGACCGTGCCGCGAAGCTGCCAGAGACTTAACGTGCACGCGCCGCCACGGCAGAAGACATTCCCCCCCTCCCGCACCCCAACTCGCATCCGCCTCCCCATCACCACCGCCGCCCCCACGAGCGCCGCTTCCATCTTCCCTCCCCACCCCCCACCCCCAGGTACTGGACAATCGAGCCCGTTCTCACCGAGAACAACCGCCCGCTCCTTCGACGTAACCGCCTTCCGCTCATCGGCTCCGTTACTATGTCCGTTAGCCCCGAGCAACTCTGCCTATTTATTCTTCCCCGCAGAAAAACGCCAACTCTTTATTTATTGTGCAGTTTTCTACGCACACGTAGAATGAGCGGCGAGAGCGGGAATAAGAGACACGCGGCCCATTTGCTTCGCTGAGGTGTTTATGTGGGGGGAAGAGGCATCTTTCCCCGCTTGTACCTTCTAAACCAACCCCCCCCCCCCAAATCTCTTCAACCGCCTCCAACTCCGTCCTTCACGTTGCCAGCCGCGCCACTTCTTTCCTCCGTCCTTCTCCCCTTCCCCATCACCGCGCGGCACCTCAAAGCACCGGCAATTCCGCCCCGTCACTTCTCCGATGCCACTTCTGTGGCTATCGCGACGGGTGTCCGTGAGGGGCAACAGACACCGCCAACTGCCGTCCCCCTACCTAGCGGCCTCCTCACCTTGGCGGCGGTTGGATGACCAGGCTGCTTGAGAACGCTTCCTCTCAGAGAGCTCGCTCCCTCGCTACCTCCTCTCGAGCTGCACTGCGCGGCGCCCCCGCCTCACGCTCGCCTTATATAGCCTCGCCGCCGCCTCTTTCCAGAACCATCGGGAACCTTCACTGACAGAGAACGCGCGGGGCGGGGAGCAGGCGGGGTTTCGCCTCCCGCGCGAGGGGGGAAAGGGGATGAACCAAGCTTGGGAGGGAGGGAGGTGCGGCAAGGCGCGCATGCGCTAGCCGCGCCTCTCTTTACCCTCCCACATGGAAACTCGCCGAGTTGATATGCGAGGGGCTCTTCTTCCCTTACCCCCGCCTGGCGGGAGACTGCGCGTGCGCGAGCGCGAGCGCAGAAGTCCCCGCGAGGGGCCGCTGGTTTAGAGGAGGGAAACGCTGCAGCTTGGCGCGGTGACGCCGTCGCCCTCGTTACGGAGAACAACCGAGAAGCAAGGGCGGGGCTTCTCGCATTTTCTTTGCCTTGCCCCTCCCATCCTTCATCGAACTAACGAGGAGGGGCAGAATTGCGCCCTTCCCCCTCCGCGACGGTTGGAGGCTTGAGAAGCTTCCCGACGCTGCCTCACCTCAGAATGTCCTAGAAGCCGCGGGAAGCTGAAGGTGTTCTTCTTCTCCCGCTACACCAACACTTAAGAACTGCCTTGAAACGTCAAGACTTCGTTTCAGTTTACACACACACAGTTGCCCCCTCAAAAACAAACTGTCTTCCACAACCCCCTCTCCCACCATGTGTGATTTATACCTATATATCATATATACCTCAGGATGACTCCCCATGGGCCCAAGAGTATCTGCAGACCCTCCAAATGTCCCTGTTTTCCAGGGAAGTCCCTGATTTAGAGAGCCGTCTGGTTTCTGATTTGATCCCGAAATGTCCCACTTTTCCTTAGGATGTTCCTATTTTCATTGGAGAAATATTGGAGGGTACGGAGTTATCTGACCCCCAGCCATCTGAAGACAATCTTGCATAAGGAAGTTTTTTAAAAAAAAATGTTTTACAGTGGTACCTCGGGTTAAGAACTTAATTCGTTCTGGAGGTCTGTTCTTAACCTAAAGCACCACTATAGCAAAGTTCTTAACCCGAGGTACTATTTCTGGGTTAGCGGAGTCTGTAACCTGAAGTGTCTGTAACCTGAAGCGTATGCAACCCGAGGTATCACTGTATTATGTTTTATATACAGTCATACCTTGGGTTACAGACGCTTCGGGTTGTGGCGAACCTGGAAGTACTGGTACAGGTTACTTCCGGCGCATGTGCATGTGCAGAAGCGCTAAATTGCACTTTGCGCATGCACAGAAGTGCCAAATCGCAACCCGCGTGTGCGCAGACGCAGCGCTGCGGGTTGCGAACGTGCCTCCCGCACGGATCACGTTTGCAACCCGAGCATCCACTGTATGTTGTAAGCTGCCCAAAGTGACTGGGGTAACCCAGGAAGAAGGGTATAAATAGTAAAATTATCATGATGGAATGGGATGTCCCTATTTGCACCGGAGGGTGCATATCCACAAAGGCTTGTGCCAGAATCTGTCAGCACCTCAAGGCTGCTATTGTGGCAAATAGAACCAGCCCACCCATGAGGCAAGTGAGACAACTGCTTCAGGTGGCAGAATCCACAGATCTGGCCTTCAAGGGACGTATCACCCTCTGCTGTGGTACCAGTGATGGCTGCAGCGGTGCATTCTTTGGAGGATGGATCTGCTGCCTGCTTGGGAGCTCTACCAATGCTGTCTCTATGGTGGCCTCCGGGCAAATCGGAGGTGCTGCTGGTCTCCCAGGAAGGAAATGGGAGCTGCCCTGTGGGGTCTCCTGGGCTCTGCACCCACCTGGCGATACTGAGATTGGGCCCCTTCCCGGCACACGATGGCCTTCAATTCCTACCTTTAACAGTTGGGCAAGGTTGATTTGATTCTCCCCCTCGTTCCTGATATAGATCTTCATCTACCCCTTTTTCCCTGGTGGGGAGGTCTCCGCCATTTTGTGGTTCGCCTCAGGTGCCAAAATGTCTTGGGCCATCCCTGGTGGCAAATAACGCTCATTTAGTCATTTAGAGACTCCTGACCTCTTCCCCATCCTGGCACAGAGGGGAAGGGGGACTTGGTGGAACTAGACTAAATGGGCGTGTGTTTGCTCCAGGTTTATTATTGCTGGGACCCAAAAGACCCCTGAGCCACTTGCCTGCGCTCGCTTTCTTTGACTGAGGTTCAGCCCAGAAAACCAAATCGTATTTGCCACACCACTGTGAAAAGCTGGGAACACAAAATACATTTTGCTGCCTGAGGCAAAGGGACAATAATGCACCCCCCTTTTCCATTCCACATACAAGAGGGGCCAGGTGGATGTTACTTCAGCACTAGCAATCTGATAGCATCCTGCACTGTACCTGTGACAATAGGCTAGTTCAAGGTAGCCGGTACCACATGCTTTTGACAGAATCTCCCCAGATCAGAATACACAAGTTTACTTATCATAGTAGTTAAGTTCAGTAATGCACACAAACACAACATAAAATTGCACTAAAAGAGGAAACATAGCATTATTTCTAACAGCTCGCTTGTGCTACAAGGCAAGCATTAATTACTTAGCTTGGTTATGGAATAAACCACAATAGCCTTTGCTGGTTTAACTGTTTGAAACTAACACAGCAGCTACCCACTGGAAATCCTTCATATTTTCAGATTTAGGAAGAGACCTAGGAACTGCATTACATCAAGTCAGATCAGTATGCAGCATCTAGCCCCAAAGTGAATGGTGATGCCTCTCCAGGGTTTCAGAAAGCAGTGTTTCCCAGCCTTACTAAGAGAACCCAGGAATTGAATGTGGTGCTTTTTGTATGCCATGATAAGTACAAAACTGCCGGGGGTTGGGCTTGATGATCCCTACGGTCCTCTCCTACTCTATGATTCCATGAACCTCTGCTTTAAAAGCCACCAATGAAGGAGAGGCCTCCACCTTCCAAGGGAGTCCACTGTCGAAGTAGAGTGCTAAGCTGGGATCTTCTTTGAATCCATTGTGCTGAGTTTCCCACACCATTCATCTGGACCTAAGGTTAGATGTGACTGCATGCAGGAAACTGTTCTGCAGTTATATTATCTGTGTTTAAAAATACATCATGTGTGAAACAGCCCACAGAGTATACTCATCTCCAGAACTGGAGCTCAAAAAGCTGTTCCCTTGGAAGCACACCGTTTTGAAATACACTCACTCATCACTGTGTGCTATATGCTTAAAGCTGCCAGACAAAAAAGCATCAAAAATAAGAAAGCATGTGGAGCCAAGGTGTCTGCAACATTTTCGGGAGTAAAATAGTGTATGGGAATATATATATATATTCTGTTTTTGGTATGGCTCTACAGATTTGGCCTCAAGCTTTTATTAGAGGATCTAGATTTCACATGGGGATGTTGTCAATTCTGCCTGCCATCCTTCTGCAACAATGTTTAGTCAGCCTTACTCGTTTTGATTTCCCAGCCCCTGCTGCTCACAGAGAATAACATGGTAGCATGTTGCCGGGTGTTGTGTCCAACATACTGACAGAGCATCACACAGAATGCTCATTGCCCCACTAGGGCATGTCATTTGCAGGAGCAAAACTTAATTTTTGCAAATTTATTCAGTGGGGGGGAGGTCTTAAAAAATGTGTTTTGGGGTGTAAGGAATTCAAATCTGCTATTCTTTTTGTGATTTGACAACATGTAGCTTGGTAAGTCTAGGTCTGATAAAGAAGCACGTAAATTGCTTTAGGAAAACCAAAGAATTTTAAGTTTACCTTCTGATTCTAAATAATAATAATAATAATAATAATAATAATAATAATAATAATATGAAAGAATACATAATAAAATTGCAAGTACTTGGCAATCATTTTTAATGATTTCTATGCAATTTTACACACATTTCATTTAGCAAGCAAAACAAATTCATATTAATTAAACCAAAATAGCTTTTGAGTTCCCAAGTCATGTTACAACTTTTTAGAACCCAATGTTTTTGGAATTTGAGAGTTTAAAAATTCAACATGTCCTATGGCCACCCCTTCACCCCCCATGGTAAAGTTTGTCATTGAGGGAGACCTGTCTATCTTTCCAAAGTATAAGAGGCTTCATCCCCTCAGAAGGGTTGGCTATGCCTGCAATTAGCATCAAACTTGAGCAAAAAATAACAACAAACACACTTTGAAAGTTTCCTGCACAAACAAAAAAACCCTTGATAAATCTGGCTGGAATTTAGCAGGCAGGCTTAATCTACTCTAGAAAGGCTGCCCTGACAGCAAATTCCAGGAAAGTTTATTTTTTAGATTCCTCATTACAGTGGTACCTCGGATTACATACGTTTCAGATTACATACCCTTCAGGATACAGACTCCGCTAACCCAGAAATAGTACCTTGGGTTAAGAACTTTGCTTCAGGATGAGAACAGAAATCGTGCTCCGGTGGCGCAACGGCAGCAGGAGGCCCCATTAGCTAAAGTGGTGCTTCAGGTTAAGAACAGTTTCAGGTTAAGAAAGGACCTCCAGAACAAATTAAGTACTTAACCTGAGGTACCACTGTATAGTCAATGAGGGCAAAACAGAACTTTTGATTTAACTTATCATATTTGGACCCAAATAACAAATAGAATCAGAGCATCACACAGTAGGCCTGACACGGATTGGGCTGTTTCCAAATGCTACATATAGAAGATTAATCTTGTGGTTGCAGCACAGCCTTAATATTTCTGACTAAATCACACAGAATATTCAAATGCATATTAGAAAGGATACAGGAAAGCTGCTAGGATTGTCTAACAGTGAACAATCTCTTCATTTGTTGAGATGGAGAATCCAAAGCAGAATAATTAACTAGGGTCCATTTGCATTGTATTCTGTTCATTCCCTCTGCAGTTCCATCAGAGTCTCTCATTCTCTGTTATGAAGTCATTTATGGCAACAAGCAAGCAAGCAAGCAAGCAAGCAAGCAAGCAAGCAAGCAAGCAAGCTCTCTTCCAAATAACTTTGCCTAAAAATAGGCATCTGCTCCCTGTTCTGCCAAAATCACCCAGTCACATCTCAGAAAGGCACACGGGTGGAGAATCTATAGAGAGAATATACACTGCTCTGATCTCCATTGGGGATGCGAGTGGCTCCCTTAGACCAAAAGACACCCCAGGTGTTGCATAGTCAACAGCTGGATGCAGATTAAGATAGCTTTTACGATTTTATTTTGCTAAATTTCCTAGAGGTGTATCTCCATTACTATAAACTCCTTTACAATCTATAACATTAACCTATATTAACCAATAACATTGAACTATAACTATAACCATCTCTTAAGACACTGAAGACAGGAGTTTCCAACTCTGTCAGAAGTTATAGGCAAGTTTTATCCTATAACTTAAAATGTTTTGGGGGGTTATTGGGTTGTTTTTGTTTCGATTTTATGTATTTTGTGTTTTTATATTGTGATTTTATCCTGAGACCTGCGTGTATAGGGCGGAATACAAATTTAACAAATAATAGAAATAATAAGAAACTTTCCTTATCACAAAAGGTCAGATCTTTTGAGGAGATGGGTTTGTTGGAGAATACATTCCAATCAACTATAATTCTATCCAAAAATAGTGACAGTCTGACGGCGTCCGAGATCCAAAGTGCAAAGGGTAGATCTGGTCCCCACCTCATCCACCTCATGTTCTTTGAATTCCGTTCCCATGCCTTTCTGTGGATATGTATGCTGTGAGTCATTCATAAAGTATACTACAGTGGTACCTCAGGTTACAGACTCCGCTAACCCAATGAACCTAATGTGTTCTTTGGGGGGGTAGGGCTATTGGGTTATTGTTTTATTTTTATTATGTATTTTGGTTTTATATCTTGATTTTATTCTGTGAACTGCCCTGAGACCCCCAGATATAGGGCAGTATATAAACTCTATTATTATTATTATTATTAATTAATTTATTTATTTACAGCAAAAATTGACAAGCTCAAATCAAGCTAAAACCAAAGCCCACAAATGCCAAACAAACTACTGAGGAAATACATGCAGCTACTGAGGAAATGCACACAGCTAGATATTGCAGCTCGCTCCCTTGCAGGTTAAGGGAGGACATGGGCAGCAGCATCGGTACTGTGTGTTCACATATAAGTCAGCTGCAGTACAGTATATAGCTTAGAAGGCAGCCTCCAAGGAAGCTGAGTGGTAATGCTGTTAGGACAATGAAAAAGGGCAAGCAGACCAAGGCAGGCATCAGAGACCCATGTGCTTTTGAAAGCATCAGCAAATAAAGCCATATCTATAGTTCTATTGGAGTTAGGAAAAGGAATGTTGCACTGCTCCACATCCCCACTAGCAGATGGTACCTCATCAATGCAAGCTGCAACCCTACCCACGCAGAGAAGAAGGCAGAGTACATCATGCCTGCAGTTCATAGGCAGGCACGGGTGTTGCCAGAGGCAACCATCCCACCCACTCCAGTCGATTCTCTCTCCATCTCTCTCTTTTCCATTGCTTTCATTTGGTGAATTAGTTGTGTCCCTCCAAGCATACAGAATTAAGGAGGGGGAAGTTGAATCCGTAAAGAACAGTAGAGATCATTGCATGTGAAATGTGCAAGAAACAGACCTGTATTTCTGAGCTCCGTCTTGGAAAAGAGATACAGACATACCTCGGGTTACAGACCCTTCAGGTTGTGCGTTTTCGGGTTACGGACGCTCCGAAACCCAGAAGTACCGGAATGGGTTACTTCTGGGTTTTGGCACTCGCGCATGAGCAGAAACACTAAATTGCGCTTTGTGCATGCGCAGAAGCACCGAATCAGAACCCATGCATGGGCAGATGCGGTGCTGCGGACGCTGCGGGTTGCGAACGTGCCTCCCACACGGATCACGTTTGCAACCCAAGCATCCACTGTACTGTACAAGGAAGGGCTGTAGCTCAGTGGTAGACCATGTGAGCTGCATACAAAAGGTCCCAGGTTCAGTCTCGGTGTTATGTACTGAGTTGAATAGGATCTAAAATGCAGCAGTCTGATTGGTCCTAGAACAATAGGATTCAGAATGCAGCAGTCTGATTGGTCCTAGAACAAGGCAGCAGTATGATTGGTCTGCAGGAGCCACCCAATCCAGCTCCAGATGGAAGTGAATCCACAACCTGATTGGCCTACAGGAGAATTCCGGAATTAGCCAATCACGTGGGGCCCATTGTGTACATAATGTATATAAAGCAGATACTTTGGGGGAACTTTCATTCCTCCTCACCACTATGAGCTGAATAAAGAGCATGAAATCCACTCTCGACTCCAAGTATATTTCACTCTGGTTTCTTCAGGTGGGGCTGGAACTGGCTACACCTGCTTGAAACACGGGGAAACCACAGCCTTTCAAGTGACAATACTAAGATAGAAGGACCACTGGTCCAATTAGGTATAAGACAGCTTCCTGTTTCAAGTATACTCAGATAGGCATGAACCCTTCAAAGTAATCCATGATGAACACCCCGTGGGCACACAGCATGATGGACTTCCTTTTTCTGCTGTCAAAGGGATTAGGAGGGACACAACTTGGGATAAGAAGGACGCAACTTGGGATAGGAAACTCAGGATTCCAACCGTTGTTCCATGGCAGAGTAGTCTAAGAGCGTGGCTTTGTCGAGTGATGTGAGGTGAGAATATTCTCTGCTAGAAAATTATCCGGAGAATATTCTCCACAAACTGTAAATTCTGTGTCGTCTACACAGCTGTGTTAAATGTACACACCTCATTAATCGGGAATATTCTTTGGACTATTCTCGAGAATTTAACATCACTAGGTACAGTATACAAAAATGGGAACAAAACATCATAATTTAAAGCAGACATGGGTAGAGCCAGGGAATGTGCATATCTAACTGCCCATGGAGGTATGGCAATGGATGTGGAAAAAATAAAATAGGTTGAGCTTGGGCGGTTGATTTGGTATAACACTAGCAGGTGTTACAAGCCTTTATGTCTATGAAATGTTAGAGACTATGCTTTAATGGACTATATCACGATATGCAGCTTGTGCGTGGAGCAAAGGCTGTTCAGGAACATTGTTCTCCAAAAGCATTAAAGACTATTTATGGCACAGCTAGTGATGTTAAATTCTCGAGAATATTCTCGATTAATGAGGTGTGTCCATTTAAACAGCTGTGTAGACGGCACAGAATTTACCGTATTTTTCACTCTATAGGACGCACTTTTCCCCCTCCAAAAATTAAGGGGAAATGTGTGTGCGTCCTATGGAGCGAATGCAGGCTCCTTGGCTTCAGTGATAGCAACACGAAGCCTCCGAAGCACAGAGGGAGCTCCGGAGGCTATGCGTTGCTTTCGCTGAAGCCTGGAGAGCGAGAGGGGTCGGTGCACACAGACCCCTCTCGCTCTCCAGGCTTCAGGGATAGCCGCCTGAAACCTTTGGAGCACAGCGTGAGTTCCTGCTGTGCTCCGCAGGCTTCAGGTTCCTTTTGCTGAAGCCGGGAGAGCAAGACTCTCCTGCCACTTCGCTGATGGGGCGCTGAGCAGAGAGGGGGAGATTTTTTTTTTCTTGTTCTCCCCCTCTAAAACAAAGTGCGTCCTATGGTCAGGTGCGTCCTATAGAGCGAAAAATACAGTACATTTTGTGGAGAATATTCTCCAGAGCATTTTCTAGCAGAGAATATTCTCACCTCACATCACTAACTATACCAACCAGCAAAGTGCAACAAGCATTCAGGGCTCTGTGCTGGAAGTTCTTATTGTATCTCTTCTGCAGCATGGTTTTAATAATTCAGAAATTTCACCGAGTTCAATAACAAAATAGTTCCCCCCCCTCCACCACACACACCTACAGTCTGGAGTAAATATAGACCACTCAGCTGTTGCATGTATAAACCAAAAGAAAGTGGGAGGTAAGCTGCAGTAAGGGAACTAGGCGTTGGGTCTTGTCCAGAGTCTCTCTTGTTAACGGAAAGAGGGAGTAAATTCTCCTGTCTTGCAACATGAACCAAATTCACCAGAGGGAGCTAAAGCAATACATTCAGATTCTAATATTATGTGCAAATGTTCATGCTACACCAGAAACATTACAGCATTCCTGATTTTTCTATGGATAGTTTTATTCTATTAACATTTATTCTTTGCTATTTAGATACATTTATAAAGTTATTATTATTTGACTAATCTATTATATGCATGCTGTAAAATGTGATATGGAATCTGTACCTTGGAACACTGGAACGTGCTGCTGTGATGCCACAGTTGCAAGGGGCCTAGCTCATACTGTAATTTGCTACCAGGCTATGTCTGCTTGGGTAGTTTCTCTTCCTATGGGAAATTAGTGAAACAAATGCTTTCAAACAAATTGCTACTTAGGATTGCCGGTTTCAGATTATAACAAGGTTGCTGTGCAATCACATGCTTGTTAATACACTATGTTCAGCAGGGTTGAACAACATAGGGTTGTGCACAGGACAACAACCTCAGGCAGCTTCTAGGAGGTTAGTTGTATTAGTCTGTTGCAGCAAAAACAGCAATGAATTTTGTAGCGCCTTACAGACCGAGCAATTTTATCAAGGCATAAGCTTTCACAGACTAGCGTCCATTTCATAGCTGAGTCAGCAGAGCATGAGACTTGTGGTCCCTTCTCATCCTACAAATCTATTATTCTATCTATACTAGCAGAAACTTATCTTTACATGTGTATTTTATATACTTTGATGTCAATCATGCCTTTCTTTGTTACCACAAACGGCTGGCTATAGAACAGGCACAGGCAAACTTGGCCCTCTGGATGTTTTGGGACTACAACTCCCATCATCCCTGACCACTGGTCCTGTTAGCTAGGGATGATGGGAGTTGTAGTCCCAAAAAACATCTGGAGGGTCGAGTTTGCCTATGCCTGCTATAGAAGCTGCTTCCCTCCTACAGAACTGCAAATTAGAAACTGTATTTCACCCAGGTAAGCGGGGTCAGGATTGCAGTCTTACTTGTAATTTTAAAAACAGGCACGAACACAAGTCTGGCCCCCTCACCGCCACGAACATGCTGTATGTGGCATTCCAGGCACTCACATTCTGTAATCTTCATTACATAGCTAGACTTGCAGCTATGAAGGTGATAGTGTGCTTTATGTACTAGGTCTTGAAAGTGACAGTTTCCTTGAGATAAGAGCAGATCATATCACAACTGGATTCACAATGATTTAGCCCAGCTTTCAAAAATAATTTGCATTGGTTTGAAGGTTCATGAAAAGCTATGAAAGGAAGCTTACAGGTGGTTTTTCCTTGACTTTTTTGGAATTGGTTCTTTTGAGATAATTTTCATTGCCGTTGCAGATACAGCACATTGTATTATCTGTAAGTCCAGCCATGTAATAGATGTTCTAAAAAGCAAATAGCTCGGAATGTGACATGCAGTATGTTGCAAATACCACCACAGACCTTTGTACCCATTTCAGAAATCACAAGTCAGCAGCCACAATGGAGGCTATTGCAAGATAATAATAATATAAATGTCCACAGCTATTCAGACTTAGAAATATTCCAAGCACCATCCAAACTCAGGACACTATTTCTTTCCTATATTTTTGTCCTGTTTTCTAGACTATTATCTCCAAAAGCAGATCACATAAATGAAAAAAACCAAAGAGATAAAACGCATAGGCCCTGACATCAGGCTTACAAACTCAAAAGGTAAAACATACAAGGGAAGGTGAGTGGACAGTATTTGTAGAGTAGAAAGATCAGCCTTTCAAGGCCGAAACACAGTGGTAAGCTGTAAGAATTTACATCCAGTGGATTGTGAAATCATTTTATTAAACAACAGAGGTTCCTCAATGGAATTGTACATGCCCATTCTTATTATTTCTGAGGCTTACAGATCTTAGCAATTATTATTCTTTTTGGCATTATACCTTGTAAACCTCCCCCACCCCCTTTGCTGCCCCCAGATCTTTATCTACCCCCTGTACATTTCTATCAGCCCTCAAAGGGGTCAGTATCATTTTGGGCTAAAGGACGGAGCCCACTCACTTTTTCTGGAGACTCTCGCTCTCGCTCTCTATCTCACATACACACACACACACACAGAGGGTCTTGCTATTGTGAGGATTTAAAAAAGGGTGGAAGAAGAACCATGTAAAGTATAGAATTGTAGCGTTTATAGGGACCACAATGGTCAAGTTCAGGCATCCCCAACCTGCGGCCCTCCAGATGTTTTGGCCTACAACTCCCATGATCCCTAGCTAACAGGACCAGTGGTCAGGGATGATGGGAATTGTAGTCCAAAACATCTGGAGGGCCAAAGGGTGGGGATGCCAGGTCTAGTCCAATCCTCTTCTATGCAGGAATCTCAACTAAAACCTCCAAGACAAATGGCCATCGAAACCTCTGCTTAAAAACCTCCAATGAAGGAGAGTTCACCACCTTCCAAGAGAGCTCACTGCACTGTTGAACAGCTCTCACCATAAGAAAGTTCCTCCTGCTGTATAGTCAGAATCTCCTTTATTGCAACTTGAATCCATTGGTTTGGGTTCTACCCTCTAGAGCAGGAGAAAACAAGCTTGCTCCATCCTCCATGGGACAGCCCTTAGCTATTTAAATATGGCAGTCAGTCATGTCTGCTCTCAGTCTCCTCTTTTCCAGGCTAAACATACCTAGCTCCTTTAACCGTTCCAGATCCTTTATGATCAGGGTCACCCTCATCCACACATGTTCCAGCTTGTTAACTTCTTTCTGAAATTGTGGCACCCAGAACTGGACACAATACTCCAGGTGTGGCCTGACCAAGGCAGAATAGAGCAGCACTATGACTACCCTTAGGGGATACTGGTGGTGCTGTGGGTTAAACCACTGAGGCTAGGACTTGCCGATCAGAAGGTCGGCGGTTCGAATCCCCGTGACGGGGTGAGCTCCTGTTGCTCGGTCCCTGCTCCTGCCAACCTAGCAGTTCGAAAGCACGTCAAAGTGCAAGTAGATAAATAGGTACCGCTCCGGCGAGAAGGTAAACAGCATTTCCGTGCGCTGCTCTGGTTCACCAGAAGCGGCTTAATCATGCTGGCCACATGACCCGGAAGCTGTACGCCGGCTCCCACAGCCAGTAAAGCGGGATGAGCGCCGCAACCCCAGAGTCGGCCACGACTGGACCTAATGGTCAGGGGTCCCTTTACCTTTTATGACTACCATTGATCTAGACACTATACTTCTGTGGATGCAGCCTCTAATATAATTAGCGCCCTCCCCCCAATAGCTCCTTTGCTGTAAGCAATAATACAAACCACACAGTGAAGAAACAAAAGCCTATCATACACATTCCTTAAGCAATGAAGAGCATGTGCAGAGTGCTTTCCCCTAGATTATCATGATCTAGTTACTTACACTTCGCCTTTTCCCCTTAAGCCTTTTCACTTTTCCCTTTTTGCCTAAGCCCTTTATGGCTTAGGGCCCTCGTATTTACGGGACCGCCTCTCCTGGTATGCCTCACAGAGGACCTTAAGGTCCATGAATAATCATAGTTTAGAAGTCCTGGGCCCTAAGGAAGACTATCCTCCACCAGGGCCAGGGCCTTTAAAGTGATGGCTCTGACCTGGTGGAACGCTCTGTCCCATGAGACTAGGGCCCTTCAGGATTTAACCTCCTTCCGTCAGGCCTGTAAGACAGAGCTATTCTGCCTGGCCTTTAATTCAACCTGATCTTTTATTTCCCTTCTCTTCCCTCCCCTTTTATGAAGATTACCCGCTCTGAGACCCCACAGCTAATTTTCCCCTGGCCTCCTCGCTGGCCCAAGTAGGACTAATTCAGCCAGCTAGCCCTGGTGATTATCTAATGCTTATTAGATGGATTTCCCCTAAATATATTTCTGAACTTTTAATTTTATTGTTATTCATGTTTTTATACTGTATTTTATGCTGCTTTTACAATTAAGTGTTTTAAATTTGTTGTTAGCTGCCCTGAGCCTGGTTTTTGAACCGGGAAGGGTGGAGTATAAATAAAGTTATATTATTATTATTGTTATTATTATTATGGGACTAAAGGTAAAGGTAAAGGGACCCCTGACCATTAGGTCCAGTCATGGCCGACTCTGGGGTTGTGGCGCTCATCTCGCATTATTGGCCGAGGGAGCCGGCATACAGCTTCTGGGTCATGTGGCCAGCATGACTAAGCCACTTCTGGCGAACCAGAGCAGCACACTGAAACGCCGTTTACCTTCTAGCCGGAGCAGTACCTATTTATCTACTTGCACTTTGACGTGCTTTCGAACTGCTAGGTTGGCAGGAGCATTATGCGGCTTGAGAGAGAGAGAGAGAGAAAACAAGAACCCCCTCAAAAGATGAGGGGAAATCATTTTTTAAAAAATAGACAGTGATATCATTAAAACTATATCCATATATAAAATCTACGAAAGCCATATGAACAATTAAAAAAAAAAACACAACAGCAGGGCACCTGCCCTTTAATTAACAGCAGCCGCCCCGCCCCTTTCCTATCTCCTTGCACGCCTCCAGCCAGCCTTTGCCCTCCTCGCTTCTTCCTCGTCTCTCATTCTCCGCCCCCTTCCGCTCCGGAGGCTCCTCCCTCTTCTCCCCCCCTTCCTACCACCTGAAAGCTTTGCCTCGCCCCTCCTCATCGCATCCCCAAAGGGGCGCAGCAGGCGCACGCGCAGCGTCGCGGTAAACAAGGGGTGGGGAGGGAAAGGCCTGAGGCCCCGCCCACATCGCGGCGTGAACGTTCCACGGGCTTCCCTTCCCTTTTGCTTTCGGGCAGGGGAAGCGAGCTTTCCCCCTTTCTTGGCGGCGGCGGCGCCTGCGCGCTGGCCTCAACATCCGGGCACTGGGGCAGGATGAATGCTCCTTTCCAAGATGGCGGCGGAGGGAGGAGGGAAGGAGATGAACGAGATTAAGACCCAGTTTACCACCCGCGAGGGGCTGTACAAGCTGCTGAGCCACTCGGAGTACAGCCGGCCCAACAGGGTGCCCTTCAACTCGCAGGGCTCCAACCCCGTCCGCGTCTCCTTCGTCAACGTCAACGACCAGAGCGGCAACGGCGACCGGCTCTGCTTCAATGTGGGCCGGGAGCTCTACTTCTACATCTACAAGGGGGTCCGCAAGGTAAAGGGACGGGAAGGGGAGGGCGCCGCCGCTCGGAAGGGGCTGCCGGCGCCGCGCTGAGGGAGGCGGCGCGGCCTGAGGAGGGGCGCTCGGGGCTGGCGGGGTGGCATGAAGGGGCGCCCGGCCCTCTCTGGCTGGGCTCACCCTCGCCAAGAGGCTGCCTGACTGGCGTAACCGCCTCCGCCGCGCGGGAGCTGTCAACAAACACGTTTCCCTCGCTTCCTTTAAAAAACGGGGGGGGGGGGGAAGAAATCCGTTAAAGGGTCCCCCACCCCTTATAGCTTTTTTGGGTAGGTGGGTTGGTGTGAGGGAGGTAACTTTGCGTGGTTTGGAGAGCAATGGAGGTGTCCTTGCCGGGCTCAGGAGTATAGGGCAGGTTACACAGGTCTCTCTTAAGTGCTGTAGGTCTTCACTTTGAATAAGATAAAAGGGAGGCGGAAGCAAGACCCTTTTTCTTCTTCTTCTTCTTCTTTTTGCCTTGGAAGGCTTTAATGTAACCTGCCCTCTTGACAGGAAGCACAAAAAGGTGTCTCTGGAAGTATGTGTGGGTGGACTGCTGGGTACCTTTAAAAAGTTGGCTGCCGTGCTCTTCGAGGAAGAGCAATAAAATAAGAAGGATGGACTTCTTGTTCTGTTGATTTACTTTTTTTCTTTTAAGAAGCGCTGTTAGCTAAAGCAGTATTGATCATTTTGGTATTCCAGGAATGCTTGTGCTGTAAGGTGTATTTACCCTTAAACAAACCTGGTCTATAGGAGCCCTTCCAGCTCTTGGTTTACAGGACAAATGAATTCTGGATGTGTTCATTTTCATTCACTGCCTCGTGAGATTTGGGGTGGAGAAAATTATTTTGTCATCATTGTGTCAACACCCTTTTGAGGTGCATGTAGTTTGCAAGGCTTGGTTTTAGCTAGGAAAACTGGGAATGATGTAGAAAGTGAGGAGTTACAGCAGTGTTCTGGTTGGTAGTGAGTTTTGGTTGGAAAATGTTTTCAAAGTAGTGAAGCTTCTTGTGTGTTTAATGTAAGCGTAGGTGCTGATACGAGATAGTGTAATAGAAACAGCTCTTAAGAAGAGCGTGCTGGATCAGGCCACTGGCCTAACTAGTCCAGCACCTTGTTCTCACAGTGGCCAGCCAGATCCCTGTGAGAAGCCTGAAAGAGAAGGGATAAAGTTTTTTTAGCCATTCACTTGATATTAAATAATATGTAATCACAGTTAAGTTTATTTGGATAGTTTGGATAGTTTGCATTTTCATCTGTGAGTTGGGTGCCTGACTAAATCATACAATACCATGTTAATGAACATAGGCATGTAGATGCTGATAATAATAATAATATCTGGTACCTGCTGTATTATATTGAAATGCCAGTTTCCTACTCAGTAGTAACACGATGGGTTGAATTGCCAGTGAAAAATCAAACACTCTAGTTGAGGATCAGTTTGCAGTAACTAGCCCTACAGACTTATTTTTAAGTATCCCCTTAGATCAACTAAAGCCCAAATCTTGTACACATGCACCTGTGGCATATATTGAGGCAAACCTTTCATTTCAAAAGGGGAAAACAGAGACCTTCTGACTATATACAAATTAAGTGGTGTGCTAATTAATATTGGCAAATGAAGCTTTGTGGTTTCATTTCATAGCCTGATGAAGTTATTACCACATCTTAATTGCTTGAACTTTATCGTTTCTATGACTCTTCTGTCTGAGATTCAGTGCCCTAATACATAATTAAAACATTAGTTCATCTTTCCTCAACAGTCTGGTCTATACTGTATTAAGATTCATATTCGGTGTAATATTTGTTTGTTCGCTTCAGCCAAGAAAGAGGTCAAGAGTGGCTTTTAGATCACTTTATTGAAGAAGAAAAAGAAGAAAGCCCCTACTCTCATGCTTATACTTTAAACAGATACAACACAGAAGTAAAATGGATAGGGATGGAGGAGGCAGTAAGCAAACTTGGCTACAGGTTCTTTGTTTTTCTCTACTGACAAGTAGGGGTGAAAAAGTTTAAGGTAAGAAGTGGCAAAATCTTGGTGCATTGGTGGCGCAGCCCTACCTCTCCTCTTTCCTCCATTACTGCAACTGGATATAATGGCTGCTGCCAGGTGACAGTTGCTGAAGGAAGGAGTTTGGCTCCTCAGTAGAGCTGTAAATGACCACTCATGCCTTCCCTTGTTTACAACCAAATGCTACTCATGGGAACTAATTTTCAAGATGACCCAGTCTCTGAGTCATTAGATTTCTGTGGCACCAGTTATCACAGTTGTAAAATATGGGGGAAGGGGTGTGCAGTTTGGAAGTAGGACAGAGATCTTGAAGTGAAATGGTCAACAAGGAAAGCAGTATATTTTGTTTGGCTTTCTGAAGCCATTTAGATTCTCCCTTTTGATTAAAAGAATAATGTCATACTGAATGAATGACAGTAAGCTCTGTTGAGAAACATCTAGTATATTTCAGATCCAGCTGTAAATATTTTGAAAGGCAGTACAAAAGTCAAGAAATACTTTATTTTAGCAAGTTGGCTAGAGCCATGAATAGCCTTAAAAAGTGCTTGAATAAAAAACAGTATCTTAGCTGGCAGTGCTCAGATTTCTATGTTAAGAAATTGATGTTAAAGGTTTTTGTTGTATTTTTTGCTATGAATGGTAATCTTTGATAAAGGCATTTTGTATGAGAGGCCTTTTTGGTTTTAGTAATAATTAAATGTTTTAGACATCTTATCAAAGGAACATATAGGGTTCTGTTTTCTCCTTGAAGAAAGCTATGGAAGAAGAAAGTAGAAAATGTGAAACATTATGTTCTGAAAATGAAACTTTTTAGTTAGAATGCAGCAATCATGTGCTAAACCAGTGATGTCAGGTGGACATCTTCAAAAACAGTGAACTTTTTCCAGTGGTTCACTTTTCCGTGGAAATTTAATACTTTCATAAGTTCATTAGTAACAATGAATGGATGCCAGTTGCAAATACAATATTAGGCAAGCTCAGCAGTTTGAAAGTTGCAGTTAATGTTTTTCAGAAGATTATCCCTATCAAGTGTGAGAGAGAATACATGCATTTGTAAGTGGCAGGTGCAAGGGAATCAAAACAACATGTCCACCATTTTCAATACCTGTTTGCCTTAAATTTATAAAATGTAAGGTGAATACATGCTACTGTCATTAAATTGTACAAGTATTCCAAAAGAAATGTCTATGTAATATATCATTTAAGCCACTTCAAGTGTGCTTTGTAAGACATTTTTTTTTTGCAGTGCTTTTATCTTTGTTTACTAAATGGAAGAAAAATAAACATACTAAACTAGATCACTTTCTATGGCATGAGAAAATTTTCCAGTGCAAACAAGAAAGATTTCCAGAAAACTGGTGTAATGGTTAGAGTATTTGACTAGAACCTGGGAGGCCAGGGTTCTGATCCCCACCTATGGAGCGTTCTATGTGGCTTTGGGCCAGTCACTATCTTGCAACCTAATAGACCTCACAGGGTTGTTTTGAGCATGAAACGAAGAGGAGAACCATGTATGCCACCTTGGGCTGTTTACAAGAAATGTGCAATATAAATGTAGCAATAAAAAAATCAGTATGCAGTGGTACCTCGGTTTACGAACTTAATCCCTTCCAGAAGTCCCTTCTTAAACCGAAACCGTTCTTAAACCGAATATTTCGTAAACAAGGCTGTTCTTAAACTGAGGTACCACTGTACTTACATACGTTATTTTCAATTATTCATAGGGCTGTAGGATCAGTCTATAGAATCAGATAAATATGGTAGTATTTATCTTCCTGTTTGCTGTTTGAAGGCCAGTGTTTATTCATGGGCTATCCAGATTCCCGTGTTCTTGCTTAGCTGCCTACTTCTGAAATCTCATTGTGTTGATTCATTCCTCCTAAACCTGGTTGTACAGTAATAACATTCCAAGTGAAAACTAAAGTCTCATGTCTTTGCACATCACCATCTCTTTGGTTGTAATTTATTAGCATTTTGTACTAGTATTTATATACTGTAACTAGTTTAACGGGCACTTTATAGAACAGAACAGGTCCCAGCATACCTTTTAAAACACTTATGATACAATTGCAAATCCTTACGTTAAGCCTGCTTCAGGGGCTTGCGTGTCCCTAGTGGAATTTTGGCCTTCAACCCTTTGAAATAGCAAGCCATGTTTATCAACTGTTACTTCATATTTTAAAGCAAATTGTGATAAACATGTTCATTTTTTGTACAAAGGTAATAGGCAGAAATTCCTCTGGGTGTTTTGCAAGTTCTTGAACATGCCTAAAATTAGGTATTTCAGTTTAAGCTCCTTGAGGCAGAGACTTGTCTCTTTCTTCTGTAAAACACCATTAACGACAATAACAACAAGAAGAAGAGTTTGGAAGAGTTTGGATTTGATATCCCGCTTTATCACTACCCAAAGGAGTCTCAAAGCGGCTAACATTCTCCTTTCCCTTCCTCCCCCACAACAAACACTCTGTGAGGTGAGTGAGGCTGAGAGACTTCAGAGAAGTGTGACTAGCCCAAGGTCACCCAGCAGCTGCAAGTGAAGGAGCGGAGATACGAACCCGGTTCACCAGATTACGAGTCTACCGCTCTTAACCACTACACCACACTGGCTCTCTGGATAGAGTTCTTGTATCCATGTTGATGACGCTTGTACTGAAATATCGGTTTCCAAAACAGTTCACTACTGTATAAGAGATACAAGTTAGTGTGGTTAGCAAGTTGCTGATCGAAATACTGAGTACAAATTCTCCTTGAATCATCCTATTTGTGGTTTTTGGATCCCAGCTTTTGAATCTTTTTTGCTGATGACCGTAGGCTCGAATGATGGAGCTGAATCTTGGGAGTTCATACTTTATGCTTCGTATTCTTATTTTCCCTTCCTGTCTCAGAGGATTGTTAGGCCACAGTGTTGTTCTGAACCACTGTCAGAAATTAGCTTTGTTTGTGTGCATGTGTTGGCCTTAACTTTAGATGTCTTGTAAAGGGCATGTGACTTTGCTAAAATGTAGGTTAAAAAAAAAAAAGGTAGCCAAACAGAATGAGATACAGGATATTCAAGTATTATAAACCTGTGGAAAGATGTCTACTTACTGAGGAGCCTGTCCTTAATGTTCTAGTCTGTCAAGACAAACTGCTGATAAATACTGCTCTTGAAGTTGCATCTGTTAAACAAGGAATTGATCTCTTTTTTTCTTGCAAAGTATTTGAAAGTCGTAAGCTATTCTGTCATACCAACTGCAATGATACATAGAAATAACAATTCATGTATTATGATATAAGCTTTTGTGTGCCAGAGTCCACGTCATCAAATATATTTATATATTTTACTACATTTTTATCCTGTTCTTCCTTCCAAAGAATCTCAGAGAGGCAATATCTGAAGCATAATATTTAATTGTCAGGCCAGGCATACACATGGTTCAGGAGAAATGGAGAAGGCAGTGGCCAGAGGGAAACAAAATGCAAAAAGGAAGCTTTTGACTTTGAAAGCATGTGCCACAATAAATTGGTTAGTCTTGAAGGTATCACAAGACTGTTTTTGCTGCAACAGGCTAACATGGCTGCTACTCTGGAAGTATTTGTGGAAAGGCCATGCTTCTATAATGCTTGCCTCTTTTCTGCATTTGAAGGTAGATGTGTGTCCAATGACATAGGTGGAGGTGAATTTTTTTTTTAGCCAGCTTTGTGAGTACTGAAGACTAAGGGATCCAAAATACATGTCAGAAATATGGTGGCTGGTTTCTGTTTTTCCATCCCTGAGACTGTATGTTTTATTTTGCTTTGTCACAGATAAAACAGTACCTGGACTCATTAATTTATTCTAAATTGCTCTTCTGTCAACCCTGTAAATTTCATGTACCCAGCTGCAACTGCCATTGGCTCCTTTGAATATTCTTGAAGGGTTGATTACTGCAGGGGTAGATTGACCTGGTCTTGTGTCTACTTATTTTCACGTGCATCGTTATGATCCATGGTTGAATTTAAAATTGACAAAACAAGAGTGCATACTTGGGATCTCTGACCAATTAAGGCATAACTAATCTGTTTTAAGTAATACTTGGTATGCACCATCACTTTTTGCCAGAATCCCAACAACCAGTAGGTCCTAGGCAGATTCCCAGAAACTGGCCAGTTGTTCATCCATGGAGCATAGTCTGTCTTTTGCCCAACCTTTAATTACTGGATGACTTCTAGAAAAGTTTGCTTTTTAAAAATTCTCAGACTGACATATCAGATTGCTGTATGGTTTACCAAATATTAATTTTTAATGTAATGTCGCTAGTGTGGGAAGGTTAACAACGTTCATGGCTTAATCATATGAAGTTCTTGACCTGCACTGAGGCATGGCAAATGATTGTCTAATTGTCTTAGTGTAATACATCTTGGCTTTCTGCATACAGGTTAACTAATTTAACATGAATTAAAGAGTTGCCTGATAAGATGCTTGCTCTTGGGTTAAGAGGCAGATAGCCTGTTATTTGTACCTAGATGTGCTGAGGTACATAAAAGTTTAGACTACGGTTAAAGTGACAAACAGAAATACTTCAGTATCTTTGGCTTCCAGAGTATTGTACCTGATGATTTCTTTTCTTTTGTTGGAGTTGAGATGATTTGTTATCTCTGGATGCCTTCACTGTCCATGCAAATTAAGGGTGGGGTACCTCTGCCCCTTGGGCCCAACGGTGCCTCCCCATTGGCCCATCAGGCCATTTGGGCCAAACATGCCCACTTGCATGATGCCTGTGGGGCAGGAAAAACCTAGCTCAGCTGAAAGGGCATTTGCAGGCACTGTTGATCAACAGTGTCTGAAAAGTGCTATGCAGATAGCACATTGAAAGGGGCTTCTGAAGAATCCTGTAGGCAATTGTGATGCCAGGTGATTGACATGTGGATGGCTCTGCCTACTTGTCAGACTTGACCTGTAAGGGATGGGGGCGATAATGATAAAGCTCTTTGGCCACGGCCAGTTCCTCACCTCGATGTAAACAATAGTTCTCTAGGAAAGCAGATTTATGGTATTGTGTCCATTACTGGAATTGGATGAAATGTGTAACAATGGTCTTGGAAAACAATATAGCATAGATACTCTAGATGTGTAAGCAGCTTGCTGCATAATCCTACACATGTTTACTCAGAAGGAACATAGAAGTACCACTGTCCTAAGCAGGGCTAATTCACAAATATAGATAGGACTCGCTCATAAGCGGTCGAGAGTTAGAAGTGAGCACTGAGATGGTCAGACTTGCTAATGATACTAAATTGTTTAGGGTTGCTAAAACAAAAATGTGAAGAGCTCCAAAAGAACCTCTCCAAACTGACTGAATGGTCAGTAAAATGGCAAGTGCAGTTCAGTGTAAACAAGTGCAAAATGATTCATATGGGGGCAAAAAAAATCTTAATTTCATGGGGTCTGAACTGGAGGTGACAGACCAGGAATGAGACTTTAGGGTCATGGTAAATAACTTGATGATGATGATGATGTGAACCCATTGTACAGTGGCTATGGAAAATGCATAGTGTCAGACTAGGATCTGGGAGATCAGGGTTCAGATCCTAACTCACAGTCATTAAGCTCACTAGGTGACCTTGGGTCAGTCACAGCCTCTTAGCCTACCTCACAGAATTGTTGTAGGAATTAATTTAGGAGGGGGGGGTGAACCATGTACTCCTTGGAGAAAAAAGTTGGATATAAATGCAATTTACTAGCTCTTAAGAAAGCAGGAGGTGCCAGCCAGATGACGGTCATCAGTCTGACATCCAGAGATCTCTGTGTCATCGAAATTGGATCTGTGCCAGTTGCAAAACTTGCTTGGTGCCTGGGGAATTTCAAACACTGGTTGGGGTACCCTCCAGAACAGCATGAGAGTCTCTCCTTCCTCCCGCAGGAACCTCCTCCTGGATCTCAGTTCCTTCTGTCAACAGGAGCAAGTCTGGATCCAACTGTCTTGGTAGTTTTAGCCAAAACTACAATTTTTCATAGGATTATAAGGATTTATCAGACGAGGCTTTTAAAAGGATGCTTGAGAACTTTTGTGAAACTTTTTATAGTGCTTTTCTAAAATGATTATACTCAGCAGTGTTACTGCTGTTTTCCTGCATTTCAGTCATGACCAAACAGTTTGTGGCTAGTGGTTCTCTTTTTGCTAGTTGGAAAGATGGCAGTAAAGTTTAGGAGTTTTTATTGTATGTAAATTGCATTCTTGGTGTTTCAGAAACAGATAACTATAGTGATACTCGATTACTCAGTTGGTTTCTGGGTAGTAATGTTAGCAAGTGATTTCTCTTGCTAACTGCCTCCGCTGTGTGGGGAACTCTGAGCTCAGTTGCAATTCTGATTTCTGGAACATGTTCTTCTAACTTCAAGATTACATAAACTGAAGTTTTGAAGATGGGATGTTTACAGTACTTTCTCCCTGCATTTCTGAGGTCACCATTTCTAGTAACATGGTTATTAAGCTAACAAACAATGGAAAACAGCCTAGAAAAAACAAACAACCCTACAAATTCATTTTTTGTACGGCATCCACGGGATGGCTAAATCTGTGGCTGTATTCAGGATACAGTTGATTTGTTTATTAAGTATGTTAACTATTCTGCTATTCTAATACTAGAGGGTGAGCTTATTTAATATGGGTGTGTGGGACCTATAGCCCTCAGATATTGTTGGACTCTAACTCCCATCAGCTTGCTGGGGCTTACGGGATCGAGAGTCCATCAAGGCTGCAAGTTCCCCATCCCTGTTTTAATATAAAGACGTAATTATTTCCTCCACCCACCCCAAATTGGTAGAATTAACACCTACAGCCCTGGATTCTGGCATCCTTTTTGTAGAGATGCCAGAGATTTCATATGGCATCTTCTTCATCAAAGCTTGGGCTTTACTAGTAAGCTATGATTTTAACTCTTTATTGGTTGTGGCCCCCAGAATATTCAGACTAATTTGTGACTAAGGATATGTGGAACTTTTTGAGCTCTATAAAGATGTTCACAGCTTTAAAAAGATGTATTTGCTTTTCAAAATCAGTTGTCTGATGAAGGCTTTTGTTTGGGGGCTAAAGTAGATATAACAGCAGCAGTCGCAAGTGTTCTCTGTGTTTGCCCTACTAGCATACGGAATGGGGTGTGTCTAATTTAAACATCAGGCTCAGGGTCATTGGTACGAGCCACACATTAGGCAAAAGGATTAGAACAGAATACATGTGTGCCCTACATTGTGACTGATGTGCAAGCAGTGAAGTGTTGGGGTATGTTGTAAAAATGATTTTCTTCTAAAACCATTTTGAAAGTGGCAAAATAAAAATGGACTCTCCTGATCCTAAGCATCTCAGCTCAATGGAAGAGGGGTTTTGAGAACCTGAAGCTGTGAATCCTGATAATTACATGGGCAGATTAAAGAACTCTGAAGGCAAACAACCAATAATGGTTATAGCTTTATTGGTCAATAATCAGACTTCACTGTACTGGAACTATCCAGATATCCAGCTGGCTGGAAGAACTGAGATGTAAAAGAAAACTATCTTGCATATCTTTAATAAGCCGGTGCTGTGGTCTGTGAATGAAATACCTATGCAAACTAAAGAATAGTGGGGAAGTTCCTTCTTTCTGGAAGAGGGTAGTCTTCATTTTTTTCTCTTTTACCTGAGACGGTTGAGTTGCAATTAGGAGAATGTTGTTCTTGACCTCAGCTGTTAATAATGTACATTGCATATTCAGAAACTGCAAAAATGGTATTTATAAAATTGCAAAGTGAGTCAGGCCATGAAGCTGCCTACAGCTGAGGCTTGCATAAACAAACAAGGATACAACACAAATTCAATACACCACTTGTGTAAACATTCTAGGCTACAGGGGCACCAAGAAGTGGAGAATTAGCAAACTAGAAATCATAACTCTAACTTGGTGTCCCTCTAATGTAGGTGGTGTTGGACATGCACTTGAAATCCTTTTATTATTTTGTATTGCATATTTAATACTGTATTTTATTCTTTTAATTTTTGTGAGCCTCTTGAGAGAGTAAGTGTTTTTGGGCAGCCCTACAATTATTGTAAATTGAAGTCTTTGGTTTTTTTAATGAATTGTTTTAACTGATGAAATAGTTACAGTAAAAAATTACCACCACTACCAGAACCCTGGAAACTGTAGTTTTGTAGTTGTGCCATATATGCACCCCCCCTTGACTCCATATTAATTCAGAAAAATCACTACCCCTTGGCACCATAATCATTAAATTTATGCTGGTCCTTCTGCAAGAAGACAAACTCCCTCTTGATTTCCTGTACAGTTGTCCACTAGCTCTTAACCTAAATCTTATTAGTGCACTCAAAAGAAACACATTGGACTTTCATGACTTCCATATCTTATATATCACTAGTAATTGACTGTATTGATTTCCAGCTGTTATGGTTTGGTTAAGGCATAGTGACCAAAGTGTATTTTGGTGTCTTGACTACCTACAAGATATAGCATCTTCCTTTCCCTGCTTCTCTCAAACTTTAGTTTTGTCATTGCATCTCAGTTCCACCCAGGAATTGCTTCCAAACTATGACTCCAGAAGGTTTGGATGCAGTTCCTGGTTTGCAGTAACCATAGCTTGTCAAGGCTGGATTTCACAGCAAGCTACAAAAGGGAGGAGGAACGCCCCCCCGCCAAAGTTTCTGAACCATGGGTTGGCAATGATATCTGAATTGGACTGGTGAAATGTCAAGCTTTGCTAAAACATCACTTGCTTTGCCACTGAGGGACAGATTCAGCTAACTGGTCCATGTAACACAAACCAACACAAGGACTTATTGTAGTGTAATGGGGCATATCCCCTCCCCTCCCACCGTGTGTTCCACCAAATTGGCTGCTGTGGGGCGGGGTGGGGTGGGCAGGATAACTCCCACATCAGCATGCGGGGGAAGGAGATGGGAGATCATTCCGTTGGGTAAGCAGAACTGCTTGCACTGATGGGTCAATCTCCTTAGTGCTTTGTTATACATAGAGAGATATGTAGTAGATTATAGCCTGCTTTTTGTCACAAGTCCTCAAAGCAACTAACAGCTGCACGCTCATGAAACAAAACAAAAGCAGGAGCTGGATCGGGTGGCAGTTGGTGTCAGTTGGCTCTGAGATGGGATGTGGGAAAGACAGCCTGACAGGATTGGGCCCTGATGTTACCCTTGATTGCTTCCCTCACTCTTTCCATAGAAGATATCACCTCTGTCCTTCATTTCTGCCATGCCACATATCTTCTCTTGCCAGAATCGGTAAGTGGTGCAAAGCCCTACTCTGTCTAAATGCCATTCTTGAGCTTGAAACCAAACTATTCTCATAAATCTGTTTGGCTTAGAACACTGTTGCAGGATTGCTGAGAATAGCACATGTGACCATATATTATTTTCACTGTGTGTATATATGTTGAATATGCGTTGCAGGCTTTGTGTAGCTGCGTGTGGGAAGTGAATGAGAGGATCATATGCATCCTTTAAAAAGTATAGAAGGTTGTTTTGTGTGGAAGGGTGTGTGTACTTGCACCTTGTCTCTTAGGGGCGGGCCCCAGAGATTGGCACAGCAGTTCTATTAACAACAGCTGATGGTGCCAGCAGCTGCTTTAAACCCTGCATGCTAAGAAAGTTTTTCTCAGGAGACAAAGTCCCTGACAGAGGCAAGACCTGCCCTGGTGTGGGTGTGCATGTGAGCAGGTGGAGGGAGGGAGGATGCAGGGAAGAAATATCTTTATGCTCCTGAGACATGCCAAGCTTTCTACACATCCAGTTCCAGATTGGGTCAGTTCCAGTGCTCATGCCTTTTCTGCAATTGTTAAGGCAAAAGATGCACTGAATACTTCTTCACTGTGGCTGATAACTCCTCATCTAAAAATGGGCTGCAGTTCCTTTTTATTTGTTAGGATGCAGAAGAATTAGTTTTTTATTCTCTAAGTCTGTGATGCCTTAGCAGGGATAGGATGAGAAAACTTTCTGAAAAGTGGTGTCATTGACATTGTTTTCATTGCATTAAGCAGCAATAGAGTCCAGTTTTGATGTCATGCCAAAACATACTTTTGATTACCATACTGTATATCTGGTTATAGAACCTTGTTCCTTTTCTGAATCAGTTATCTCGAAGAAGCGACTGTCTAAACATCCTGCACAAACTGAGAACCCTTATTCTAAGAAACCACAAATTCCCTCAGCTTCATACCTTTTCTCGTTTAAATCTTTAAGGAATCAATAATCTCTTCCCTTAACCTCCTCTCCAGAGATGTGTCAAAGAATGGATGATAAACATATTGCTAATGATTTTGAGGTTGCAGTTGGTGGCAAGCATATGATCTCTTCCTCCAGTAGAAATCTTTGAGGCCACCCAGTACCTCTCCACAATGACACAAGTTGGCATCTCAGGGGTTAACTTCAATCACAGCTATTGCATACTCTCCTCAAGGATCCTGAGAAACCACAAGTGGCCATTCCACATTGTCTCTGGCAACAAGAAAAACAGTGAATGTGGATTCATATGCAGGAGCCATTCTTGCAGTGTCCAGAAGTTCCAAGACTCAAATAGAGATACTGGAAAGCAAAATGAAAAATGGCAAGTGAATAAAAAGTTCATTGCCTGGAACGAGTTGTGAGGTGTGGTTCATTTGCTGCCTTGATTCACTACTAAGTCTATGTGCAAACAGGAGTGGCTGTGCTGGTCCATGTCAGATGGCACAGATCATTTTGAAGGAGGACAAAGATGAAAATGGCTGAGAACAGCCAAGCCATTCAGACATCTCAGCTCCCTTTCCCATATACTTGCATCATCCTGAGGCCAGGAAATGAGTTTTATTAAGAGCTAAACTTGCAAATGTTGCTTCTACCAAAGCTTCACTCATCAGCTTCAGGGGTTATTTATAATAGTCTCATGGCTTGCTTCCATGTTTTTAAGGGTGGGTTTGGGGACTGTGTCATCCTGAGAATGGGGGCAGAAACTCTCCCAAGCCAGCATTGGTTTCAGCAGGGAACTCTGACATACATAGTGCAGAAAGCTTGACTGTGCTTTGCAGCATCAAAAAGCAAGAAGAAAAAGTTGGGTAGCAACCGTGAGTTAAAATTACTAATGCAGGGGGAGAGGAGAACCAACACTCCATTGTGAGGTGCTTAAGCCAGATGTGGGGTGTGGATGGCAGCTTCTATTTTAGACATATATTTATTATATTTATATACGTTAATCCAAACATGTTCTCTGCATGAAATAACAGTTTATAATTTGCAGCGCTGTAGGATGGAAGCTGCTTCTATAGTAAGCAGTTTGTGGTAACAGAGAAAGAAGGGCATTATTGACATCAAAGTATATAAAAGACACCTATAAAGGTAATTTTCTGCTAGTATAGAATCATAGAATTGTAGGGTTGGAAGGGACTCCAAGGGTCATCTAGTCCAACCCCCTGCAATGCAGGAATCTCAACATAGCATCCATGACAGATGGCCATCCAATCTCTGCTTAGTAGAAATTGATAGTCAGAATATTAAGCTCAGAATACTGAGCTTAGCCTTGGACTAATACTTTTTCTTTGAAAGAAAAAGGCAAGGTGGGAAGAATAAAATCTTATTGGGTGTGGGAGAAAGTTTATGTATTTTTTACAGGGTAGGGGGCCATACCCTAACAAGCAGTTAGGGTTGTACATCATGCATTGAGCATACCAGTATGTTTGCCTAGGGGCTTCTTTTCTCTTGGATCCTTTTTTTCAGATGAGAATGGCAGAACATTGAGCCCTTGCCTCAGGGCAGCCTGGGTCCAATATATGCTTCCTCCCAAGCAAGCTGTCTGGGGTTTGTATGATATTGAACATCCTTCCCTGGAGTGCTGCCTCTGAAGTGCCATAGGGACACTGATGAGTAATGATTACCAGCTGCAACACAGTCACTGGACTGATTGAGTCAAAGTGCTCATGAGTAAGTGATGGTTCTCCCATCTCAATGCCTTTCTGGTGCCCTTGCCGTGTTGTGTGGAGGAAGGGTACTGTCTGAAACAATAGTTACCCCCTCCTTGGGAAGTGGGATTCTTACTTGCATAGAGTCTAGGAAAAACTGGGTATGGATAAATAAATGGACAAGGAGAACAAAGATCTGTGCTCAAAGTAGCTGTGCCCAGGCATTGGTCCTATAAGGCAGGTGGGTCCCCACCTTTGACCAGCAGTTGCAGTGGCTGGAACAGAGCACATTCTGCTCATGGACTCAAGCATTTCTTCTTCACAATTGAGAGTATTGAAGCATGAGGAACAAAATGTGGGGGATGTGTGTAGCAGTTATACTTTGAGGCATGGCACCTTTCCTCCTTGTGAACCCTTTTGAAGCAGCGGAGTATAATCTCTGTTTTGAATCCTGAGGCAGAGTTAAGAGTTCTGAGAAGGCCAATGGTGGCAATGAGCTCTTCCTGTATTTGTGCTAGGCTGTTCATGTAGGGTTCTCTCTCTTAGTGCAGTCTGCTCTTGCACCATGGATCTTCTCACCAAATTTCCCATTGTGGAAACTATGTGAGACCCAAGTGATGTGTGCTCTGTCATGTTGTTTTCTGCTGCTCCAGAGAAGCGGACACGGAGCAATGGATCCAAACTACAAGAAAGAAGATTCCACCTAAACATTAGAAGAACTTCCTGACAGTAAGAGCTGTTCGACAGTGGAATTTGCTGCCAAGGCGTGTGGTGGAGTCTCCTTCTTTGGAGGTCTTTAAGCAGAGGCTTGACAACCATATGTCAGGAGTGCTCTGGTGGTGTTTCCTGCTTGGCAGGGGGTTGGACTCGATGGCCCTTGTGGTCTCTTCCAACTCTATGATTCTATGTAAGTAAAGGGCTTCCTTAGTGCAGGGCGGTTTGTATACTAGTGTTAGTGCACTGCAGTTAGAGTCTATAGTCTGCCATAGCAGAGTAGGTGGTGGCAGGGAGAGGAATAGTTTATTTTGGCAACTCATTTTCAGTTATTTTGCCAGCAAAGAAATTGGGCTAAGCTTGATCCTCACCACCTGCTGCCCATCTTGGCCACTCTGTCAATAGTTCTGCCAACAGTGAGGATATGTTGCTGTCTCTGGGACTATCAGCTAAAATGATCGCCAATGATGGTGTGGTAGGTGCCCAAGATACATCAGTATTGGGAACGTAAGCCAGTTAAGATGGTATCCTTGAAGCTTGGGATTGTAGTGTGAGCTGCCTTGAGTTGGTAAAATCTTAATTGGACTGATGTGCTGGTAATCTCTTGGAAGAGGCTTTGCTATTACTGCTTCCAAAAAATCCTTAATTAAAGGACAAAATAGATGGTTCTAGATTTTCTCCCTAGCAAGAAAACATTTAAGCAGCCCACAAATATCTCATGTCTCGCAGAATACCAATGTTCTGCCCCAATATCTCATTCTGAGGAGAGAAGAGAATGATTAATCCAAATGACTTCAAGCTGCAAATAGGGATCAGTACAGGAAAAGGTGGGCAGCTGTTATGGAGGGAGGATCTGTCCAAATGAGCAGTAATTAAAATGGAGTGCTGAATATTTGAAGACTTAATAGATGCAGGAAACAAGTTACTGCAACTAGAAAGAGAGGGAGTAGGAAAATAAGGCCTTTGCTACATCCTTTTTATAGGATTTATAAAAGTGACTGAGAACAGGGATTGGGAGGCATGGCACAGGAGACACTGTAATTATATTTTCAAGTATAAATAGAAGTCTGTCTGGGATTGCAGTTCCTGGAGGCATCTGTGTGTGTGGCACTAAATAAGTTTCTCACTCTGGTGATGGAGTTGAGAAGCTACACAAATCAAAGTAGATTGTTAACTAGTTTTACATTTTTAACCAGAACAGGAAAGTACTAAATTTGGAGGCAGTGTGTCATAAACACATGCGAAACCTAATTTTTCTATTTCTAGAACCGCTGTAGCGCTATGCGTTACTGTTGTAACACTTTTTCCTGATTGTGTTGGGACTAGAGTCTTAAGATTTGGGTAGGGGGAAGTAACACGGTTTTTCAGAACTTGTCGAGGAGCCTCCCAATGACTTTTGACTTAAGTTCAATAGAAGTTTAAATTGTTATTGCCTATTCTTTCTAACTCAAGAACTGTAGCATAACATGATTTTCTAGGAACTGTTAATTACTTTCTTGCCTGAATAGGTAGAAATCCTCCGCCTAACTGGCATGTATACATCTAAATTGTTCCCATTGCCAGTGGTGTTTTCTTATTATTATCTTTGCACCACCCTCTTAACCCTCAAATTTGCTCAACAAAATTGATTATTGATTAAGCAGCTTAGATTATTCTTGTCTTCATAGTTTTTCTTTAATCTATCACTTATATTATGCCACATCTTTCTTGATCATCACTGTTTCTGTAAAATTAGCATGATTTAGAGGTCAAAGAGTACATTTGATTAAAGCAGAGAGAGTGATCTAATTTAGGGGTGTCATAGGGATGGATGTAGCCAAGATTATAAAGAAGATGAACAATATTTATGAATTAATGTTTCTTCCACCAGCCTGTTATTGCATGGGTGTACAGAGAATGAGGAGCTCACACATAGCTATCTATAACCTATTGATTGGAACAATTTTTTTTAAATAGGAGTGCTCCTTTTCCTCCCCTCCCTTTTGCCTGGCTCCAGATTCATTTTATTTCTCCAAGATGGGCTGTTGGAGATTAAGGCCTCACACCAATGTCAGGGAGGGGTTAATCTGGCATGCTTTCCTGGATAGTGAAGGAGGTGCCCTAACCAGATAGGCAAGAAGGCTTTGCATAGCAGGTAAGAATAAGGAAGTTGAGAGGTACTGCAATTTTAGACACTGATCCAAAGGAGGAAAAGATGTGAGTAGCTTCTTTCTTCAGCTGTTTGGAGTTCTGGCTCATCATCTCCTACCTCAAATAATCACCCCACTGCCCTTTTACCTATTGGGCCATGTTGTGGAGTTTCCAGAAAATGGTTCCATGCTCTAAATTAGGATCTTATTCAGCATGTTTATTTTGACTAATAGTAGACAACTTTAGAAGTACTGTGTACTCTGATAACCGTACATGCTATATAGCACCAGCATTTTTCCAGCAGCTGAAGGGATTTGAATGAGAAGGTCTGATAAGGAGGAAAATTAAAGCACACTAAGAATTGAAGGCACTGAAACAGGTGACTACAATTTTTGGCTTTCCTTGCTGGCCATGAAAAAAACTGGATAGATACCATATTTTCCTGTGTATAACACACACCCGTGTAGAAGACAACCACTATTTGGGGGAACTCAAAATTAAAGAAATGGGGGGAGATTGCCCAGAGTTGTTGAGCTTTTTTAGGGGGGATTGCCCAGAGTTGCACAACTCACGAAGCCATCGATCGCCTGCCTGCTAGCCACCAGCAACCGCCAAACAGACGGCCACTTCCCACAGCAGCAGCCAATCGCCAGCACGCATTGCTGCAGCCCAAAAACCACAGCCAAAACACCTCTTAAAATCTCCTGCTCGCAGCTGCCACCAATCGCACATCCCCCCTCTGCACTATCCGTGTATAAGATGGCCCCAAAATTTTAACAGTTCTTTGTAATATAACAACCTCATCTTGTACACAGAAAAAGACGGTAACCCCTTCTCTACATTTCCTGAACTCAAGCACAAAAAACATTGGGGGCAATGAAAGGCAGAGTCTGTTCCTGAATGACCAAGGTTGTCTGGCAACATAGCTGTCAGATGTCCCTTAACTTTCTGCCTAGTGGCCCAGGTAGTAGGGATCTCTATAGAAAGATATCTGCCACTTTCTACAGCTTCAAAGTTGGGATAAAGGCAGGCTGCTCACTACAGTGAAGTTACATACTTGTCACGGTGAGCATAATTGGACATCTTCCCTGTTATGCTAAATTTATAAAACTCAAAAGAGTTCTGTATTGGGCAAGACATTCCTGTTATAAGTAATGTGGAGTTGTAGGGGTGGGGAGAGACGTGGAAAGAGAGGGAAGGAAGGAAGGAATGGGTGGGGGTTGGTGAAATTTCATTATATTGCATTGTAATGGTATATGAACAAAGTTTTGTGTCAGAGTCCCATAAATAGGTACCTTATTTTTGTTGGTGGTATGAGAGTCCGGAGTGCCCAGGGCATGGTTGGTTGCAGATGCCTGTTTGCCTGACTTCTGTAGAATTAAGAAACAGGCTCTAGTGCATACAGCTGCATGTGTGATTAGGAGCCCTGGCCAGCCATCAGCACAGATCCAACACCCCATAGCCTGTTCTCACTTTTTGCTCAGCGAGCAGAGGTTGTGCGGGCAGGGCTTCTGCATGTTTGGTGAGAAGGGACCAGATAAGTAGCCACAATCCCACTCCCCTCCATGACTAGATGGAACACGAGAAAGGACCTATAATTACGGGGGTGGGGACAACTTACAACTTTGAACATGCGCAGTGAAATTGCATTTATTCATTATGATGCTACTAACTCATTTTTAAGAAAACATTCTTTATCATGGAAAATGTTCTGCCCCACATCACTGCTAGTATACTAGGATGGGTGAGGAGGTAGTAGGAAGTGAAAGAGAGCAGATTTCCAGGAGGGAACACACTAAAATGCCAGCTTGTCTTCTAGCAGTGATGGCTGCCAATTGCTCCAAAACCCCAGCATTCATTTTCACTACCACCCCACCAGTTACCGGTAACTACCTGCATGCATATGACGGAGTAGCTGCATATGGCACCATTTTGAGAATATGTGAATTCTTTTCTGCTGGCTGTAAGTTGCGAAGCCAAACTTCCAAATGTTACTAAACCAGGTTAACAAGTTGTATGATTATGAAACAAATGAGGCTAATTGCTTTCACGTTGTTATGCTGCTAGGGTGCATCTTTTAATTGTTTCAGTTGGACCTTGGGGAAGGGAGAAGTCTACAGCAGAAATAATTTTGAGAGAGCTACTGAAATTGAATTGCTCAGTAATTACTGAGGCCTTTTAAAATTGCGTCTGACAACATTTTTTGTCTGCAAAACCTTCCCCTACTCCTCCGATAGGAAAACACCTGCTAGGGAGGGAAATTTGAGACCAGTGTATATAAGCAAGGAGAACAGTAATCTTGTTCACGTGCTTTAGACTTGTTTTTTTCTGTCTCAGTGAATATGAGAAATCTTTCGTACCAGGAGTGTGAAAGCATTTTGCAGCAATATTTTGTGCAGCAGGCAAATAGTTGTACATATGACACTGCACAATAACACTGAATAGCTCCTACAACCCTGTTGGCTTTCTACCTGCATGCTTTTTGTTCATGGTCTTCTACAGTTGTGAAGTTGGGATTTGTAAGATAAAGTGGGAAGGTTATCTGCCCTTGCCTACTGGCCCTGTCGCTAAACCTGTGCAGGTGGCAGGTGCTTGCCTTGCTTGTTTGCTTAACTGTTTACCTTAATGCTTTGTCACTGAGGCTGAGACTCTTGTCTGCTGGGATTCTGCTAATTCTTGTAGAACTGCCACCATCTCCCTCCTTCTGCCTACTTGTTTCTGTCTGCCATCTTTCTTTGGGTGTAATCTTCGATACCTCCCTCTCCATGGAAGCGCAGATTGCATCTATAACAAAGGCGGCATTTTTTCATCTCCGCCAAGCTATGCAGTTGGCTCCTTACCTCTCTCACCCTGACCTAGCCACTGTGATCCACGCGACAGTCACCTCCAGACTGGATTATTGTAACTCGCTCTACGTGGGGCTGCCCTTGAGACTGACCCAGAAACTCCAGCGGGTGCAGAATGCTGCAGCGAGACTCCTTACGGGGTCTTCGCTGCGAGATCACATTCACCCGGTGCTATACCAGCTGCACTGGCTCCCGGTGGAGTACAGGATTAGGTTTAAGGTGCTGGTTTTAACCTTTAAAGCCCTATACGGCCTAGGACCCTCGTACCTACGGGACCACCTCTCCTGGTATGCCCCACAGAGAAACTTACGGTCTTCAAATAAAAACATCTTGAAGGTCCCAGGCCACAGAGAAGTTAGGCTGGCCTCAACTAGAGCCAGGGCTTTTTCAGCTGTGGCTCCGACCTGGTGGAACATTCTGTCACAAGAGACCAGGGCCCTGCGGGACTTGACATCTTTCCGCAGGGCAGAGCTGTTCCGCCAGGCCTTTGGCAAGGGCACAGCCTGACTCCCTCCCTTAGCAATCTTCACGGAGCTCTGGCCCAATGGTGGCCAGTGGCTTGAATTTAATTAATTTTATAATGAATGATTTTAGAGTGTTGTTTGTGCTGTACTTTTGTACTGTTTTATTGTTGTTAGCCGCCCTGAGCCCGGCTTCGGCTGGGGAGGGCGGGATATAAATAAAATTATTATTATTATTATTATTATTATTATTATTATTATTATTATTATTTCCTTCCTTCCTTCCCCTTCTCTCCATTTTGCTGCTATCTTCCTTTCAAACACCAGCCAGTGCTCCAACTTGCCTATCTGGAAGTGGAGGAATGCAGTCGTAGGTGGTGGCGGCGGCGGCGGCAGCAGCTTACACCCTGCAAACTACTGAGTGCTGAGAAGTGGTGGCAAAGAGTTGTGTGCTTGGCACCAGTGGTACCAGGAAAGGAGAGGGAGGTGCAAATTCATTGTGTGGCGGTGGAATGAGGGGCAGTCTTTTTGCAGGTGCAGGGAAGGAACCATTGACACACAGTCCCAATATTACAACCAAACTATGGGTTGTCCGTAATCTGGGCTTACATGGTCACTTATTTACTCTCCCCTTCCATCCTACACTTCCTGGTTTCTGTCAACCACACTTTATCCTGACACCAGAATTGCCCAGACAGTGGTTACCACAAACCATGGCTTCTGGTTCTATTTTTGAAGCATACTATGAACCTTAATCTTCCCAATTCAGACATCACATCAAGCTATTGTCATTGAAAATCAAGAAGCTTAGATGAGAGTTGGCATTGCCATTAGCTTGCTTTCCCCTCTTGTGTTCCCAATGGTGAAAACCTGTTTTCATTGGTGCCATGCTATTAAAACCAGAGTTGGTTAGAGCTCTTTAAAGAGAATGTGTGCGTTTTTAAATACTCGGTGATTTTCTCAAGATGGCATACTGTGTTGGCTTGAGGTTTCTTGATCTTTAGATGTCTATAACCATGCTGTGCTGTTTAGTTATCACTGACAAGAGTTTCTGTTTGAAGCTCACTTGCTTAACCTAATCCGCTTTAAGTTTACAACTGTTCATTTTTCTTCCGTACAGTGGACTGGTGTGTTTTTTTCATGCCACCAAGCTGTACTTTTGCAAAGCATTCTGTGGTTCAACATAGATGCACTTGTTCTGACAACTTGCTGCTTTCTCTTCTCCTATTCAAAAGTTGTTCTAGTCTTTCTTCTTTGGCATAAGTTCATTCACATTGTAAATACACTGGAATAGAATATGCATTTCCCATACACAGCTTATTGCAGTCATGCAGCACAGAAGATCTATAAATCAGAGCTGTTAACAAACCAATGCTTGCATACTGTTTGTGTGTGAGGGAGCAGATGAGCAATGAATTTCACCACTTACTGGCTGCAAGGCAGTTGCGTTGCTGGTACTAAATGTTTCATTATGGGGTGGGAAATTGAAACATGACTGTAGAGATGAACTTGTGATATTTAAGTTGAACTTCCTCCTCCTCCTAGGGTTCTATGAAAAATCATTGATTTTGGGAACTGTTGCTGTAAAAATGACAGAGGGAAATCATGAATAAAACATTCATAATCTGTTAAACAGTATTAACAATAAAGGAACACAAAAAGCTAAACACTATTATGTGTAAAAGGTAAAAGATAACCGTCAAGGGGTCCTTTAAGTCAAAGGCGACTATGGGGTTGTGGCACTCATCTCGCTTTCAGGCCGAGGGAGCCGGAGTTTGTCTGCAGACAGCTTTCTGGGTCATGTGGCCAGCATGACTAAACCACTTACGGTGCAATGGAACACCGTGACGGAAACCAGAGCACACGGAAATGCTGTTTACCTTCCCGCCGCAGCGGTACTATGTGTACATTTTCTCTCTCTTTCTCTCTGTCACACACACACAGTCCACCAATCATGATCTTTCACTCTATTCATCCCATTAAAATACATACCGCTCCTGATCCATTTATGAGCCTACTGTAGTGTTGACTAGTGTACCTTATACCTATTTTGACTTTGAACTCTACTTCTGAGGCCTTCAAGTACACCAGAGAGATAAGGTTATGCAGGTGGATTCTGGGAAAAAGGCCTCTTCAAAAGGTGTGCCCTGACTGTAGACTGCTCAACTCAGAGAGGCTCACCTGGTGTCTTACTTGATGCCCTTCTTGCACTTAGCAAATACCTCTCTATTCCCTCGGGCCTTATTTATTTATTTATTTCTGCACTGTCAAATTATCAAATAGCAGGGTGCTGTACAATAATAAGCACCATTAAAAAAAAATACAAATTGTTTAGTTTCTTGCTGGCATATCCCTCTGTGATTTTAGACTTGATTTGTCTTTTCATTGCATTTCACACTTTGTTTTCTGATAGTTTGCTTCCCTGAGAACTTACTCAGATGTGGAATAGAAATGCAGTTAATCAATTGCTAAAGTAGGTAGGATGTAAAGAGTTCTGTTCTGGGCTTCTGCACATACAGCCCCTTTGCTTTGCAAAAGACCACCTTGAAGCACTTGTAGAAACAGTCTCTGGCATACCACAAGGAACATTAATCAAAAGTGGAGAACAGAAACTTTCTTGTACATGCACCAGAGCACTTGAACCCTTGCTTAGAATTTTTTGTATCCTGTCCTATATGTTTTAAAACAAATCTGACTCTGATTTACATAGGCTGCTTGCCAACTCCTGTTGCAAGGTAGGCTTGCATAATTATTGCAACAAGTATATCTGATCTACCTTTACACAGACATAGCACTGTGACACAGATGTCACCATGGTGGTGCCCACAGAGGCATATGCTTCTGTGCACAGAGTCTCCCCGCCCTCACTGAAATTAAACACGAAAGAAGCATTCTGATAGTTTCCCTGGTTTGCAGTTGTGTCCATGACCCAAAAAGGTCGGGAGCCTTTATGGACAGGAAGGAGTTCACTTATTCCAAAAACTTCGTCTTAACTCTAGTCCAGAACTTCTGCCTCATGCTGCCTTAGAGTTAAAATACTTCTGCACCTCTTACGACCCTGACAATTAATTTACAATGTATGTATAAACCAGCTGGTTCTCATTTTTAGAATTCAAGGAGTGCTGTGAAATGACATTTTATTCATAGCTTACTTGGAATAAAACATGTCAGTTCCAAGACAAAAGCAAATTAAGACTTCTATGCATTTCTTAACATTTCATAAAGCAGGTGTCTCTGGGATTTTTGTTTTTATTGCATGCTGCAATACTAAATAATTGAATAATTTTGTAATTGTCACCTGTTCTTACTAGGCAGTTTCCATATGATCAAAAACATCTCTACAATTTAACAAAAGTACAAAATCAGAATTTGACACAACCATTTAGGATAGAGAGAATGCACAGTGATTAACCATCACCACCACATTAGAACATCTCCATGGCAACCCAAGATAAAATTATGCAAACTGCATTTAGTTTGTTGATAACTTATTTACATCTAAGTGAAAGATGAACACCTAAGATTTTGACTTCTGTGGTGTGCATATTATAGGACTGTGAACGGTTTCTTTTACACTGAAATGCCAGTATGCGTAATACATTTATTTTTCAACCAAGGTGCCAAGATCTCTGGGGGTTTCAGTATTACTGTTTGTATTGTGCTACTTGATACTTATATATAGTACTTGATAATTGACATGTTGGTGTGTTTGCACTTGAAAAAAACCTGTTGCTTAAGGGCCAAAGTAGACATTACACACAGATGTGAGTAGTAACATCTCTTTAGGAACCTAAAAAATCAAATCAAAAATTTTGAGAGATGGTGAGTAATCTTTTCCCTAGTGGCTGTTTTTTATTATCCAAATATGCCACCCTCCAAACCCATTTCTCTCCCCCCCCCCCCCGAGACTTACATTTGAAACTTGCTGGCTGTAGTACTACTCTGAATTGAGAAACAACTACTGGGGAGAAGGAAGTAGACACACCACCTGTTTCTCCTCCTGAACACCCTGTCCTGAAGCCGCTGCTGATTAGCCAGCAGGGCAACCTTAAAGAAATCCATGCATTTGGCCATAAAATGCAGCCAAATTGGAGTCATTCTAATTTCAAAGAGGAAAAATAATATTGGACAGTTAGAGTGGCTAACCATTGAGTCTGACTTGATACTACATTAAGGACTGGATTTAGACATTGCCCTAGTTTGCACTAAACTCTGGATGGGGTGAGTTTCCTCATAGGAACCTTCTCGCATGCTGGCAGTGGGTGGGAATAGAGACAGAAATGGGTGGGTGAGAGGCAAAACAGTCAATGGAGCAGCAGCTGTCATTCTTACCTTTGAATTACGGGCCACATTCCAGCCTTGCAAAACCCAGAGGTTTTCCCACATGCAGATCTCTCTTTCCGTCCAGGCAAGCAAAAGGGATGGTCATATTTCAAAGAGATATTCCGGACAGGCAAAAGCACTTGAGGAAGTGAAGCAGTGCCAGTGAGGTGAGCTTATATTGAGGTGAGCTTAAACTAGACCCCTGGGCCTAAGGCTCCCCACCCCAGCACTAAACCATTGCTTAGCGTAGGCTTGGCATTAATATCTTTTCAGCCTAAGGGCCATAGTGAAAGCTGCTCACTTATGGCATGGGCATGACAAACATGGATAGTTTGTGTCTGCATACACAACATTTTTCAACCCCACAATAGGCTAGGAGTGTGGGTTGAGATAAACAAAGGGAAGGAAAATCAGGATAGTCTTAGTGCCTTTTCTCCCTCTGGCACAGTACCTTTGTAAGGAAGTCTTCGTGCTCTTTCCTATTTCTCAGGTCTCCAAAACCACCTTCCAATGACAAGGTTTCCTACCCCTGATTTTGTTCGAAGGTTGGTAGGCCATAAAGGTGGTTCTGTGGATCAGAACCAGGCCAAGGTTCCGTGCTACATGCATGAGGCGGAACAAAGCCAAGTGAAGCATTGGGCTCCATTTCCTCCTTACCCATTTTACAGGGAGAGCTTTGCAAGGCCCCATCCCCACGTTCCTCTAATCTCTGCTTGTTGCATATAAGCAAAATATTGCAGTTTATCACATATACTGGTTAGTTCAAAATAAGCTAGCTTTAGATGACGAGTTAAGAAGCTGACTTGTTAAACTAAGCAGCACTTTCCGTAAACTACAATTTCTATTTTGTACACAAGGACAAGCTAAGATGAGGGGAAAGTGAAAGAAAATGCTGGCAAAATCCTTCTCCTGGCTGTACAAGATAGGGGAACGCATGAGCCTGAGGCTTTGTTTAGGCTCATTGCAGCTTGTGCGCATAGCACTAAAGAACGGTTTAGCGTCACACGCAAGCACTTCCAGTGAGTTACTATGTCCTTTACAGGAAGTACCTACTGTTTTGAATGACCTAGAGAATGTCAGGTTTTTGTGCTGATTTGTCAAGTAAGTACAATCATAGGGTTAATCATCAGAGAAGAGAGAAATCTGCTGTAATACCTTTTTTGTTTAACAAAATGTTGCACCAAACCAAAGAATGGAAATCTTTATGCATTCATGTAGCACAATTGCATGGTGTGCAGTGCTGAATTGCCGTCTGAAGAGCTTTGTCAAAAGATGGAAGTTGACACAATAGATAATAAACAGTGGTGGTATGTGTACTGAATGAATGCCTTTTGGATGATGCTAGCAATCTCCATCTCCACTTATCTGAAGTCATGCAGATCTTTGGCAACAAGTCTCAGTGGCTTGAAATTGTGTTTAAGGAGCATCAGAATTTTGATTTAATCTCTGCTTTAAACACATAAGGGTGCAGAAGAATATAAAGCAGGCAATAAGGGAGAAAATCCTTGTTTTGAGGGTGTCATCTGAAGCCTGAAAGAGGAATTGAATCATTGCTTTGTGAATGTGTATGGAGCCTAAAAATTGGCCCAGCCTAAGACGAGTAAATGGGGTATGCAGAGAGCAGGTTGGGATAACCCTTGAAAGATTCTGAATTGATGTTTCTAATGAATGTATTTGGACTTTTCTATCCACCACATAGCCTTTGTTGCATATAACCACAATTAATAGCCCTTTGTGTTGATGAAAAGTGGCATATAAATGCTGGTATGAATGAAATGAATACTCCCAGTATGTCTTAATGATAGAACTTCGTGTTCTGTAAATATTGGCCATTTATTGTTCAAAATCACTCTGCATCATCAAGATATCCTGAGGCATTTTTGATAGGCCCCTTGCAATTTTGCTTTGAGGCTGTGCAAGGATCCATCTTAACCTCCGTGTTGTTAAGTACCTATATGAAACTGCTGGGGAACATCATTTGGGAAACAATGTCAACAATATGCAGATTATTCCCAGCTGTCTCTCTATTCCACCTGAAATCAGGTGATGCTGTGAAGATGCCAGACCAGAGTCTGGTGACACTAATGAGCTGTATGCGGGCCAGTAAATTGAGCTGAGCCTTTGCCCATATAGTTCTCAACAGATTACAGTCAATTGCTTACAAGTCTTTCCCGAGTCACAGTGTACCTTTAGTGCTCAGAGGTCAACAGTCAACATGATTTTTTCACTGCATCAACTGCAGGAGAAGTGCCGAGAGCAGAGACGCCCCTTGTACATCACCTTCATAGGCCTGACAAAGGCCTTTGATCTCTTCAGCTGAAAAGGACTCTTCACACTGCTCAGCAAGATAGGTGGCTCACCTAAGATTGTTTTCTTCCACAAGAAAGTGCACAGCGCTGTCCAATATGGCGGCTCATCCCCCTGGGATGATGGTCAAAGAGTGTTCTGCCCTAGCCGTACAGACCCAGGGCAATTCAAAAAACTGCAGGAGAGCAGGACTTTGTGTTTGGGGCAGTAATTTACCATTAAAAACAGCAACACCCTCAGTTGGTTCCTCTGGGTGCATAAATAAGAAAACTGACTTCCAGTGTGATTTTTCAAGGATTTGTGTTTGCTAAATTGTGTCAGTTATTAATATAAATATTGGCATAATCATTTATTAACTCTGACTGCTTCCCACCACAACTTTTAAATGTTGCTTAATACATTGTCCCTCTGTTCATTTAAGAATGTGAAAGCAATTTTTACACCTTGGCTTAAGATACAGTTTTTGCTTAAGCTGGGTTGATAAGCTTAGAGATTTTGGGGCAAGGATGTGGAAAGTTTTGTTGTTGTTGTGCGGTCTTCTGAAGTTTAGATAGTTACATTTGTCCCAAATAAACTTAGCTGGATATTTGAAATCCACAGTTGATACCAATAGTGACGGGTAATTTTGTGCTTGCTTTCAGTGTCACAAAATGGAACAAATTGTCACTTCTATAGTAAGTAAAGAATACTCATTATAATGAAATGAAATGCAGTAGGTAGCAATGAGTAGTAACTAGGGCTGCCACACTTCACAGATCCTGAATCCTTCACCTTTTGAAGCAGAAATATAGTTGGCGATTCTCACAACTTTGTCAGCCTTCTTCAGCTGCTGGGAATTGTAATCCAAAACACCTGGAGGATGCAAGGTGATAGAAGGATGCTTTATGTCCATGTTAGGGAAAAATGGACTGCTTAACAGCAGTCTGACATACAGATGATAAATAGGTGAAACTTTTTCCTGTCACCTTATATATTTGTCGGGAAAAGCCTAATCTGAATTGTGTGTCAGGTTGCTACAAGAACAGAAGCAGACCTAAGGAAAAAGGTGGCAGCCCAAGGAGTACCTGAATTTAAGTCACCATGTATCTTTCATCTTGGTATAAAAGGTTTATCTAGGACTCTCAAAACAGTATTTTCGTTTGCTACACATTAGCATTGGCCACATCTTTGGGTAGTGCAGGTGGGGAAGAGAAAATTGAACCATAGCGGATGCTGTTGCCACTTAGCTTTGAATAGATTGATGTTGGTATTTGGTAACCCTATCAGCAATATTAGAAGAGCAGAGATTTGGTTTGTGGTAAACCATAATATTTGGTAAATTCCCACATAATTCATGGAATTTTATTCAATAAAATGTTGTGATAGTCTCCAGTCTAAATGGTAGATTTGTAGAGAATGTTAACCATGATAGCTAAATTGAACCACCATGTTCAAAGGAAGTATGCCAAAATACCAGGGATTGGGGATAAACATCAGTAGAAGTTTGTTTGCTTCATACCATACTTGCAGATTTCCTGGAAGATTATGTTGGAAGTGGGGTGTGGATTAGATAGAACCCTATGCAAAATCATATTTTGTCATCCAGGCACCTTGGGGTTAGCATAAGAGATCGACTTCAGTATCTCTTGCCAAGAAAAAATGGGCACATAAAATGCAATGTGTGTATGTGTTTCTGGGCTTGCTTGGCTCCAATTTGATGCTAGATCTGTTTTTGATGACTGTCCTTTACCGGTGTGTCATGCAGAAATGTCTTCACACTGAGTATCTGTCTTGCAGAGAATAGTTTAGCAATAGTATTAATGTGTTCCTCCAGCATGGTAAGAATAATGAATGAAAAATATCACGGCTCCCAAGTTGTTTAAGAGCAAAGACCATCAGTCCTTTTCTCCTCCCATCTAATAAAAAAAGTCATTGTTCAGAGGCCCATTTAGACAGGTGAGAAACGTATCCTTCAGAGCATTAAAAACCAAGATTAGTTAAAAGATAGTTAATGTATTTGCTTCCTCTGTTTTACTTATGGGGTGCTCTTTATATTTGTAACAAACCCTTTAAAAATTGCTTGCCCCCAGGTCCAGTGGTTAGCCCTCTGGCTTGCACAGTCTCTTAAATTTAGTGGACTCTTATTAAATATGTTAGTGCTGTAATATGAAATGGCAGAGGTTATATTTAATTCAGTGCTTTTGGAAACGGTATCTGAAGCATTTAGACATAATGAAATGTTCAGTGCTTTTATTCCAATTCTTTTAAGTACTGAGGCTGGATCTGAGGAAGCATGGTAGTATAACTTGAAGAGTTACTTAGTGTGAGTGGAAGCACAGAGCACCTTTCAGATACAACCTCTCAACAAACTTAGGAACTGCTTCAGATTGCGAAGAAGGGTTCATATTGTGCAGTGGTGGCGAACTTATGGCATGTGTGCCAGAGAGGGCACTCAGAGCCTTCTCTGTGGGCACGTGTGCCGTTGCCCCATCAGGGCCGTAGCTTCCGTGCCAGGGGTGGGGGAGGAGAGGAGGGCTCACGTGCGCCATCCAAATTCTGTGGCACCAGGGCCTGGCGAGCGAACAAGGGGCTGAGCAAGCATTGACTTTTGATGCACCAGGGCCTCCCGCCAGTCTGTTCTTCCTACTTGGGAGTAAGCCGCCTTGGGTTCAGCAGGGCTCAACACCTAGGTCAGTAAGCATATAAAGATGGCAACCTAAGAAAGGGCTGCTGGGTTTACATGTTTGCTGGGCTTTCCCGCAGAAGCCAACAGAGAAATTCATTCCATTGAGGCTGCGATCAAACGGCAGCCGAAGAAACGGCAAATAATAGTAACAACAACAACAACAACAACAACAACAACAGTATTATTTGTATCCCGCCCATTTGGTTGGGTTTATTTATGTATTTTTTTTTTTTTTGTATGTGTGCACGCAGACTATCGCTATTATCTCACATTAAAAATTGGGAGAGGGTGGGTCTTAGTACAGCCCTCCAGTGTGCTAGTGGCCAAAATTGTGGAACCTTCTGGAAAAAAACGTATTTGCGAGGTTTGATGGCTCATAACACCACTTTGTTTTGGAGTAATGCCAGTGCTTTTTTTCTGTGGGGACGCATACCCCTAAACATTTTGTGAATTTAATGGGAGAAGAAATTCACTGTATTTATTTTCCCCGATTTGAACTGTATTTATTTTCCCCCGGTGGTGATTTTCTTGAGTCAATATGAGAATGCCATTAAACATTTTTTAAGAAAAAAAGCACTGAGTTATACCATAAAATTATATATCATTGGGAAGATAATTTAATGAAGAATGTAATGCAATAACTTTTATGAAGGATTGTTTATTACAACAGCAGCCATAAAGAAGAAACATGAAACACACAGAAAAAAATGAGATATAAAGGTTAAATTGCCATGTTGGCACTTTGTGATAAATAAGTGGGTTTGGGGTTGCAGTTTGGGCACTCGGTCTCTAAAAGGTTCGCCACCACTGATATAGTATAATTGGTATTGTTACCTTGAAAGCCATGTTTCCTGTCCACAGGAAAACAGAAAATTAGAGTTTACAACAAATCTGGGTGAAGTTTCCAGTAGTTAGAATGAAACCTCTGTGCACAAATTGGAGGGAAAGGCAAGTGCACATAAAACAAATATTGTTCCCAAGCCATTTGGAATTCAGTTTTCTCCTATAAAGGAGGTAGAAAATAAACTCATTTGCTTACCTTATGCTGCCTCACGGGAAAGCCTAAGGCTGCATTCCCAACTATACCAAGTACCATTGAATTCAATAGGACTTCTGAGTAGACATAGGTAGGCTTGTTCTGTTAATCACAGTTCTTCTAATATATTTGCCAAGTGCTTGCTCCCAATATCACAGCCTTTAAAGTCTACTTGTGATTAAGTTCCTAATACATTATATTTGAGATCTTAGTTTAAATCACCAAAGGCAGCAGAGATTGCTATTGCTGCACCAGGTGTTGGGTCTTTGACCTCAAGGCCACTCTCTCCCAACCACACAGAGGTAGGTCAGCAGCCTCCCAGCTGTTCTTCCCACTGCCTTAGGATTGTTCTCAGGATGTCCAAGTTAACACTATGTAGATTAAGTATTTAATTTACTTGTCAGCTGTATAATTTGTACTAAAAAGTATTAAGGACGCTATTGCCACAACTGTCTCTTAATAGCAGGGGTCATATGGAAAAATACACCTTCCACAATTCAGTTAGTTCCATTGTTGACCCTACTAGAATAATACATATTAACATTGCTCTTGTAATCTTTAAGCATCTTCATGATGGACAATAAAGATGAAACTAGATGTTAGGCTTGACAAAGATTGCAGAAACCTTGTTTTGAATTATTGCATCTCTCTCTAATGCTCAGGCACATTTACTTATGACATATCACCATGCACTAGTTATTTAAAATATTTGTATCCCACTCTTCAGCCAAAAATGATTCCAGAATGACTTACAAGATCAATAAAAAACAATGCAGCCCCCGCTCTGGGGCTTATAATCTAAGGTATGATACAAAAGGAAAAAGGAATGTGAGTGGAGGATGCAAATGTTTTAAAAGTAGAGTGTTGTAATGACCCAGTTAGAATGGAAACAGTTTGGAGGAGCTGGTCTTTCAGCACAGCAGATCGTGTGGCCTTGCTTTCCATTTCCCCCTCTGCTACAGCCTGATAGAATGGCTGCTGCCATGGCATAGTTGAGAATCCAAAAGACAGCTAGTTCCTCTTAGCAGAGCCAATGGCTCTTCTCTTTTACTTTTCTTCTTCCCTCCGCTGCAGCCTGTTGGAATGTGAGCTTCTCTGCCGATTCATTCATGGCAGCCAGCGGTGTGCCTCATGTGCAAATTCATAATGTGATGACATAGTGTAATGGGCAAGAGAGATTCAATTTATGAGAAGTTGGAGAGCTTAACATGGAGCTGCTATTTTATTGTGCCAATGCCACACTGAACATTAAGTCTTTTTCTACCATATGTTTTAGGTAGTCCTACTGCATTGACTTGCGTCTGAGACAGTGCTAAGTAACTGTCCCACCAGTTCAAGGGTTAATGCTTGTGCAACAGTACTTTTCTCCCATCTTCTCTCCCTAGGTGTTCCCTGCATTCATGGCAGTACAAATGTACTCGTGAGGGTTGTGGGAATCCCCAGAACAGATTTAGGGGCACATGGTTCAGGTCCTGTGGGGGCCTGGTACAAATTGGCCTAAATGGAAGATGCAGAATTATCCTTTCAACAGGCTGATAAAATAGATTAGACTGGTGGAGTGACCTATCTGGGGTACCTGATGAACCTCATAGCCTTCAAAACCAGAAGCTCTATGCCATTGCACTACTCTTCTGTGATAATGGATAATGACTCTGATGACCAGAGATGAAGCAGCAATGCATTTCATGTAGAGCATGAAGCTTATTGGCACACACCGCTTAATACAGTGGAGTTACGGATTCTTGGAACATTTTGCTTCAAACAAGGATAGCCACCTGCCAGCAGTTTCATGTCATCCGAATCTTGTACTAAGGTGTTAATATACAGTAAAACCTTTGGTCCACTATGTTTACTTGTAAGGGAACTTCTTGTTAAGGAATTGTGATATTCATTGTTGTTGTTGTTTAGTCGTGTCCGACTCTTCGTGACCCCATGGACCAGAGCACGCCAGGCACCCCTGTCTTCCACTGTCTCCTGCAGCTTGGTCAGACTCATGTTTGTCGCTTCAAGAACACTGTCCAACCATCTCATCCTCTGTCGTCCCCTTCTCCTTGTGCCCTCCATCTTTCCCAACATCAGGGTCTTTCCCAGGGAGTCTTCTCTTCTCATGAGGTGGCCAAAGTGAGCATCCTGGAAGGACAGATGGTGAAGCTGAGGCTCCAATACTCAGATATCAATACTCAGTTGCAAATTCTTTGAATTTTTGAATGTGCTGCCAATGTGCATGTTACTGTGTAATGCTTTCCATGAATGCATGTGCTGTCCGACTGGGAAGACCAGGTGGTGCCAACTTTTGATAGACTGTGTCCATTTCTGAAGAGGTCAGTACATGAGTGACTAGATATATTTTGGCCTCCTGATGACTCTCGACTATACAAAAAAATAAATAAATGCTGTTTCTTTAGTACATGATTTCCAAATGGTCTACTTAAAGTTAGTTTCTAAACTCTCTCTGGGTTTTAATCCTGCATTGTTGCCACAGTTGCTACAAACATCAGACTTGTTCTATTGTAGAGCACACTAGAGTACCGTTATATTCATTGCTAATCTTATTTTCAATCTTTTTGCAGGCTGCTGACTTGAGTAAACCAATAGATAAAAGGATATACAAAGGAACACAACCAACGTGTCATGACTTCAATCATTTAACAGCCACGGCAGAAAGTGTTTCTCTACTAGTGGGCTTCTCTGCAGGCCAGGTGCAACTTATAGATCCTATTAAAAAAGAAACTAGCAAATTATTTAATGAGGAAGTAAGTGGATACCGTAATCTTGGTGCATGCAAACGTTTATTTTCTTTTATGAGTTCTCCATATGCATGTTTGTTTTTCCATTTGAAAATAGTCACCTTGGGGGGATACTAGGGGAAGCCTTTGAAAATGGGAAAGCACATTTATATCACATTCTATGAGATGGAAGAGGTGGTGGTTTTTCTCACACCCTCAGTTTATCACCATTTGCTTATTGTCAGAAGACTGGAGTACTGTATGGGCTACATCAGTGCACTTAAACTGTGGGCAGCGTTACATCTGTATCATCTCCTAATCCAAGGGTGGCTAACAATCCAAGGCCCAACAATTTTGCCTGTGGCGGCAAAAAAATAAAATAAAGTAGACACAGTGCTGAAATGGGTAGACTCTACCATTCTATGATTGCATGAACTGTTATATGGGATGCTCTAGACCTATTTCAGTTAATATTAATGCTTAAAGGCTTGCATATTTGCAGAACATAAATTTATTAGCTCTTTGAGCTTGGACAGCTGCATCCGAAGAGCTCCTTCAGGAGAGTTGCACTCAGTGGTTTCTTAGCTTGAACAGCTTACTGCTTTGCAGCTTTCCTCAATTTCAAGTATTTTACCATGCAATGAAACTGGCACACATACATACCAGCCTTTGCATGCCCAAGACAGTTTTGGAACCATGAAACTTTTGGGGACCATGAAAGTGATTTTTGGATTGCTTAGTAACTATTCTAGAGGGGTGGGTAATTCATAATGTAAGACAACTATGCCCCCAAACACCTTCCCCTGTTCTCCTTTTGCATACAAGGCAAGATCACAGAATTGTAGAGTTGGAAGGGACCACAAAGGTCATCTTGGCCAACTTCCTGCAACGCAGGAGTCTTTGGCCCAACATGGGGCTCGAACCCACGACCCTCAGATTAAGAGTCTCATGCTCTACTGACTTAGCTATCCCAGATCATCAGCTCTCCAAAGATGGATCAGCACAATTTGGACAAAATGTGCTGCAACTTTCTTTAGGTATAGTTTATCGTTCATTGCAGTGGTTTGTAAAGAAAATACAACGCTGTGAGAGCAGTTGTAAGTCACAAACCTTGTTCCACAATTTTGTATTGGCTTTAATGCCTTCTTACTGATGATGATAGATAATAATAATAAAAAAATGTGGTGCAACTTGAAAGAAGCATTTTTTTCTCTTTTAACTTGTTGAGGATTAGTATACCGCATGATGGTGCGATGTTTGGCTGCCAGATTTTTAAAGTAGAGAGATCTGTAATTTAATTTGAATACAAATTCTACTTTAAAGTGAGTCTCTAAAATCTGATGCTTAAAGGTCTTGCCTTCTATCCACTCATAAATGTGCTCAGCTGTTTGCTATAGCAACTCAGGTAGTTGCAAACACGTTCAAAACACATTCGTGCATTTCTAGCACCTGTGTCAGTAAAATCGTTAACTGGAAGTCTAACATTGATTATGACTCAGTCGAATTATTCTAGAAGGTGGATCCTTGAGTAACCCTGAATATAAACTGGATTGGGTTTGGGGTTTTTTGGGTCCTGTTCTCTCTTGCCTTCTATCCACTCATAGCCAGACCTATAAAACATTCTTTTGTTTCATTGGCTGAAAATGTTTCACTGTTCGGGGGTTCAGGAGGCATATTCCTGAAAGTGGTCACCTTAGTATAGAATATGGTGGATTTGAGCCGGGCATGTTTTTTTCTTTGACGTTTGCTGAGACAAGAGTAGTAAAAGAACTCTGCATCTCACTATAAATTTGCTAGTTTGAATCCTATGATAAGTTGACAAAAGGATGCTTACAGGAGACTTTCTCATCTTCTCCTGCTACCGCCCACGTGAGAAAAGACTCTCCAGAACAATGTGAGATGGGGAAATGTGTGTTGGGGGGTGGCATCTTCCATGGGGAGGGGTAATTGCTGATAATTGGACTTGGATCCCAGGATAAGCTTTAATGTAAGGGGTTTCACAAAAGGAAAGTGTCCTGTTCTCTTCTTTATTATTAATATTACCATCTTTCTCTCCCCCACCCTCACGCTGGGGAAATGCAAACCTTCTTTGCTTCTACTGACTCCAGGTTATCAGGGATCCATTAGCCCCCAAACCTCAACCCACCCTATCCAGCAGGTTCCCCTGAAGCCCAGAGGGGAAATCAGCATTTGCCGTCCTCCTTCCATGGACTTCTCTAGACCATCCCAGCATTTTCTAGCTACAGCTGCTCATTTAACCTATTGTGCATTGTACACAATTTGTCCCGTTGATGTATATCCTATATTGAACAAGACAGGGCAAGAACTCTAGGATGGAGTTTTCACATTTCATAATTTGATGGGTTTTTTTTTTCTATAGTCTCCAAGGATTATTGAAATTATAGTAAGTGTTTTCCCTCAGTGAGCAGCCTTTACATCACTGTACTAGTGAAAAAGATTTGTATCATAAATTTTGGTTAAATAAATAAAATAAGTTGTGTCCCAGTTGAAGACATACTACAGTATTCCAGAAAGGGAAGGATATTTAGTTTTATGGCTGGTTACAAAAAACACACACCTGGTATTACTGTTATTTGCTTCTTCCCTTTTTTTGTTGTGATGCTTGAATGGCTTAGGTTGGCAGAATAATGATAAAACCCACAGAAGTGCCATTACTATCACTTAAAGATAATGAACCCACAGGCTAAATTGCATTGGTTGTGCATAGAAGCCCAGCACAGGTAATTGGAAGGTGGAATCCGCAACTGAAAATCTCTTCCATCTATCGTAACTAATTACCTTGAATGTCTAGACATCTTCTACACAAAAGCAATGCAGTATTTGTTAAGTGGCTCAAATATTTTAACTTTCCCAGATACTAGATCTCTCTTCCCCATCCTAGGTCCAGACTGTCAAAGTATTTTTTAAGTTGAGCATACTTTGCAATTGCCATTATTTTTGTTGAAATAACATCTTCTTCCTTCCTATTTTCACTTCAGTAAGGTAGAGCTACAATACCTAAAGTGGTCCCATTATTCTACTAAATTGCTTCTTCTCTTCTGGATCCTTAAAGCCAGGTTCCCTTTTCCAAGGACGAATTAAGTGGTTGTCTTTTCAGGGTCCCCCCCCCAAATCTATGTCAGATTCAGATTTGATGAGTAAGTTCTTCCCATAATGTACACAGCCTTTCTTTTTTTTCATTAAACTGTGTTAAGGGAGGCTTGCCACAATTCATGCTGACCATTGTAATGTTACTCCAGATCTACATGGGGTAAGAAAAGCACATAGTAGCTTAGAACTGAAGTAGTCATAAGCTTGTTTTCTGCAAGTAGAATAACTTTGCGTATTAAATGCCGACTGGCAGAAAGTTAATTACCTTGTTAAATGAAAAATCAAAACTGAGATGACTCTGATGTGTACCTTCTTTCCTTTGTTTTCCAGAGACTAATAGACAAGTCCAGAGTAACTTGTGTAAAATGGGTTCCTGGTTCAGAAAGCCTCTTCCTAGTAGCTCATTCCAGTGGCAATATGTACTTGTATAACGTGGAACACAATTGTGGTACCACAGCCCCACACTATCAGCTACTCAAACAAGGAGAAAGTTTTGCAGTCCATACATGCAAGAGCAAATCTACACGAAACCCTTTGCTTAAATGGACAGTAGGTGAGGGGGCCCTGAACGAATTTGCTTTTTCCCCAGATGGGAAATTCTTGGCATGTGTAAGTCAGGATGGCTTTCTTCGTGTATTTAACTTTGATTCTGTGGAGTTGCACGGTACAATGAAAAGCTACTTTGGAGGGCTGCTGTGTGCATGTTGGAGCCCCGATGGCAAATACATCGTGACAGGCGGAGAAGATGACTTGGTGACTGTCTGGTCTTTTGTGGACTGCCGAGTGATAGCTAGAGGCCATGGACACAAATCCTGGGTCAGCGTCGTGGCCTTCGATCCATATACCACTAGCGTAGAAGAAAGCGACCCAATGGAATTCAGCGGCAGCGACGAGGACTTCCAAGACCTTCTTCATTTTGGAAGGGATCGAGCAAACAGCACGCAGTCTAGGCTATCTAAAAGGAACTCTACGGACAGTCGTCCAGTAAGTGTCACATATAGGTTTGGTTCAGTGGGCCAGGACACGCAGCTATGCTTATGGGACCTAACAGAAGATATCCTCTTCCCACACCAACCCCTCTCGAGAGCAAGGACACACACAAATGTCATGAATGCAACCAGCCCACCTGCAGGAAGCGGTGGAGCTAATCCAGGCAGTAATGGAAACAGCATCACAACACCTGGGAACTCTGTGCCCCCTCCTCTTCCACGGTCCAATAGCCTTCCACATTCTGCCGTCTCCAATTCTGGCAGTAAAAGCAGTGTCATGGACGGCGCCATTGCCTCTGGCGTTAGTAAGTTTGCAACCTTATCACTACATGATCGGAAGGAGAGGCACCACGATAAAGACCACAAGCGAAACCATAGTATGGGACATATATCTAGTAAGAGCAGTGACAAACTGAACCTAGTTACTAAAACCAAAACGGACCCAGCAAAAACTTTGGGAACGTCCCTGTGTCCCAGAATGGAGGAAGTTCCTTTGTTAGAGCCTCTTATCTGTAAAAAGATAGCACACGAAAGACTGACTGTGTTAATTTTTCTTGAAGACTGTATAGTCACTGCTTGTCAGGAGGGATTTATTTGCACATGGGCAAGGCCTGGTAAAGTGGTAAGTTTTAACCCTTAATGCTGCATCAAAGAAGTAGAACTTGAATAGGTAGTTTTTCTCAAAACATAACTGAATGTTGAATATAAAATTTCTTTATGCTTAATGTACAAAAGAAAAAAAGAAAAGATTATTTCCTCAGAGCCATACTTTTGGATACTGCATGCCATATTTCTGAACGATTTGAAGTGTCTGGCCCAGGTAAAGTTCTTTTGAAATACCGTTGCCTTCCAGCTGGAGAAGTGTTGTGTATCCAAAGTGTCCGTGATAGTTTTCCTATATTTTCAAAAGCTATTTTTGTATAACATGATTCAGACAAATCTTTAAAAAAATCAACTAGTGAGGGTAGAATTGTAAGGGCATTCAGGATATTGGATTGGTTGCAGCTTGGGTGAGCTGTAGCTTTGCATAACATGCATTCTGGGTAAATTGAAGTTGGAACACTTATTCTGACAGGAATCCATAAAGCAGGGTCTGTTCTCACTTTTTTTTCCTTTCCAAAAGTTAGTCTCTTCCTCCTTCGGTGATCATCTCAAGAGCAGTTTTTACTGTCGCCATTTAAAATTTGAATAAATTTGGTATTAAATATACGTTGTAATATTCTGATCTTTAATATCAATCTTCTCCAAATATGTAAGGTCACTTTTTTTTTAAAAAAAAGGCTTCCTAGTGAATTGTATCCCTTACTCATTTCTACCCCCTAATCACTTTACAGAACGTTTGTGTTAAAGGTATTTTTAATTCATGCATTTTTCATTAAATCCACAGGCTTAAAATGTGGCACTAGTGATGTCTTCTTTCATGTTAAGAAACTGAAATTATCTATTTAATATTTAGTGCTTTCTACTGATAAAAATTATTTTGCCTTCAAATACTCATGGGCAATTTGCAGGCTATGGCCAAGCTCCAAGACTTTTGAGGTGGCTTTTGGGCGTGCAATTTGGTTGACTTTGGCTTGCTCTTCTCAGAGGGGGCTCCCCAAAAGCAACCATTAAGGGTTGGGGGGATCCTTTAATTCAGAACCCAACACTGTGTGAGGGGTTAGAGCTGCACGCAAAGACTTGGGAAGCCCAGTGTGTGCATTGGAATGCACACACGGGTTCTCCGATCTCTGCCTATGATGGATAAACCAGCAAAAGACCCTAAATGGCAGCTGGTTATCTTCTGTAGATCTTCCTGAAGGTTCCTAAACTTGGTTCCAAAATCTTCCAAAACTTGGAAAGTGTTGTTGAGAGTTTCTGAAGTGCATCTGTTTTACAAAATTAACACTCTTCCAGTAGACATTAATGCCCATTTTGACTGTAAGGATTCACAGCTTCTCTAAAATATGTAATAATTGGATATTTTAAGTGAAATCTTTTCAAACATGTTCTGGTGTGTAATGTCACCTGTATGCCTTATCTTGGATAGACAATCTGGAAAAATACGGCATTGCTTTTCGTGCAGGGGGAATAGCAAATGGTAAGGATAAAGGAGAAAACTGTCTATGTTCCCAAGTGCTAAAATCATGGAAATGTGTGTATTTCTGTGCCAGGGGCCAAACAGTTTTGAAGGTAATTTTGCAGATGTGCATTGCTGAGCTATCGTTGGTAGCTATCCAAGCCCCTCTGCTTTACTATATTCTAAAGTAACTTAACATTCACCCTTTGGCTACTTGCATTTCTATTAAATAAAAATTCTGCAAAGAAGTTGTCTTTAATCGGTACAGGTCGTAACTTGCACGCAAATGACAATTTGATTTGGAGCACATTTCAAATATTTCAGAGATAAGTATGCAGTACCAAAAGCTAGGATTTCTATATTTGGCCAATGCGGAAATCTTTAATTAAAGGTAAGTTTCATGCTGATGTTGTTCACTAGGTCTTTGAAAACTAATATCACACACTGATGTAAATGCCATATTGTTTAGGATGTGTTTATTTAGAATGGGTTTCAAATTATTATTATGCTTTATTTTTGCAGTCGGTGAGCTCACTCAGCTGGCCTAAATTAGCAAGTTAGGTGATATGTTTACATGGCTCTGGCCAAGAAAGTCTTTGTTCCAGAAAGGTGTTAATAAGCACCATTTTCGTTCTATAGGAGAGCACTTACTAAACTTTATACTTATTTAATGAGTCTTCAGAAACACTCATGGTAACATATTTCTTTCCCTTGGGTTATACACTGCATATGTTAGTCTTGCCTATAGTTTAGTTCCGTAGCTTTTAAAGAGTTTAAAGCTGCTACCTTCCCGCGTTGACATTTCTCTCCCAGACTCCTCGAAAAGTACTTCCATTGCCCTTTTCCTCTGCTGAATTTGTTTCCCACCCACCCTTTGGCAGAGGATCTCAGTTGGAAAGAAGGGCCACAAACTTCCAGTTTGAGGAGCAAATGGGCCAGAAGACTCAACCAGTTGCGCAGTCTGAAACCTCACTGCTACTGAGCCAACCCTGTCTTTTTCCTTCCTCACCTGTCTGTCTGCCAGGCTGATGCAGTCAGGAAAGCAAATGTTATTTTCTTGAGAAGAACAGGGTTTGAATAAGCAGGGACGGGCAACCTGCGGTATTCGTGTTGGGCTCCCTTCAGCCCCAGCCATCATGGCTGATGGTTGAGGACGATGGGAGTTGTAGTCTGACCACACCTGGAAGGCCGCAGGCTAACCCATCCCTGGTACGGACAGTCCCTCCCTAGAATAAACAGCTTTTATCTGGCTGATACTTGGCTAGACTTGAGTCTCAGAGACCCATAGGGCAGAGGAAGCCTATGTAGTGCCCTGCAGATGTCACTGGACAATATCTCCCCCCCCACCACCACCATAGGGCACAGACAGACTCGCTGCCGGGTTGGAGCAAGAAGATCTACGCTACAAACATTATGACCTCTGTGTAGCATTTGCACCATGTCTTGAGCTTCCTTAACTTCCTTTCTCTTTTGAAATGCTACTTAAAACACGAGTTCAGATCTAAAGTACCATGTTCAGCAGAAAACATGGGACAAGCCCATGTTGCATACCGCAGCAACATTTTAGAAGTGCACTAATTTGTGGGAGAAACTACCTACTCTACAGGAAACAAAACTTCTCAGTAATGACTTTGTAAAAATATATATATATATGCTGTACTACTGGGAAAGACAAAACTGCTTATCTATCTCTCGGCCATTTCCTTCCTGATTACATCGTATGGCAGAGATGGCAGGAAAGCTTTTGCATTTCTTTTGCAGTACTACTGTCACACATGGAGGTGTTGCTTTCAGTAGCAGGCTAATCTGCAGCCCTCCAGGTGCTACTGGACTGCAGCTCCCATCAACCCCCATGCAGCAGAGCCAAAGGCTAGGGATGATGGGAGCTGCAGTCTAGCAAAACCTATAGGGCCAAAGCATTGTTATCCCTGATCTCCAACCCCTTGTAATTTCAGGGGAACTTGCCGCTACTTAACCGGAAAACTCATGGTAAGAAAGAGTAGACAACTGCAAATGAATACAGTAGTTGAGTGAAATGGCAGCATATACCCTGGCTGAGAAAATGTGTTACCACTTTGTACAACAAAATGCACATGAAATTTAGAATATTTATTTGAACTATATTGTACAGGGAAAAATTTAGAGTTAAATTATAGAACGTCCTTTAGTTTTCCAATAAACAGGAACTATATAGTACAGCATCATGTTTAAATGAGTTCTATCATTGCTGTTTTAACAGACATTTTGTTTTACTATTTGGGCATGGGAAGACGTCACGTTTACTACTAAATCTTCATTGGCAAAGGGCATTTCATTTGTTAGAACTGAAGTATAAAGTGCTGTTGGGAAGTACTATCTTATTTCGTTTGACTTAATTTTAAATTCAGGGATGGTTAGGAATTGCTAAATCAGTTCTTGATTTTGAGGTTGCCATGATATAAAATGAAATATATTGAACCATAAACACTGCAAACGAGAGTTGGGATTCCTTGAAATATTGCCATGCAAAGTTCTCGGGATTGGTGTTGGCTTAGTACACCAGGTTAAAAAGCTGCCCAGTTGAGAGTGGGCCAGTTACTTCTGTGAAGCCAGGAAAGAGTAATTGCCTTATTATGTGGGTGTCCAGATTAGGAGGGAAAGATTCTTACTAAAGACTTTTCAGAAATGCTTGATCTTTTGGAACTCAGTTATGTACTTGAAAAGACTGTATATGTCTCCTCCTACCACGTTAAAGCTACTAAATTTGCATTTAGAATAACTGCTGGCCTGCTTGTGTTCTTAAAGAAAGAAAACCAGCTAATTTACTGTCACATAACTTGTGTAAAGTTTAAAAGCGAGACTTTTTTCCTGCATTTATGAAATCTGTATACATGAATTTGTTAAGATTGACACGTTAGGTGATACTGTACAAAATTGTAATGATATAGTGAAAAAAAAATCAACAGTAAAATTCATATGTATTTTCTTTATAAACGTCCATCTAATTTCTTGACAACTTGAATAAATTTCATAAGAGCCTTTCTAACATAACAAATTGTTAAACTAAATTGACTGTTGCAATAATAATGAAGCTTTAATAAGTATTGTTATATTTATAATTTTAAAAAATCATGTTTGTTTCATACTGCTTATTTTTTAGCGTTTTATGTCACTGTTTCAGCTGAAGAACCCTACTAAATACTTGACATTACAGAATAATTTACTGGGGTTGTCCTCTGTATACTGACATTAAATAAAAAGTGTGACTGAACTGTAAAATGTAGATAACTGTCAATAGTGCTTCTCATGCCTGAAGTTCTAATATTGATCTGCCGCAGTTAAGACTTCTATGCAGGAAGAAGCATATTCCTGAACAAAAAATGGCCACCGTGAAACTGCTGCCTCTGTAACTGCCATTTTTATAAATGACCAATGTACAACCTCTTATTTCATACAGTTTTCAGATGTCAGCTTTGACTTACTTACTTATATTGATCTGTCATAATTCATGTCCATTTGAACTGTCATAGATAACCATATGGATTGTTGTATGACTTAAATGAGAAAATATGCAGTGGGCGTGGTTAAAATTGGTATTTCTAGTTTAAATAACAGGGAATTGTGGGAGAAGGTAAGATGATGATGTAAATCCATTAAACAACCAATGGAATGGAGAATTGATGCCTTTTGGATTCTGCAGGAGCTCTTTTGTTTATCAACAATGCACGTTAACGTTTAAGCGCTTTAGGGGCTGCTCACCAGACTGAAGTGCATAAAAGGACAACCCAAGCCTAACTTTAAACACAGATTCGTGCAACTCTGAAGTGTTTGGGTAATGTAGGCTGCTGATACTGCAGGATGTTGCTGGCAAACTTTAATTCAAATTTGGTTAGACCACTTGGTTCTTTCTGTGTTCTCTCCAAAAGCAAGAGTTCTTAATTGTATCAGAAGCAGGCATGGTAGTGTCACTAGAAGGTATCTTCCCCAGGCTTGCACGTTAACTATGGATTTAAAAATTCATCTCCCAACCTGGTTTCCAAAGCCATACTTCCTACTACTGTTCGGTTACGTTACTTTCTAGTTACCCAATTCCTTTGATTCCTGTCCATTTGCCTCTGTGCACCAAAGTGGCTTTAAATCTAGCAGTAACCCCCCACCCCCCAAGCTTTATGAAAACACAGAATGAAAAGGGGAGGGGGTGGAGCTATCCTTGCTGAAGAGTTATATGACCACTACCTTCGGGTACAGAGTCTGTGTCACAGCAAGATCATGACTTTCAGCATATAGCTTTCCCCAGGAAAAGCATTTGAAGATTCTCTACACTGGCTCCGGTTTAATTTTTGAATGGATCACCCCTAATTTTGGCCATCGGGCAACTTGGTTTCCAAACTTGACGAGAGAGACAAGCTCCTCACTGGGTACGGCAGTTTCTGCTAAATTAGCAACCGTAACCATATCTTGGTGTGTGATCCTACTTGCAGAGAGTATATACCTTGAACATATGAAGGGTATTGCTCCTTGAAGTTTGCTATATTCAGGGTACCAGTATGGTACCCCCCAGATTTCATTTGATTCCTACCTCCATCAGCCCAAGCCAGCCTGGCTGATGGTTGGCGATGATGGAATAAGTAGCACAGCAGCATCTGGAGGCACCATGTTAGGTACCCCTGGCAATAGACCTTGTAGAAGTGACATGCAATGCACTAGAGCACGGTGCCCCAACTACTGCCAAATGCTTTTTCGTGTCTCATTGATAGAAGCAGAGTATGTTGCAAAAGGGAAAGTGGACATATTTTAGAAGAAGTCTGGAAGGAGAACTTACATCAATAAGATTATGCAGTCTTAATTTCTGTAAAGAGATTGGGTGGTGTCCAGTGAAGTCTTCCGACAGAAGTAATACATCAGATGAATGGGAGGCAGGCAAATTTTGGCGATTCTGCCTCCCCCTGCACCCCCTAAATGCCTTTCATAGGGCTCCCCATTGTTAACCCGTCTTGAATGGAATAGCTTGTTTTTATTGTGTCTAAAGAGAGCAGCCTTTTTTGTCTGTCGGGTAGCTTTGGCTCTCACTGTCTCAATATTTGTTGCAGTGTGTTATGCAAGGTACCGGTTTCCTCCCTGAGTATTTGCATAGAAGCAATGTTGTTTCAACTTCGTTTGCTTGCCCAAGAAAAATACTTGAATTGTTCTAAGAACCTTTTCCTGTCTTGATGTGCCAAGCATTTGAAAAGAAAAGGTTTATATTGATCATAGTTGGATTTCTTTTTGATAGTTTCCTTGTACAACCTTTCTGAAACAGTCAATTTTCTTTAAAAGCAAACTAGGGAATGATCCTGTCTCCCTTCTGTGGATGGTAGATGAACCCTTTCAAACACTCCGATGTATGTGCAAACAAAAAGGAAAAAATAGAGAGAGCAGCTGGATTCCCTCCTTAGACTTAAGGATGGTACCTTAAGAGATTCAAGATGTATTATGCCCTACTTGTTATATTTGATAGAGAAATAGCTACCTTTTCATTCTGTCGAGTAAATGATTACTTGAAAGGGATGCCTACATAATAACCATGGAAAGTTGGGCCAGTAAAAATTTATTGATCTGCATATAGTAAGTGTGAGACCTACAGAAAACCTGTCTTCAGTTATTCTACAATGTCTCTGCTAAGCTTCTTTTCTTTCCTACGTGTGACTGAGATATGCATGTAATAGATTTTGTTGAAGCTGATCAATGTCATCTTATAAGAAAACCATTTATTACAGTGTTGATGGCTTCTGTTTCCCAAGCCCCACAAAGCCAAGATATATTTGATCCCTGATTATATCTGTATACTTTGGGCATACCACCTCAGATGTCAGCTGCACCCCTAGGCACTAAATATATTTTGATTCTTCCCTGGTTGGGAAATTTAGGGGATAAATACATATTAAATAGGAATGATCTACACTATAATAAATGAAAGTCTGTTCTTATCTGGGTTTAAAGCAAACCCTTCTCCAGAGTCCTGCACTATCCAGAAACAGATGAAACAATACCAAAAATACCCACAAGGGAATACTAGAACACACAGGCTTCAAGTAGTGATCTTTTTCAAACTCTTTACTACTTCAGAGCTGAAATGTCCTACTTCTAGCTTTAACAGAATTAGATAATTGGGGATCTTACAGCTGTTGCTGGGATCCAGCTTCTTTCAGGCCCAGCCAGAATGGTCAGGGATGTGGGAGTTGTAGCCCATAACATTTGTTGGGTTGTTGTTGTTGTTACTATTATTATTATTATTATTATTATTTAAAGTTATTAAAGGAAACAAAATGGAGCCACAATAATATTTTAACACCCTAGGGTTCCACAGCTTAAACTGCTGTACTCGGGGAGAAGTGAATGGAGGCCGCACACGGTATTTGAGCTAGTTGGCTAAGCGGCTTGAAAACTATAAAGTATGAGAAGTTCTTTATACTTAAATGCTCCTTGAACTGGCCTGTGGTGGTGGGGACTGACTGATCAATACAAAGGTTCTCTGGGTGTCAAATTAGTCACGTAGTTCTCTAGATCCAGGCCCCAAGTGTTTTAGATAATTTTGAAGGACATTTTTATATTGTTAAACAGCTTTGTGCTGACGGGAGTCACCATTTGTTAGCTTGAACAGCTTAGAACTTGGAAAGAGTAAGAGAAGACAATTTATCATTAAAATTTGCCAACCTTTGCTGAACTAGCAATGCTCAAAGACTGCCCAATTAGCCTTTGAACATAGATGTTTCATTCTTAGTTACCGTATTTTTCGCCCCATAGGGTGCACCGGCCCATAGGACGCACCTAGGTTTTTTGGGGGGGGGGGGAAGAGAATAAATATTTTTTTTTTATTTCCCTCCCAGAACAGGCAGCTCTCCGCAAGCCTTGGGAGACCGGCACGACTTCCCGCCGGGCTCCCACGCCTTGCAGATATCTGCCTGTGCAGCGCGCCCCAGGCTTCAAGATGCAGGCTGCTATCCACAAGCCTAGGGAGCCCGATGGGAACTCTCACGGGCTCCCAAGGCTTGCAGAGAGCTTCCTGAAGCCTGGAGAGTGGGAGGGGTCAGTGCGCACCGACCCCTCTCGCTCTCCAGGCTTCAGTGAAAGCCTGCATTCACCCTATAGGATGCACACACATTTCACATTTCCCCTTCATTTTTGAAGGGGGAAAAGTGTGTCCTGTAGGGCAAAAAATACGGTACTTATGGCTAATGGATCTATTACTGGCAACTGGCTATAGGGGGGAAAATGAATCATTAAAGTTGGGCTGTTATTGTGTGTACTCCGCAAGCAAAAGTCCATAGCTCAGTTGCAAACTGGACCTGCTCTAGACGTGATGTTGCCTGATAGAGCATCAAATGCCCTCTTTCAAGGTACATAGTACCCAAGGCCAGCCAAGTTATTTTGGCACCTGAAGAAGAAAATCCTTCAAGCACTTCTTCCTGGCAGTAAAAAGAATAAGCCGCTATTTCCTGCTCTTTAATGATACTCAAAATCAGGTACTTGAGGTGGACGCTTCACTTTCTCTAATGATCAGGCCAGCCCTGGAGAGAGTTCATGGTGTTTGTATACAGAAGATTCTAGATTCACTGGCAAGCACCTGCAGTTAAAGGATTTAAACTGGATTTTAACAAGTAGAGCTGCTGTTGATCAGAATACTTGGACCAATGGACAACAGTCACTCATATTTTGTAATTTCCCCCCATACTCAACCCATCTTATGCAGAGTTTAGAATATTATGGCCTCTCTTTTCATTGCTTTATTTTAAAAGGACACACTTCCGGCATTTATAGTTTCATAGATAGTTTTGAATGGGTACATGCCATAGAAGTTCTAAGAAGCCAGAATGCTGGATAAATAAGATCTTCATGCCTGGGCAGAAGCAGAACATATTATGCAAATCCAGCAAATAGATGTAATTTCTTCATAATCATACAGGTAACAGAATTCAGCTTCTCTTGGTCCAGAGCGCTTGAGTCAGGCTAGCTGCTCGCAGCCAGCCAATTAGAACTTGCTCGTTCAGAGGCTGTATACTAGAGCTTAAAGAAATTGTTGGGAAAGTTACACACCTCTGACAATTTTTCAAGTCTGTGCATGGGGTGTGTGTGTGTGGAATCTGTTTCCCCATCCAAACACACCTTTGCATTAGGGATATATGTTTGAGTACATTTACATATCCAAATATAAATGTATTTGCTCTGCATTACATTTTTTTCAATGGGATGCATGTGCAGTCACACCATAGGAGATCATGGGTCCAGCTGCCTTGGAAATGGGGACATGTTCCCCCTTCTCTCCTCCCCTGCCCCCCAGCAGTGACAGATGAGAAGAAATGGTGGCTGTGAAGAGCTATGGAAATGTGCAGAAATGAAAACTGGAGGCATGAACCATGGGGACTTTGGCAGTGAAAAGTGATCCTCATCAATTCAGCTGAGAGCACCACTACCTACAGCTGTCTACTAAGTCAAATTTTGTTGTCAAACTCTGATTATGAACACCTGGGTTAACAGTAAATCATTGATGTTGGATGATATTCATCATTTGGACCTGTGGCCTAACCAAGTAAAGCAATTTGTTTATTAATATTGACATGTATGAGAAACGTAAAGAATATAGTGACCATACAGATATCAGCCACAGAACCGACCGTGTTTTTTAGCTATGTTGATTAAGGGTTGTCCATTAGCATTTATTTTTCCTATTGAATCCGACTTTGGGGCCATCACTCCTATGACAAGGCAAGTTTGTGCAGATGGTTTAGATCTGACTTCACATTTTTTTTTGCTACTTTCTCCTCTCTCTTGTTTCTAGCTAATGCTATACTCTTTATTCAGAGTGGTGTTTTCTCAAAGGCTCCTTTCCCATTTTGAAATCAGCAGTTTTACACATTTCTCTCTGCGACATAACTTTGGTGTGGGGTATGCTAGACTATGTTGTGCATAACACTGTAATATGAAAAGTGTGTGCCTACCGAAACAGTGGTTAGGCTACTGGGCTTAAAATGAAGACACTTTGAATTATACCCTAGTGTACCCGGAGGAACTATGTCTGTCTTTCTGTGTGCTATCTGAAATGTCATCTTGAATAAACTTGGTTTAGACATTTTTAAGAGATGAAAATATCAGGCCAGGTTCTGGTCTGGGTAGCTTGTGTTCTCCAAAGCAGGGCACTTTTGTCCAACCTGGTTTCAAGAGCAGGGAGTATACTTCTCTTTCATAGCGCTTTCTCAGTATTTGGATCGGACCCCAAAAGAGCTCCTGTAGATTCTGAAGACTTAATTCTACATTACAATTATTAATAATAATGATGATTTGTACCCCGCCCATCTGGTTGATCCAACCTGAATTTCACAATATTCAGGTAAGAAAAATACCTGCAAAACCAAGTATTCAAAATGAGGGATTTCCCCCATGCATGCTTAAAGTGGAACAACGGTATTTAAGAAACAAAACTAAAAAAACAAGCACCCAAGTTAGGTGTAGATGCCAGTGTATCTGTTAGGGGAGGGGTATAATACAGAAATGTTCAGAACCGTATCTCTAAAGCCAGCTTTGCTAGCCTTGCTGATCAGTTTCTGATTGGAGAAACGGTTGCTTAGTGAGCTGCAAATTAAATATGAAACGAGCATTTCCCATTGTTTAAAACTCAGTTTTTTTAAAATGCTAATTGGAAACGTGAGAGTTCACTGCAAGCGCAACCACTAGCTGCAATTGCTTATTAGTGTTCAGTTTGTCCGTTTCATTAGAGGTGAAATGATTTCCTATTAAAGGGTTGCTTCCCTGTGATGTCTATGTCTGACATAGCAACATTGGTTCTGTTGGCTTGGCAGATCCACAGGCTGGGAAGGGTCCATTACGTCATTTGAAAAAGCAGGGTAATTCCCCCCCCCCCAACCAGCAGTTCTGCATCCAAGAAACAATAGGCTGCAGCATCTTTTCTTGGCATAGATACAGTGGCTGAGAGGGGCTCCACCTTGCACTTTGAAACATCTGGCTGAAGAGCCCCTCACGAATACCTGTGTCTTATGGTTGCAAGGTGCATACAGCAGGGAGAGATACATGTTGATCGTAACCTCCTGGTAAAAGACTTGTGGCACAAATGTGCCCTGTAGCTCACTGACTTTATGTTTTTAATAGGATAGCTTAAGTTTTGTAAGACATGAGCTAAAATCTAATCATACTACGGTCATAATCAAGATTCCTGGGGCCTATTAAAAATGAATACATACATATAAGCTTCTGTGGACTAAAACCCACTTCGTCAAGTTTTATCAGGATACTTCATGTTCATGTTAAAGCAACAACCATATTCCTTCCTTGCTGGAACATATTACAGCTGCTACACCCCTGGAATTCTAATTATGATCTACATCTTATAAGTTACTTTGAACTAAACTGCTACATAAAGAGCGAAATCGTTCATGTTAAGACGTTCGAACAATGTGATCTATCACTTTGAAGTCATAATATGCAAATGCCACTGTGCACTGAAAGTCTACAGATATATATAGAACTGTTTAGAAAACTAAATGCTGGGTTCTCTTGCTGGATTAATGCAAATTGCTTTGTTTGCAGGGTTTATTGCCATCCCAAAACCAGGCCAATTCTCCAAGTGGAACTGTAGTATAGCCATCACATTTCTGCTAGCAAATCTTTGAACACAGAACAAGAAGTAATGGCAATGGAACCAGGAGCTGCTGTTCAGCCAGGGAGCACCACAAATTCTTAAAGGCAGAGTGTAAACTTGGAGTTATGTGAATCACATAGTGTTTTACAAAAATAATAATGTAATGAATTCTTTTTACAGCTAATATTTAGGCTGATGGCCGAAAGAAGGATTTTGCTAAAAAATACTTCTTTTGGTGTTGCAGTTAAAAATAGTATAACTTTTCCAGTTTCTCTGTAAAACAAAATGTTTGTTAAATCTGAATAAGTTTAATGGTTATATAAATTAGAACTTCATTGTTGGGTCTTTTTGCACTGATTTTTTTTTAATCCAGCAATGGTTAGTCTAGAATGCTCTCATGGGAAATGAAAGTCATTACTTTCTGACTTCATAAATGTAATTCAGGAAGATGGATGCTGCAATCATAGAGGTTCCCCCCTCCCCCCAAAAAAGATTGTTTGCACTTAAATAGCTTAATGCTAGTAGAAAATTACTTTGAAATGGGTGTTTGGACACCCTCTAAAGCTATGTTATGGGGAAAGAGATCCTTTGTATCTATTAAACATTTTATTTTAATAATGTTTTGAGCTACAATCAACCTGTATTATATGTGTAAATAATGTAATTCAGTGATCGGGGGAGAAATGAGTCATTACACTAGTAATTTTCATTTAGGAAAGTGATATTTCTAATTCGGAAAATACATATTAAACTATCTTGAATATGCAGTTTTGTTTATGTTCTGTTTAAATTAAATCAACTGTGATGTAATCTTTTTTGAATGTAATATTGGCGTGGACATGCAGGGCATATTCATTTTGAAAACACTCAGGTTGGATTCACTACCTATTAAACCAAGCTTGCCCTTTGTTATAAGACATAATAATTCCCCACTATATTCTAAACACTACATCAATTCTTAAAATTAGCCTAATTTTCTAATCAAGGTTAGCCACTTAACAGTAGGACTATCCATTTTTATATATTAGAAATGCAATGTAGCATATTTTAAGGCTAGCATAATTTTATATGTTGATTTACAATTCGGTGTAAGAGCAATACACTGAAATAGGTTGATACAATAGAATAATGTGTCAAAACTATATAGTTTATTTTCCAGAAAAAGGCATGTCTTCTGTCAGAGGAGAGATTTGACAGCCTACAAAGTCTAACTGCTGCTTAGTTCGTATTAAACTGATTTTGAACAGTATAAGGACACTAGATTTCAATTCAGTTCTTCACTGGTAGTGGTTCCCAACCTGTAGAACACCCTCCCATCAGATGTCAAAGGAATAAACAACTATGACGTTTAGAAGACACCGAAGGCAGCCCAGTTTAGGGCGGTTTTTTTAATGTTCGATGTTTTAATGTATTTTTAATCTCCTGTTGGAAGCCGCCCAGAGTGGCTGCGGAAACCCAGCCAGATGGGCGGGGTATAAGTAATAGATTATTCCTATTATTAATATTCATTGAAGAAAATGTTGTTTGCTTGATACCAGGATCTATGAGGGCTGGGCATTATTTTCCTGATAGTGAGAGCCTCACCTTTTTAACTTTTTGAGTTAAACTTTTTGAGTTAAAGTAGTCTTCTTATTCCCCCCCCCCAAACATATCTAGTAACATGACAAGTTTTAATGCCTCGTCACAAAAACAAAAACAAAATCTGGTCCACAAACATAACATATTTAGGCATATTCACCTGTGTTTAAAAGCTCTGGTCTTCAAAGATAGCTTTTTATATATTTGGATGGGTGTGGGCAGGCAGGCAGGCAGGCAGGCAGGCAGCTAGCTACTCATATTGCCTGTTACATTCAAACCTCTGCAGCTAGATCTAAATCTGTCAGACCATGCTTCTCAAAGTGGTGCGAATCACTTTTCTGAACAGCATGTTTCAAAATCAGATCATGGAGCCCTGGGCTCCCTCAGGAGGAATGGCAGGCTATAAACGAATAAGGGAAACCCTGCCGCTTTTCCAAAGGACTGCTCTGGCATGTAATCAATACAAGTATTAGTTAGTGCTGCTGTTACCCCCTTTCAAACTATGACACTCAAAAGTGTATGAAGGCCTCCCTGCCTTTCTTGTTCATTTGTGGTGGTCTGAAAAGGGAAGAAGAAGAAAACAGATTCCCTACCTGATGACGTGCGTAGGCTCTTATTTGTACAGGGAAGTATTTGCAGTCTTAACCTTTTAAATATATACAAGTATTTGCAAAGCCCCGGTAGCAAGGAGAGTTGCACTGGCAGCCCCACCTGGTATAACTTCCACATTGGTTAGTATATGTGTATACAATTTCACTTAAATATAAGAGCAAGAAACACTTGAGTAGTAACTTCATGACCTGTTCACCAGAGCGTTGCTCCTCTGATGTGACTAATGCTGCACTCATAATCATGTCTACTCAGAAGTCTCTCATTGAATTAAATAGGGCGTACTCCCAGGTAAGTAGAATTTGGATTAAAACCTGAATCACGAAGAGGCAGAACTATAATGAACAAGTTACTTCTATGGCGGGATTCAAGTTCAAATGCAAGTTGGGAGCATAGCTTTACTTCAGAATGCATGAAACCCATGTGGCTTGACAGTTGCGAGTTTCTTCCCTTAGAGGGCTGTGCAAGAAGTCTCTGCCCCTCCCAGCTGGTGGTAGTTGTCATATGACAGCTCTGGAGGCTTCAATAGAACAGCTGTGACAAAACATACTGCCATCGGAGAAAAGCTGAAAAATACCTGCGTATTTTTGCTTGCTTTGAATGAATGACATTTCGCTTCTGTTAGTTGTGGGTCAAGTCAAGCAGCTTTGAGGGGTTCTGAAGCCCCATCCCTTGACTCGGAACTTGCATGCAGCTCCCTCTCTGGCTTGTATGAGTTACTCAGCTATATGAGTTACAAACTTCAAATGAAAAAGAGCCAGCATTGATTTCAAAGGTGAAAACTGACATTTCCCACTTGCATGTAAACACTAAAACAACAGAACAATCCAGTCCTTGGCTACCTTTTGTGCCTTTCAAGGGTTCTGGTGTGACCCCCCCCCCCAGGCTACTTATGTTATATTACCTTGATGGTGCAGGAAGAAAGCATGCCAGAACTGATGTGTAGAGAATTTGTCTGCACTGCACTCTTAACTTACTTGCCAATGGGTACCTAGAAGCAGCACGTCTTCTGAGCTGCCTCTACTCTTCCCAAAAACACCTGCCAGGTAAGTCCACCTCAGAAGTGGGGGGGAATGGGATAAATCCCAGAACCAGTTTACGATGCCATGCAAAAATCAGTGTGGGTGGGTGGTACTGAGATTAATAGCCTTTCATGAATTTGGCATGTAAACTAATCAGCACAGTATTTAGGATCCTTTGCTGCACTTCCCCCAACAGTGGATGTCTGTAATTTTTTTTAAAAAATAGGAACCTGCTCCATGAATTAGCACTTAACTTTCTGGATCTGAATGAAGTCAATACACTTGAGAAATGCTTGTGCTTGAAGATGCTTAAAGATACTTTTCACTTGTGCTAGTAGCGAGATTGGAAGCTTTTGCCATTCAATAGGTACTTGGATGAAACTGCAATATTGTTAAAGAGTTGTTGCCCTCGTACATGGAAGAAATGCAACCTTTTAGCAGTATAGAAGCTACATGGCTATGTTCTGGTTCATGCTTCCCTTGAATACATCTGTGGCTTTTCTGGAGGGAAAATCCATTTACCGTACAACTTTCATTATTTAAGGTAAGGTCAGGTCTCACTTATTTTTGTACTATCTACCTATCCGCTAGCATTACTGATAAAAAAAAACAACCCATTGTATCATTGACTTCCCTTCTAGGATAGGTGTTCACCTCTATATTTTGGGGAATCTGATGCTTTGGATGACGGTCATAAATTTATTTATACAATTAGTTGTACCAGTAATACACAAACTACTTTCCTTGTTAGAGAGAGGTTGCTATAGAAGTGGATTTCATTTCAAAAGGGTAGAATATAACAAACCTTGAGAGTACATTTCAAAACCCTGTATTTTAATAAAACGGCATTTTTATTTTTCATTTAAACGGTCATTCTGAAAGCAACTTAAGAATCTTGTCCCTGGCAGAGACAAGGCCCCTTCCCCACAAAATATACTTTCAGATATTATTGGCTCTTCTAGCACAAATGCACAATGTGTTCTTTGAAGTGAAATTGTATTGAGCATGTGACAAATCGTATTTTAACTGATAAAGCATGCCCATGCTGTTTAAGCTTCCGTGCTACAGGAATATGTTGGGAGAGCAACAGCAAGACTAACTTGATCTTACGAACGACGCATGCAGAGAAAATCTGCCCATTTACATAATTTGGAAAATAAATCTTTACACAAGATTGCACTCAAATCAGATGTAACATACTCCAGAAGACACTAAGTAGACTCGGGTTTTGAAACTACCAAACACCTTCCCTGCTGCTTCAATCTATATCTCCACAGTCACATTTACAAAAATACACAAATTCAGTTTCAACACACCTTAAATAAGAAGTACTGTATCGTATTTAATATAAAAGTAGTAACAATTCCATTCCTACCAGAGCAGCACAATTGGAACAAATGTACGACCCACTTAAGAGGAAATAAAATTGTACATCAGGAGCTTAAAAAAAATATGAAGTGCAGTCTGAGTTATGAAAACGGTGCTCACGTAGAAAGGCTCCTTTTCCTTTTTTTAAAGTTAAGCACAAAAATAATAATATTGTAGCATCTTGCTGCAGCATTTGAGAAGATAAGGCACTATTGCTGTTAGTGTACCTTTCAAAAGTATTGGCGAGCACAAGGGATTCTTAGTCCATCAGTAACCACCTCTTCTTCCCAGAGCAGGCAAGTGGTAGTGTTTCACAGGAGATTTAAATTCCTTCTGCCTTTCAGACTGTTGGTGAGACAACACAAGTTAAAATGGGCTGTTAATGACTTGTCTAAAATTGTACAATCTGAGAAGCAAGGCAGAATTACCTTGCAGTGTGTCCCAAAATATGTTATGGGCTGCAACACTTGGACTTGCCCGTTGGTTGCTGGGAGAGGAAAAACTGACTGAAATGGAGGATTAGGGTAAGAAGTCAAGTTGGTTACTTCAGGAACAGCCAGTTTGGGCAACTCCACTGTATAGGGAAATCCACGACGTCCCAGTGGATTCTCCTGGGCTCTCCTAAGAAAGTTCTTTTAAAATAAAAATAAAAGTTCAATTTTTTTAAAAAAATCAGTATGTTTTGTGTAGGCTAAATGTTAAGTGTTTTGACGACCTGTGTTGGTCTGGTTGACATTGTTGCTGTGATGGTCTAAGCATGTATACAGACTTACAACCAAAATGCTTCTTCCCAAGTAGTGCTGCTTGTTTTCTGTGATCGCACCTTCAGAAAGAAACACATAGATGGGTGTACTTTAAAGGTATTCGGATTAGTGTAGGAGCAAACGTAGATAATGGTAACTACACCAATACTGGTATCCAAACACTACTGGAGAAAAGCTGGAGCATATTGGAAGGTGGATACTTACCAGGAAAATATATTTTTTGTTGCTCTAATTTTAAGAGAACCAAGAATTTCAACTGTGCCACAAGCTAAGGCTTGATCAAACTTGCTCTGTTAGTAGCATGAGATTAATTTCTAATTTCTAAAACTACTCCCTAGAACAGCTATTGGAATACCTTCTAAATAAGACAAAACATTGGTTAGATCTGACATAGAATTTGATACGGTGTTGGCAACTTAAGCCTTGTGCCTTCAGAATTCCATGGCGGGAGGGAAGCTTAGTGTAGTGGTTTCAAAAGGTAAGATCTGTTGTTCATCGGGCACATTTCATCCTGCCCCCTCCCCTTGCACCAGTGATCCAATAGATCCTGGAAAAGCTTTATTAGAATAAGTGACCCTCTTTTCCCTGCTAATGTACAATTTGCAGGGATGATTTAATAAGCCTGGATGCAACAGCAGTCATGCTCACAGGAACATCTCGAAAAAAGATGTGTAAATAACCTGTTCCAGCATAATTACATGTGCATCTTCATAAGGTCACTAAAAGTTTTCTGAGCACCAGATGCTATCCTGTATGCTCCTCCAAGCTGTAAATCATAATATTCAGCACCCTGACATTAGCCTGGTAGTGACTGGCAACAAGAAATTCCATGCAGGCAGATGAACAGGCTTGTAGAGAAGGGACAGAACATTTCCCCCATCCACTCCCAAACTAGAAACTAAACAGGCTGCCGGGAAGCCTCTCTGCAATTCCATATAAATGGAGCAGGTTCCTGCAAGAGGGACAGAGCCCTCTTTCCCCAGCCACCAACAAGCTAGTAAATATTTTTGCAGGCTAGTAGCTTTTGGGGGCTTATTTGCAAGGCTAGTATGCAGTATGTATGCAAAGCCTTCTCTATAGCTACCTGTCTTGCTTAGATGGACATTGTTTGTTTAGATCAGAAATCCATGCAGCCTTGGATCCTTTTGAGACAAAAATCCTAAAATATGTTTTGCCTATTGGACACTATTCATCATATCATCACATTTGACACAGGGTTGTTCTGCTGGCAATGTTAAAATGACATTACTTAATTAGGTTTATTACTTATTCATTGATTTAAAGATTACCTGCCTTTGATCCTCCTTTGAAATACGACGCAAGCTGAGAGTCTCCCTTTCTAATGGGTTTTCTGCTAATCTCATTCTTCTGCGTATGGTCAAAGCTTGTTTCTCTGCCAACCTGTTCAGCACAGAGCCAGACAAAATCTCACCTATGAAACTCAAAATTCGTTTGTGACAACTAGAGAGTCGAGCCAACATAGCAACTTCCGTTTTTCAGCCGTAATTTATAATGCAGCTGTTAAGTACCCAAACCTAGTGAAGTAGGTCAAGATTTAAGCTTGGATGCTATAGATGTAATTTAAGTCCTCTGGGTGATATCCAGTGTTGAGTTGTGTTTGCACCAGTGGGACTTTCCCTTCCTCGCAGCCCCCCACCTGCCCCTGTGGTCTGCTTTAGTTAGCCAAGGGCCTCTCTGGAGCAGTTTGGGAGGATTCATGAGGTGGTGAGAGGAAGGGAAGTCCTGTTCATGCACTGTTGCAATGGTGGACCTCACTCACTGATTTTAAGTCTGGGATTAAGAAGCTGGAGACACCAGCAACTCCACATTCATTGCTCAATTCAAGAGACACTGAAAGTTTACTTACCTTAATTCTCTGAAGTAAGGGTGCTGTAGGGCTTCATGGGCACAGATCCTCTCGTCAGGATCATATTGTATCATTGCATACATAAGAGTTAGGCTCTTGTTTGACAAGCTAGGCATAAATGGAGAGATTCCTTTCCCTTTTCTGATGGGAAAATCAAAGCTCATCACTCGTGACCTGCATTAATCCAGTGAAAGGAAACACATTCTTGTCAGGAGGCTATTAATGTCAGCCTTACTGGGGAGGATGGGGCAGGGATGCCAAAGAGATAAAGCTGACGTAGAAAATCTTGAAGGCTAAATACACATTTTGCTCTTTGTCTGACCTTCGATTTGCCTACCCAGAAGCAGCAGGTTCACAGTTTGTGCTTTTGGCTCCAGCTCTGTCACTGGAAGCCTCAGCAGCTTAGAAGTGCCTTTTACCATTGGCAATTGCTTTGACTGATGCAGCCATTCCTGGACTAGGAAAACCTGGCCACGGCAGTTCACAAACTGAAGAATGGATCGCTGCAGTGCACTCTAGGCGAGGCTTCCCTCGCACTTGATCTAGAAGCTGAAATTTGTGCAGAGTTGCTGCAGTACAATTACTAACTATAGTGAGACTTTGTCAGCGTATAACACCTATGGTCAGAGATCTGGCTACCGGGCCGTCTTCAGTGGTGCTTTGCAACCCATAGCCTACTTAACATATACGTAGTATTATAGAGGAATGAGGTTGAGAAGACAGTAGCTTGCCTCAGGCCACATGGCGGGGTCATGGCAGAGGTGACTTCCTGACACAGCATCTTGGCCATTAAGTAAATAGCAGCTATCAGGATCTTCCCGTGCTTGAATAGTACTCCTTGATCACAGTTTAAAATACTGGAGTAGAAGCATGTGTGACTTGTGGCATAGGGGTGGGGAGTGGGATCTCTGGGGAGGGAAAGGGATAAATGCATGTCCCTCTGCTGGATCTGCTCTGTGCTTGGAGCCTGAAGCTGGTATTTCTGTAACACTTAACACTCTGAAGCAGAGATCGAACTTGTTTTCGAATGGAAAAGTAGACAGCGAGCAATCTAATCAATTCACAAGATGCCATGATTTGGAGTGTGACTTCAGCTCACAACCGATGAAGTAGCCTCAGGTTACACTGAATTGTTAGTCTACACTGTTTTAGCTACGGACTAGCAAACGGCTTCCTTGACATGATGTGTGAGCATTCTCCTCTAAATTAAGAAGTTTATTTGTACAGGTTCGATCACAGAGAGAACGCACTATTAAATCCCATAATTCAAAATGTACTTACTGCTTGAACTTATTAAGAATCTTCTTGGGAGGAGTACCTACAATATCATGGATTTTTGATATTTGGTCCAGTTCATTAGATCCAGGAAAGAGTGGGTGGAAACTAGAAACAAAAAAAGAGGAATTGGTTGGGCTGAGAGTTTTCTCCTTGTGAGGAAAACTATCCAGTCTTAAATTGTGGCAGTGTTAAATTGGTAGTATTTGCCCCCCTCCACCAACTATTGAGGAGATTACAGGTGGAATTCAGCATTGTGCTATTGCAAACATTCCATCTGTGCAAGCAATGCAGCTTGCCAGACAGAACAATCTTCTCTCCCTCCCCATGTGCTGTTCTGGGGTTTCTTCCCTCCCTCTCAAATCCAACCCCCCCCCCCCCCCAGTGAAGACTCAAGTATATGTTTACTAGCAAGGCCAAAGACTATATCTAAAACCTTCTCCACACAAAAGCATGTGCTTTCCCACTGAGCTTTACCTGTTGTTGTCCAGCTTTTTACACAAATTGTTTCCGTGACACAACTGTGAACACTTCATGCCATCTACACAATCCTGCCCTTTATGTGAATTTCACTCTTAAGTCAAGGGCAGTGTGTCCCGTTCTGCCGCCCGAGGCAAAAGGGAAAGTGCTGCCCCATTGCCAATGCCTCTGTTATCTGGGTTGTGAAGCGGTGGTCGGAAGCCGCCACCAATGCTTCTCTACTAATGACGGGGCAGACAGGGGTGCCACCTCATGGTGTTCCACTGCCCAAGGCGGCCTGAGCCTGCCTCATGGCTGGGCCGGCCCTGCTCTCAAGTCAAACCACCAATTCCTTTAAGATAATGTACCTTGCAATTTCATAGAACACACAGCCAGCGCTCCACATGTCCATTTTATAACTGTAGTACCCATCTGTGAGAAGACATTCAGGTGCCCTGTACCAGCGTGTAGAGATGTACTCTGTATAAGGCTGCTTGGAGTGTATACTTCTGCAGGAACCAAAATCCCCAAGCTTCAGAAGATCCTGCTGCAGTTAAGATAGTTGTGGCATCTCAAATGAGAAGGCATTCATATAAAATCAATCATGTGTAAAGGTGCTTAATTTGAGAATTAAATCTGGCTATTACATTGCAATGAACTCTGGTCCATGGCTATTTTGGACAGAGTGCTTGTCGTCTTTGGAAATGGTGAGAAAATGTAACTGCAGGAGCACTTAACATGGCAACGGGGTGTACTTAACCGGAAAAAAGCTTGAAACTTTGGTCACAAGAAGACTTACCAGGTTATAGAAGATTACTTACTACACTTCATCAGTAGTGTTTGGGAAAGGCTAGGGACAATACTGCCACTTATCTAAACTGGGCACCTGTAGTTCCACATCCAAAACTAACAATGTACTTTTCTCTTAGGTACAAATGCACTTCCAAATTGCAGTCTTAGCAAAATGAATACAGAGTTTCAACATATTTATCGCTTGTGCTACGGCTGTGTTTCCCAAACCTACAACAAACCTCTTTTGAGTTTAGTCTTACTGGTGTGCCCCTTCTCAAGCAAAAATAAATTGGGGGTATTTTTAATAATACGATTTTATTTATGGTAAAATAATAATAAATTCTGCCTTGTACTCTTTGAAACTCTTTCACGTACCTGGAGGGGGGTGGAACACATTTTGCTTACCTTTATTAATATGTTTTCTGGTTTTACATCTCTGTGAAATAACCCATTCCTGCAAGAGAATTATTCAGGGCAAGTAAGTATTTATATACCAAGAATGGCGTACAGAAAGTCCCCTGTGCATTGGGGTTTTCCTGCTCCCCACTGTCCTATTCCCAGTCCACCTTATGAACACTCCTGAAAACCATCCCTGGCCTGGAGATTGGGGGATGCTCCAGAGAAGAATTTGCAGTGTGAGAGGCTGCAGCTGGAATAGATACATCAAACTGCATGAATGTTACATGCAGAGCCTGCTGCTAGTGGCTTACTGGTTTTTTCTGTGCATAGTGTTTTTAAACTGTGATTTAAGGTTGTTTTAATGTGATTTTATGAAGACTGTAAGCTAACTAGGCTCCTATGGAAGGAAGGACAGATATATATATATATCAAGCTAGTGGGATTAACTTGATTCCTTTTATTTTGGAGAAAGCTAGAATGGGCTCCCAATCCACATTGGAGCCCTATACCACCACCCCCCTACTGAAAATCATTCTCTTATGGCTGTTATTAGCCCCAGAAAATGCTGTATATTGCCATCTGTAGTCTACTTTTTGGAGGCAAGCAGATGAGCAATTTTCATCAGTGAGAAGTCAGAATAAATGCACATTCTGGATAGGGGCCCCAAGGCTGCTTTTTCTCCAAAATAAAAGCAGCCCCACGACTAATATCATATGTACTTTGACCCTCACCGCAGTACCTTTGGGGTATTCACTGGACTCTCCAGATCCCGGCTCAATTATATAGCCAAATACTACATTTGAAAAATAAATACAAATGGCTGCCTTACCTGTGCATGTGATCAAGAGACTTGCATAACTGGTACATATAATTCATTATTTTTCCTTCAGGCAACGGTTTTTTCCTCCCTGGAGGAAACAGTCAAATGAACGTGGTACAGTTTTATACAAAGTTCACTTTATGATGGAGAGCTTGCAGTCACTTCTACCAGTTAAGTGAATTTTAAATACAGATGTGAGATGGTTTGCCTATGAACCATGGTAGAGTGTTTTTTTTATATATATTTTCCATAGTGGTGAGGAAGAACACACTGGGCTGGTTTAATCTTTCTAATATACTGTTGGTTTTTTTAAAATGTTTTAAATAGTTGTTTTTAACTGTATTAACCACTTTGAGGGTTTTTGTTTACAATCAAGTAGCATATAATTTTTATTAAAATGCATTCATTCATTCATTTAACGAGGCTACTGTTAAGAGTTCAGCAGTCATCTATACCCCTCCCTAGAGCAAATTCTCCTGCTCAGCCTTAACCACTGTTAAAAGAAACACAGGCACTCACCTAACCACAGTTAACACATGCCAGAGTTCTGGATAACTGCAGACAGAGTCAACGCTGACTCTTCTCTTAATAGTGGTCAACATGATATGAAGGTTTGCTCCCCATAAATGTGGGCGAGGAGGAAGTGTTGATTCCTAAACTGGCTTTCCAATCTCTGCTGAAAGGGCAGCCACTGTTGGGAATACCTAGGCCCATTCTGAACAGTGTAAAGTACATGCCTTAGATGTTTACTTGCCCTCCAGGAATGGAAGAGCAAGCTTCCATGCCTAGAGGGAACCTACTATCGGATACCCCCTTATATGGTGAGCTCAACCACATGATACGGTTGGTGCATAGTAAACCTGACAGGAGATATATCAATCTAACCAACGCATCTGAACTTTGGGAAATGTGGAGCAGAATGCCCTACTCCAAGATAGTGAAACTGTGGCCCCTCAGAAGTTGTTGGCTTCCCAGATCCCATTGATCCTAGCCAGCATGGCCAGTGGTCATGGATGATGGGAGCTAAACAGCTAGAAGGCCACAGGTTCCTTTGTTACACAATAGGCAGTAGTAGCCTCATCACATAACTACACCTGCTCTGATATGGCACACAGACTGGCTCTTCCAAAGACTGCTTTCAGTATTACAGAGGATAGATATAACAGGACACCAAGGGTGTTTGTATGCTGGCACTAGGATGTAATGCATGAGAAGGAAAAGCTTTGTCAAGGCCCCAAAGTATCACAAATATGCGTATTTTTTTTTATCTTCCTGCTCAAACTGCTACATTGCTTCATTTCAGGTAGCATTGGCATACTTGAAGCAACCAGGACTAATTTACTCACTGCATTTTCAGCATGAACTTTACTTCTCAAGTTATTGCTTGAATAAGCTACAGCTGTTTGGGATGATAAGGGTGAATGAATGCTCCTGACTGACCAATGTACAGTGCTACCTTGGGTTACAGATGCTTCAGGTTAAAGATGCTTCAGGTTACAGACTCTGCTAACCCAGAAATAGTACCTCGGGTTAAGAACTTTGCTTCAGGATGAGAACAGAACTCGCGCAGCGGCGGCAGGAGGCCCCAGTAGCTAAAGTGGTGCTTCAGGTTAAGAACAGTTTCAGGTTAAGAACGGACCTCCAGAACGAATTAAGTACGTAACCAGAGGTACCACTTTATTCAGTTTGGGATGGGGGGGAGGTAACATTGGTCATACTTGGAGCCAGATTAAGATAGTCATGCTTTAGTCTCACTGTAATCAGTGGGATTAAAAGTATGACTAATTTAGCCTGGATTCAACCTACAATGTAGTAACCTGACTCCTAAGACACTTCACCCTCAACTATTTAAATACAAAATACCTTTATACTTAGCCATCAAATGAGCCATAAGTTCATGAAGAAGCTGAACAGCCAGACATATGGATTTTATATATATTGTCCCATAGATCTCCTGTCATAACATTGCATCTCTTTTCACAGACATTTTCAGAATATTCATCATGGAAACTCGGTCAAATTTTCATAAGCCTTAATTGCTTATTTTAATGCATTCTAGATGACAGAATCAATCTGCTTTCTAACTCTCAGTTATGCAACTATCGCCATTAGAAAACGACTTCCATTCTAGTTGTTGCTTCTGTGTATTGTACTATCAACTTATTATTTTTCCTTAGCTAATTTAATGAGTGAATGCAGTAGATTATTCCAGTCCTTACAATCTCACCCGAAGAAATGACACTAAAACCCCAGCAACTGTGGAGCCTCATATTCTGCAGTTTGTTCACATTTAAGATCAAATAAGGATTTAAGATAGAACCCCCATCATCTATGTCACTCATTTCAAAAGGAATGAATGGAAAAGACCTTACCCACCACCTTGCCATGCTAAGTGTCAACTCATACATGCATATGCATACATTATCTGCATCTACAAACAGAATATGGATTCACATCAGCTTGTACTAGTGTGAGCTGACTCTCCTGGAAAGCATCGCATCTAAGGTGACCTCAGGAGCAATGAAAGCATCCATCTATGAAGGCCCACTTAGACAAGTGAGTCACCACTAGGTGTTGTAGTCACTAGCTGCTGAACATGTATGAGTGAACTGTCCCTCAGAAGATTCATGGCTGAAGGAAATGGAACTGCAACTAAAGAAAGCAAGCCGCATTTTCTTTATGCATGATACATATACCAAATACCCTGAAGGACCAATGGGTTGATTAAACAGAGGCAAGGGGGAAAGTCTATTTTTGCAGATTCTTCTGGAGAAAAAAATTAAGGTTGGAGGAGGGAGGGGAAACTGGTGAAAGTTATCTCCTGCGTTCTGTTGGGAGGGGCCTCTGCTAGATCAAAAGCCCTTCCACAAGCAGGAGGACATTGGCTGCCACCCAATGAGTCCTTATAAATATAAAAATCAACACAATCAATGAAAGCCTTTCCCTGTAGCAACTCAAGGACAAAATTATTATAAAGGCACTGAACTGAAGAAACTTGACTACCACCCTTAGAAAGTGGCTTGCACAGAGAAACAGGCTTTTTAGTTTTGAGAGCTTCTTTATTCTGTCATCATTCTACAATTTTTTGCATTTGTATGTGCGGCCACATTCAATACTAGCTAAGACAACCGTGAATACTTATCTTGAATTCTGTAAGTTCTGAGTTCCTAACTCTTTAGATAAACATAGAGTTAGCCTAGAAAAGGAAGATGGTGGAGCTGGAACTTTTAAGATTCGTTGCATTATAGTTACTTGTGGCTCATGGTACCAGACTTGTCCAGCCTTTCATTTTTCATCAATATACAACCAGCATTTGAAACATACACTATGCCATTCCCTCCAATGCTCAGCTATGTTTTATTGGGGGGGGGGGGGGGGACAACAACCACAGGCCAAGATCCAAACAGGCTTCAGACCTGAAAGTGATTTCACTTGTGGTGAAAAGGATTGCTGCTGGAAAGGAAAATCAGCAACTGCTATCTACTCTTGCTCTGGAGGGACCCTCAGCCAGTGGTGTCATAAGGGGGTGGTGGTTCACCCCGGGTGCCAAGTGTGTGGGGATGACAAGAAGGCACCCCGCAGGGTGCTCTCCCCGCTGCCCCCGGGTGCGGTGGCACAAGCAGCCATCGTGCAGCAGCAGCTGCATGTGGAGGATCCTCCATTCACGGCTGCAGCTGCGAGCAGAGGATCCCGCCACTGTCCGTACAGCGTTCAGGCACCGCCACCGGCAAACCGCTACGTACCACGCATGTGCAGTGTCGCACGCATGCGCTGTACGTAGCGACGCCGCACATGCACCCTATGTAGCGACACCGCGCATGTATCGTACGTAGCGGTGCAACGCGTGTGCAGCCGGCGGTTTCCCCTGCCCCGGTTGTCGGTTAGCCTTCGTTCGCCCCTGCCCCCAGCCATCAGTAATAATTTTTGAGGTGTGGAAGAAAGCAGGTGAGTGCAAACTCCTGTTCTCACACACTTGCACATGGCCAAGAATGACAAAGGAATGGCAAGAAAAGATAGGAGAATTAATCTCTCAACAGCAGTGAAATGTGATCATGGCTTTCTAATCTCAGCCAATCAGTTGTTCTGAATTGTAAATATATATATTTGTGATGTGTGAGCTGTTATAGCAGGACTCTTAATTACAGAGCAGAGATGACACAATTATTAGCTGCTGTTCCCTTTCTACACAGTCTTCCCACCTGCACCTGTTTCCTCCGTTCCAGCACTGTCAGGCAGGTGTTTCTCTTTGGTATCTGTAATTATATGGAAATGTCATCTCCACATTTCAAAATCTCTCTCTGCCTTCACCTACTGGGAAGAAGACTATGGGCGGTAAACGGCTGAATTACACAAACAGAATGACTTCAGCTTGGGCAACAGGACTGGCCAACTAGAGAAATCTTGTGGTCCTCCAGATGTTGTTGGACAACAACTCCCTGACAACTGGTCCTCCAGATGTTGCTAGAGAAAACACCCTGACAATGGTTATGCTGGCTGAGATTGATGGGAGTTGGAGATCAACAATATTTAGTGTGTCACAGGTTCTCCACCTGCCCTACATTATTCTTTTGGTCAGTCATACTGTACAAATAGTTGGGGTTTTGCATAAATAAATAAAGATAATCTCTGCAAAGGACTTTTCATTGCCATGATCTACATACCTTTGATCAGTTCATAAATGTTCATGTCCATGAGTTCACATATCAATGCCACAGCACCAGCTTTCTTGTCACTGAAGGGGAAAAAAGAGTGATCTTATTTAACTACATGGAAGAAAGGATAAAACTACTTATGAAATCCTTTGGTGGATGGGAGGTGTTGTCATATGTAAAAAGGCTAGAACTCTAGCAAAAGTTCTGAACTTATGTGGAGACAAAAGTCACTATGTCAGTAGAATACAACAGTCTGAAAAACGTTATCATCCACTGACCACCTGTAGTCTCTTATTGGGCAGGTTGCATAAGATGGCCCTCCTTACAGTATGGGCAACTCCCCATTTATACAGGGGTTACATTCTGAGACACCACGTGTTTAAGTGAAATCAAGTATATTGGGAACACCATTGATAAAGCCTGCAAGCACCCTCCAAACTTCTTGCTCAAGCTCCAACTCTCGACAGGCCTCAAAGTTCGGGGCAAAGGCTCCTGGGATTGCACTCGCAAAGGCTTGTGGGATTGCTGGACACTGTTTTCATGCAATTTCTGCTGTTTTTTGCTCTCTTTTAGGGCTGTTTTTGCCCCTTTTCATGCCACTTCCAGGTTCATGGCAATGCGTGTGCGCATAGTCACACTTGCCTTCAATGCATGTAAATTGGGAGTTGCCTGTACATGTATTTCTCCTTAATAGTGTCATTACTTGAGTCCTTCATTGCACTTTTCTTGTACTGTTGGTGCTGCCATCATCTACACTACCAGAGAACACAGATAAAGATGGAATAAAAGCAAGTTGTTCCTTAAAACTTGTACATGTAGAGTCTCGGTGTTCATGCTACCAGTGGCTCAATGGCCTTACTTAGATGTATTACTCAGCCATTCAAGTGCAAGTGATTGGCAGCCCCAGTAGGCTCACTTCCCCACGAAAGGGTATTTGCTGCCCTCCTGGAAGCAGGGGTGTAGGAAAAGGCAGCACCTCATTCATTATGCCACAGGAAAATAGCGGAGCTGTTGCCTCAAACAACTGTAACCAGATTAAGACTGGTCTGGCAAATGAAATTGTGATTCACCACCTCCGCATCATCTTAGGGAAGAATACTCAGGGTATAGAAAGGGAAGGTGAAAGAAAGCAGGCAGCACTTACAATATCACTTCATGCAACGTGAGGATATTTGGATGTGGATTCAGTCGCCTTAGTGCTTGTATCTCTCTCATACTGTTCACGTGGTCGATACTTCAGTATATAAAAAAGGGAAAAGATTAGGCTACCATGTTAAGGTCGCTTTTGTTTGTTAAAATTACAGAAGAGTAAACACTTCATCCCCCCCCCCTCTTTATTGTTGCTCTGTTCAGTCTGTGAATTGGGCCACACATAATCTCAAGAGATGCGTGAGACACATGCTTGGATGAGTGAATTAGAGCATTTCATGGTTTTCTCTTCCAGTAGCAGAAGAGTGTTATTTATTTATTTTATTTATGTATTACATTAATAGCAGAGGCATCTCATGGCGTTCCCCAAAGTTATGAATGTGGCTTATAAGACAGCATGTAAACTACTTCTGTAAGAGATCACAAAGAAGCCTCTATCTCTGGTCACCAGCTCCCACACCTCTGATGGTTGTGGGATCCAGAGAAAGGCTACGTACTATGTTTAATGCTCGGGAAAAAAGAGACAAATTTGGATATGTCAGCCAAGTCCATTATTGAGAAATGTAGTGGTTGTAAGGTTAGTTGTCCTCTTTGAAGGCACTCTTTTTCTGTATAATAGTTATAAATATTCAGAATCAATTTTTAAATCAAACTTTGATCATCTTAATTTCAGTATTTCAACATTTAAGTAAAAAGAAAATTAAAAAAGCAGCTGCACCTACCTTTCAAAATGCTGTTTCATTTGTTTACATGCATAATATTGTCCATCTTTGAAATTTTGTACCTTCAGAACATCAGAAAATGTTCCCTCGCCAATCTTACCAATCGTTTTATATTCTAAAAAGGTCAAAATTTTAAAAGAAAACTAGGTTTTAGTATCGATAACAAGCTTAATATCCTCAAGATTGCTTTAAATTCTGCTTCATTGGACAAGTTTACAGTCTTTTTACAATATATATCACTGCTTGATAATAAATCAGACCATTGCTGTTACCACCTTAGGTATGTTTACTTGGCAACTCTATAACAAGGACAACAAAAGGCAAGGTGGGGAAACTGCAGCCCTCCAAATAATGATGGTCTGCAACACGTGTGGGGAACCTTTGACCCAACAGATATTGCTGAACTACAACTTGCATCAGCCCCACCAAGCATGGGTGATGTCCAGGGATGATGGGAGTTGTGGTTCAGCAACCTCTGGAGGGACGAAAGTTCTGCACACATGGCTATGTTGGCTGGGGATAACTGGAGTTGGAATTCAACACCATCTGGAGGGTCAAAAGTTTCCCACTCCTGAAGGAAGGCTTGTGCTTGATACATACATGAAAGGAAAACCCATTAAATTGTATTTTGAGTAAGCATTATCAGATCAAGGGTTAGGAAGAGTTTTAAGGCTGGACTGCAATCTGAAACATTTATCATGGCATGAGCTTTTGTAGACCATGTCATATAATTCTCCAGATGTATAAAGCAGGCTGAAAATATGATAGGCATTCATATACACCTGAATTGAAGCACACATCCTAATTTAGGCACCCCCAAACTCTGCCCTCCAGCTGTTTTGGGACTACAACTCCCATCATCCCTAGCTAACAGGACCAGTGGTCAGGGACGATGGGAGTTGTAGTCCCAAAACAGCTGGAGGGCAGAGTTTGGGGATGCCTGTCCTAATTATTGAACATGAAACTAGAATAGGATACATACAACAAAGCAGAAGAAACACCACCTACAATCTCTGTTCAAAGTCTGAAAAATGGTGTCCTTTGAGAGGCAGTACCTAGCCCAGGCTTCCTCAACCTTGGCCCTCCAGATGTTTGAGACTACAATCATGGGAGTTGTAGGCCAAAAACATCTGGAGGGCTGAAGCTGAGGAAGTCTGACCTAGCCCAAGGTCACTAAGTGAGCTGCATGGCTGGCCCAGAGGGGATTTGAATTCTTGTATCTCCCAGGTGGTTGACAGTCTAACACAGAGTTTTCCAAACTGTGCCTCATGACAAATTAGTGTGCCGGCATGTTGCATGAATGCTCCCCGCACTCCTCCTGCAGCTAGATAGGGGTTAGTTTAAACTCCCATTTGCTAGTAAAAGGTTACCAGATGTCCCCGTTTCCCGGGGACAGTCCTGGATTTACAAACCAGTCCCCATACAAAATCCATCGAAGCTGAAAAGTGTCCCTGGATTCATGGGAAAAAATCTGGTAAGCTTAAGTAAAACTGAATTACTACGTCACGAAATGATGCATGTCTAAAAAGTGTGTCACCAACATGAAAAATTTGGAAAGCTCTGCTCTAACCGCTATTGTTGTTGGCACTCTACTGCCTCTAGAGACAATTGAGTGCACCTCTGAAGGTGAAGTCAAACCACTACATTAACAGCACCAAAGTGACCTCCCTGGGGTACAAGCCTGGGCAGCGTTTGTGGAGTTCCAGGGCTGCCTAGTCGATGACACCCCCCCGCTTGGCCTCGCTGATATGATCCAAAGGAAAGCAGAGCAATACGTTGGGCACCAGCTTGGCTGCAGCAGCTGCCGGATGGAGGCATACAAGGTGCCATCCAACCATCTTAGCGACTCCCTTCTGGATCTGTTTAGGGTTTTTACTCTAAGCCTTGTCTTCTCCTGAATAAATCATGCAAGGCAGAGGTTCAGGACTGGGAGTTCTCCTTCTCCAAACGGGCTACCTTCCCAGGTTGGCGAGCCCCATCTGCCCCTCGCTTCCCTCTACAGCACACGCAGAAACCACTATACCACACTGTTACGAACACCTCTTCCCCTTCCTGACTGGCTTCCCCTCCCCACCCCCCTTTTTCTTTGCACAGAGCTCTCATCCCCTCCCCACCCCACCCCCACTAAGCGGGATATCGAATCAGACACCTCTCGCTATAAGAATTTAGCATCTCTGTTTAACTAGCCGGCTGCCAGAATATATACGCCGGCCTCAGCAGTCACCGGTCGCATCCTTCCAGGACCTGGAACAAACTTCGACGCGATGTTGTAGATCATATACGTTAAACACGTGTGCACACGTACACACGTACACCGACACCCACATATATATTCCTTTAACCCCTCCTCTCCCGCCGGCCTCGCGATCCGCCTTGAAAGCCGAGCTGCACCGGCTTCTCTCCCTCTCCCCCCCCCCAATTCCCCTCAGGGAGACTCGCCGCTGCCACCGCCCCCAGCGAGGCCGCCCCCTTACTGTTCATCCTCCGCTCGCTTTCCCCGCGCGTGCCCTCCGGTGGGGAGGGGGGTGTGGGGCGGCGAGGGTCCTCTCTGAAGCGCCAGGGCCCCCCGCCCTCCGCTCCCCGCGCCGAGAACTTGTCAGCGCGCCATGTTGTATCCCCGTCACCCTGGCAACCCCAGAGCGTCAAGCTCCCTCAACCCGGGGGCGCGACCGTGTCAGCCCCGCCCTCGGAGCGGCGCAAGCGCAGTTGCTAACCTCCGCCCTCTCCTATTGACTGCGGCAGCCGCAGGGCGGGCTTCATGGCGGCGGCGGGGCCTCCGAGGGGCGCATGCGCACACCGCGGCGCCTCTCCTTTCTGCGCGCATCCTCAGTCGCCTCGCCCTATGAAACCCCACCCATCCCCGCCCCTCGGGCGATCCTTGCACATGCGCAGTCACGGGAGAGCCTAGAACCTTAGCCGAGTCGGAAGGGGTGCCCCAAAGGTCATCTAGTCCAACCCCGCTCGGCAATGCGGGAATCACACTCCATGACAGATGCAACCTCTGCTTTAGAATGATCAAATGAAGGAGAGTAAGCTTATCTGGCAGTAAGTCGCCGTCGAACTTCCCTGTAAGCATGCTTAAGTTTGAACTGTAAGGGGCACCAGGTAGAATTACTCAAGGAGCTATACATGCGGGCAAGTTCCATTGCACTCAGCGAGGCTTACTTCCGAGTAAGCATCTCCTGCTCCATGAAGACACATCTTGAGCATAGTTAAGCAAAATATAGTTGTTTTGAAAAGGAGCTATGTTACCAAAACCACCCACCACCCACTGTCAGAATTACAAAGTAATTATTTTGGAGTGGGAGTTGACGTGACAGGCATTCAAAAGGAAAGAAATAACATGCTGGTTGAGTCGCCATTTCCAGTACAGAATGGGGATTGCAGGGGTGTCACTTGCCTGTGAATAACTGCAGCTCGAATACTGTGTCCCAGTTCGCTAGATATCTCCGCAACTGCTCCGCGTAATAAGACAACATAGGATCTGAATAATAGATTTTGAAAATCCAGAATTGGAAGGTGTATCCAGCTCTGAAAATCTACCAGCTGTTACATCGTTTGCTCATAACCTTTTTCTCTAGCTGTTAAAAAAGGCAAAGCATAGTGTTGACTCGTGTAGTCGATGCTCTGTATGTAATAAATAGCCATTAGACAGTCATTAAACGAAGCAGCCCTTTTTCATAACCGCAGCTACAATTTTTCTCACACTCTCAAATGGATCACTTTTGAACAGCATGCAGATCTGCTTCGTTTTACAGTGAAACACACATTTGTGATTTAAAGAAACGACATGCAACTTGTTGTAAATAAAAATAAATTCCTATCACAAACTCCAGCGCAGCCATTAATATTGTATACGAATTCCAATCTTCAAAGTTGAGTCACCGAGTAGCAGAAAGAAGGCGAGGGCAAAATGTTCTCCTAGTGGCCGGTTAGCTCAGTTGGTTAGAGCGTGGTGCTAATAACGCCAAGGTCGCGGGTTCGATCCCCGTACGGGCCACGAGGAAGCCTTTTGTTTTTCAATAAAATGTTCGTCCGCCACAAAACAAACCAAACAAATGCTTCGTTGCCGTAAAATGTCGCTTAGAAAAAAGCAAATTTGTTCATTTTGCAAAGAGCATAAAAGGCGACGGTTATGCGGTGTTGAAAAACTATTTTCTTTTTAAGTTTACGATTTTTAGGAAAAAATGATTGACTTAAAAATAAATGTATCCGTACAGCAACAACAACAGAAACCTGTGGTTAAGTAAAAACCACCCAGCCTTCATCCTGCCGAAGGGCTGTGCCCATTTCTGTACAGGCATTTCGAACAGATCGCTATGGAGACAAATAAGGCCAGAATACTCATATTTTGTCAATCTATTCAATCTGCTCGGCGTTTAGAACCTCGACTTTGGCAATACCTTCCATTTTAAAAATAATAATAATAATAATAATAATAATAATGAATTTAAAGCTTCCCCCTTGGATAATGCAAACAAAACACGGCCTCTCCAGGCATAATTAACCTGCGATTTTATTTATTCCTATTTGCCCGAAATCCAGAATGTGCCCACCGAGTTCGCGTCAAGGAGATGAGCAAGCGGAAGAGGGGTTCGAAGAGTAAGCACTAGGACTCCAGGGAAGCGACTAAACGCTTTTGAAGCTAATTTGACCCCGCTCGGCTCCCACCGCGACGCTCTAACTCTTGCTCCTCCTCCCCACTCCACCCCTTCGCTGTCGTCCCGTACCCCAAACAGCCGAGCCCGATTCCTATTGGTCCGGCGCTGTTTGTTCCTCATGCGCGCGATAGGGGCGGGGCTTAGGGAGACTTCCAACCGTCTCCCCTGACAGCAGCTACTCGCTAAGATGGCGGCCTCTGAGGCGAGGGGGCCTGTAGACCCGGACCCGGCGCTCGGTCTACAGCAGCCGGGCGAGACCTTGCCTCGTATCGCCGCGGCTGCCGCATCGCCTCAACGGCGGGAAGCCTCTTCTCCAGTAGCCCAGGACGACGGCCTCGCGGCTTCTCATCCCCACTTCCCGGCTCGGGGTTTCTGCTCGGCGACTTCCGCCTCGACTTCGGTGGACCCGCCGGTGTCCAGTATCCCGCACGACGCGGCGCAGCGGCTGCAGAAGGTGCCCCGTGTCCCCGCCAGGCTCCTGCCGCCCAAATAAGCCTGCGGGGTTTATGTGGGGATTTTTCGTAAGGGGGGTCGCTGATGCTTAAGTCGTAAATGGTTAAATCGCTGCTTGCGGGGCGGAGGGCTGCTGCTATTTATTTATTTAATAAATTTATATACCGCTTTTAAACAGAAGATCCCAGAGCGCCTTAGCAGGTCAGTTAGTTAGCAGTTAAAGCCACATGATTTCTCCCCTTCCTGCCCTTGATCTCCTTCAGGTCCCTATTAAAAATTTACTCCACTCCCCATAAAACCTTAACTTTAATCCTTACAACGATATGACAAGTAGATAAACGTGTATAATAGTAGTTTCAGGAGTATGCAAGCTAGAGGATGTGAGGGCGATCTGGCTGCGACATCTGTCACCCCATTGATCGCCAGGGTTGATTCGGCTGATCTGGCTGGCTAGGCGGGTGTCCCCTTCCTCCCTCACCGCTCCATGTGCGTCCCTCCCGAAGCTGCGCGCTCGGTGGAAGAGGACGATCATCCCAGATAGAAGGAGTGTACCGTTCTTCGGTCAAGGGTATACGATAGCTGCGCTCCCCTGCTAGAACCTCCAAACAAGCTCAAGGAGTATGCAAGCTAGAGTTTTTTGTTTTTTTTTAAAGTCAATTGTGCTACAATTCCGACCAATCTTGACTATGTTTACTTGGATTAAAAGAGACTTTTAAAAACGTGTGTGTGCTCATCTAGATCAGTTTCATTTTCAAGAATGTATAGAAAACCTTATATGACTTTGTGCTTAAACAAGCTTTATTTTTTCTTACAGCCATTGGAAACCATCTGTGTCCAAGTACAGCCAGAACAGAAAAAAGAGAAAGAAAGATCAGAACTGTCTCTTGCAGCAATTCAGAGGTCAAAAAATGTAACTATGAATCAGCCACTTGAGAAAAATTCCAGGATTGTAGCACTCAGTGTTATTAACCCACATATTGCTACAGTGCCTAGACCACAGCAATTTTTGTTATATAAATCTTCTGAACCTACCCTTCAGCTGCTTCTGCAGAGACCTTTACATCCTCTTGGACAAGTTTCCTCAGGCAAGATAACACATGAACTACTCAATGGCCTCGCTGTCAATGGACAGAAAAACATATCTGTTGCAATAGCTGCTTCAGATTCTCCAAATGTTACTTGCACCCCATCTTGTTCAGCAAATTCACTCACAAACCACGAGAAGAAGTACAAATACAGAGTTAAAAAATCTCTAAAAGTGAAAACTCGTTCTGGGCGGATTTCAAGGCCTCCCAAATATAAAGCTAAGGATTACAAATTCATTAAAACTAAAGACTTGGCTGACTGTCACCAGTCTGATTCTGATGACTATGCTGAGCTAAGTCTAGAAGATGATGAAGGAGGCGGCAAGGAGAAGGAAGTGTGCTCGTTATTTGGTCCCTTGAACTATGACTTGAAGCCAAAATTGTTTAAATGTCAAAGCTGTGAAAAATCCTACATAGGAAAAGGAGGATTAGCACGGCATTATAAACTTAATCCAGCTCATAGGCAGGAAGAATCTTCACAATCTTCTATAAATAGACAGTTGCTGGAGTGTACTGGGCAGACAAGTTGTGAAAGTGTACATGAGATGCTTTCACCACCACCAATTAGTGCCCCTTTAATAAATGAAATTGGATCAGCTGTAGACTTGAAAAATAATCTTCCTATAGAGAATAAGCAACAGGTAAGAGAAATATATATTGTTCTATTTCAAATTATCCAGGGAATGGTCAGCTCATGCCCTCTGCCTTTCCAGAGCAAGCTGGATCTCCCTTTGCCACTTATCTAAATCCAGTTCATGGCTACAGGAATCTATACAATAGGCTTCACTGAATGGCATTGCTGGAATGTTTTAAACAACTACATTATTGACGCTTCTAATTCTAAAAGCTATTAGCTCATTAAAGTTAGGAGAAAAACAGATGTATGCCATTCTTATCCCTGCAATATAAAGAGGGAATTAGTCTGGGGTAGAGGCTGCTGGTAACGTTTAAGTATTTAATGGACAATCTATTCTAAAGGCAATTTCTAATCAATGTAATGGGGAAGCATACCATACAAAAAATCCTTTTCATGAATGGCATTTGTCACATTAAAGCAATACAGTACTGTATTGATGCATGCATGTCTTAAAAGATCTTCAAATACTGTGAATTATTGGTCATGATTACTGGATAGATAAGGTAACTGGTGTAAAAGTGTTGCTAAGTAGTCTCATTGCCTTACTCCTTCTGAATTGCAAGATTCATTTTGAAGCTTCCTTGCAAGTAACAAGCAAATGAATACCGCTTACCAGCTGCAGTAATTCCAGAGGCACCATTGTTTTGCCTTACTGCTCCTTACTGTGCTCCTGTGTCAGAATGTAGGTAGTCCTTGTTTCTGGAATGGTTATGTGAAAATAAATCCTAAAATAGCAAAGTTAGCAGCATGTGCACACCATAATGATGTGACATCACGGTGCATTAAAGGTAGGAGAGAAGGAATTTGCCATCTTCCTTGTCTTGAAGTGAGATGTGGGAAGTATATGTGCCTTTTAACTCAGTTTTATAGGATAATGTTAGTATAATGATTCCAAACTGAAAAATTAATACATAAAGTTAAAACTGTTTAAAGCATTCTTATGAACATTTTTTAAAGTCTTCTACATCTACAGAAGATGGAAAGTTAATAGAACATCAAAACACCGATTTATTGTATTTGGGTCCTGGAAAACCCCGACAACCAAGAAGGTGTGGCCAACCAAAGAGAGCTGAAAGATCAAGGTATTCTGGAAGATATAGCAGATGCAGTCAGTTCTCTTCAAAGTGTCTTAATAATATGTCAGCAGATCACCACAGTATATTTAGAAGGAAAGCTAGGCTAAAAGAGGTATGGTTCCTTTTCACAATTGTTCATGCTCGCTTGTCTAGTGATAGTTTCTCCATTAGGCTACAGTGCTCACAATACAATCTTAAGCATGTTTACTGAGAATTGGGTCTCATTGAGCTCAGTGGGACTTAAAGGTCCCGCTGTGGGACTTACACCTTGGTAAAAATACTTAGGATTGTGAACCTAGAGAGGCCTGGATGCTTCCCCACTTCTGAATTATCTGGCCCTCTGGATTCACACCAGTCCGTCTCTTCACCCTCCTTGAGTGACTTTGCCTAGCTGGAATGTGCTGTTGTACCTTAATAGTACCTTACTTATTTGAATGGAGAGATATGTGTGTGCATGTGTGTTGAAACCTATGACTTTTGTGTAGTTGGAAAGAGAACCTACAGTAACCACTTTTGCCAGCCGCCCTTGCCACCATTGGCACATGGCTTCAAGAACGTTGCTCATGAGGAAATGCTTCTCCGGGATTGACAGAGGTTCCCTATCCCTTCTTTAGACCCATCCATTTAAAATGTTTTGATAACTTGAAAAGGTGTCTCAAGTTGGGCAACACACATTCCTGAAATTGATATAAGTATAAAATGGGGAAATGGCTGGTGCTATCTTATAAGAACAATCCCTTTCTCTTCAAGCAGGAGGAAATGTTTCTAAGGGTGCCTGCTGCTTCATCTAAGAGGAAGCATGCCTTTCTCATCAAAGCTGTTTATACAAATGTGACCATTTATGCAGATTTAACCAGTGTGGTGTAGTGGTTAAGAGCGGTAGTCTCATAATCTGGGGAACCGGGTTCGCGTCTCCGCTCCTCCACCTGCAGCTGCTGGGTGACCTTGGGCTAGTCACACTTCTCTGAAGTCTCTCAGCCCCACTCACCTCACAGAGTGTTTGTTGTGGGGGAGGAAGGGAAAGGAGAATGTTAGCCGCTTTGAGACTCCTTAAAGGGAGTGAAAGGCGGGATATCAAATCCAAACTCTTCTCTTCTTCTTCTTAAAACTCCTACAACTTATTTAGTTATCTGGTGAAAGACTTACTATTTTTTCTTTCAGAATCTTCCAGCGAAGATCCTACTTGATAGCTAGCCTTTCATGTAGTAAATGAGGCTTTGAAGAGGCTCTCTTGAAAACTTGGATAAAGTGTCTGCCCATGGCAAAATAATCCAATTGTGTGTGCTTCACACAAGTTGTACAGGTTTTCTGCATTAGTTTTGATAATCTCCATGCAGGAAGAATGTTGTGTGAGGTGGCCCCTAGATATAACTGCTGGGATTTAAAAATTGAATTTATTCTGGCAATGACTCTAGGAACTGTCTCCTAACATTGACACTTCTCAGTGATTTATCTGTTTTCTATAATAAATTGCTCAGATATCATGCATTTTTCTTTGTCCATTTCCATGTATTTAGACTTGGCGTTTTAGCAATTTGACTTTATGGCTTCTCTAAAGAAATTATTATGGTCTTTAATAGCTGATTCAGCAATGTGCCAATGAAGATTTTATGGAGCTGGCTCTTCCACGCTTTACAACACTTGTTACTGTATCTGAATTCCTATTGATGAAGGTAAGATACATCTTGCAAACTTAGTGTAAAATGCACAATATAAATGAATAATAAATACTATCTGCAAATGTGCATTTAATTTCCTATAGTCAAACTCTTTAAACTTGAGTGTCTCATGCGGGCATGAACAAAAATTGGATGAAACCAGATTAACCAGGAGTACAAGGAATTACATGGTGGAAGATTGAAGAAGTGGGATACATCACTTTCCTTGCCCTATTTGAAGTTATAGTTTAGGGGAAAGTCAACAATTTTATTTCACTCTTTATGGAAATATAGATTAGTACAGTAAGTTATTACAGTGAGATATTTTTCTCATAACGGGTAGATAGGAGTTATGGTTCTTAACATAATCTTCCTGGACCTTGAACCACAGCCTCTGTTGTCTAGTTTTCTTAATTCCACAGTCCCTACTTCTCCAGACTCTGTTTAACATAAGATCAATTTAAGCCAACGACAACCAGATGGACTGACAGCTCTGATCCAAACCAATGTGGTCAAGATAGGGGACTTGCTGGAGAGGTTCAGATAGTGCTTTCTGCCTTTAATCGCCTGTTACTTGTTTGCATTATAATAGGCTTGAATGATACTTATAGCACATGATTGTGAATTTGCTCATATTCATGTAGCTTTTGTTACTAAACAGGTAGAAAAAAATTATCCAACCAAAGCACTTTTTCCAGAAGTATACCGGGAATTTGAAGAGCTGCACACTATAGTAAAGAAAATGTGCCAAGACTATTTGAGTACTCCTGAATTAAACAACCCTCTGGCAATAAAAAACCCAAAGGTATGTTGGGTAGTTTTGTGTGTGGCTGTGAATCAAGATCCAGTAGCTAAACTGAGTGTAGCAGGTGAAACTGAACACATTTTCTTTAAAAGAAGGAGTGTGAAGATAAATAGCAAATACTGAAGATAAGCAGAAATTAAGTACATCTTATTCTATATTTGCACTTCTATCTTTTGCTTTTAGGCCTACTTGCTAAGATCAAATATAGTACCAGATTTTGAACCCCCGTGACAGGGTGAGCTCCCGTTGCTCGGTCCCTGCTCCTGCCAACCTAGCAGTTCGAAAGCATGTCAAAGTGCAAGTAGATAAATAGGTACCGCTCCGGTGGGAAGGTAAATGGTGTTTTCGTGTGTTGCTCTGGTTCGCCAGAAGCGGCTTAGTCATGCTGGCCACATGAGCTGGAAGCTGTATGCTGGCTCCCTCGGCCAATAAAGCAAGATGAGCACCGCAACCCCAGAGTCGGTCACGACTGGACCTAATGGTCAGGGATCCCTTTTCCTTTACCTTTAAATCAGCTTTATTTACAAACATGATACTCAAAATATTAACAAAGAAGACTTGGTAAGGTCTAATAAAACCATCCTCGAAATAATCAAAGCAGGTACATGCCCTGCTGACTTACCATCTGTAAATAAGAATTTTGAAATAATAAAATTTACTGTGAATAAACTGTGTATTACGGGTCTAGAACAAAAATATTGTGTCTCATCTTTCATAGGTGGCTGAATCTCTAGGAATTATAGGCAGTGATCTTGAAATGCAAGTGGTTCAAACAATAGAATCTTCACCTGAGTGTATTAAAATTGCTGATGCACCTGTATGTACAGAGATTCTGGGACAGAAACGAGCAACTGAGGTATAAAATAGGTGAATTCTGCCATATCAATAATACTGTACAAACCTTGTAGCATATTTAACTTTTCTTGTCCTTTTTTGCTTGTATATGTCTTGCTGAAAATAAGCTGTTGCATATTTCATCTTCCATACAAAATTGGTCTTTATAAGCAAACCATACTTTTTTGGCATAAGTTCATTCACTTGGATTCTTGTGTGGCACAAAGTGCTGCCAAATGAATAGAGCTTTTTAAAATATTGGAATAATTTTAAAAAGTTGATGTTTGATGAAAATGCTGGTAAGTTTATTTTCTCTCTCAAGAGGGTTCAGATGAAATGTTGCCATTTGCAAAAAAGATCAGAGCTGAAAATTTGTTAGAAAGTGTGACTATCAGTTCAAGTCAAGGTGAAATAAAGGAACGAAGTCCTGCATATGAAGGTAGTGGTATGTGAATTCTAATATCTCCACTCTTTCCTGAAGATAAAATTACATGCAGATAGCTAGGAAGCTGAAAGAGTACAATGACCCTTTAAACTGTAGTGGTATAAGTCTAAAAATTATGTTGAGTAGGGAGAGAGAGAAAGGAAACTTAGCTAAAAATTTGCTGTATTCTTCACACTTGCATTCTCCTTAAGGTACTTAATGCATAGGTTTTCCAAAAGTAGTTTTTTTTCTTTATTGGTGATTTGAATCCAGATGTCACTAAATGAATGTCAGTACAGCTGTTTTAGAAACACGAGCTTAAAGCCCCACTGGGCATACAAAAATAACTATACCTTTGTTTAGCTCTTAACCTGTATTGGAAGGAAATGTGATATAATGCAAGTATTTATTATTGGTAAATACCCCACCACCTGGCTACTTTCAGGGATAAATGTTAAGACTGCCAAGCAGATTTTTTAAAAAATCTGTTGCCAAAGTAGAAGCTGTTTGTTTATAAACTATTTATTATACTACTTAATGCTTAATATTATACTTAAACAGCTTAATTTTTTATATGGGTAGCATATACCACAATTATATACCACAATCAGGTGGTATATAATTTTTATGAAATAAATATTTTACAAAACACTTTCCTTTTTGTATGTTTTGAAGAACATGAATGTAAACTGAAGTTTTGTGTTTTTTAACTTGATTTTTTAAGGTTTCCCCCCAGAATAGAACTGCGGAGCAAACATTTGCACCGGAAATACATTACAGCAAAAGGAGCGCCACAAATCACTTGAACTAGAAGCTTCAAATGAGATTGCAGATACAGATCAGTTCCTGCAAGGGAAGGCTGAGATCTTACAACCTTCAAGTGTATCAGGGCTGGATTGTTCAGGCTACCTATTCTCACGGAGTGAAAGGTTGCCACTTGCCAGTTCAGAAAGTTCACAAGAAAAGATGGTGGCAGTGTATTCGGGTAATGCAGCAAGCGGACTAAGTGTGTTTGAGATTTGTAACTCCACAGCATCAAAAAAAGCTAATCAAAATCCTTCCTTGTCAGTGCATGAAGAAAGCAATCATAATGAAAAATATCAAGAATCTCAGGAAGAAGCAAGGATTTTGTCATTAATAGATTGTGAACATCCTAGGGTATCTAATTAAGCAAAATCTTCCCAAATTAGTAACATGGCAGTAGCTAATCCATTTGGGTCTCAATGAGATAACATTTCTATATGATCTTAGAAAACTCATTGACAATCTATTAAAAAGATGACTGGATGAGCTAGAAACTCTTCTCTAGGGCTATGAAATAGTTCAGGCTTTTGCCCCATCCTGGTGCTGCTGTCTTTTTCAACCAGTGTTGTAACCAAATTGAAGATCCTGCGATGCACTTACACATTCAAGTTCTTTGGAAAGTATAGAGGTTCTTTTAACAACATTGTTCACACAGAGAACTTGTTCAGAGTAAAGCCGTTATGAAAATATATGGTTTTTTTTTTAAAAAGCAATTTCTTAAATGTCTATTTTTGTTATTAAATCTTAATTTTCTGCTGCTTGTGACCTTTGTGCAATTACAACTAACATGACTGAAGAGTAACTAGAATTCCAAGTAAACTGCACTGTTTACCAAACTGATCTGTTTTTTTGGACACAACTTATTACCAAAATTACGCTGCTTTTTGACTAAACGGGAAGATCAAGAACCAGCTCATTGATAAGAACCTTTTCATAAAATTGGCAATCTGTGCAAACAAAGGTAATGGCATTCATTGCTGGAAATCAAATTGTAACAGATGGTTTATCTAGTTCAAATTAAAGGTACTACACATACTATCCTTGACACCTTGGGTGTGTCAGGTCATTTTGATGTTTTGAACACAGGAGCTTCTCTAAAGCTGCTAAGCATAGAGAGATTGTATTGCAGTCAGTTACGAAGTGAAAGCTTCAGCCTGGTAAGTAGGTCACTTTCATATTTAGATATTATCATCTGGAAGAGTGGGCCTTCATGTCCCAGGGATGAATCCAATCCCCCAACATACAGACTTCAACGAGGCTGTTCAGATTTAGATAATTTCCCAGAGTAGTGGCAATTCTAAAAAGCATATGCCTCTAGGCACAACCTGAGCCGAAATGGTAATGTAGCATTTGCCTAATGTTAACCATTTTCTGTTGACTCTTTAAGGTAGAAATGCAAAAAGTGCCTAATAGCCATTGGTGCCTAAAAAAATGGGCCTGGCAGCTAGGATGCTGAGAAGAGCAGGAGGCTGTTAGTGCTTTGCCTCTTGTATGTGTTTCCTGAAATCCCCAGTGCTTTCTGTGCTGTCATGGCCTAGCAACAGAGGCAAGGATGGGCCTTTATGGGATTTACATATCGGCCTCGTAATCTAAGGCATGTGTTAACTTTTCTCATAGCCCTGGTGAAAGATCCAGCTACAACTATATGCCTGTGGAAAGCCTGCTAGCAGTTCCTGAGTGCACGAGCACTCTCTCCTCGTTTATAATCCAAATATGATTATAAATGAGGAGAGAGTGCTGGTGCACTCAGGTACTGCTAGCAGGCTTTCCACAGGCATATAGTTGGCTATTGAGAACAATATGCTTGACTAGATAGACCATTGGCCTACTCTAGCAGGCTCCTCTTACACTCATGGTGTGAAAGTTCAGACTTTAAAACAAAAGAAAAAGGAGTTCCACTGGATATTGAAATCTGTGAGAGCAGATTTTTAGAGACTAATCAAGCTCTGTGTTAGAATTGTTTTGATTCTATTATTTTACAAAATTTATATAAATCTGGATGGTACTAAAACCTCTTAAGTGGTTTTGTTTGTTGTAATCCAAATATGGGACCTGCTAGGTAGATACAATCTTAGAAAATAAAACAGACTTTATTAAAAAGTTGGAACTATACAAAAATATATAAACTGCATTGTGTTTAATGTATTAGCAATGCAGTTCAAGGCAAATGCAACCTTATGAAGTGGCAGGAAAGGTTAGACCAGCCTGTGTCCTGTTTCCAACAGCATGCTTTCTAGTAATACTTGGCTGGTATTCTCAATGTAGGGCTGGTATAACCATGATGACAAGTAGGCCATCAGGAGATCTTGGTCAGCGGTATGAGCAATCTCTTGCACAATAGTTTGCTTGAGTTTTAGTTCCTTTGAGTACATGTTCAGGAGCTTTCCAGAAACTTCATCTGAAAAAGATAAATTAAATCAAGAAGTAGCTCTGGAAATACATAGGCATTCTGAATATGGCTTAGGACAGCAAATGAAGAGAAGAATGTGCCCTAACTTTGTCCCCACCCTCCTCTCAATTAGATGCTGTGTTTCCTAGCAACTGTCTGCATGTACCCCTGTGCACTTTGAAAGCCTGATATTTTTTTTCAGGGTTTCAAAATGCATAGATGCAGCCATGATTCCAGGAGGCTTCCCTGCTGCAGCCGGTTTGATAGGGAACACATGGCGAATGTGGTACAGCTACGACACCCTCAGAGTGCATACTCTCATATGTATTGACGAAGCCATAATTCAGAATGCTGGAGTAGTGCTCTGATTTTGCTTCATATTACAAATGCTGAACATACTACATTGCTAGCTAGATTGCTTGCCTATAGTTTTTAAGCTTTAGAATTAGCTAACTCATCTTCCATCCCTCAAGTTCCATATTTCTCCTGCTGCGAAATTTTTAAAAAGCTTATCTGGTTTCAACATATGGAATTCTAGGAATTGATGTGGGTTGATGATGTGAATCATTCTCTTCTGAGAGCTATAGTTGCCTTGCAAATTTGCAATTCAAGCAATATAAGCTAAATTTAATTTCTTTAGCTCACAGTATTCCACTCTCATTTTCAAACGAATATGCTTCAGCAGAAAGAAATAGCAGTATCTCAAAGAGGAAGAATTTACTTACAGAAGTAAGGAATGGGCCACGTGTGAAAGAATGGTGTCTTCTGATCTCCATGATATGCTTCTAAGTCACAGATCCCTTTAGTAGTTGAACATAGTTTTTCCATTTTCTGTTGTATTTTTGCCTAACAAAGTTTTAAGTGTCTGTGTAAGAAGCTAATATTTTGTAACCAACAGTACAATCCTAACCATGTCTATTCAGAAGTCACATTGAATTTTATGTTGGAACTGCCCTGAAATCCGCAGATGAAGAGCGATATACAAATTTAATAAACAATAATAATTACGGTAATAAATACCATATTTATGTGAATCTAATGCAAATCTAATTTAAAAACCTCAGTTTTCAAAACCTTAAAACCAAAAAAAGTACAGTAGTACCTCGGGTTAAGAACTTTACCTCAGGATGAGAACAGAAATTACGCAGCAGCAGCAGGAGGCCCCATTAGCTATAGTGGTACCTCAGGTTAAGAACGGACCTTCGGAATGAATTAAGTTCGTAACCAGAGATACTGCTGTATTTGCTATGTCTGGGTTTTTCAAGCTTGCAATTGAATCTAATGCACCATCAAATCTAATGCACACACTAATTTCCATGACATAATTGGGCCAAAATGGTACACATTACATACGAGTAAATAATGTAATAATAACAATAAATGTGTTTTTGTCCTGAAGTGGCATTCCTAGTCCCACCTACCTGGCCTAACCTCAACTGAATTCAATGTGACTTATTTCTGAGTACCCATGAATACGACTGCAGCTTAACATATGTTCTACCCGTGTAGGCTACTCAATCCCTACTTTCAGAAACTTCACAACCAGGGAACTTTTATTACAAAGACTGGATAACTGGATTAGAGACAAATCACTAATTAAAGTATTCAGTCAGTACTGGACTAAAATTAGTAGTTCTCAAAGGGCATTTTTCACAACAAAACATTACGAATAGCTTCAGTTCTCCCTTCTGAATGTTTTGCACAGAAGAGATTCATTTTTCATTTGGTTGATTGCTCCATTAGGTAGATTTGCATATAATTCTTATACCCTCTCTTGTGAAGGGGTCTTGAATATTCATGGAAAACATTGTTGAAAAGAAGACCTCTAGATCTCCCACAAGTGGCTATGGCCTCTCCCTCTCCAGAACAAGGGCTCAGAAACTGTCCAGGAGTTTCATTTAGGTGGTCTGCAATGTGTCCATAAAAAAAGAGTTAAGAAATCACACAGCATCCAGCAGTGTGTGTTATAATTGCTACAACTTGCAGAAAAATCACTTAACTGGTCCCCTGGGCTGGGGAAAGTTTTGGGAACCACTGATGTATAGGAGGATGGTGGAAACAGAAAAATGCAGTGGGGGTTCTAATAAGAGAAATAGCGTACCATGTTTTCAAAAGTATCAAGTAGTTCTGTACAGCAATCCTCCAACTCTACATTGTAGTCAACTGGTCGTCTTCCGGACTCTGAAGCAATATTATCATGTTCTATTTCCAACTTGCCATCTTTGCACCTAAAGAAAAATATCATTCACTATACATAATAGAAGCTCTGTTCCTCTGACAACTCCTACCCCTTGTTGCCTATAATATATAGAGTCAACTGTAGTCAGTGCATAATGCAAGGTAAATTGTTACATTCATATAATGCAGATTTTAAAAAGTGATGGCCTAAGGTAATAAATTTGCATTGGAACCATCGACAAGATCTTTCAATATACTTACTCTGCAGAAATTTTGATGTTCACGATTTTGGTGGCCGTGGTAAATCCCTTATTATTCAGAGTTTCCCACTTTATCATTAAATTATGCCAGTCTGCTGCATTATCTTTAATTTTCCTTGCACTGATGGATAATACAGGTGTCTTTGGAGTTGAGCCTTTGGCTAATCAAAAACACAATAAAACCCTTTAAATAGGAAGAGGGAAAATATCTATGTGAGACATTTTAGACTGCTGGCAACATTTTTTTGTAATGTACTAATAACAAAATAAACAACAACGCCATTCTCATTGTTTTGTGAAGTTTCAGCCTCTATCTTCACCTGGCACTTTGCTTCAAACCTTCAATAAGAGGTTTTATTTCATTGATAGAAAACTGACAGGTCTCTGCTCACTGCAACACAGTGCGCCTGCCCATTGCCCATCACCCAAACATGTGAAGAAGATGACCAACCCAACCCAACCGGAAGCCGGGATTGTAGTAGCATCGCAGTATCATCTCGCTTCCTTCGCAACCCCACAACCAGTTCCCAAAATTCACCCTTCTCCCTGCTTCCGTTCAGAAACAGCCTCTCTCAACTCCCGCCACGACCGCCTCACAACATATGCAGTGCTGGATTTACCTATAAGCTAAACCAGCTATAGCTTAGGGCCCCTGTGGGCCGCCAAAAAATTTAAAGGAAAAAAACCCTGGATGTACATTTTCAAAATATAAGATAAAAAACAAATAAAATAAAGCCTACATACAGCAACAGTGTTTTGTGGTTGTAGGCTCCAATGATGGGCCCCACCTGCTAGCCTGCTCCCTGAAATATCACTGGTTTGCTCATTTCTATATATAGGGTGCCTACATTCTGCATGTGCAAATGGCTTTAGATACTTACTAGGTTCATAAATTACTATATAGCATTTATTCAACACAAAAACGCGACTATTTGTTGTTGACAAAGGACAGCCGGACATATAAAGGGCCCCATTACCTTCAGCAGCTTAGCGCTTCATCAAACCTAAACCCGGCCCTGAACCCTTATAGTTCTTAAGTCGGAGGCCAACCCTGCCTCCAGTGGCGGGGAGTTCCACCGTCCCGCTACCCTTTCATCTTCTGCTCCCTCGCACGCCCCCCACCGCCGTCCTGGTATTACTTGAGAGGGAGGAAAAAAACTGCTGGGTTGTGGCGCCCGCTCCCCATGCGCCTTTCTCCAGCAACCGCTTTCCCTGGTGGAGGCACCCGGGACCTCCTCCGCCGCAGGAGCTGCAGGCCGCGCTCCCGCCCGCTGCCTGGGGAAGAAGCGCTTACCGGCCATCTCCGCCGCCACCCGAGGCCGAGGCCGCTCCCTCCCCTCGGAAGTGCGCTCACGTCCGGCTCCGCCCAGCTCCGCCGCCCAGCGCTGGAGACCCAGCGCCGCTGGGCCTGGGGGCGACGCGGGAGCTCAGGCCCCGGCCCCGGCTCCTGCTGAGGTGAGGAGGGCAGCCTAGCGCGGCGGGGAGACGGGGTGGGAGCCTTCTGGCTGGGCGGCCCTCTCTTCTTCCCTTCCCTGGCTGCAGGAGGCGATAAGAAGGACGCTCACCGTCCGGAGAACCCCCTTTTTACGCATTCCTTCCCGGGTTTCCTTCGAGAGACCTGGCGCTGGAAACACGTGTCGAGGCTCCGTCCTGACGAGCTCTGGGCGGTTGGTTGGCTTCTCTGCCCGCCAAGGCGCGCACAGAGAATGAGGCTTGCCTTGAGCATCTCAAGAGGGGGCGCATGTTTGGGAACCGCCGAGTGCTGGGTTTGTTTACCTCCTTTAGTGTATTTCGGCCGCCTGTCTGCCCGCCTGTACTCTAGTTTCGTTCATGCTTCAGGTGGGGTGGTTGGGCTTCCCAACACTGATTATTACTCTGTCGATTAATGGGATCTCTTAATTCTGCCATCTTTTATCACTCATGGGTTAGAATTGTCATTCTGCATTGAGGAGGAAGGACAAAAATCCAACCAGAAGTTTTCCCTTCTCCCATTAGTCTTGTCTTTTCTTTCTTTCTTTCTTTCTTTCTTTCTTTCTTTCTTTCTTTCTGATTCGTGTTTTCCTCTTCATGCCCTTCTTAGCAAAACAAATAAATAATACAACTTCTACACGGCATTGAAATGGGGGTGGGTGAGAATCCTATCCCTTTAAGCAACTCCTCTCACTGCTGCACAGTTTGCAGAATTAATATTGCAGCACCAACCCTTAACAGCTCCTGGGTTCCTGAAATGAAAACATATTCCGAGAAGCTTTTCCATCCTAAATATCTGTAGCTAGGAAAGTGGCAAAGTTCCTGATACTTGAGATGTGCATTTACTAATTCTGCAAGCTACATATGTTGGCACAGCCACCTTGTAGCCCAGTGAACTTCAGTTATTTATGGTACTTCTTTCACGGTTCTGCCTGATGCTTGTTGAATTCTTCCTTGGACAAATCATTTATTTGTTACAAATGTATGGTTTTGAAAAGGTAGCTCCCCTGGGACCTGGTTTTATGTTTGTTTAAAAAGCAAAACAGTTGACGCTGTCCCTTCAAAGTGATTTAATGGTTTCATTATTTGAGCTACTGTTACTTCAACAGGAGGATAACACACACCGTTTTCGAAATTTATTGTCTGCAACAAAGATGTATCCTGCCTTAGGGTAGCGGACTGAATGTGATGAACTGGCTGCTTAAAGCCATAGGATTCTTCGATGGAAGACTAGCAGAGTGAGTGCACCATAACCCTTGGTTTTGACATGAAAGTTAATATTCTGTTTTGAAAAAAGTACCGGTATCCAAAATTTATTATAACCTTAGCTCACAAAATAGAAGTTCCCTAAAAACTCTTAAGCGCACTGTGTTAGCAGAGCTTAAGCAATCCAGAGGGCTGCCACATGAGAACTGGGTGTGGAAATTAGCAAGACATTCACTTTGACCTTTAATTGTGCCTAATTCCAATGCTGGCTCTTCCCTGTACGTACATAGGCAGGTAAATGACCGCTGGCCAACCCATGTTCAGTGATGAACTGCATTTGGGTTGTACATAATTTTCTACACTTAAGGCAACTTTATAATGTATGAGGAGGTCTTCAATGCATACTTAGATATCAGTAGTAGGAGTAAATCATATGACCCAATGCAAGAGGGATGCCAGGATTTAACTAGACTTCCCCCCCTTCTCCACTGTTAGCAAGGGACAATATTTATTTGGAACTTTTACTTGCATGTGTGGCTTTTACTTGCTATGGTCTTGAGTGCTTGCACAGACATTAATTCTGCATAATTTCCTGTGGTGGCAGAGATGGAAGCATTGGCATTGGCTTGAATGAACAGGATTGCTGATTTGGCTATGTTTGCAAGTTGTGGCAAGCCATAGTTAATGGTTTCCTGTCAGCAACACATGTGACTTCCACATCACTCCTCCCCAAGCATGATTGGGAGGAACAAACCATGATCCCTGACGTTGATAAGACACAGGACTATGATGTGGAAAACGCTTTGGAATTCAGACCGTGGGAAGTAAAAAAAATTAAGATTACAATTTGGAAGACAAATGGACTTTTTATTTTAGTTTTTTATTTTTATTTGATTTGATTTAATATCTTAGTTGGATGTTCTTATTGGAAAATTAATAAACGCTTAAAAAAACAACAACCATGATCCCTGACTTAGTGTTACATCCAAGCTGAGTACCATGGTTTGTTTTGCTCCAAATAAACCATGATGTGAAACCAAGGGTTGTTCTTGACTTCCCATTAGCTTCGCTTCCACAGGTGTGGGGATGGGGAAGAGATTTGACACTAACATTAAGATTCACTGTTACATCTTTGGATCAGCCTCTTAGAGAGTATTTTTGTTTTTAAACTCTGTGGGATTCATAAATGGGACCCGGGGCACAGAAGGAATTGTGAATTTTGCATTCTTTGGGAACATTCCCCAATTGTAGTGATGTTAAATCAGGGGTTGGCAAAGTTTTTGTGGCTTGGGCTGGTTCACTGTCCTGCAGATGCCGCAGTGGGCCGGAGTGCGCACGCACGCACACATGTGCAAACACTATTTCCGTGTGGAGGAGGTGTGTGCAGCTTCCCATTGGCTGCAGAAACTTCCTGCAGCCAATGGGAAGCCAGCCAGCGTTGCGGAAGGCGATCCCCGCTCTGCTCTGTGCCGGTTTAGCGTGGCGCATGGGAGCTGACTGAGTGGGCGGCGGGGGTCCATGAGCCTTACGTTGCTGACCCCTGTGTTAAATGAAAGACAAGGAATCTTGTGCATTAATTCACACTGCTATTGCTGTCCGAGAGCTTGGTTCTGGAGGAGAAGAGGGAAGCTGGGTAAAATGCATATCTCCCATCCCCAGCTTATTGACGCAAAGCTCCTTTGTAAACCACAGTTCAAAGTTGGCTTATTTCTGCAAACTATTGTTAAGGCTAACCACAGTTGGTCAGGCTTTGAATGGAACTCTGAACCGCAGTTAATGGAAGTGAATTATTTTTCTACAAAATATTGAGGGTGCCAGTTGGCATCCATCAGTTGGGAGACAGTGGAAGAGTGTTGGAACATTTGCAACTAATTGCTTTGTGTTCTCCTTTTCATAAGTTGAAAACCTTTGTCATGCATAAAAAAGAAATCACAAAGTGTTGTTCTGGGTTATGAGACACAAAATGTTATACAGTGTGAGCATTATGTTAAGCCAACTAGTTGCAGATCTGTGATGCAGTAAATATTATTATTATTATTATTATTAAACTTTTCATGAGGGAGAAAAACCACTTTTTCCCACCAGCATTGTACATACTCCCAGTTGTATAGATACTAAGGGTGGCTGCTGAAATAAATACTCCTTGTTTTCATGGGCTTCAGGAGTACATGCAGTTTATCTTTTCCAGCCTCTAGGTAGCACATACAGATGTTTGCCATGGCATCGGCGACTCCATCGTTTACCTTCAAGGAGTTCTGTCCCTTGTACTATCTTCTCAATGCCATTCCTACAAAGATCCAAAAGGGATTCCGTTCCATTGTGGTATACCTCACTGCACTTGACACTAATGAGGACTACATCGCTGTGGGCAGCAGTATTGGAATGTTGTATTTATACTGCAGGCGCTTGAACCAGATGAAAAAGTACAATTTTGAGGTATGAACCAACACCTTCATTTTTTAAAAGGTGTGATGAAGCTTATGTATTGGGTTTTGTCGATTTTAGCACATTGAAATGTGCAGAAATGTAAAGCTATAGAGATAGTTAACTTGAGGAAAAGCGGTTGCTCTGGCTGTTGCTAAAATTAGATTAAGAGTCAGCATCTATTTGTGGTCTGTAATTATTTTATCTCACACAGCATGATTTAGGAGTTTGTTCTCAATTCTATCTACTTGCTTCTCAGTGAGGCATTCTGTTGTTCATCATCTGTTTATTTTTATGCTGCTTTTCCACTAGAGATTGTTCCCATAGTCATTTGAAGGCATAAGAAAATGAGAGCTGTAATATATCGCAAAATATAAACATTAATTAGTACATCGAAGTTCAACAGCAGTTTCATACCATATAGATTGCAACAACATAGTATCAACCTATTTTATTTATTTATGTTACTTATTTAATTTCTATACCGCCCTATACCCAAAGGTCTCAGGAGGGTTCACATAAAATATCAAATACATAAAATCAAAACAACAACAACAACCCAATAGTAAAAGGTAAGGGTACCCCTGCCCGTACGGGCCAGTATTGCCAGACTCTAGGGTTGTGCGCTCATCTCACTCTATAGGCCAGGAGCCAGCGCTGTCCAAAGACACTTCCGGGTCACGTGGCCAGCGTGACGAAGCTGCTCTGGCGAGCCAGCACCAGCGTAGCACACGGAAACGGCGTTTACCTTCCCGCTTGAAAGCGGTACCTATTTATCTACTTGCACTTAGGGGTGCTTTCGAACTGCTAGGTGGGCAGGAGCTGGGACCGAATGACGGGAGCTCACCCCGCCACGGGGATTTGAACCGCCAACCTTGCGATCGGCAAGTCCTAGGCACTGAGGTTTTACCCACAGCGCCACCCGCGTCCCTACAACAACCCAATAACACCCCCCCCCCAAAAAAAAGAGCCAGCATTTTTAAAAGGGTATAGGATGTAGATTAAGTCAGGCAAAGGCCTGGTTAAAAAGAAATGTTTTTGCCTGGTGCCTAAAGGTGTATAGTGAAGGCGCCAGGCGAATGTCCCTGGGGAGAGCATTCCACAGACGGGGAGCCACTGCAGAGAAGGCCCCGTTCTCGTGTTGCCACCCTCCTGACCTCTTGAGGAAGAGGTACACAATTATAATTCATATTGATATTTCATTTATTTGGAAAGATTTATAGACCACGCTTCATCACAAAATTCTCTAAGCATTGCACATACTAAAATTACCAGTAAAACAGCTAAAATCCACAAAACTATTTTAAAAAACATAAAAATACATAAAATAATTATAAATAAAACACAAATTAAAATCAGTAACAATGTAAAAGCAACTTTAGAATGACTAAATTGTATGTTTGGGTAGGCTTGCTGAAACATAACAGTTTTCAGCAGGCATCTGAAACAAAATAGTGAGGGCTCTTGTTTAATTATCAGCAGACAGGAAGATTGACACCTTATATATGGTAAACAATAATTCATATAGCATATCAAAAAATTTATACAGCTGATAAAAAACTGGTAATAAAACAGCATATTGCAAAGTCAGCTATCAACATATCAAGACATTCAATAATATGTTCCAAACATTAATAGAAGAAGAAGAAGAGAAGAAGAGTTTGGATTTGATATCCCGCCTTTCACTCCCCTTCAGGAGTCTCAAAGCGGCTAACATTCTCCTTTCCCTTCCTCCCCCACAACAAACACTCTGTGAGGTGAGCGGGGCTGAGAGACTTCAGAGAAGTGTGACTAGCCCAAGGTCACCCAGCAGCTGCATGTGGAGGAGTGGGGAATCGAATAGTATTATAATACTATTATAATAGCCAGTACAATCATAATTATCAAAAGAATACCAAAAGCGACAGCAACAACACAGTACTGAAAAAACAAACAAATGCCTAAGCTACAAGTAAAGCCCTCAGAAACAGCAGCAATATGATATACTCTCAAGAGCATCCTAGAGCCCAGCAGGCAAGCCTGAGAGCAGGAAAACCTGGCGCAAAATGCACTTTAAAGCTCTCTGCCTTGCATGTAATTAATTTGCAGGATTTCAGACTGCTGGCTTTCAACCTTGTAAGGTTGAAATCATGCAAGTTAATTGCACGCAAGACAAGATTGTTTTGTACTGTGCACCCACAGTATAAAAATATGTACGTTAAAAACAGTTTCAGCAACAGAGCAAATTTTTATTCAGCATTAGCTAGAGATCAAACCGCAGCAACAGCCCCTTCCTAGTCCAAAGGTCCTTCTAAGCAAAGCGGTCTTCACTAGCCTTTGGAAAGCCCCCAGAAAGCTAGCCAGTTGAGCCTTCTTAGGGAATGAGATCCACAGGGAGGAAGGAAAGCTCTCTTTCAGGTATCCCACTTTTGTCTCGGCTGATACGAATAAACATGGCATCTTAATTTTACAGCTGTATTTTTTTTTCCTGCTCCACCAGGGGAAAAATGAGTCTATCACTGTCGTGAAAGTCTTGAGCTGCTTTGATGATCTTGTTGCTGTTGGGACAGCTTCGGGCAAGATTGCTATTTTTCAGCTTGTCTCGTCCTTGCCAGGGAGAAACAAACAAGTAAGAGCCGAACTTGGTTACAGCCTGTGCTGTTTCACATTAATTGTGTGATTCTGCTTCAGCTCAGTGGTAGAGCAGCTGCTTTTCAATCTCCACTGCCTTGCAGTACATCTTTGGGAGAAGAAAAGACTCGGGAGTAAATCCGGAGTGGGGACAGACCCAAAGACTCCTTGTACACTTCTTTCCTGCAGCCAAGCTGATGCCAAACGCCTTGCCCTGCTTTGCTTTTGACCACATCAGCGAGGTCTTGTCGTCTGGGCAGCCCAGGACCTACATACACACTGCCCAGGTTTGCAGTGACTGGGGAGGTCATTTCAGTGCTGCTAACCAGCAGTTTGGCTTCACCCCAGAGGTGCACTCCATTGTCTCTCAAGACAGACGGATGCCAATAATATGTTAAAGCAGGGGTCGGCAACCTAAGGCCTATGGGCTGGAGGTGGCCCACGAAGGCTGTTTAACCAGCCCACAAGCTGCCCCCGGACTGGGCTGCCGGCTCAGCGAGTCTCCACGCACTGCGCTAAACCGGCACAGCGTGGTGCGGGGACTCTCTTCTGCGGCTCCGGAAATTGCTTCTGCGCATGCCCAGATGCCGGAAATTGCGTCTGCACAGGCGAGATTATGGGCGCATGCACAGAAGTGATTTTCGGTGCCGCGGACATACGCAGATGCATTTTCCGGCGTTGCGCTGTGCTGGCCCGGCCCACGGAGGATCTCCGCGGGAGTGATCCAGCCCATGCCCAGTAAGCCTTGCCGACTCCTGTGTTACAGTGTCAGTTGGGGCTTTTGTGACATTGCAATTCGCTGACTGCACAGATCTCCCCCCCCCCCCAATTTTTTTTATTGGTTTTCACAAAATTATATATATATAAACAAACAAACATAGATTAAAATGTTTGTTTAATAGATTATTAAAAATTACACTTATTAACATTGTTAAGTGACTTCCTCGCTTCCCCTTGTTTTAATTTCATTGCATGTCCTTTTAACGGTTTTCCAAATGGCTGACTCCACAGATCTATTTGGAAACGTGCGTGAGCATTAAAATGAAGTAGCAGGACTAATAGAGAAGTGCCTTTGATAGCTACATCAAAGAATAAACCCACCCACTGTAGGCCTTCCGCTTTCTGCTTGGTTTCTCTCGTATTCTCACTGGTGTCTGTCTTTGCAGCTTCGGAGATTTAACGTGTCTGGTATCCACAAAAGTAGCATCACAGCCTTGGCGTGGAGTCCCAATGGAATGAAATTGTTCTCTGGAGATGACAAAGGGAAAATAGTGTATTCTGCTCTGGATCTGGATCAGGTAATTGGTTGTTTGCCCGGACCTTTGGTACCTGGGATACAAATAACAGTGGTACCTTGGTTCTCGAGCTAATCAGTTCCAGGAGTCCGATCGATTCCCGAAACCATTTGAAAACCAAGGCACGGCTTCCGATTGGCTGCAGGAGCTCCCTGCACTCAATCAGAAGCCGCGTTGGACGTTCGGCTTCTGAAAAACGTTTGCAAACCGGAACATTCACTTCTGGGTTTGTGGCATTTGGGAGCCGATTAATTCAGGAGCCAAGCCGTCCAAGGTACCACTGTATTCAAAGCGTATATAAAAACTTTTCCTATAGATTAAAATTGGAGATGTAGAGAAGGTGGAGCCTAGGGGGCTGTAAGTAAGGGAGCAGTTACGTAAAATTCTGCTGCTTGAGATGGCATTTATTGAGGGTTTATTCCCCTCCCGCCCTGACCACTATCTGTAGTTGTTATGTTTTCCCCAAAGCATTTATTTCCTTGAATCCCTGTGGTGGGTGGTATTGATCTGCAAGACCTGGCGTCACATCTTTGCTCAGTCATGGGATCACTTGGTGGTCTTGAACATTGCCTGCCTTTCAGCCTTGAGGTTTTTACCTGGAGAAATATCCTAAGCAGAAAGAAGCACTCCAAAATGCTGTGACATTAACTACGTGAAGTGAATTCTAGTGGGTCCCCTACAAATAGTCGAACGCTAGATAAACTAGCTTTAACATAAGCTTGCACAGACCACCCGGCAAGTTTAGACAACTTAACTTGAAATATGACGGCTCTGTATATTCACACTACGTCCTTCCAGGGTCGTTGCAACTCCAGTTTGGTACTGGAAGAGCCTTCTTCAGTCGTGCAGCTGGATTATAGCCAGAAAGTGTTGCTGGTCTCCACATTACAGCGAAGTCTGCTTTTTTACACTGAAGAAAAATCTGTCAAGCAAGTTGGAAGCCAACCCAGAAAAAAGTAGGTCTTCTAGATTTTTGCCCAGACATTTAGAGATAAGATTTAATTAGTGTATATAACTCTGTATAATTCTGCTAAAGTATTTCATGCACTGTTGCCCTCTTCTAAAGTTGTTAATAAAGGAGGCAAAATAGATAATTTGAAGTACTGTTCATGTTTTTATTCTTTTAATCATTCCAATGGGGAAGGACTCTGCTTAAGTGAAAATGTAAGACACTTCCAGCTATTGGTGGGCAAGAAATTAGTATTCTGACCCTATTTTGTTCCGTAATTATTTTCTCATGATTCCTGAGCTTAAGGGCTAACTCACATTTCCTTGTTCATTCACACAATCCTCTCCCGGTAGTATTCTTATTATTTCATCCCAAACTCCCCAAACAGGTAGGGAAACAAAGGTTTTTATGTGGCATAGCCCTAAGGTGAACATTCTTTTAGCGCAAGGATTTCCCCTTGCTCAGTGGAACGTTTGCCCTTCTCTCTTGCCCACAAACTACCACTAAATCTGTTAGGAGTGTTCCCCCAATCCTCCAGAGCAGACAGGAAACAGCGCAGGACACACACAACAGGGTAGGCAGAATAAAAATAAGCAAAGCTATTTATACCAAATTTGCTAATCCCTCTTTGTTTTCTTCATACCCTTGCATTTTGAGGATTTAAAATATTTCCCATCCAAGAAGAAGAAAGAGCAAGTATCTATCCAGGTTGTGAACAGCCTTAACTGTGAGCCACAGTACTTCCACGTGCACCTAATGCATAGCTGTCAACGTTTCCCTTTTTTAAAGGGAAATTCCCTTATTCCAAATAGTATTCCTCGCAAGAAAAGTGAAAAGTGGACATCAATGACCTAGTGTAATGGTCAGTGGATGCATTGCACTGTGCTCTGGGACAAATCTCTTGAACCCCAGAAACAGTGTTTAGGAAGACACCTAGCGTTGTAGCAAGAGGAAGAGGGGATTGGAAAAATCTCTGGAGCATGCATGGTAGACCATGCAGAGCCCTTTGGCTTCCAGCACATATTTTTCTTTCTCATGTATTGCATGTTGGTAACGCGGGTGGCGCTGTGGTCTAAACCACTGAGCCTCTTGAGCTTGCTGATCAGAAGGTCGGCAGTTCGAATCCCTACGACGGGGTGAGCTCCCGTTGCTCTGTCCCAGCTCCTGCCGGCCTAGCAGTTCGAAAGCATGCCAAGGCAAGTAAATAAATAGCTACCGCTGCAGTGGGAAGGTAAACCATGTTTCTATGCGCTCTGGCACTTGTCAGGGTCCTCCGTGCGCCAGTAGCAGTTTAGTCATGCTGGCCACATCAACCGGAAAGCTGTCTGTGGACAAACGCCGGCTCCCTCGGCCTGAAAGCGAGATGAGTGCCGCAACCCTAGAGTCGCCTTTGACTTCACTTAACCATCCAGGGGTCCTTTACCTATTATTATTATTATTATTATTATTATTATTATTATTATTATTCTAAATATGCTGCAATTATTTACTAGAGCCATGTTTTCACTTACGCAGTTTGCTGCAAAGTTTTATCAGTTTGCACTTGGAGACGAAAGAGTTTTAGCATTGTTCATCTTCCCAGTCCCACCACTCCCCACCTCTGAGTATAATAACCATGTGGTTTGTTCATTCTTCTGCTTTTACATTTTTAGTACTGGCAAACTTGGAGCATGTTTTGTACCTGGGCTGTGCAAGCAAAGCGACCTGACCCTGTTTGCTGCAAGGCCTGGGATCCGCCTTTGGAAATCAGATGTTCATGGGACTGTTCAGGCCACGTTTATTTTGAAAGATGTATTTCCTGTTGGAATGAAGCCTTTTGAATTATATCCCCGACTGGAGCCCTTAAGCAACAGCAGCTGCAATTTCCCAGACAGGCAACTTGGACTCATTTCCTGCTTCTTCCAGGAAGGATGGGTGCTGAGCTGGAATGAATATAGCATCTATTTAATAGATACAGTAAACCAGGTGAGTCAAACCAATAGAGCAGTAGCGTTTTAAGCTGGGCGTGAGTGGCCTTTAATCTGGAACAGTGAAATTACATTGAAATTAAGAGGTTTGTTAAAACTATCTGATCTGCACAAATAGGGCACAGGTTTAATGAATCCCTGGCATCTCCAGTTCAAAGGGTTTATTAGCAGGTGATGGGAAGGACTTTCTGCCTGACACCCTGGAAAACCACTGCCAGTCAGAGTAGACAATATTGAGTTTGATGGGCCAGTGGTCTGACTCTGTACAGATCAACTTCCTTTGTTCCTATCTTAACATGCTTTCTAGACATAGAATTGCTTATGATAAAGCAGTGACACTTCATATTAACTCACCTGCCATGGAGCCACTGCACATTGCAGAGGAATTCTGCTCTGAGATGCACTTTCAATTCAAACAGGGTGGCCTATTGGTTGCCTGAGATGAAATTTGGAAGCATCCCAATACTTTCCCCTCTTTTTCCTTAGTGTTCTGTGTACGAGGGCTCAGGTCTGGAGCTGACAAGCAGCCTTGAACATGAGCATTTTGAGTGGCGTGGCAGGATGCTATAGGCAGGGTGAAAATGTCTATTCCTTCCTAGAAAAATCCTCGTATAATGCAGGGAAGAATTGCTGCTTTTTAAACCCCCCACCCCATGTTATAAGCTGTTAAAGGGTTGAGCAGGCCAGTTCCTCACTCCCTTCCATTTCCAGTTCCTTTTCTTTCTCAGTTGACACTTCAATGTTCAGTAAATCCTGGACCTTCACAGGTCCTCCTCCTTCCATTTTGAGCTCTTAGTTTTGTTTGTTTAATTTGCAAACTTGCATATTTAGCAGTCCCATTTCTCTTCCAAGCTGATGACACGTTCAGCCACCCTAGCCTGCTATTAATGGGAATCATTTTGCACTTGGCTATAAAGCCCATCCAGGGACGCAGGTGGCGCTGTGGGTAAAACTTCAGCACCTAGGACTTGCCGATCGCATGGTCGGCGGTTCGAATCCCCGCAGCAGGGTGAGCTCCTGTTGTTCGGTCCCAGCTCCTGCCCACCTAGCAGTTCGAAAGCACCGTTAAGTGCAAGTAGATAAATAGGTACCTCTTTATAGCGGGAAGGTAAACGGCGTTTCCGTGTGCTGCTCTGGTGCCGGTTCGCCAGAGCAGCTTCGTCACGCTGGCCACGTGACCCGGAAGTGTCTGCGGACAGCGCTGGCTCCCGGCCTCTAGAGTGAGATGAGTGCAAGACTGCCAAGACTGGCCTGTACAGGCAGGGGTACCTTTACCTTCACCTATAAAGCCCATTGACAATGAATTCCAAATAGGTCATGCAAATTAGTTGAGTTTATACAAGTTACCCTTTCCCTTTATCTCAACCAAGTCCTTTAAGAGCTTCTGCCAATCTTTTGCTTCTTTGGGACTTGGAAGTGTCTATAATTGTGGTCTGAAGCTACATTTCTTAAGCCAGGAGTAAATTATCACAAACAGAGCTATGTTTATAAAACATTTATAGCCCATTTCTGTTCTTAGCCAAGCTTCACATGAGTCACCCTCTCCCCAAGCCTGCATTCGCGCTTTCTTTCTTTTAGGACTGCTGTTTTGCTCCTTGATTTGACTGTATAATATTGCTTGCCAAAAATAAAATCGGGCCTCTGAAGTGTTGCTTGCATCCTAAAATGCTTCCTGGCACATTCGTTGCTCATCTTTAACTTCTCTTGCTTTCACAGAGCCTGATTGGAAGTTTGGAAGGATCTGGCGATATTGTGTCTGTATCCTGCACAGAAACTGAGATTTTTCTCTTAAAGGGAGACAGAGATATCATTAGGATCTCAAGCAGGCCAGAAGGATTGGTCTCAATAGGTTTGCATACATTAGCATACAAAGCTTATAGTAATTTTAAAAAAAGATTTATGTGAATGCATAGATGATTGTTTTATTGGAAGGAGCTGTGTCTGGAGCTGTGCGTGCTTTGCTGCTACTGCCCTTTTTGCCCCTCAAAACGTTACTCCTGGAGATTGGTGGAGTTTCTAGAATGGCATGGAGTTATGTGTGGGGAGGTGAAGGGGGTGGCTACACCCCAGGGTTGGGATCAGTAGAAATCAGAGACCACCACTTGCAGAGTGGAAATGCCTTTTTGATAATGGGCTCCCTTGGGTGAAGGCTAGCAATAGGGAGCAGATTTAAGACTCTTACCGGGTCACTCAGCCTACAGATTCTACTTCCTCTTGTTCTTGTCATTAGAATGGGCTGGATAAATCATTAGGGCTATTGGTTTTATTTTGGGCTGTCCTGTTTAGTAGCAGATTACCTATTGGAAGGCTATGACCAAGGTGTTTGGGGACAAATGTTGGGACTGTCTCGCTGGTAAAATGTCACTGTAGGACAAGATGCTAATTAACCCAAAGCAACATGCCAGGATACATTTGGGAGCCACGAACACAGGACACCTCTTGCACGCCTCTCTCAGCAGCCAGATGTCTCTGACAAATGTGCAAAGCTCCCATTGAAGCAAAACAAACAAACCAGCCTTGCCCTAATATGAATGTGGCTTTGTTTACTGCATGCAAGTCTGTACCAATGCATCACAATAAATTCTGGCTTGCTTAGAATGATTTTTAGGACACAATAAGACACAGCTTTTAAAGAAATGATTTGAATTTTCCTGATATTTTTTGTTGAATTGCAGCCTTTTGATGAGATGAGTTTCAGTGGTATCACTTTACTTCAACAGTTTGTTTGTTGTTATTGCCAAATTTATCTTGGAAAACACATGCATAAAAGCATATTTTTATTTTGCTGTTTTGCAAACCCCTTGATTGGACCAAATCTGGTCAACCATTCTATTTCCAGTCAGATGCGTCTGTGAAACATACAAGCAACACATGAAGACATTAGCCTTCTGCTGTCCGTCACCTAGCAATCTGCTATATATTTTGGAAAGTCGTTCGTTCTCTTTGCATTCAGACAACTCTAAAGATATCATAACCAGATTTTGCATGATGTTTCCTGAGACCAAGGAGCAGATTGCCTTCTGCTTGGATACATTTTGAGTCAAGTTGCTAGGCTGAAGCTTTGAAAACTGCACTGATCTCAACTACTAATTTCAAAACAGCACTGATTTTTTGTTGTTCTTACTTAGAATACCATAGCTGCTAGTCTGAGAGATAGATTGGCTGCATTTTCACGTAACACTAAACTATAGTACAGTGTTCACAAGCTAGAACTACCCCAAAGTTTACCCTCGGACACGCATGCTCCCCTTATTCCTATTGCAAGGCTAGGAGGGAGTGTTCAGTTCTAATTTCAAATAATCCTGACTTAATGTTACTTACAAACCAGGGATCATGATTTAAAACAAACTCTGGTTAGCTGAACCGCAGCTTCATAAACTGCGGTTTGAAGTTGGTTGGTTTGGAAACTGTGCTAAATTGTTTGGAATTTGCTTTAAACCATAAACTCTGGGTTACATCTACACCACACATTTAAAGTGCCTGGCTTCCCCCAAAGAATCCTGGGAATTGTAGATCCACGAGAGGCAAACTACAGTTCCCAGGATTCACAGAATTGTAGAGTTGGAAGGGGACCATGAGGATCATCTAGTCCAACTCCCTGCAATATAGGATTTTTTTTGCCCAGCGTGGGGCTTGAACCCACAACCTAGAGATTAAGAGTCTTCATGCTCTACCAACTGAGCATAGGCAGATACAGGGTCTTTCCTTCAGGCTACAGCCAACCAGACATAGCTGTCAACTGTCCCTTATTTGGCGGGAAAGTCCCTTATCCCAGCGCTGTGTCCCGCTGCTGTCCCTTATTGATGATGTCCCTTAAATTTCCCGGGTTTCAAAGGAAGCAGCTCCTCTCCCTCCCTCCCTGCCGGCCAGGGAAGAGGGAGGCTCCAACTGTGTTGCTTGGCTGCATTGCTCACCCAATAAGGAGTCTAAGAACGACTGGGGGGTGGAGCTTGCATGCCTTGTGCCGATCAAATCGGCCGCATTGCCTGGGGACTTGCCTTTGCTCAGCGCTTCCCAGCGGAGAGGTGATGGTGGTTTTCCTTGCTGCATCCCCTTTGCCGGGTTGCTGTGCTGTGGGAACCACCACTTGAGGCTTTGTTTGGCTGCTGGCGGGCTTTCTGCCTTTGACTCGGAGGGGCTCAGAAGTTGAACATACCTGTGCTTGGAAAATCCCTTATTTTGGCTGCTGATCCCTTATTTTCGAGGCTGCTGGTCCCTTATTTTCAAATCTGTAAGTTGACAGCTATGCAGCCAGGACACGATTGTTAAGCCATGACTGTGCGTTAAAAGGTATGGTGTGAATGTGACCTGCTTCATAAATTCCTCAAAGCTGGGATTCTTTGAAACTGAAAGAAACGCAACAAACGTCCTTTTCCTGACCGGGGGGGGGGGCGGGAACATTCTCACTTGTGTGCACAAATTTACATTTTAGCATTGCATGCAATCCAACCCTCTTTTCATCTATCATTGCTAACAGCCAGAGCGCAACAAATTCATGGGGGGCCTGGTCTAATTCTTTTTTTTTAAAGCTGTCTGAGCTAGCAGCCACCGCTTCATCTTGCAGCAGCCAGTCCTCTGGATTAATCATGTGTTCTTCTGTCTTGCGTGAGAAAGAAGACTGAAGACAGTTCACAAATTTCATTGAGCAGCTCCCAAATTCTAGCATTACAAGGAAGGGAGAAAAATTCCTTTCCCATTAAGCCATGGTTATATTAAGGGAAATATAGCCATGGCTTAGGGATGCAGGTGGCACTGTGGTCTAAACCACTGAGCCTAGGACTTGCTGATCAGAAGGTCGGCGGTTCGAATCCCCACAATGGGATGAGCTCCCGTTGCTCAGTCCCTGCTCCTGCCAACCTAGCAGTTCGAAAGCATGTCAAAGTGCAAGTAGATAAGTAGGTACCACTCCGGCGGGAAGGTAAACGGTGTTTCCGTGTGCTGCTCTGGTTCGCCAGAAGTGGCTTGGTCATGCTGGCCACATGACCCGGAAGCTGTACGCCGGCTCCCTCGGCCAATAAAGCGAGATGAGTGTCGCAACCCCAGAGTTGGTCATGACTGGACCGAATGGTCAGGGGTCCCTTTACCTTTACCTAACCATGGCTTAATGGGAAAGGAATTCTTCTCCTTCTGCCCCTAAATATCTAGTTATCTCCCGCTTGGACTACTGCAATGGGCTCTACGTGGGGCTACCTTTGAAGGTGACTTGGAAACTGCAATTAATCCAGAATGCGGCAGCTAGACTGGTGACTGGGAGCGGCCGCCGAGACCATATAACACTGGTCCTGAAAGATCTTCATTGGCTCCCAGTATGTTTCTGAGCACAATTCAAAGTGTTGGTGCTGACCTTTAAAGCCCTAAATGGCCTTGGTCCTGTATACCTGAAGGAGCAGCTCCACCCACATCGTCCAGCCCGGACACTGAGGTCCAGCTCCAAGGACCTTCTGGCGGTTTTCTCACTGCGAGAAGTGAGGTTACAGGGAACCAGGCAGAGGGCCTTTTCGGTAGTGGCACCTGCCCTGTGGAACGCCCTCCCAGCAGATGTCAAGGCAATAAACAACTATTTTGCTTTTAACAGACAACTGAAGGCGGCCCTGTTTAGGGACGTTTTTAATGTCTGATGCTGTATTGTTTTTAATATTTGGTTGGAAGCCACTCAGAGTGGCTGGGGAAACCCAGCCAGATAGGTGGGGTATAAATAATACATTATTATTATTATTATTATTATTATTATTATTATTATTATTATTATATCATTCTTTGTACTCCAATTTCAGATAGGAATGGAAAATCGATGAGCCCGCTATCCGATACGAGCCCCAAGTTGCAGAGCCCGTACTCTGTTGCTGCGGCGTCTGTGTCGTCCGAACCTTCTCCAGAAGCAAGCCAAACGCGGAACAGCTTCCCTTCATCCCAGACACCTGGTGACAGGAATGGCTCTGTCACCAGAGCAGACCTGGAAGTGGCCCTGCTCACAGAGAGGATCCGTTCCCAGAGCTTCAACGGGTTCGGGGACTTGAGCACCGACCCGAGAAGGCGGGGCTACTCAGTGGCCAGTGAGCCCAGGAGCAGGAGCACCTCGGTCAGCTCTGTGGGCAGCTGCTGCAGTTTTGTGACCAGTGGAGAACAGGCCTCAGTCCAAGTCCAGAAAGAAGGTCTGCTTTCTTCGCAGCGGTTCAGTGTGATCAGTTCTGAAGACTTCAACCAAGAACTGGTCGTCAAGCCAATCAAAGTGAAGAAGAAGAAAAAGAAAAGACCTGGTAAATTTTATTTTTATTTTTATATTTGCTTAGTGGTGGGTTTCTCACCCACCCTTTACCGTAAAGTCCAGTACTCTGAGCAGACAGATTTGTATACCGCCCTTCATAGATCTCAAGGCAGTTCACAACATAAAAATGCAATATAAAAAAACACAAAATGCATAATCAAAACAAGAACAAAAAAAACCACAAACCAATAACCCTACTCCCCATCATGGTTTCACTGCTGTTCGAAGATGATAAGCAGTTTAGAGCAGGGATGTGCAACTGGTTGACCGTGATCGACAGGTCGATCCCTGTTTTATCGCGGTCGATCGCGGGCTCTTCTTCCTCTGCGGCGGGAAAAGGAGCATCCGCCCCCGCCCCCTTGCTCTGTCCTTTATTCACGCACGATTCCAAGAATGGAAGACGGAGTTACCGATGGTGGGACTACTACTACTATTACTATTGTGATGTTTGTCGCGCGTGCCCCCCCCCCCAGCAGCAGAACTATGGTTTCCCCCCCAAAATGGGTAGATCACTACCATTAATTTTTTTCCGGGAGTAGATCGCAACTCTTGGGAGTTGGACGTCCCTGCATTCAGAGTTTTGTAATACTTAAAATAACCCTGCAGTATAAATCAGTGTTACTTCTCCCTATTGGAGAGTGGGGACAGAGGCTGAGAGAGAGGATTTCCTCTTTGACAGCAGTGGGGTAGAGATGACATTCAAACCAGAAACTTCCGGAATCACAGATCAGTCCCTTGGCTACTACAACACAACAGTTAAGATTGCGTTGATGTTCTGCTTTGGTGGCAAGTTCTGCACTGCCGAAGTAGGCAGTTTGGCCTGTCAATATATTCCTTGTTGGTCAAATTCAGGAGCTTCAAATAGATGGTTTCTTGTTTTTCATTGGCCCTAGAATAGCATTCTCTTAATTAACAAGCTTCTTTTCTCCCTTTCCTCCTCTCTGCCCCTCGGCTTACCTATTTCCCTCTCCCACCTTTCCCGACTATGTGTGAGCTTAGAAAATTCGAGATACCTCAGCTCTCTGGAAAGCACACCGTCCTGTGAACAACGAGACTTTGCTGACAGCCCTCAGTCTGTAAACACGGACTCTTTCTCTATTGAATCTAGCCTCATGGGCAGTTCTGAAGACCAGGAAAGTGTATTCTGTATTGAATCCCAAAATGTGCCGCAGGAGGAAAATGGCTCTGAAACATTCAGCGTCCTTCAGTCGCCGGAGTCGGTAGCTGCTCTGACGCCAGAGGACGAGGATGCGCCAGAAGTCCTGAAATGTTCCAACGGCGAGAGCGAAGTGGGCACATCTCCTGCTAGGAGCTCCTTGGCTTCCGGTTCCCCCTTGCTTCTCGCAGAAGATAAAGCGCTTAGCGATGGCGCTGAATGTAATTGGAGCCCTATATCTGAACAAAACGAAATTGTCTCAAAACCGCCATACCAGAATGAAGAGAGTTGTTCTGTCCTGCATAAAACAGAAGGCACTTTAGCTAAGTTAGGTGTTTTAGATTCTCTGGAAGAGACAAACCCTGAGAAAGGGATGTCTGGAGATGTGAAAGCCAGCTTTAGTGCTGAGGACTCATCTGGTCAGGAGGCGGAAATTGAGGCCCACACGGAACAGAAGCAGCAGCTACCTCTAATGGACCCAGTCCCCGCCAGTCCCCTTCCTGCCCTTTTTAAAGAGGAGAGCGGTCTTCAAGAGAGTGCATTGACCGTGCAGGATTTCAGGGAGCCACTGACGGCTAACCCCAACGCTAGCACTGCCAGTGAATGGATAACCAACACCTCTGATGCTGCAGCTGAGAGATCTGCATCGAGCGATGAAGAGGATATCTACAGGCACGGTTTGCCTTACTCATCCTCTGAGACTAGTGTGACAGAAATGGGGGGCTGCCTCCCGCCCCAGGAAAAAGTCAGAACCAGCTTAGATGAAGGAGCGCTTTTAAAGTCGGATCAGGTATGCGCTTAAATACAAACTTGCATCACACCCTAGAGCAGGCATAGGTAAACTCTGGCCCTCCAGATGTTTGAGACTACAGTTCCCATCATCACTGACCACTGGTCCTGTTAGCTAGGGATGATGGGAATTGTAGTCCCAAACATCTGGAGGGCCGGAGTTTGCCTATGCCTGCCCTAGAGGCTCCCCGGCATGAGCGGAAGGTCCTTGCAGCCCTACCAGCCATTTCCCCATTGATTTCTCTCACGTCTGCTGCAGCCCTCCAAACCACAGTGTTCCCTGCAACCCCCACAAGTGGATTCAGGCAGGAGGGGAAAGAGGGGAGAAGCAGGAAAGCCGTATTGCACTCCACATGTGTTTCCTCTCAATCCATTCCCTATTTTATTACATCTTTAAAATGAAGCACAGTGTTTAGGATATTGGGGCCAGTCTCTTACGAGCCAGTGCCCACAAGCTGACTTTCCAGAATACTGGCTTTCCAGAAGCTGCATTTAAACAAAACCAAACAGGTTTCAACAACTAGGAACTGCACACATGCTTTTGTTTGGTTTACGGAAGTAGGAAGAGAGCCATGGGACACTGGAGGCGATTGGTATGAAGGAGAAGACGTCTGCAGTGTAGCAAAGAGTGATTACCTCCTTGTTTCTGGCCACTTAAATTTATTACACCAAGCCAATTTATTCTTGAAACTTCAGCACAGAGCATCCATACCCTATCAGACTTTACCTGCCTCTGGTCAGCATGAGAAATGTACTTTTGGATTCACATCTAGGAGCCATCATTCCAGTGTCTAGGAATTAATGGTGTTTCCCTGGTTGTGAAACACTAGAAATCCCACCATAACTATCAAAACAGTTACCAGACTGGGTGGTTAAGCTGAGAAAACACACATTGGATATAACTAAATAAATTTCTGGAGACTGCATTGTTTAATGTTTGGCTTGCAGAAATCAAATGATCCTCCTTTTTTAATGGAGCATTTCAAGAAGATACAATGAATGCATTCACCCCTCCCTTTTCGTAATGTCAAAATTTGTCCCGATTTCTCGCACCGATAAAGATACCTCACCTGCATTCTAACTCTCCAGTCTTTAGTTTGCAGAAAGCTGGATGGGCTACGCAGGTCCTGGCTATGGAATACTGAGCCTAGTTGTCTCTGAAAAATACATCTGGTGCCTGGACTATAAAGGCGGCCTGTTCTGCAGTGCTTTACCTAGTGCTGGTCTACGCTGGCAGAAGTTTGAAGATAACGTCCAGCAGGTGGCAGTCTCTCCTTCAGGTTGGTTAGCCTACCATTCTTTTCATCATCATCATCATCACCATTATCATTTTTCCTTCTGTACTTGGTTTGGGGGGGGGGTGGCTTCTGCAACTCTGCTGCAAAAGCCTTGTTGCAGCTGCCCTCTGTTTGATTAAACTTTGTTTGCCTTTTCTTATATACAGAGATCATTCTTCCCACAGACAAGGTCCATGCGCGTCCCTTGAAATGATTATGAGCAATTTACAAATCTCGGTAGCAGAACCAGTGCACTTCTGGTGCATACTTCTAGAGTCCAGAGTTAAGTTTGGAGCTGGGGTTAATAGTCTGTTGCGTTAATACAGAAAACAATAGGCTGAGGGCATCTGGTTGCATATTGCAGAAAAGCAGTCAAGCTTTCCTGAACTGTTCCACCATAGACTGCAAATGGGCTGGTTTGGTTACATGTTTCAGTGATAAGAAACTTGTTGGGTTGAAATATAACCTTCCCAAAAAACACTTTATTTAAGGTAGATAAGGACAAGATGAAATTATACAATTGAATATAAATATAGATGGGAAACGGCTATGTATTGTGAGTACTTATCTACTTTAAAAAAATTTCACCTATGATCTTTTTCTTTTACTTCTTTATTTTTTCTTGGTTCTTTTGTTCTTTTTTCTGATATCTTATCTTTTTTCTCTCTCCTTTATTGTGAATAGCATTTTATAGAGGTATAAATAACTGTAAATATGAAAAGAGACAAAATATTCTCTAGTTTTTTCTCCCTTGGTTAGATGTATTTTCTTTTTCTTTTGTATTTTCTTTTGTTGTTGTAATGGGTTGTGAGGGGTTACTTGTGCGTAACCTTACTTCAGTTCAGTTAGTTTGCTTGCCCCAACCATGCTTAGGGTCGGAGCTCGCCCTCCGTGACCTGTTAGTCCCTTGCAGAATCCGAGAGTGGGCGTCTCTTGAACCTCTTCCAACATAAAAGCTGTTTGACCCCCGAGTCTCCTCCTATGTTCTCTGCGCGGAACGCGTCTGCGCAAGTAAGGGGAAGGCAGGGGCGTCCCAGCGCTCTCTCCACTATCGTCGGGGGAAGGGTCTTGGAGCCCTGTCACCAATTCCTCCATCTCCCTCTCTTCTCTATGGGTGTTACGCTGAAATCCTTCCCCCCTGCTCGTCCCCTCTCCGGCATCGCTGGGTAGCCCTGCTTCCGTTTCTTGCTCAGATGGCAGTTCCCTGACAGTTGTGAATATGTATGTTTTCTAGTTTGTACTTAATAAAAAAAAGGGGGGGAAAGAAATATAACCTTCCCCTGTCAGGCTAGTACTCTTGCATGGAGGGATGATTTTTAACAGGTGGAGAAGAACATTCGGACAAGCCCCCTCCATGCCCACCCAGCCTGAAGTGTAGTCTCAAAAAAGCGTTTTATCAGTTCTCCTGATTGCATGTTCTGACTCTCCTACCTGCCCCTTAAGCTGTGCCTGATTTTCTGTGACAATTCTGTTCAACCTCTTTGGAATTTTAGCAGCATGCAGTATAATACTACAGGGGGCAATGCTGGCGTATTTTATTTTTTTACCAGGCAGCTCTCAGTTCAAATAAAGACCTAGTGCACCTCAATTGTAAAATAATAAGATAATGGTGAAAGTACTAAAAGCAGTGTGCCTTCTAATGGGTTTAAGATCTTTGGGGGACATTTCCAGCAAAACATTTTGCATCCACAAGGTGGATAATGAAATTATTCCAGTAACACAAGACACAGAGTTATACAGGCACACCTTCAATAGCTGGTCCTGTGAACTACAGCAGTGAAAGCCTTTGGGCCCTGCTTAAAGGAAAACCTTGCAAGCAACTTCTGTGGCTGTGCTGTCCATAAAAATGCTCTTTGCCGGTATGTCATTGCAGTGAGCTCATGTTGCTCTGTCCCAGCTCCTGCCAACCTAGCAGTTCGAAAGCACACCAGTGCAAGTAGCTAAATAGGTACCGCTATGGCGGGAAGGTAAACAGCGTTTCCGTGCGCTCTGGTTTCCATCACGGTGTTCTGTTGCTCCAGAAGCGGTTTAGTGATGCTGGCCACATGACCCGGAAAGCTGTCTGTGGACAAACACCGGTTCCCTCGGCCTGAAAGTGAGATGAGCACCACAACCTCATATTCGCTTTTGATTGGACTTAACCATCCAGGGGTCCTATATATATACAGTGGTACCTCGGTTTACGAACTTAATCCGTTCCAGAAGTCTGTTCTTAAACCAAAGCCATTCTGAAACCTAGGTGCGCTTTCCCTAATGAGGCCTTCTGCCGGTGCCCTTCCACCGTTCGGCTTCCGTTTGTAGACCTAGGTAAATTTTGCTAACCAGGACACTACTTCTGGTTTTGCAGAGTTTGTATACTGAATAGATCATAAACAGGGCTGTTCTTAAACCAAAGTACCACTGTATATACATATTCCATGAAAGTAGGTCTTTCAAGCTTCAAAATGACTGTAACGAACGAATAAAATTGGAGCGCCTAAGAAGGTCCAGAGGTGTTCCCTTGCACTAAACATGATTCATCTGACTAATGTGAGGCTCCTTCCCCAGGGACTCTTCTCTGGAAGGTTGAGCACAAAACCAATAAAGCCTTTGCCTGTGGAAAAGTGACTATTAAAGGAAAACGTCACTGGTACGAAGCTTTGCCTGAGACAGCGTTTGTATCTTTGAGTGATGACACGGCCTGGATTATCCGAACAAACGGCGACCTATACCTGCAGACAGGTACCTCAGTTAACTTGCTTTTTTGCTTCTCTAGGGTGGTGGTGTTTCCCCCTCTGCCCCCCCAAAAGTAATAATAATAATATAATAATAATAATTTATTATTTATACCCCGCCCATCTGGCTGGGCCTCCCCAGCCACTCTGGGCGGCTTCCATAAAAAACAAAAATGCAGTAAAATATCACACGTTAAAAACTTCCCTGAACAGGGCTGCCTTAAGATGTCTTCTGAATGTCAGGTAGTTGTTTATCGCTTTGACATCTGCTGGAAGGGCGTTCCACAGGGCGGGCACCACTGCCGAGAAGGCCCTCTGCCTGGTTCCTTGTAGCTTTGCTTCTCGCAATGAGGGAACCGCCAGAAGGCCCTCGGTGCATTTTGGGAGAACCCTCCGGTTCTTTGGAAACTTCTCAAGGTTGTGACGAAGTAAAGCAGACATTTTCCCTGCCATTTCCCATCCTCCTTCAACCCCTCCCCTTGCCTAGGCACATCATGACTCAAGTTATTGAAAACAGTATTATTGGAGGACGCAGATAAATGTAGATTGTTTTTAAAAAAACATTTTTTTAATTGGTAAATGTCACACAAGCAAATAAGTAAGGGAGAAACAAACACATCAGTAGTATTTATTTATTTATTTATTTATTTAAAAACCACATTACCTGCTGGCATTAACAATAAGAATATTCAGTCAGTCCTGATTTAAATGTATACATTCATATAGGAAGTCCAAATGTCTAAAGATGTATCTAAAAGAAAGGGATGATTGTGAGTCATGCTTTCATATGTAAAAAGTGTGAGATCTTCAGGTCACTGGGCGATAGACGTTTTACAGCAGAAGTCTCTTAGGCACTGTAGAGGCTCGCAGAACCCACTTTCGTTGCCCACAGGAATATGATTTAAGAGTGTGCGAACATCCACAGATATCAAGGCTTTTTTCAGAATGAAATTGATAAGAGCAGTAATTTCTGACCAGGAAGAAAACACCACAGGCCGTTCCCGGAAAGGAATATGCTAAGGGCGCATACTGTGAGCTTAAAGCATGGCCATAATAACCACAGGAAGATAATTTATGAACCCTGAAGGTGAGCACCGTAAGCATAAAAGTGAGTTAATGCAATTTATTTCTACTCTGTATTTTACTTGAAGGCCTGAGTGTGGATCGTCCCTGTGCCAGAGCAGTAAAAGTGGACTGTCCCTATCCGCTCTCGCAGGTCACAGCCAGAAATAATGTTGTCTGGGCATTAACTGAGCATCGTGCGCTTCTGTACCGCGAGGGGGTCAGCAGCTTCTGCCCTGAAGGGGAGCAGTGGAAATGTGATGTCATCAGGTAAGCAGTGTTTAATCAGCAGGTATGTTCTGTAATAGATGTTCCCTGATCTTGCAACACCGTAGTTTGGATTTACACATCTTTCGAAGGGAGTATTGCATCATACGAGAAGGCCAGTTTCCTAATCGGGGCAGTAGGTTTCATTGACCTCGCGTTACATCGCGCTCTGTTCTGAAACTGTACAAGAGGGTGAAAAGCAGCCTGTTTATGGAAGCAGCACGAGGAAGTTGTATCAGCTGGCATTTAATATTGCACAATTTGATAACAGCTGTGCATTTATGTGGTCATGTTCCAACGAGTACTAAAAGCTTCTTTGATTTACCTTCTTAGACGCAGGACTGTGCGTTTTGAGGTGTTGGGTGGTGTATGCACTGTGGAAGCTCAGCCAAGTGATTAAGCTCACCACAGAAAACAGCCATTTAACAGATTGTCTTTACAAGGCCAACTCCAGCATACAGTTCAGTTGCTTGCAAAGTCCTGCAACTGATAGAGTTCTCCGAGTTCTGAAGTCTGGAAATTTTCCAGGCCCTTCCTCAGTACGATCTCCTCTGAATGCCTTCCCTCAGATCCACGGTTCCAACAGATAGCCTTGACAGTTCCTGCGATCTCTTACCATGACCCACACAATATGCTGCAACCTGAGCCATATATATATATAGAGAGAGAGAGAGTGTTGTGTGCAAGGCTAAAACAATAGCATTCTACTGAACCGTTTTAACTTCAATTCCCAGAACTATAAATACCGTATTTTTCGCTCTATAGGATGCTTCAGAGGCTTCGCGTTGCTATCGCTGAAGCCAAGGAGCCTGCATTCTCTCCATAGGACGCACACACATTTCCCCTTAATGTTTGGAGGGGGAAAAGTGCATCCTATAGAGCGAAAAATATGGTAAGTAAATCAGAAAAATTGGCAGGGCATGGTACGGGTTGTATATTTGGGGAGGGTGGAAACACTTGTGTGCAAATGTGTTGTGACTTTTGTTCATTTTTGCAGTGAAATGCAAGCTCTAGAGCCGGTGTGTGTGACTCTTGGAGACCAGCAGACCATATGGGTTTTAGACATCCATGGCAATCTGTGGTTCAGAACGGGTGTTGTTTCCAAGAAACCACAGGGGGATGATAACCACTGGTGGCAAGTAGGCATTCCTTCTTCTACTTTCAGTAAATGCAGAGAGCAAAATACATACTTTGCACGTGTAAGGTCCCTGATGCAACCCGACCTAAAGGATCTTGGATCTGAGAAAAGCCTTTGCATGAGACCTTGGAGAGCCACTACTGATCAGATGCTGGTCCGGTTTGCATGTCACGCTTAAGCCAAGCATGAGAAGAGATCCTGGACACTTTAATCCTCCTCCGGTCCTGCTGCTCCCCCCTCCTGTCACAGTGCTGTTTGTAGAACCGTAGTTTGGCTTAGCCAGTCGTTCAAACCCATGCTCTTGGTATGCCCCACTGCAGACAAGCCACGAGGTGTAACCATGGTTTGTTCTTGATTTACAGCTCATGGTTTGTTTGCAGGAAACAAAACCGCAAGCCTGGGTTCAGATGACACACTAAGCCATGTATGTCCAATGCATAGATCGCGCGATGGATCTTCGTCTCGATCACCCTGCTTTACCCGACGTCCAGTCAGCTGGCCAGCCCAGAAAGGTGCGAGGCACCTCCCTCCCCCCCCCCAAAGCCACAGCCCCGGGCAGGGAGGCGGAAATGAGGTGTGGGTGCAGCTGTGGAGGTGCCCAGTCAGCTGGCCAGCCAGAAAAGGGAGCCAAGGTAAGGGCAGAGAGACAATGACATCCCTCTCCCCACTCCTGCCAGTTCCCATGGGAAGAAAACACCCTCTCCCTCTTAGTTCTGCATGGATGCTGAACTTTCCCCACCTTTCCAGCTCCAGCCTAGCTGTGTTTACTCAGAAGTAAGCCACTGCCCCCCTCCCTTCCCAGGGAGCTCTTTGTCGGTAAAGGGGCAATTGGTCATTTTGGGGCATGTTGCCTTCCTACGTGCACCAAGAGCCCTGGGAAGGGCCTGGTGTAGGGGTAATAATTTGTAATTATCATCAGCATCATAATTTATTATTTATACCCTGCCCATCTGGCTGGCTTCCCCCAGCCAAATATAACATGTTTAAGTTACAGATAGGTAGCCGTGTTGGTCTGCCATAGTCAAAACAAAAAAAATTCCTTCCAGTAGCACCTTAAAGACCAACTAAGTCAGTTCTTGGTATGAGCTTTCGTGTGCATGCACACTTCTTCAGATACACTGAAGAAGGGTCTGGAAACTTCTGTTTCAGTGTATCTGAAGAAGTGTGCATGCACACGAAAGCTCATACCAAGAACTGACTTAGTTGGTCTTTAAGGTGCTATAACATGTTTAAGTTGAAGAATGACAGTGGGAGAGTGTGGTAGATCACTGCCAGATTTTGATACTGGATGGTGGATCGCAACCTATTGGAACTTGGACGTGCCTGCGCTAAGCCAAAACATGGCTTATCACACCACAGCAACAGGACTGGAGAAGGAGAAAAAGCAGCCTCTGTCTCCTCTCCAGGAGCCTGGTGTTCACAGTAAGGTCACAACCACACCATACATATAAAGAACTCCTATTCATGGCTTCCCCCAAAGCATCCTGGGTGAGGAAGCCCCGTCCCAGAGAAAGTGTCTCTGATGGCACAGGGCTGGTGCTCAGCAGCCACTTCTGATATTTTTGTCTCACTGTGAGTTTGTATAGAACTGTATTGCTTACATGACGAATTTGTTTTCTGTGCTATTTATATGCTGTTGTGCTTTTGATGTGACTATAGCGATTGTAACGTTTGCTCATTTTAAAGGTGGTTATTGTTGAGCTGCTCAGTATGGTTGTTGGGAAATTGAAGTACTACAAAAATTGAGTCAAATAAAAAAAAACCCAATCAGCCCTGGGAACTGCAGTCTCCTCGCAATTCTTGGCTCCCTTAACAAACTATAGTTCCCCAGGATTCTCGGGGGGGGGGGGCAGGGAGCCATGACTATTAAAGTTGTTTTTGCAGGGATTGTAGTGTGGAACTGCCAACAGACATGGCTTTATATATGACTTCTCTTATAGGTAAGTTCCCAAACGCAAGATAAAGGAGTTTATCTGGTCCTGTTCCCATTAGAGCCACTGAAGAAAAAATAGAGATAAAGAACTAAACTCACATTTATCTTGCTAAGTGAGGTATCTGAGCTTCTTCCTTTTGCTAGTCGCAGTGTTCTCACAAACCTTCACTAATCTCCAGCTGTGGAGTGAGACAAATGTTACTGTTTCCCCTTTGCAAAATATGAGCCCTGTTACTTGGATTTTCTCGTCAGGTGTAGGGTTTTCTGCCCCCCCCCCCTTTTTGCACATACTTTCTCAAAAGGAACAGCTTGGCTGCTTGCCTTTGGTGTAACAGCCAACCCTTCCAAACGAATTGAGGTGCCCCTTTGCAGTTTTCATTAATCTACACATTGTTCTGCTAGGATATTTCAGAGCCATCTGATTTTTTGATCAACAGCACTCCAGATTGGAGATCTATAGTGCTTGTTTCTTTGTCACCTCTCTGGTTCCGAAGCATAAAACTAAAAAGCATAAAACTAAAAACAGCTTCAAGAGCGAGGCAAGCAGAATTCAGTATTACACAAACTGCCTCCTGCCCGTCCTCACTATTTGTTGTTGCCAGTAGCCAGAATAACTGCAGAAATTCAGGAAGGGCAATAACCTGATTGTACATCATATGCGGGTGGCGCTGTGGTCTAAACCACAGAGCCTAGGGCTTGCCGATCAGAAGGTCGGCGGTTCGAATCCCCGCGACGGGGTGAACTCCCGTTGCTTGGTCCCTGCTCCTGCCAACCTAGCAGTTCGAAAGCACATCAAAGTGCAAGTAGATAAATAGGTACCACTCCGGCGGGAAGGTAAACGGCGTTTCCGTGTGCTGCTCTGGTTCTCCAGAAGTGGCTTAGTCCTGCTGGCCACATGACCCGGAATCTGTCTGCAGACAAACGCCGGCTCCCTCGGCCTATAGAGTGAGATGAGCGCCGCAACCCCACAGTCGTTTGCGACTGGACCTAATGGTCAGGGGTCCTTTTATCCTTATGCTTTGCATGTAGAAGGTCCCGGGCTTAATCATCTGAATTTCCAGATAGGGCTGGGCGAGACCCCCACCTGAAACTCTGGAGAGCCGTTACCAGTCAATGTAGACCAGTCTTCAACCTGGGTCCCCAGATATTCTTGGACTAGCACTCCCATATTCTACAGCCAGCTGAGCCCAGTGGGTCAGGGATGATGGGAGTTGTAGTCCACCAACATATAGGAAGCCAATATTGAAGAACACTAGGTAGGCAGATTCCTATGTTTCTATTGGACACAATGCAGACAAAATGAGGGTGGCCTTTGGTTTGGACTCAGTCTGACCCTTATGTTTCCTTCCCCTTATGGTTTTGATCTATGGGCTACTATTAAAATGAGGCTGTATTTTAAATTTCATTTCTAACCTGAATTTTAAATTGGTGTCCCCCCCCTTTATTATGTTTTTATTGTAATTTTACTGGTGTTAGCTGCCCTGAGCCTGGCTCTGGAGGGTGGGGTATAAATAAATTATTATTATTATTATTAAAAGTCCCACTGATTTCAAATGTGGATTTTTCTCCTCTTGAAATCAGAGAGACTCACAAACCTCATTGATAATACGTTGGGATTTTGCCTATTATTGTGGGTTTCCCACCCCCTGATCCAGTCTTCACTTTCTCTTTCGCTGACCTGGTTCTTTCCGTACATTTCCCCCCCAGGTAAGCATTACGGATTACGTAGTGTTTGACCAGAGCAGCCTTTTCCAGACCATCATCCAGGCAACCCAAACAGTAGCCACAGCGGCTCAGGCCCCCGTCGAGAAGGTGGCAGACAAACTCCGCACGGCTTTCTGGCCACAGCCGCTTCAGTGTCAGCCGAGTCTCCTCGCCGTCAGCAGCGGCGGCGTCTGGATCTCGTCGGGGAAGAACGAGTTTCACGTAGCGAAGGGAAACCTCGTGGGTAGGCGCACTTTTGGTTGCAGGCTTCTGTTTGCAAAAGACGAAGCCAGGCGGTTTGTCCACATTTAGCAGCACAACAGTGTGTCTTCATTCATACTAGCTGCTTAGAAATGGAAGACTCCCTGAACCTCCCATGGCAGCATGTACTTGCGTTGTAATGGGATAGCTCAGTCGGTAGAGCGTGAGACTCTTAATGTCAGGGTTGTGGGTTTGAACCCCACATTGGGCGAATGATTCCTGCATTGCAGAGAGTTTGACTAGAGGACCTTCAATGTCCCTTCAAACAGTAAAGTTCTGTGAGCAACGGTGGTCAACCTCTTTGGCAATTCTGCCATTCCAAAGTGGGCAAAAGCAGAAGTGGATCATTTAACACCATATTCTGAGTAATACATATTTTTGGAAACATCACCGTGAGTGGAAACTCTACTCCATATCCACAGCAATTTTCATTATATGAGAGAGATGAATGCGTAGATAATGGTGATGATGAATATTAGTACAAATAATAATATTGACTAGTAATAATATGACTAATAATATTAGTCACTTCCCCCCCCAGAAAGATGAACTCAGAGCAACTTACAAAAGCAAATAAAGATGTTTCTGCCTGGCACCTAAAAACAGATAGTGATGATGACACCAAGTGTGCCTCACAGAGCATTCCACAAACAGGGGACCATCCCTGAGAAGGCCCGCTCTCACACCTCCCTTGGAGGGAAGGGCCTAAGATGAGAATTCCATGGTGTAAAAACTTGAAGCAGGAATCACAGGAGCACCAGAAGAGTTTGGGAGAATGTTGGCTGTTTTCATGCTAAGACTATTCCTCCTTCCTTCTCCAGGTACTTATTGGAATAACGTCGTGCCTCGTGGCACTGCTTCGGCCACAAAATGGGCGTTTGCGTTGGCTTCCGCAGCTCCAGCAAAAGAAGGTAACGTCCGTCCCGGGGCTGCCTTGCAAGTTTATTCTGTTTTTTCTGACACACCGGCGAAAGATAACAAGCTCTTTGCATCAGTATACTGCATCCATTGATATCGGCAGGTTTTTCTAAGGGCATCAATGTGTACTGGACACAGGGCGAAGGAAGGGGGTGCGGTGGGGGCAGGCCGTTCCAGGAGTCACCACTGGGGTGTGTGTGACAAAATGCTGGGCGGCACTCACCGCGGAGCCTGGGAATGACGCGGTAGCTTGGGCAACCCCCGCCTCCCCACTGCCCCAAACAGTCCACCTGCCACCTCCCTCTCAGCTGTAGGGTGGCTGAGTGGGAGAAGGCAGGCAGACTCCTCAGAGACCCCACGGAGTGTCCTGTCCCGGCTGGCCCTGGGCGCTGGGCATGTGCCCAGGCGCCCAGTCAACTTCCTCCACCACTGACTGGACAGAAAGGAAGAGCAGACCTGAACAATGGCTTCTAACCCCATGGCTTAGCCTTTGCTCTGCACTGCAGCACAAGTAGGAAAAAGTGCACAGGTCACCCTAGCCAGTCTCATAAATAATCATTAACGTGGGCAGTTAAGATTTAAGTTTCACAAACAATTAACAAAAATGCAGGATTAAAAGTGAGTGGTCTACTTTCGGTTCACACACAGAGACGGACACACAGTATTAATTGCGCTCACTTAAGCCAAACGAAGTCTGCATCTTTGATTTTCACATTCCCATGTTCCTTTGGTGGTTAAGCTGGTGCCTTGTCTGCACTGGTAACAGTTCCTTTGGTCGTGTGATGGAGTAACCCTGAGCAGAGAAGGCCAGGAGGGATGTTCCACCACTTTCCAAAACCTCGCTGGCTTGCACCAGCCGGAGCAGGCACTGTGTTATATGTGGCGTGGGTGTTTTTCCTTCAGCCCTGTTGATTAGCATGTGTTTAATTCCATCACTCCCATTATTGAAACCAACGGAGCATTGGTGAGATTATTCACAGCAGCTCCAAGCTGGCAGAGGTAGTGAGTCTAACTGCAGGTTCTCTTCGCAGGAACAAAAGAGTTTTTGGATCCAAGGCTGCCTCCACCCCAGGCCCAGAATGCATTGCTTCAGAAATTAGCACTGGCTATTGCCAGCCGAAATACAGGCAGCGGTAGATCTGGACCCAAAGAGTTTTCTGCAGCTGTTGCAGGGGCTTCTGCCGCAGCTGCATAGGGTGGGGGGGACAGAGGGGCACTGCCATTATTAAACCATCAGTGAAGAGGCACTTCTTCCCCATCCTAACTCATTTCAGCCAGTGGTTAGGATTATTTGAGGGCAGTGCTGATATGCCAAGAGTTCCTGGCTGATTAAGCAGCATAGGAAATTGTCTTCTCCTGAATCAGACAATCAAGCCCACTATTGTCACACAGCATGGCAGGGGTCTGTGCTTGGCCTGGAGATGCCAGGAATCTCCTGCATGCAAAGCATTATTTTTATTATTATGTAAAGGTACCCCTGACCGTTAGGTCCAGTCACGAACAACTCTGTGGTTGCGCATTCATCTCGCTCTATAGGCCGAGGGAGCCGGCGTTTGTCCGCAGTCAGCTTCCGGGTCATGTGGCCAGCATGACTAAGCCGCTTCTGGCGAACCAGAGCAGCGCATGGAAATGCCATTTACCTTCCCGCCCAAGCGGTACCTATTTATCTACTTGCACTTTGACTTGCTATCGAACTGCTAGGTGGGCAGGAGCAGGGACCGAACAACGGGAGCTCACCCCATCACGGGAATTTGAACTGCTGACCTTCTGATCAGCAAGCCCTAGGCTCTGTGGTTTAGACCACAGCGCCACCCGTGTCTCCACCTTCTCCTCCTCCTCCTCTTCTTCTTCTTCTTTATTTATTTATATCCCGCCCATCTGGCTGGGTTTCCCCAGCCACTCTTAGCATCTCCCAACAGAATATTAAAAACATGATAAAAGATCAAACATTAAAAACTTCCCTAAACAGGATTGCTTTCAGATGTCTTCTAAAAGTCAGATAGTTGTTTATTTCCTTGACATTTGATGGAGGGCGTTCCACAGAGCGGGTGCTGCTACCAAGCAGGCCCTCTGCCCGGTTCCCTGTAACCTCACTTCTCGCAGGGAGGGAGCCTCCAGAAGGCCCTCGGAGCTGGACCTTAGTGTCCGGGCTGAATGATGGAGATGGAGACGCTCCTTTAGGTAGCATTAGCTCCCTGAGCAACTCTGGAAAACTCATTGTGTGTGTTGATTTGCCAGACATAAAAAAAAAACCTTGCCTCCAGTAAATGGTCTTTTGTAAAACGTATAGCATGAAATGAAGCAAGCACATATTTAAACTGTGGAGCTCCCTACCCCAAGTTGCAGTGATAGTCATGAACTTGGATGGCTTCGAAAGGAGGTTGGACAAATTCATGGAGGATAAGGCTGCCAGTGGTTACTAGCTATAGTAGCTCTACATTACCTCCAGGATCAGCATTTCTCTGAATACCAGTTATTGGGGAGCAGCAGCACAGCAGCAAAAGGGTATTTCTTTATGTCTGCTTCTTGGCTTCCTGAACCAGGATGGGCCTTTGGAATGATCCAGCAAGACTCTTACATTACTAAGCAGCTATCTTTCAGCCTCAGCCTTCCCATCTGCATTATGGGGATAATGCTGGCTTACCATACAGGGCTGTTTTGCCAAGATACTGTAAACTTTATATAGTGCTTGACTGTGGAAAAAACATTGAAGTGGTTTATGTATGCAAAGTTTCTTGGGTGCACGGTAGAAATAGTCATAATACAGTCATACCTCTTGTTATGTTCGGTTCAGGTTATTTCTTTTCAGGTTGCGTCCCGTGGCAACCTGGCAGTAACGGAACGGGTTACTTCTGGGTTTCGCCGCTCGCACATGCACAGACGCTCAAAATGACGTCGCGCGCATGCGCAGAAGCGGCAAATTGCGGCACGCGCAGACTTGTGTTGCGTTCTGCTCATGTTGCGAACGGGGCTCCGGAACGGATCCCATTCGCAACCAGAGGTACGGCTGTAATAGTAATTATTTACTATATTCAATCTAGGTTTGAATACTGATACTTAGACACTGAATGGTTTTGTAACGGCGAAGGCTTTTGGAAAAGCAGATTTAACCATGTAAGTGTTGTCCCTCCCACAGGAAGCTTTCTGTGGTTGTGCCAAAGCAGCAAGGATCTCTTTTGTGTCAGCGACCAAAACCCTCAGTTTCATCCTTCGACTGTTCAGCTACCCCCTGATGACGAAATAGAATACTATTCAGCCTGCCAGGATGCCATATGGAGCCTGGACCACCTGGGACGAGTCTTCATAAGGACACTCTCACCAAATTGCCCAAAGGGGATGCACTGGACCAGACTGGACCTTGCCCAGTTAGGTAAGACTCCTTGTGAGCTCGTTTGTCACATGCAAATTTCCCGACTTAAACACAGACTGACGGGGAGCATTCCCTCTGCATACCTGGTGAGTATTTGGACACAAAATTGCTCTGACCCGTGAAACCTATGGATAAAGCATTAAACATGGACACCTTCTGGTAGCTTGGCTTCATAGAATTTTTTGCCATCTTAATCTCAGAGAAAGGGTAGGACAGAGAACTGCAGGGCCATTTTGACTTGACTGGGAAGAAAAGATGATCCAGATTTTCAAAAAGGCAGAATAAATGTGCCATCGGAGCAAGGTGTGATGTGCATCCTTTGGGAGCATCCTTGTGTGGACATCCCACAGGAGCGATGGGGAACCTGTGATCCTCACATCATCCCTGACCTTTGGCCATGCTGGCTGGAGCTGATGATAGTTGGTAGTCGCAACAGTATATGGAAAGGCCAGAGGCTCCCATTCCCTGCCCTACAGGATGAAGGTAGATCAAGAATTAATGCTATCCTGGCCCACAGAGGATCAGGATATCTGCCACTTCCCTGTGGCTCTGTCCCACTTCTCCAGCTGTGATAAAACTGGAAAGGGTTTCTTCCCATATGAAGGTGTCCTGCCAACCCTATATTTTGCATGTTTGTGGGTTGCAGTGTGTTAAAGGGAAAACTGGATGAGCTCATCTTTTTTTAAAAGAAAGCAAAACTTCAAATGTGCACTCTGGAAGTCAAACTCAAGGCAAGTAACACCTGATGAAATGGCATTAGCAAATAAGAGGCTTAAAATAGCATACCAATAGGTTTTGGAACGTCTCTTGCGCAGATTTCTGAGGCATAGCATTTGACGTGATCAGAGCTGCCCTGTCATATCCCGGAGTTCCAAAAAATGAAGCGGGATTCGCTTTGACAGTGTGCTAGCAAGCAGAAAGATTTGTTTCTCTGGATGAGCAATTAGCATCAGCTTTGGAGAAAGGAGGAAAAACCCAAGGTGGAATAGGAAAACAAGCCGAAAACGTTACATAAGAGAAGTGCGCATTTGGATATCAGGTTGTGCTGCATATGTCAATAAGTGCCCAGCCATGCAGAGCAGGTGATATGTGACCCCTTGTTCAGAGAGCCCTGGTGCTTAGCTAGATCAAAACCAACAGCTGAACCACCGAGGCCCAAAGCCACCGTGATCCAGGATGTCTGTGCCGGGAGAAGTAACAAGACTTTATTTTAAATAGCGCTGCTGAATGTCAGACCCAGAGGAGCAGCAGAATTATGCTGATGACTCTCTTCCCCACCCCACGGCTATTTTGAGCCGGGCAGGTCTTATGTAACGGTGCTAAAATAAAGATAGAATGCAAGAAGAAACTATATGAGAATAAGCTAGGAGAATTCAGGTCCTCAACACCTTGGTTGTTCTAACCCATTTCGAATAAAGCTACTTTAAATTGTCATTTTATCACTTAGCATGTTGGTATCCCTTTCAACCTCTAGGGAACCTTGGGACATTTATGAGCAGCCAACCCCCCCATTTTCTCTGTGGTCTCTTTCTTTGACGTACATGTGGGCTTCTCCCATTTGTGCAGGAGTTTCTAGAATGCAAACTCAGGACAGAGCTAGTGCCATTTCCCTCAACTGGATTGATTTTATCTTTCTTCTGTACATGAAGGAAGTGAGCTGAGTTCTTTTGAATACCACAAGAGCAACAATGCAGATACATACCCCCCCCCCCGATAGGTTTCCCCCTCAGTGAATCTTTTCTTTCTCTCCCTACAGACCTATTACTTAATTCAGTTTATATTTTCTTTCTTTTCTGCCTCGCACACCTGTGGTGCGAAGGCCTTTTTTTAAAGCCACAATTGCATTAGGGATATACCTGCGTTCTGCCACGGCCATTTTGAGGAGAAGAGCACAGATTCCATTTTTGCACTCAGGGAGAGAAGCCACGGGTTTGGCTTAGCATGTTGGCCGAACATCGAGTTGTAGTCAAAGTTTGTCCTTGCCTACAGCTCATGGTTAGAAAGGAGAGCCCTTTGCCATGAGCCTCAGTTCAGACATCAACCTTAGCCCAACCTTGGCTTAGCCTAACATGGGAGAGAGAGAGATTAGAGCAAAGTGACTGTGACCTCTTTGTCTTGCTGTGATGTGAGAACGAAGCCATTGACAAGAGATGCAAAAACACCCCAAACCCTCCACGCCATTGCTGCTCTCCCATAGAACTGGATGCCGCTTCTAATTCTGTGATACTCGAGAACGTTAAATTACCATCGCCTTCTTTTAAAGTGCATTAAAGAATTACAAGGGAGGTGGAAATTTGCCTGTGGCTTATGTGGCAAAGTGGCATGTTCCTTGCTCGTAGATCTTTTTTTATATATATATACTATTTTTAGTAAACTTTATTTTGCTTTAAACAGATAAATATAAACAACCAAAATTACAAAAGAAAAATCCTTAATAATGGAAAAGGCTAAAAAAACCACAAAAAATATCAGAGTACGTGGCATAGAACATAAGCCATTATGGGAAAGAAAAAAGAAGAAGGGAAGAAGAAGGAGAAGGAAGAAAAAAAGGGGGGAGGGGGGAAATGAACCAAAACACAAGATGGCTCGTCTATTGTACGCTTCTGTCAAGGTCACAACAGATCATTATTCTTAACTATTCTCTCTGTCTGCATTCCATAGAATTCCTCATCTTGGTATCAGGGAACATTTCCCTATTCTAAACATAACCAGGTCTTTACTGATGAACCCTTATCCCCTAGATAATTATTTAAACGTTCCCATTCTTCTTTCACCATCTAGTTCTTAACGCAACTCAGTTTTTTAGACTTTTCTTCCCCATCCAGGTGTTTCTGCTACAAAATATAGAAGCACTAGATATGATAAGGTTGGCCTTGGTTTATAAACCATAGGTGATTTCCCCCTTTTTCCTTGAAGTGCCTTTTTCAGTGTAAATAGCAGAGCTGAAGTTTCTAGGAACAAGTGCTCTTGCTGATGGATGGCTGCCTAATGACCTGAGAGAGTTGCTTCACAGCTTTACACTTTTCTATTTCAGTCCTCAGGGAAGCGGCAAAGTTATGATGCTGCCATACGGCTGAAAATAAAAATAACCTGTTGATGGCACAGTCGTTTTTTGGAGAAGAGCTCCTTGCTTGCGTTGCATGCTAGAAATGAAAGCAGGCTAACTCTGAAATACTTGTTCCATAGTTCGGCAGCCACTGTTTGCTAGTAACATTTGGAATGTTAAGCACTAACATGTATTTATAGACCTGGTCTGTAAGCACGACCGGCTCCCTGGGAGAGTTCACTTGAGGTCATGTGAAAAGTTGCATCTCTAGTTTAGACCAATCGCATTGCATGAAGGGTCCCGCCCCCCCACCCCCACCTGTTCCTCTTTGAAAATCATCGTTTTAAATGTCAGTGATTTGTGGACTACATTGTGTCCTGTTATCCTAAGGCACTTCATAGAAGGGACCACAAGAGTCATCTGGTTCAGTCTCCTGCAATGCAGGAACATCTTTTGGCCCATTGTGGAGCTCCATCCTGGAAATAAGAGTCTTATGCTGTACCAAGTGAGCTATCCCGCAAACCAACTTCAGTGTTGGTGCTGACCTTTAAAGCCCTAAATGGCCTCTGCCCAGTATACCTGAAGGAGCGTCTCCACCCCTATCGTTCCGCCCAGACACCGAGGTCCAGCGCCGAGGGCCTTCTGGCGGTTTCCTCACTGCGAGAAGCAAAGCTACAGGGAACCAGGCATAGGGCCTTCTCGGTAGTGGCGCCCGCCCTGTGGAACGCCCTTCCAGCAGATGTCAAAGCGATAAACAACTACCTGACATTCAGAAGACATCTTAAGGCAGCCCTGTTCAGGGAAGTTTTTAATGTGTGGCATTCTAATGTATTTTTAATCTTTGTTGGAACCAGCTGCTCAGAGTGGCTGGGGAAACCCAGCCAGATGGGCGGGGTACAAATAATAAAGTATGATGATGATGATGATGATGCAGAAAAGGACTCGCTAAACAAGCAGAATCAACATCTTACATTGCACCTGCCACCAGCCAGCTCTCATACTTGTTTCGCATTGCTAACAAAGTGAAATGTTCTATGCCCTCCTTATGGTAGACATAGTACTCTCTTGTATAAATGATTCAGTTCAGGTGAATTCTCTCAAGTAGTGGATACACATGGGGTGGGAGCAAGGGAGCCAGTGGATCCTTCTTGCCCGTCTTGCACTCAGACTCTGCAAAAGTCAATGCATGGGTCTAACATCTGCATGAGGGTCTTGCAAACACAAGTCTAACTCGTTCTGTCCGTTCCCTGGATGATGCACAAGATGTCGTCCATGCGGTTCAGGCCTGGATTTTCTGCTGAGAGGGTCCATATTCTCACAAACATCCAGGGAGAGGTAATCTGTAGCGTTGGAAGGGACTCCAAGGGTCATCTAGTCCAACCCCCTGCTGTGCAGGAATCTCAACTAGATCATGCATGACAGGTGGCCATGCAACCTCTGCTTAAACAGAACCTCTAAGGAAAGAGAGTTCGCTGCCGATCGTTTTTCTTTGTAGTCTTAAGTGTCCATGAGAGGCTCTGATTTTTTTACTATTGCAACGGCAGCATTGGGGGGAGGAGTTTCCAGCCCTCCCCTCTCCCCTTGCACCCCTGTCTTCGTAGTCTGACTCCCTTCCTCCTGAAGCTGATTTAGGGGGAAACGCAGAGTAGCTTTGTAGTTCGACCCTAACTAGCGTCATAAATCAGAATTGAAGGTGGCTGGTTGAATGACTGGGTGCCCATCCTCCTCTCTTTTTTTCGATTAGGTGCTGTGAAACTTAAAAGTTTGGCATGTGGCAAACAGCACATCTGGGCCTGTGACAGCGGTGGCGGAATCTACTTCCGGGTTGGGACACAACCCCTGAACCCCAGTTTGATGCTGCCTGCATGGATCATGATTGAGCCACCAATCCAGGTAGAAAAACAAGTTGCCTTGTTTTTAATTCAAAACCATCAGAATGCCTAAATCCAGCTGAAAAAACACGTAAGCGTAATAGGCTGTATGGTAACAACTGCAAAGTTATTTACTAGAAACTACTTCTCAAAAATTAGATACAGCTTCTCATAGTGTCAAAATCAACATCGTGACATAATATATTAAAATGTAGCTTATTCAGTTGACAACCAAGTCCAGTATGTACAAAATACAAATCCTATTTTGTCAGTGCTGTAATACATTCATTTCTAATTTCTTCATCTTCTCTTGTATTTTACCTCGCCTGAGAACCTGTTACAAATAGGTTCCATGTAGCTGTTATATACAGTACTGAACTACACACAGCTGATTAAGCCCCTTCGGGCGAAACAGGGGAATATTCAGGAATCCTTCTCTTGTCTGTCTGTGCCAGCATCTACCAGTGCCAGTTTCTTTTGTCTACCAACTTTATCATCTTCATTAGACACTTAGAAGATTATTTCATGTCACTCTTCTAAGGAATACGTCAGACCGAAAAACAGAAGAGAAGATGAAGAAACCAGAAACAAACGTATTACTGCACTGACAAAATAGGATTTGTATTTTGCACATACTGGACTTGGTTGTCAACTGAATAAGCTACATTTTAATATATTATGTCACGATGTTGATCTTGTTTTTAATTCAGCCACTAATCTTTAGGCCTTCTGACATGAAAAGATCCCAGTTGTTCAGTGGCGGCAAGTGAGGATTCTCAGATCTGGGAATGCTGTGGGGCAGGAGGGAGGGCTCAGCTATGGACTTAAGGCTGTCATAGACTTGGTAATATTTAGTAGAAGATACCAGAATGAACACTGGTGTGCATGGTCAGAGCACCATTCTGTCTTTCCAGCATAGATCCTAACTGAATTCCTGCATCTGTTTTTGAAGTGGACGGTGGGGTAGCCTTTAATGGGGGAAAACTGGACTTTTGTAGCTGGAGGTGAACTTGATACTAATAATCTTTTCCAACCTGGTTTCTCCTCCTGTCTTGATATCCCATTTCCCCCCCAAAACTGGAAATTCTTCCTTTTTTGCCAAACATCAGCAATGCCTAATGCAGTTGATCTCAAAGAGCAAAGAATTTGGGCTATTCCCCGCCCCCAACCTTCCAGAGAAGTAATCTCTTGGTTACGTAATAGCATCTGGGAGAATTCCAGTTCATTAGGCCAAATGGGTACAAGAAAATGTAAAAAAAGTGCACCTTCATATTGCCTAGCGCCCCAAAACCCAGCTCAAATCTAGCTTTCGGCCAACAGATATTAGCAGGCGAGTGTCTTCTTAGCAATTCATTCGGCAAGCTTTGCAGAACCCCAGTTAATGTCATTTGGGCTGCACCTCACTGACTTGACCTAGGAGGTTACGTTACATCATGTTCACAGCAATGGGCAGAAGAAGGAATGGCACAGAGCAGGAAGGGAGGGTGAGAGAGAGGGGTGTTGCCAAGGCTTTCAGTGGCTTCAGGTACAACCCTGCTCTCAGAATACAGCCTCTGCCATCAGTGAGGCAGGACAGCCTGATCCTTCAGCCAGATAGAATAATTTGCTGTTCTTCAGAACTCGTGAGTCATGAAATTTGCCTGCAAGTGGCTGAATTTTCGTCTTTAGCTGCACCGCTTGTGTAACACTCCAAAATTCTAGGGCAACACGACTTCTGTCAGGGTTGATATGGATCATAAATCTGTCGCCTAAAATAACATCGCCTTTCTTGGATTTTCGCCGGCGATTTGAGTAACTAGACCTTACCTCTCCTTGTGAATCTGAGCCTTGGCTTTAAATGCTGGCTTATAGCTGATAAATGTGCACATGTTCCTTTCATCGTGTTCTCTCCGCAGCTTGTGGGATGACTCCCCACCCCTCTCATGTGAAAGCAGATCGGCTGTTTACCATCCTGTTTTTCTGTTTGCTGAGCCGAGATCAGCGGTCAGCAAAATGACAGGGCGGGGAGCTATTAAAATATGGAACAGTTGTTTATCAAAACATAGCCTGCTCTGCTCTGGACTTCTAACAGTATACAAACAAGCTGTCAGAATGCCCTTTTGCTCTGTGAGAAGTGCACTTTTAAATCTCTTGTCAGGTTTGAGAAAAAGTCTGTTCTCTGCTCCGGCATTTGAGCATCCCAGAAGTAAATCCATTGTCTCTTTGTTTTCATTCATCACAATGGCATTTCTATACTTTTACCATGTAAATCATATTTTGTTCAACTTATAAATATTAGGGATGTGGGAGTGGGGGTGTATTTACAGCACACTCTTGTTGGGTAGAATGAAGTCCTTTTTGTTTTATTCCTTTAGCAATTCTAGTAATCTGTAGCCATAATAGATGGGGAGAGGAGTAGTAGTAGTAGTAGTAGTAGTAATAATAATAATAATAATAATCAGAATCAGAATCAGAATCAGAATCAGAATCATCAGACACCCCATTAAAAATGCACTGGGTGTCTGATTCTGATGATGTTTAGTATATGATTGTGTTTAGTTCCCAGTGCATTTTAATGGGATGTCTGATCCTGATGATCACAGCATAAAATTGCAATACAAAAAGCACAAAATGCATGATTAAAAAAAAGATAATAATCAAACCAATAACCCTCTCCCCTCCCAGAACACATTTAAAAGGGCATTGAATGTCAATCAGCCAAAGGCCCGGTTGAAGAGGAACGTTTTCGCCTGGCGCTTAAAGGTGTCTAATGATACTTCCATGATATGGTCATTTCACGTTTTTGAATGTATTTCTTCACTTTTATGGGCTGGGGTTCTGAGTTTAACCTGAGGGAAGTTTGCAGAAGGAGGGTTTCCAATTCCTGCAGCTACCAGGATCCCTCCCTCAGAGCCCGTCCAGGTGGCATGGTGGGAGAGGGTCTCCTGGAGACTTTCCTTCCATGAACATCCTTAGATTGATTTATCTTTGCATCCGATAATTTCCGCCCCCCCCCCCCCGTCTTTCAGTAATGTGCTTAAGTCAGAAAATGTGCACTATTTAGTATGGCAAGAGAGAGACATATATCTGTAAAACTGTTTTATCAAGGGCTCATGTCGATATCTGTTGTTGTTGTTGTTGTATGCATTGCCTTAGACGTGAAGATTCCTAGGCGACTTTCATAGAAAGAAAGCCCACTGCATTTTGGTGCCTAGGCAGCAAATCTAACTATTACTTCCTATGATGGTAAAAATGAAATAATAATAAACAACTTAATTCATGATTAGCTTCTCTTGCTTCATCCTGCTTAAAGCTAAGACTGACTCCGGCTTTAAAGAAAGAGGGGCAAGAATCCTTAATAAAACGAGTGTTGCCTTGTTTGTGCAGGATGGGTGGCTTATCCTAATTATGGTGTTGGAATATGTTTTTCGTAGCTTTTTGAGTTTCCTACCGTTTCTCAGGGGCAGGAGGCGGGAGGTGGTGGCTCAAGTAAGAGAAACGGAAAAGGGAACAGCTGATGGATGATCCACTCTTTCCAATTCTCAGGTGTTCTTGATCTTTATCTCAGATGACACAGGGAATGTAAACAGTGCTGTAAATAAACAGCAGCTTGAAAGGGGATCCAGGAGAGATGCTTAACTAAACTGAGTGAGCAAGGTGACTCATGTGGGCCTCTTGCATTCGGAATTTCTTAAGGCATTGGGGAATTCTGTGCCATGTCTCTGGTGATGAAACATCCCATCAGTGCCTACTAGAGTAGACACTTGAAAGGTATTTTAGTGCCTCACCCTGTACCAAAACAACCATATCTACAAAAGGAGTGAGAAAGTGACCTATATTTAGAGTCAGTGTGGTTTAGTGGATGAAAATCCCTGTTCAAATTCACACTAGACCACAAAGGTTACTGACATAACTTTGATCCAGTCGCTATCTTTCTTGCCCAGCCCGCCTCGCAAGGTTGCTGTGAGGATGCAAAGGAGATGGGATGGAAAGGAGTAGAATAAAAATTTGAGGAGTAATAACATGAATATTGAACACACACACACACACCAAAAATGTTGGTGTACTACTGTTGTAAACAAAATCTGCCCTTCTTCCCTTATGGGGTATCCAACAGCCCGTATAGAGTCCTTACGTGGGTTCCCTATTGGTAGGAGAAAATAACAGATGCCAACCAGAGAATGCTGAGAATACTGTTGTGTTGTGTTTCATGATGGGCGTAAAGCCGAATAAACATTTTGATTTGATTGATTGAGAAGCAAAGCAGCTAGTAAGCCTGATCTTTATTAAAGCCGTAGTAGCAGGGTGCTCCCCTCACATGCAGGAAAGGAGGAGGACCCAGAACAAAAGTGTGCCTGCCCTTATATAGACATTTTAAATTCCCTGCCCTGGAGCTCAAGACCACCCCTCCATACATCATACAAACATCACAGAAGGGGTGTAACCCAAGACCACCCCCCACAAACATCACAGAAAAGGTGGTCTACAATAGAAATTTGAATGTTGTTGTTTTTCCTGTCTGCCCGGTTATCTGATAATGCCTTATCTGATTGCCTCTCCTGGTAGTCTGCCCATTCCTTTGAGATGGTGATTACCCAATTCCTGAGACAATGGGAAAGCTCCCTGACCCCCTCCCTCCTTGTAGAGAAAACATTTGGTCAGTTTGGGAGTCAAAATAGTTTCAGGACGGTCTTCCTGTGCTTCTCCAGACATGTGGTCCACACTTCTATGCACGCGCCTGGCTGGCACATTCACAAACATTTATTATATATATAAGACCTTAATTTTTTTATTACACTACAACTCCTTTCATCCCTGGACATTGGCTTATGGGAGTTGTTGTTTAGCAGTAATTGGAGATCCACCTGTTAGCTAGTCCTGCTATAATGAATCTAAAAGCTAAAACTGTAATGGAGGGATGCGGGGGAGGTCTGTGAAGGGATCTCCAAGGTTATTTTTAAAAGATCAAAGGAGATATGGAGGGTGCGTTTGCCAGGCAAGTTTCAAGGTTCCTGTCTTAACCCGCTCCCCTAATCCTTGCACTGATTACCAAAATGAAATCTCTCACAGGTGCACACACACAATTCCCTTTGCCTTGTGGGCAGTGTCGGATTTCCAGTGGTGCCCTGCAAGACGAATGCCTCGCAAGACGGAAAACCCGCTAGACGAAAGGGTTTTCCGTTTTGGAGGTGCTTCGCAAAACGAATTTCCTATGGACTTGCTTCGCAAGACGAAAATGTCTTGCGAGTTCCTGAGGGGTTTTTCCCCTCCCCCCCTTTTCCCCAAGCCGCTAAGCCGCTTATCAGCTGATCCGCTAAGCCGCTGATCCGCTAAGCCCGCTAAGCCGCTAATAGCGCTAGTCCGCTAAACTGCTAATGGGCTTGCTTCGCAAGACGAAAAAACCGCAAGACGAAGAGACTCGCGGAACAGATTCTTTTCGTGTTGCGAGGCACCACTGTACGTATAAGCTAAACAAGCTGTAACTTAGGGCCCCACTCTTTTGGGGGCCCACCAAAAAAAATTAAAAGAAAAAACAACAATGTACATTTCCAAAATATAAGATAAAAAACAAATTACTTTGATGAAATAGATTTTGTTATGCGCAAATGGCTTTAGATACCTGTTAGGTCCATAAATTACCATATAGCATATATTCAACACAAAAACCAGCGGCCATTTGTTGTTCACAAAGGACAGCTGGACATATAAAGGGCCCCATTACCTTCAGTATCTTAGGGCCTCATCAAACCTAAATCCGGCCCTGCTTGTGGTTACCTGCATATTTTGCAACATTGGGCAAATAATAGCTTGGACATGGGGGCAAAAGGCTAATGTCTTCCTTCCTGCAGCACTGCGGTGCTGATCTGAATTTCATCTACAGCTGCTTGGATCTATTTTTTATTGTCGAGGGACATCCTGGTCGTGGATCTCCCACAACACACCCACCCAATGTGGCTACAAGGCAGGATCCTAACAAATCAATGGAAGATTTAGTGGCATAGAGATGACAAGCGGCGCATACATAAGGTCCCAGGCTCAGTATCCATTAAAAGGATCAAGTAGCAGGTGATGGGATAATTGCTCTATCTGTTGAGAAACTGAAGAACTGCTTGCTGCCGGGGAAAGGAGGCAATACTGGCCTCCTATAAAGACTGGCAGGGACGCGGGTGGCGCTGTGGGTTAAACCACAGAGCCTAGGACTTGCCGATCAGAAGGTTGGCGGTACGAATCCCTGTGACGGGGTGAGTTCCCGTTGCTCGGTCCCTGCTCCTGCCAACCTAGCAGTTCAAAAGCACGTCAAAGTGCAAGTAGATAAATAGGTACCCCTCTGGTGGGAAGGTAAACAGCATTTCCATGCGCTGCTCTGGTTCGCCAGAAGTGGCTAAGTCATGCTGGCCACATGACCTGGAAGCTGTACGCTGGCTCCCTCGGCCAATAAAGCGAGATGAGCACCGCAACCCCAGAGTCATCTGCGACTGGACCTAATGGTCAGGGGTCCCTTTACCTTTATAAAGACTGGCCTCCAGTGTCCCTGCAATAGACATGTGCCCTGCCCCTTCTTTACGCCTCACTATGAACATGGTTCCCTGGAAGTCTTCTATTCAGAAGCTGGGCAATCTCAGACATGCTCATCTTTGCAGCTGTTCAGGGTGCCTCAGACCATGCACGAGTCTCTCTGGCTGCCTGGAGATGTGAGTGCGGTTTGCAGAGGGGTGCCAAAATCATCCCCGGGAATGCAGAGCTGAAGGGAAGCATGCTCAGCTTTCTACTGCTGAACACAAAAGCCACAAAGAGGTTCCTCCCAGGAAGAACATCATAGCAATGGGAATAATAATAATAATAATAATAATAATAATAATAATAATAATTTATTTATACCCCGCCCATCTGGCTGGGCTTCCCCAGCCACTCTGGGCGGCTTCCAACAAAATATTAAAATACCATAATTCATCATACATTAAAAACTGGGCTGCCTTCAGATGTCTTCTAAAAGTCTGGTGGTAGTTGTTGTTCTCTTTGACATCTGGTGGGGGTGCCACTACCGAGAAGGCCCTCTGCCTGGTTCCCTGTAACTTGGCTTCTTGCCGTGAGGGAACTGCCAGAAGGCCCTCGGCGCTGGACCTCAGTGTCTGGGCAGAATGATGGGGGTGGAGATGCTCCTTCAGATATACTGGACCAAGGCCTAGCCCTATCAATTAGCCAGAAATGGAGCAGCTGCAGAGAGCTTGCTTCGTTCTTCCTTGCCAGAAAGCAGGAGTGCCTGGGTGTTGCTGTTTTCCCCTCCTCCCTCCCTGTCACTTTCTCCTTTTGTGCCATGTCTTGTGTATTGCACAAGGAGCATGGAATCGCAGAATTGTAGAGTTGGAAGGGAACCCCGGGGGCCATCTAGTCCAACCCCCTGCAGTGCAGGAATCTTTTGCCCAGCATGGGGCTCGAACCCACAACCCTGAAAAATTAAGAGTCTCATGCTCTACCGAGTCTCATGCTCATCTTGTTACTGATCATTGTAACCCCTTTCCGGAGACCTTTTCAGCTGGAGAGCAGGGTAAAAATACTTTATTGCCGTTAGGTCAAGGAATATATGGGCTTCAAAAAAATATTATTTTAGTAGAGTGGAGTGGGCAGAGGAGAAGGTGCAGAGCAGAGTGTGGCTCTGTTTAAGGGTTTGCAGAGGACACCCACATGTCTGCCTAAGCACATGTTCAAACTTGCAGCACTAAATTTTCCTCCAGGCGCCCAGTTGTACTTTTGGGAATGAAGCTTGTAAAATGAGATTGCAGGATAAAGGTCAGCGATGGGCCTTCTCACGCATCCTGCCTCGAGTGATTCCCAGTGTAGCCCCTGTTTGGTGGTCGCTTTGAGAAGAGGTTGCCTTTGGATGAAGGGCTAGCTCATCTTGCTTGTGCCACCCACATTTGATTGCTTTTTCATTCCTTCTTTCTTTCTCTCTTTTTTGCTCACTTCCCTTTTCATCTTTCAAGTCTTCTTTTCACAACATGCATGTTGGGAATGCACAAATGGCTTATTAAAGGCTGGAAAGGATTTCTAAATAATTATCCCGAGTTTGGAGTGATAAAAGTACTGTTTCTGAACACTTACGGGCAGGATTTGACCTGTGCAAGGACATCTGATTGCACAACAGGGCTCCCCTACCTTCTCCTGCCCCCCATGGATGCCCTGGATCTCCCAGAATAATGTGGGTGGCGGGGCGGAGGGTGTTTCTATATTATATAGTTTGTCATCTCGGTTTGTATTTTTCTGTTGCAAACTGCCCTGTGTTCTACGAACGAAGGGTGGTATACATCAGGGGTAGGCAACCTAAGGCCCATGGGCCAGGAGCAGCCCACGGGGGGGGGGGTGTCGTTTAACTGGCCCACGAGCTGCCCACTTGGCAGGTCCCCGCGTCCTGTGCTAAACCGGTGCAGCGCGGCGCCGGATATCGCTTCCGCACAGGTGCTGGAAATTGCGTGCACATGCGCAATCCAGCCCGCAGAGGGATCTCCGCTGGAGTGAACCGGCCCAGGCGAGGTAAACCTTGCCAACCCCTGGTATACATAGAACCATAGAATTCTTGAAAGGGAACCCCAGGGGTCTTCTAGTCCAACCCCCTGCAATGCAAGAAACCTCCCCACAGCCGTCCCTGGGTGGACTCGAAGCACCACCTTTCTGGTTAGCAGCCAGATGCACTGACCCATTGTGCCACTGGGGCACACATATAATAATAATAATAATAATAATAATAATAATAATAATAATAATAATAATGAATCTGCAATGCTTGCACAGGTAGAACAGCCGGAGGAGCGCACTGTTCAGTTCCACCCTGTAGTATCCTCCAGGTTGATGAGGCTCGTTTGACATCCCCACGAAACAGAGCCTTTAGTCTCATCGGCCCAATCCTATGGGATGCTCGTCCAGTAGAGATTCAGCAGGTGTCTTCTGCCTTAACTTTCAAATACTTGCGGGGGAACGTTTTCTGTGCCGCCAGGCTTACGCAGACAATTAAGGAAATATTTCCTGTAATAGTTAGCTGATGATCCACTACCTTAAATTTTGTACGCAATGTGTGTGTGTGTATAATGCTTGTGAACCGCTTTGATATTTTTTATGATGCAGTATACAAGTATTCCCCCCCCCCCCCCCCGTAAATGCAATAGGTTTATAGTCTAAGCTACAGCATCTGGTGCATTTAAAAGCTAGCAGGTCTTTTTGTGGCTTTTGCGAACTAAAGCCTAGTTTGTCAGATGCCTAAACCATTGGCAAAGAATGGCACAGTCCTTGACTCTGCTGCAGGGCTAAGATTCAGCAACCGCATAACCGGAGTCTTAAAATTCAGCCTTGGATTTAAAAAAAGAGTCTGGCTCGCACTCCATATTACTGGCCAACATGCATGTGGGGAATATGTGATTTGAAGTGGGGGGGGGGGGCAGAGGAAGAAGGACAAAGCATAAAAGTAACTGTGTTTGACCCATAAAGAAAAATCTCCTAAGTTGGCTGCTAATGTGTAATGAATAAAAGATCCCTTGCAATACCCAACAGATACTCCTTCGTGTTTGTTATTGTTTCTGTTGGTGTTCGGAGGGCATTTCACAGCTCATACTCAACCGTGCAGTTACACAAGAATGTGGGAGGCATCGTGTGGGTGTGGGGCTCTGAAGAGCCTCATACGAAACTGTCCTCTTCAACTTCCTCTGTGCAGCAACGTGCTTGCTATCTGCCTGTCCAGCTTACTGTGGGTGCTGCAAAGTGATAAGAAATGATGTGTTCCGCATAAGATACTGGTAGCTTCAGAAACTTCGAAGAGCTGGCTAACGTTTCACCTGCAATGCTCAAATGGCCTTTAAAATAAGTTGGCATCGGTGACATTTGCAGTAGCCGTTGTTGACACACACACAGCGATCCTTCTCACAATTCAGCAGCAGAGGCTTCATTTATAAATGTTTGCTTTTTTTAGAGAACAGGATAATTCCCCCCCCCCCCCGTTTTGTTGTCATCTGTAGACCAGAGCGTGGTGTGCTAGACCAACAGTCTGTGTTCAGGACCCAGACATCATAATTGAAATACTTTATTGTCACTTGTACAACTTGTATACAGTGAGATTACACGAGGCCCCCCCCCACTCAGCTCTCTTAGTCTTAATTCCCCTCGTTTACTGACGCACACCCACCAAACCCAAAAGTCAGTTGCCCTGTTGTTATCTTTCATTCAGCAGCCTAACAGCCCATGGATAGAAGCTGTTCTTTACCCTGTTGGTGCGACTAATCATGCTTCTTCTATATCTTCTGCCTGAGGGCAGGAGATCAAGAAAGTGCCGGCCAGGGTGTGAATCATCCCTGAGAATTTTCCTCACTCTCCTGAGGCAACGTTCTTCCACTATTTCATCCATTGGATTCACTTGACAGCCCATAATATCTTGAGCTGTATTCACCACCCTCTGTAGGCACTTCCTATCAGTTGATGTCAAACCAGCGTACCACACCGTGATGCAGTATGAAAGGACACTTTCTATTGTGGACCAGTAGAAGGAGATCATTAAATGTTGATTGACATTGTTCTTTCTCAATACTCTGAGGAGATGGAGTCTCTGTTGGGCTTTCTTAACCACCTGGGTTGTGTTGATTTTCCAAGGTCTTCACTGAGATAAACTCCTAGGAATTTAAAGGAAGAGACTCTCTCCACACAGCCCTCCACACAGGGCTAAGAACGTCCTGACACCTGTCCTCCACCTCATTCCCAATGCATAGTCATCCAAACATTTAAACCTCATCGATAGCTAAAACCAGGGTGGAGAGCCAGAGGCTGAATGCGGCCCTGCAGGCTCTCAGTCTGGCCCTTGGCACTCTCCATAAGCCACAGCCTCTCCCTAGGCCATGCCCCTCATTGCTTCTGCTCTGCTGCCACCTTGAATGTTTTTACCTGGTTGTATTGTGTCCTTGGACAGCAAATAGATTCTTGCTTGCCTGGGTAGAGGCTGGAGAGAGGGCTTTTTGCGTATGTTGGTAGAAACCTCAGGCTTTTGGGTGTCTGGAATTTAGCCTCTTGCACAAAGGTAATAATCTCCCTTCTCATTTCCCCCAACGCCACCTGCGTCAGCTTGTAGCCCCAGGAGGGTTCCCTATTAGGGCGTGGGGCCCTCTGGCTGAAAGCCTGGTGTTGCCCTGGGAGGGGTCCCTAGGGCAAGAGCAGAATTCAGGGTGACTCGCACGCTGCCGCCGCCGTGGCAGTGCAAAGTAGCAGGGCAGAGACAGAGATCACACACCCAGAAACTTAGTTGATCTTGTAGTTCTGATCACACAGTACAGGAGAAGGGATCTTTGGGTCGCTTGCCAGTTTGAGCTGGAGGAGAGCTTTTCATCCCAATCGCTATGATCAGATTCTGACTGGAAAGGGGATGAGCTTCTTTGGCTTCTAATACACTCAGCGTCTGTTCTCCCGGTAGCCATAATTTCGCTAAAGGCTAAGATACAGAGTGTAGATCGAGTTGTGCAGAATGGCGATAATTCAGATAGGCAGCTTTTTACTCCAGAGCACAATGGCTATGTATTCTAGAATGCAGAAATAATAGGGAGCCGAAAGAATCAAAAGGCATTGGCACTGCAAATACCAAGGGCTTGTGCGCATGTATTCTGTGTTATTTGGTATTTAAATTGAAACACGATGGGGAACTGTAGGATGCAGTCATGAAAAATGAAATGTGTGTGTGTCAGAGAGTGAGAGACGGAGAGAAGAGAATCTCTTTGTAAGAACAGTATGACATGGAGTCTCTCGCCTAACATATTTCTCTTTCCATGACAGATTTGCTTCCTGTTGCACTTAGTGGAAATTTGGCACCGAGTTCAGATTTTAAAACAGAAGCGTTATATAAATATCATTAGTTAGTTTAGGTTTTTAGAGAAAGTGATATTGAGCCTTCATTTTACGGGTGTTTTTTGCCTTCCCAGAGGCAAAATGGAATGTTATCTATCGTAATTTGTTTTGAGTTTGTTTTCTGCAATAAATAACAATAATGCTACTTTTTCTGAGGCTCTTTTGACTGCCAATATACATCCAGCACTTTCTCTCCACTCCTTCCAGCAGTTCATCTTTAATTTAATTTCCCGCCTCTCAGTCAGTGCCGATCCATTAGAGAGGGTTTGTATCAAACGGCAGAGGATGACATTGACCGTTGTATTATCTTTTGCAGCCAGTTGGAGTCAACTTGGTTAGTGTGTTCTCAAGTCCCAACGATCAGAGCCTGTGGGCGATCGACAACAAATGGAACGTCCATGTTCGCACGGGGATTACAGAGGAGATGCCTGTAGGCACAGATTGGGAACAGGTTCCAGGTGAGAATATTTTGCCTTCATCATTTGGTCGCTGTTGAAATGCCATTGGGAAATGTGTAACGTCCCTTTCCCCCATGAAATTAGAAGCAGAAGAAAAGGGAGAAGTGATGTGTCGGTGTTCCTCCTCCTCCCTGCCTTCTTTTTGCATTTCCCTTTACTGACACTGTATTTTGCTTTTGTATTCGCTCTTCTGTACTTTGACCAAACTTATCCTTTGGCTTCAGGGCTTCAGGCATGCCAGCTGGCGATAAGTACAAGGACTGTTTGGGCACGTTGTCCGAATGGCGACATAGCACGTCGGTACGGCATCACGGATAAAAACCCCGCAGGAGATTACTGGAAGAAGATTCCAGGGAATGTTACTTGTTTGACAGGTGAGTTGTGTTTCGCTCTCTTTTTTTATATATACATGCTCTTGCGGTCTTGTAGTGGGAATTGCATCCAGTACAGCGATACCTCTGGTTACATACTTAATTCATTCTGGAGGTCTGTTCTTAACCTGAAACTGTTCTTAACCTGAAGCACCACTTTAGCTAATGGGTCCTCCTGCTGCTGCCGTGCGATTTCTGTTCTCATCCTGAAGCAAAGTTCTTATCCCGAGGTACTATTTCTGGGTTAGCGGAATCTGTAACCTGAAGCGTATGTAACCCGAGGTACCACTGTACAGTCATACCTCAGGTTACAGGCGCTTCAGGTTGTGTGTTTTCAGGTTGTGCACCGCACCAAATCCAAAAGTATTGGAACGGGTTACTTCCCAGATTAGGCGCTCGCGCATGTGCAGAAGACTAAATCGCGCTTTGCACAGAAGCACCGGATTGCAACCTGCGCAGACGCAGCGCTGCAGGTTGTGAACGCTGTGGGTTGTGAACGTGCCTCCCGCACGGATCACGTTCGCAACCCGAGCGTCCGCTGTACTTGAAACATGAAGCATGCTGGTCTGAGCAGGAGCATAATTAATAGCTGGATCACTCAGTGGGTGGAGCATGCAACTCTTCATCTCAGGGTTAAGGGTTCAAGCCCCATGTTGGGCAAAAGATTCCTTCATTGCAGGGGGTTGGTGTAGATGACCCTCAGGGTCCTTCCTTCCAACTCTGCAATTCTATGTTGTTGTTTTCAAAGTGTCGAATGACCTCTTCTTAAAGAGAACATTGGATGAATACAGTCATACCTTGGTTTTCGAACAGCTTAGTTCTCGAACATTTTGGCTCCTGAACGCCACAAACCCGGAAGTGACTGTTCCGGTTTGCAAACTATTTTTGGAATCCGAACATCTGACAGGGCTTCCGTCAGCCAATTGGAAGCCGCGCTTTAGTTTCCGAACGTTTTGGAAGACGAATGGACTTCCGGAACGGATTCCATTTGACTTCCAAGGTACAACTGTACAGGGTTTCCACAGAAAGCCTTGCGGAGAGCTTACTACTACTAATAATAGTAATAATAATAATTTTTATTTATACCCCGCCCTCCCCAGCCAAGGCCGGGCTCAGGGCGGCTTACAAGCAATAATAAAAACAGGTTGAATGATTACAACTTAAAAACAAAATTAAAATACAACATTAAAATATTGAAACATTAAAATATTAAAATGTAGTCTCATCGCAGGAGGAGAAGGAAAAGAAAAAAGAAAGAGAGGGAGGGAGGGAATCAAATTGGCTCCAAGCCAAAGGCCAGGCGGAACAACTCTGTCTTACAGGCCCTGCGGAAAGAAATCAGATCCTGCAGGGCCCTGGTCTCATGAGGCAGAGCGTTCCACCAGGCCGGAGCCAGTGCTGAAAAGGACCTGGCTCTGGTTGAAGCCAATCTAACTTCCTTAGGACCACTATTTATGGACCTTGAGGCTCTCCGTGGGGCATACTTATACTAGAGAGTAGGTGGAAAGGAATTGACCTAGCGCCGGGCACCTGGCTCATCAGTGGTGATGCATCTAATGTCCCTTTGGGCACTGCTTTCATAGGTGTGCTTGCCACACATACGGGATTAAAAATCAGGTGGTAGGCGCACTTGTGGGCAGTTTAATCAGGTCTGTTTTGGCCCTTGTTTTGGCCCTTCCTCCGTGTGGCATTTAAGTAGGAATAGTTACAGCGATACTGTCAAAAAACTCCCCACCCCATCCTGCCTTCACCTGTTAGGCTTCAAACGGGATCTTTAGCACAGGAGACACAGCAATGCAAAGCAGGCAATGCTTCTGGGAGTTGTAGTACAGGATGGGATGGACTCCTTAGCTAACAGCCTGTCTGTTGGCCTGCTAAAATTGAACCTGGCAACTTATTTCTTCCTCAGCTACTCCTCTAGATGAACTGTGGGCTGTCGGTCCTTCAGGCTGCCTCCTTCAGCGCCTCACTAAGACCTTCCACCATTCTCACACGTTGCAGAAGCACAGCGACGCTTCCATGTCGTTCCACTCAGACGAAGACGAATGGGAGGTAATATGAGGCCCCCAAAGACCTGGAGCACGAAAACAGCATGGACATGCATGTGGGAGTGTTGGGCCAGCGTCTGGCAACAATTAGCACTTTGATATAAAACACTGACTTTGTCGAATATCCCCCAAACTGTGTAGTGAGGTGTCTTGTTTCTGTATCTCTCGGGCGAGATGGGCAACGTGGCTTTAAGAAGTCTTTGCCGTAGCTGTACCGTTTAAAAATACTTATCGATTTAACCTCTTTAGCAGCAAAACAAATGTTGCTCTAGCATGCAAATTAATATCTGTGCGACATTGGGGAGGACGTCTGTTACATAGGCTGAAGAGCAGAAATGCATTTTTTAATGTCCTTGTACTTTTACACCGCACAGGGGGGAATGGGTGCAATGTGGAAGACGGTTACATTTCAGAACGAGAAAACCTTTCTCAGTAGAAAGTCAACTTAGCAAGGCACAGTTTGGCAATTGAGGTGAAAAACTCTTGGGACCATTTTCGTTGTAACTTCCAGGGTTCCACTGAACCTTCAATCTGCGGTTACTAATTTCATACCTTGCTGAAAAGGTTGGGTTCATCCCAGGCTTTGTGCAGACATTGGCTCCTCTTATGCCTAAAACCGGGACACTAATGGCTTTTGTTTCATAGATGCCCATGAGAGAATTAGGCAGAACATTGAAAGTCAAGCTTGTAATATGAAGGGGGTGGGCTGTGGGTGCCCGTTGAGATCCATGCTTGGCCTGACTGAACTGTAACTAGAGGAGACTCTGAATTTCCACTTTTGTATCACGAAACAAAACGAAAATAAAGAAATTGCATCTCACAAGAGAGTCTCTGGTATTGGTTAGGTTTTGTCTTCAGAATCGTCCTTTTAAAAAAAAAGCTATATTAGCTATATATTGCAATGTCTTATACTTGAGATGTTTACAGCAGAAGTGCTTGATAATTTACTAATCACTGCAATTTACCGTATTTTTCCGTCTATAAGACTCCTCCATGTATAAGACGCCCCTTATTTGGGGGGACTCAGATTTAAGAAAATGGGGGGAGATGTATCTGTGTATAAGATGCCCCCAATTTTTGACATTATTTTTTAGGGGGGAAACCTAGTCTTATACACGGAAAAATACGGTATATTTCATGAAGAGTTAAAAAAACAAACCAACCCAAAACTCTAGGAAAGAGTTTGATTCCAGTCGTTTGGATGGGAAAGCCTTCCCTTACAGTTTTAAGGATATGTTTATTTGAGGAACAGAAGCACCCTTGGGGTTTTTTAAGCAGCTGCTAATGAACCTGTGGATGAGCCAACTTAACTGCAGGGACTGAGGGAGGGGGGGCACGTGTGGAGAAGCTTTGGGAACCCAATGCCCAGGTCAAGTGCCACACCTGTTTCCTCCTTAAACTGCCCTGTGGTAGATTTTCTGGGGAGAAACCACTGCAAACCAAGAACACAGCACCTCTGCATATCTAGAACTTAACATTTGGTCACGGCAGATACCTGTTTTGCAACAAGCACTTGCATAATGAGTGTTACGCTTCTTCCCTTTCAGTTTAGGGTGACTAGCAGGTCATATTTGTTTCCCTCTGAGACCTGATCTGTTTTGCTTGATCCCTTCCTCATCTATATATGGAGCCGGCCTCGGAGTTTCTTTTTATAGTCTGCCACTGGATCGTAACCAACTCAGCTGCCGAGGTTCACACAGGTCACTAGATGGTCCGTTTGGGGAGCTTCGTCGGCAAGCGAGATGTCAAAAGGCATCCAAGACATTTCTCTGAAGTCGGGAACTTCTGGAGGGTGGAAACAGGGCTGTTTTGCACTCCTCCTGGTCGAGAACCAGATGTTCATGTTACAATACTGAAATATTATACTTTTTTAATTAAAAAAAGACCTCATGATAACAGCTTGGCTTGCTAGTTTGTATTCTCTGTAATAGGGCACCTTGCTTTGGTCATTAATATTAGCTGGTGTTTACAACCCTTTTAAGCCAATAAGTTTTTTTTTATTATGTTTCATCCAACAGACTGAAATGTTTACCATCTTTAGTTTCATTTCTGTACACCTGTGCATGTGGTCCCCCCCCCCCCAATTGTGCTTTCAGATAAGTGCAATAAACTATCCTTTTTCTTAAAAAAAAATGCTTGGATTTTATTTTTTTTAAATACGGCTTTCGTGGGGCAACATAACATCACTAAACCAATACACAAACTGCAATGTGAGCTGAAATGGTGTAACAAATTGTGCTCGCCTAAGATTCCGTTTTCTTCTGCAAAGCCTGGAATAATTCAAATGCGACCACATGGACCATTCAAGCTGGACCATTCAATTCTGTCCTGGTGCACTGCAAACACGCAGTCACTCTTGCATGGTGGCGCAGGGAGCATGCAGCTCTCCAAATGTTGCTGGACTGCGGCTCCCATCAGTCTCAGCCGGTGTGGCCAAAGCTCAGGGATGATGGGAGTTGGGAGTCCAAACAATGGAAGGCCACTGGTTCCCCATCCCTGCTACATGGGACTCTCCTGTATCTACAGCTCTTGAAGCCATGTATCTGAAAAGACAAGACATGCATCTTTGGAGTAGTGGGAGCTGCAGGGGTCTCTGCTTAAGTAACATTAGCCTGAGGTGGTGTAGTGGTTAGTGCGCTGATCTAAGACCTGGGAGATCAGGGTTCGATTCCCCACTTGGCCATGAAGCTTGCTGGGTGACCGCAGGCCAGTTACTGCCTCTCAGCCTAGCCCACCTCACAGAGTTGTTGAGAAGGTAGAATGGAGAGGAAGGGGAATCATGCACACCACCTTGAGCTGCAAGCTTGGTACAAATGTAATACCGTATTTTCCTGTCTATAAGACGCCCCCATGTATAAGATGCCCTCTATTTGGGGAGGCTCCAATTTAAGAAAATGGGGGAAGATCTATCCGTGTATAAGACACCCGCAAATTTTGCACATTATTTTTTAGGGGGGAAAACCTAGTCTTATACACAGAAAAATATGGTAAATAAATTCCTTTCCCTGATGCAAAATTATAGGAGGTAACTGAAGAAAAGGAAGCATGGCAATTTGATCCCTTGCCAAGCAGAGAACATTTCTGCGCATTCTCCTATCTCGTGACCGTCTTTGTATATCGACGTTGCTAACTGTAATCAAGGTGTATAGATGACCAAATAACCCTAAGTATTCCATTACACTAGCGTTATTTGTTCATGCGTATATAGAGATCTCGAAGAGCAGAGGACAGTCAGGAAAGAGTGGATTTCCGCAGTGTTACAAAGGAAGAAGGCAGAGAGTTTGGCAGCAGGACTGAGCATGCGAAATGGCAATTTAGTGCCTGGAAATATACTTGATCTTGTACAGGCACTGCTTAATAATGGCAGGCGCATTAATGTCTAATGAGGCCAACGCTGTTGTTACTATAACTATGAAGTGAATTAATAATGGCTTAAAACGATTCCCAGTCATGTATCGCATTCCAAATAAACTCGTGAAAAACAAGCTTTTAGTCACAGACGTTTAAATATATGTGTGGTAGATCCTTGCTGTCACTTCTGGGGACAAAAGAAAAGTTGTTCTGTTTTCTTGGGGAAATTTTCTTTTGAATATTTAGATTTCCTAGATAAATAAATGAGCTTTCTTTCTTTCTTTCTTTCTTTCTTTCTTTCTTTCGTATCCTGCCTTTCTCCCACAGACCCAAGGCATCTCACAGGATTACTACTACTACAAATGCTACTACTATTATATTTATATTTATATGCCTCCCATATGACTGGGTGTCCCCAGCCACTCTGAGCGGGTCCCAAGAAAATATTAAAAATGCAATAAAACATCAACCATTAAAAACTTCCTTAAACAGGGCTGCTTTCAGATGTCTTCTAAAAGTCATGTAGTTCTTTATCTCTTGGACATCTGATGGGAGGGTGTTCCACAGGGTGGGTGCGACTACCAAGAAGGTCCCTGGAACCTCACTTCTTGCAATGAGGGAACCGCCAGATAATAACAACAACAACAACAATTTTATTTATTTATACATACATACATACATACATACATACATACATACATATATACCCCGACCATCTGACTGGGTTTCCCCAGCCACTCTGGGTGGCTTCCAACAAAACACTAAAATACAATAACCTATTAAACATTAAGAGCTTCCCTAAACAGGGCTTCGTTTAGATGTCTTCTAAAAGTTTGGTAGGCCCTCAGATAAGGCCCTCGGAGCTGGACTTCAGTGTCCGGGCTGAACGATGGGGGTGGAGATGTTCCTTCAGGTAAACAGGGCCAAGGCATAAATTAAGACAAGTCTTTAAAATAATGAGGCCTCAACTGCAGTCTATAGTGTTATCCAGCACAGTGGTACCTCAGGTTACAGACGCTTCAGGTTACAGACTCCTCTAACCCAGAAATAGTACCTCGGGTTAAGAACTTTGCTTCAGGATGAGAACAGAAATTGTGCTCTGGCAGCGGGAGGCCCCATTAGCTAAAGTGGTGCTTCAGGTTAAGAACAGTTTCAGGTTAAGAATGGTCCTCCAGAATGAATTAAGTTCTTAACCTGAGGTACCACTGTAGTGGATTCAAGCATCTACTATTTCTACATAGTACATGGAATAGTCTTGTGACGTCACAGCAGCACTTGACATGGAATTGCAATGGTTGGTATGATAGATGACTTCACCTACCTCCCTCATTCATTTTTCCCCCATAAGGCTCTGCCTATGTTAACTTGTAGATCAAGGACTGCACATGCAATTTTGCCTTTCATCTCTCATACCAATTGAATTATGGTGCCAAGATGGGCTGCTCATCTTGGCACAGCTCAAAGCAGGCTCTTCCTGCCTCCGAAATTGCTGATTTATGCCTTCTGAGATTTCTTCGGCTCTATGATATACTCCAGTAGTTCTACTGGAAAAGGGGATCTCATCAGATTAGCTCTAATGTACCTCCTGTCTCTATAATTCCACCGGCTGCAGAACAAATTGAATATGCTATCTTTGAAACATTATAGCCTTACAATTCTGCCTTACAAAGCAGCATGTGTCATATTTCTCTTAAAGTGTTTTACATTTTCATTTTGCCCTGTCATTTGTTATGCTTATTTGTTAATTTATATATCGTATTTTTTGCTCTATAAGACTCACTTTTTCCCTCCCCCAAAAAGTAAGGGGAAATGTGTGTGCGTCTTATGGAGCGAATGCAGGCTGCGCAGCTATCCCAGAAGCCAGAACAGCAAGAGGGATTGCTGCTTTCACTGCGCAGCAATCCCTCTTGCTATTCTGGCTTCTGAGATTCAGAATATTTTTTTTCTTGTTTTCCTCCTCCAAAAACTAGGTGCGTCTTGTGGTCTGGTGCGTCTTATAGAGCGAAAAATACGGTATATTCAGACCACTGGACCAATTAGCTCAGGCATCCCCAAACTAAGGCCCGCAGGCCGGATAAGGCCTGAGGGACTCATTTATCCGGCCCGCGGCAACCCCTGCCTCCTGCTGCCGCCACCTGTTCTTACCGGCACAGCACAGCACGGCTGCCCACTTCTGGGTTGGAGGAGCACTGGAAATAGCTTGCGCGCATGTGCAAGCGTTATTTCTGGTGCACATCCGGGTCGTAGGAGGCCCATGTACATGCACACAAGCTATTTCCGGTGCTCCTCTGACCCGGAAGTGTGCTGGAAATAGCATGTGGGCACGCGTATGGGAACGTGCTCCCCGCCCTCCGGCCTACCACGCGATCGGTGCTGGAGACACTGGCCTGAGGCGCGGTAAGTTTGCTGACCCCTGATCTAGCTCAGCATTGCATGCACTGACTGGCAGCAGCAGCTGTCCTAGGTTTCATGCAGGAGTCTTTTCCTAGCCTAAACTGGAGATGCTGGGGATTCAAGCTGGGACCTCCTTCATGCAAAGCAGATACCACAGAGCTATGGCCCTTTCCTTTGCAATGCCAGTTTCCCAAATTGGGATCTGGCTGCTCTACCAGTTAACTTGCAAAACCAGCATCCCTTGGGAGGAGAGTCCATTCGCCCTGTGGCTGAGAGCCCTCCTCCCATTATAAGAGCCTCCTTCAGCAGCAGAAGGAAGCAGGGCCTTGAGTCATCCCTGTAATAAACGAAAATCTGCCCTTATTCCCTTATGGGGGACACAAGAGCCCTTATAGAGTCCTTTGTAGGTTCTCCATCGGTTGGAGAAAAGAACAGAGGCCAACCAGAGAATATTGAGAAGCAAAGCAGCTAGTAAGCCTGATCTTTATTGATCTGTTGCAACAGGGTGCTCCCCTCACATGCAGGAAAGGAGGAGGACCCAGAACCCAGGTGTGCCCGCCCTTATATAGACATTTTAAATTGCCCCCCCTGGAGTCCAAGACCACCCTCAGAAACATCATACATACATCACAGAAGGGGTGTAGCTCAAGACCACCCCCCAGACACATCATACCTACATCACAGAAAGGGGGTCTACAGCAGAAATCTGAGTGCGTTGTTTATCTCCTGTCTTTGTTTATCTCCTGTCTAGCAGGTTACCTGTTAATGCTTACTTGATTGGATACCCTGGGGAGCCTGGCTAGTCTTTTGTACAGTGGTACCTCGGGATGTGAACGGGATCCGTTCCGGAGCTCCGTTTGCATCCCGAACAGAACACAATACACGTCTGTGCATGTGCGGGTCACGTTTCGCCACATCAGCGCATGCGTGTGACCTCATTTTGACTGTCCGCGCATGCGTGAGCAGCAAAACCTGGAAGTAATGTGCTCTGTTACTTCCGGGTTGCCGCGGAGCACAACCCGAATGCGCTCAACATGAAGCATATTCAACTCGAGGTATGACTATAGTGACAAATACCCTATTCGTACACAGATATACTCTTAAGACAGGTTTTGTGAATGAAAAGACAATGGGGAGGCTTTTCCATTTTCCTTTGACCTTGCAGAGAGAACATTTGGTCAGTTTGGGAGCCAAAATGGCTCCAGGACTGCCCTCCTGTGCTGCCTCTGACATGTGGCCCATACATTTATGTAAGTGTTTGCCTGGAAAATCCATGAACATTTATTATTTTTATATATAAAAGACCTTAATTGTTTTATTTCATCCCCCACCCCAAGGTTTCTCTGCCCCTGCACACTGCCCCGTGGAGCTGATTTGCAGTGAAGCGAGATCACACTCCAAGGGGGTCCAGTGCTTAATGTTTTCTTTCTCTCCCTGTGTGTGCTTTATATCCCTCCACGCACATGGAAACAGTGCAAGGTTTTGCCGGTTTCTGGGCAACTGTTTCTAACACATGTGTGCCAAAGTGGGAGGTAAAGAGCCGCAAGTCTTTCAACTTCAGGACAAAGGGGCTGCAGATTGCAGAGGCTCAAGATCTCTCGCAGCTGTTGTGTGGCTTCCTTCTACCCAGCTGGAGCAGATTCCTTTTTTTAAAATTTGCAAACTGCAGCATTAAGAAATTGAGATCAGCCTGCTGCTGGATCAGGCCAGGGGCCCATCTACTCCAGCATCCTGTTCTCACAGTGGCCAGCAAACAGGATCCGAGCACAAGAGAAACTCTCTCCTCCTGCGGTTTCCAGCAACTGGTATTCAGGAGCACAGCTGCCTCCAGCTGTGTTGTGATTTATTCTGAATAAGGAAGAAGACCAGAGCTAAGGTTCAGCCAGGGCTCAGCACAGCAAAGCTCCACATCTGCTTTTCAGTGCCAGGACTCAACCCTGTAATAACGGGAAAAGGAGCCTCTGAGCATGGTCAGAATGTATTTCATCTGCTTTCAGCAACACTGAGTTACAGGGAACCAGGCAGAGGGCCTTCTCGGTGGTGGCACCCGCCCTGTGGAACGCCCTCCCACCAGATGTCAAAACAACTACCAGACTTTTAGAAGACATCTGAAAGCAGCCCTGTTTAGGGAAGCTTGTAATGTTTAATAGACTATTGTATTTTAATGTTCTGTTGAAGGCTGCCCAGAGTGACTGGGGAAACCCAGCCAGATGGGCGGGATATAAATAATAAATTATTATTACAGCCATACCTTGGGTTAAAAACGCTTCAGGTTGAGCGCTTTCAGGTTGCGTTCCGCGGGACCTGGAAGTAACGGAACGGATTACTTCCAGGTTTTGCCGCTGACGCATGCGCAGACGCTCAAAATGATGTCACGCACATGTGCAGAAGCTGCGAATCGGGACCCACACACGCACAGACACAAGTTGTGTTCTGCTCTGGATGTGAATGGGGCTCCAGAACAGATCCCATCAGCATCCAGGGGTACCACTGTATTATTATTATTATTATTATTATTGTTGTTGTTGTTGTCCGTCCGATTAATGTGAACAGGCTTATCATTGTAGGCATGCCTTAAGGACAGAGGTTGTGAGCCTGTTATCTTCCAGATGATGCTAGCTCTCCAACTCCCATAAGTCCTAGCCAATATGGCCAATGGACAGGGATTATTGGAGTCACAGCTTGAAGGCCCCGGGTTCCACCTGCTTTAAGGAAATACCTGGCAAGAGTCTTGGACTTTTCAAATGAAATGCTGGTAGTGTGAGGTAATCAGGTGATGCCTGATTTCACTGGAACATGAAACCAGCCAGAGCGCAGCAGGTACTGGGCATGGAAGGGGGTTGGACTGGATGAACCCTGGAGGCCCCTTACGACTGTATGATTCTAATAATTTTTTTTAATAATACAGTAAATCATGGGGAACTAGTGTAAATATATATATATATATAAACCAAAACAGCTACAAATAGAATACGAAGTCCTCTCTTAAAGGTAGTTCTTAACCCTTAGCACCCACAGAAGGGAGTAACCCCTCCCAGCATTCACCTGGGATCTTTCCTTTCTCCTCTCAGTCCCTGGACCCTAATACTGTAAAGATCCCGATGAGAGGATGCCAAAGAAGAAAGAGAAGAAAACGAAGAAGGGAGGGTGGAGAGAAAGAAAGAAAGAAAGAAAGAAAGAAAGAAAGAAAGAAAGAAAGAAAGAAAGAAAGAAAGAAAATAAAAAGAAGGCTACGGAGTATGTGACTGATTAAGACTGCATGTTTGTACTTGCAAGAGAGAGCTTCGTCTGTGCAATCAGTGAACAGAACAAACAGGCTTTCCAGACCTTCAGACCATGCAAGCAAGCAAGCAACGCAGCAGCATAAACAGCCTGTCCTGTTCTAGAGTCAATTTGCTGGATACCGAGTTGGCTGGGCCGGACTATTGCATACCCACAGACATTATGCAAATGGTAAAGTTACTTGTGCAACAGCTGGATTTGAATCTCCAGCTGTAGGGATTGTGATTGATGCAATAAGTCTCTGTACAACTCAGCCTCTACAGAGAGAGGTAGGAATATCAGGTCTTAGAGTCCTTCAAAAGACATCCTTTTTACTGAGCGTTCACAGTGACTTGTGCTCATGATGGTTATATGAGTGGTTATAGGTGATCCTTTCAGTACTGTTTTTGCCTGAAAGTTTGGGGGGCAGAACTACTGCTTTGATTCCAGTCTGTGTATGTCCTGCTAAAACCCCATCACTTTAAATGTTCAAGGGGTTTGTTTTGTTTTGTCCTGTTCTCGTTGCACTATATTGCAAGAGTGCCTCTCCAGGCGGCAAGAATGTGGTAAAACTGAGGGAGCATCACAGAACTAGTCGTAATAAAGCAGTGTGGACACTCCTGTATAAATCCACCACTGGTGCACTGTTACAGCATCAATGACAGGTTGCAGAATACAGCTGCAAAATTAAAACACCAGTCTGAAGGGGTCCCTAATGAATATGGAAGGCGGGGGGTGTCCAAATTCAGAATTTCATTTTTAAGCGATTGTGGCTCTGCCAATAAGCCAAACCAAGTTGTGTGTCAGCTGAAGAAACAGCTTTTCTCCCCCTTCCCCCTTAAAAGCAACAATCAAACACATTGTTTTGTGAAGAAGTAAAAGTAGTATTTACTTACATAATTTAGGTCTGGAACCAGCCAATTACAGTAGCAAAATGAAGGCAGGTTTATAACTACTATCTAAGTTGCAAACATGCAAAACATAAGTTCAAAAGTGGTGTCTGAACTGTGGGCCTAGTCTGGTTGTGTGGTGTGAGGCCCCCCTCCCCACTACTTCTTGTTCAATCTGTGGACCTCCACCACCCCTCTCTCATTTGACAGGGGACATGGGCTTGTGTTACCTGCTCAACCTTGATTTCTGCATGCAGAAGTGTTCGTGATGGAAATGGTTCATCAAACAGGGTTGGTGATTTCAAACTCAGGTGTGCAGCAAGGCCTCTCTGGGGCCAAAGGAAGAGAGGGGAGGGGAAGCTGGGTTGTCCAGTGTACAGTCAATTTGCTCTTCTTGAATACAACACAATCTGAGTATCTTCTGTGATGGTGTATTGAGGCCAAGGAGGAATTTCTTCATGGCTGAATAAACCAGGTTACTTATTGAAGGGGACAGATGGGTCATTCCTTGCCAAGAGGATGTAGAAACGAGAGGCAGACGAGAAAAAGAAATGCTGCATTTTCTGTATATATTTTTCATCTCCTTCTCCAAAGAACAGGGTAGTATTGGCCAGCCAGCTGATCTGATCCGTTGCCCAAAACGAAGGAAAAGTGATGTGTGGCTTAGTGGCAACATAGCTGGTTGACAACCCTCTATGGCTATTTGAATCAACTTCCTTTGTCCCTTAAAAGAGCTTTCCTATAACCAGACATTTAAAATACATTTGAAGCACATTACTTTCCCCCCAAAAAATCCTGGGATTCTTAATCTCTCACAAAGTTACAATTCCCAGCACCTTTAACCCAAACTACACTTCCCAGGATTCGGGGGGGGGGGGAGGGAGGAAGCTACGTGCTTTAAATTTACAGCGTGGGTATGACAAAAGTGGCTTGCCAGAGTATGACAGCTGTTTCTACAGAAAACCTTTGACATCCTTGGAGGGCCTTTAGAAGGCAGAACATCTGGGGAATCTTGGAACAATCACACAAGCTCCCTTTCCAGCCCTCCACCGCCTCTTTCCCCTTCCAATGTAAACAGAGAGGCTGTGGCCATTGTGCAGCATCTGTGCCACTCTGAAGACCCTGCAAACAGAGGAGCATCAGCACATATCCTGGTCATGTTCTTTCCACTTGTGCATGCAAACGTCCAAGATGCTGTTTCGAGAACTGGGCTGAGAGTTTTTTTTTGTCAGGGCCTGGGAGAAAACCACGGGTTGATAAAAGCCGTTTAAAAAAAAAATATTTTAAGGATAACTACCTAATCACGGGACGCGGGTGGTGCTGGGGGTTAAACCATAGAGCCTAGGACTTGCTGATCAGAAGGTCGGCGGTTTGGAGCCCCGTGACGGGGTGAGCTCCCGTTGCTCTGTCCCATAATGCTCCTGCCAACCTAGCAGTTCAAAAGCACGTCAAAGTGCAAGTAGATAAATAGGTAGCGCTCCAGCGGGAAGGTAAACAGCGTTTCCGTGCACTGCTCTGGCCAGAAGCGGCTTAGTCCTGCTGGCCACATGACCCGGAAGCTGTGCACCGGCTCCCTTGGCCAATAAAGCGAGATGAGCGCCGCAACCCCAGAGTCGGCCACGACTGGACCTAATGGTCAGGGGTCCCTTTACCTTTACTTTACTTAATCACAGGGCAGCAGGTGAATCAAGCTTAAAAGAAAAGTGCCGAAGGAAAAATAGTTTTCGCCGTAGGCAAGGTTGTGGGTTTTTCTCCCAATGCATGTACAAAAATCATGCAGGGTTCCAATGCTAAGTATCTCGGTGTGTTTATAAAGCTTGGGGATTTCCGTGAGTTCAAGCGTGTCTAAGCTACACGCTGCTATCTCCCTCTCCTCTGAGCCTGACACTTGATCTCAATGCTTTGCTGCCCCCCCCCTTTTTCTTTGGGCTGCGAATATGATAGGGGACGAGTGATGCAACACCTCTTGGCCTAGAAAGATAACTGTTTTCTGAAATCAGCTGAGCGGAATACTTCTCCGCCAGGCAAGGTCAAACGCCGCCACCCCCAGACTGTGTAGAAACGATTGCAGAGTGTCCCAGGAGCAGGCTGCTTGTGGCCAATTGTGCGGCAATTCCAGAACCTTCCTCTGACTGATACGTAGTGGGAAGTACGCGGTATAATAGGCAAAACTAGTTGTGATGTTGGCTGGCCTGTTCTCTTCAAATGCATTTGATTCCCTCAATCCTGAGACTAGACTTGAGGGATCAAGATTTCCTTAATTAATCTTCTGTTATGTCTGCAAAGGGATTCGCCATCCCACTTTTTATTTATTGAAATCGTTAATATTTATATACTGCTAGCCATAAAAAACACCACAGAAGTTTGCAACATTATGCATACAAAACACACAATTAAAAGCCATTATTATTATTATTATTAAATCAGAGATCTTATTGCCTTCCAACCTCCTTCCATGTTGTTTGGAAACTAGATTTTCAAATACAGATAGGTAGCCGTGTTGGTCTGCCATTGTCTAAACAAAAAAAATTTCCTTCCAGTAGCACCTTAAAGACCAACTAAGTTAGTTCTTGGTATGAGGTTTCGTGTGCATGCACACTTCTTCAGATACACAGTGTGTATCTGAAGAAGTGTGCATGCACACGAAAGCTCATACCAAGAACTAACTTAGTTGGTCTTTAAGGTGCTACTGGAAGGAAATTTTTTTGTTTAGATTTTCAAAATGATTCCCATTTTTATGCAAGGAACAGAACAGTGTTCTATCATTGCAATTCTCATTTTTTTTCCTCATATATGGTAGGGTGGGAAAGAGTCACAGTTTATGGGATTTGTTGCCCCTTGATTAGTCAGACACCTTCACTATACTTCTTCCAGCTCCTGCTAAAAAATAATTTTGTTGAAGAAAGCCTCCCCAGACATGTAAATTTCATAGGCCTTTTTGTATGTCTTTTATAAGGTATGTTTTTTTTAAAAAAATGCTGGTATTTTATTTGGGAATATATATTTTTTTAGGCAAAATCATTTTTCATCGGTATTTTTAATGTATATTTTATATAAACTGCTTCCAGGTTTTGATGATTAAATGGCATATCAATCTTGTTAATTAAATAAATATACAATCAGCTCAGCACCGGAAACGTCTGCCATGGGTGTGTGCATTTTGACGACGAATACTCAATGGTGAAGGAGAGATACTTTGCACACGGTCAGAGTAACTCTCTTCTTCCTAGACATAGTCTTCACATATTCCAGGGCTGAATTGATTGGAAACGGGATTGAAATATGCCCTTGATGAATCCTGACTAAAATAAAAGTATATTTCTCTTTCTTTTGTAGGCGAAGGGGATTTCTCCCTTTCCCTTTCTTGCTCTGTGGCAGCCATTTTTGGAAGCTGGCCTTGGTGCCCATTAGTTTGGTTGACATAGCAACCCCAGATAGCTTTATTAAGCATGACAGCAGCTGTATAATGGGCATTAGCTGCCTCCCCCCCCCTTTCTTTTCCAGCCAGCAACCTTTGCAGAAAGGCCACAGTGATGATGACGATGAGTGACCCCTTTGAAAGGCCCGATTTGGGCATGCTGTCAAGTGTTAGGAAACAGAATCGCTGCTTGTGAGGTAATACTCCGTGTCAGAACAGTAGGCCTCTTGTTCAAAGCCTTTGGCAGTTCCCAGCACCTTTCCAAAGCATTAATGAATTCCGGATCCTAACGAGGATCCAGGGGAGTAGAATCATAGAATTCTAGAGTTGGAATCGACTCCCCAGAGTCATCTAGCCCAACCCCCTGCAATGCAGGAATCTTCTGTGCAGCATGGGACTCGAACCCATGAACTTGAGATTAAGAGTGTCGTGCTCTACAGACTGAGCAACAAGCATAATAAAACATTACTTTTTTAAAAAAAACAACAACACTTCCCTATACAGGGCTGCCTTCAGATGTCTTCTAAGAATTGTAGTTACTTATCTCCTTGGCTCAGGGGTCGCATAACTCCATAGCCTCCAACATTTCTCTGATGAAAACAGGGAGACCCTAAGGCAGGCATGTACAAAGTCCGTTTTGGGGGGCCTAATCCGCCCCCCCTGGACAGTTTTATCTGGCTCCTGTGGCAGTTTATTGATTGGGGTCAAATCTTTAAAAAAGGTTCAACAACTTCAATCCTGAAAAAAGCTCAAGAACTTTGGTCGGCCCTCATGCATGTTCACTTCATCCAATCTGGCCCTCTTTGAAAAAAGTTTGGGCACCCCTGCCCTAAGGAAAAGCGGGACATTCCGGCATCAAATCAGAAACCGGGACAGCTTCTGTAAATCCCGGACTGTCCCTGGAAAATAGGGACACTTGAAGGATCTGAAATAAAACTGAGCAGAGAAATTACGGTAGGTTAAAATCAGTGCTTTTTTCTTGCGGGTACCGAAGGGTACTGTCAGGACTGCCGCTAGGTCCCAGCTCACAGAGGACCAACGCCCAGTGGATGTTATATACAAAAGTCTTTATTAAAGTTTAGTTTCCATTTCCAAGCTCGGGGCGCGCAGACCCACGTCTTGACGCTAGACCGGCTAAGTCCCCTCTGACTCACTGCTCCACCCACACCAGTTTAAGATTCTAGCCCGGCTCCACCTCTTGCGCTGCTCTTTCCTGCGCTGGGTCCTTCTGCCCTCTGGGGTTCCCTCCTTCCTGGACTCCTCTGACGCTGAGCCTCCTGAGTCTTGCCCCTCCCTCCGGTGGGCTTTAGGACCTGGCTCCCTTCCCGGGCTCCCCGCTGTGCCGCCCTTCGGTACATTTGAACTTGGCGCGCGCGCCCAGCCGGTGACTTTCCTTCTGACCGTTTCCCCGCTTCCTGATGTGGGTGTTGCCAAACCTGACTCCTCTCCTCCCTCTGGTGGTGAGGACACTGGTCCCGACTCCTGGGACTCCCCCTCCCCACTGCGCTCTGGTGGAGACGCTGGTCCTGATCTCCAGCTGCTGCTCAGGGATTCCCCGCTGGCCCCTTCCTCCTGGGGCTTCCCCCCTGGACCCCCCTTCGCTCTGGCCACCGGCGCTCCCTTCTGTGAGTCCTCCGATTCGCTGGAGAGGCTTGTGGAGTAACTCTTTCCACTGTCACTGCCTCCACCCCCCTCGGACTCCTCCTCCTCACTCTCCATTTGCTCCCCCTCCTGTGTCTCTCCTTCTGAACCCCTGACATCCATCCCCCCCTCGAAGCCCCCCTTCCCCCCTCCCCCTCGTCAGGTGCGGGTTCCGGGTGCTCCAGTGTTGTGGGGATGAGTTCAGGATACAGTTCGTCCCCCGAGGCGTGCAGCCATCGAGATAAGTCCGGGAAGTCCTCCATGGGCTCGTCGACGGCGATTTCCTCCGCTTCCATCTCCTGGGCGGTGTGTTCGAAATCTGAAGCCGCCCCCAAATCACCCAAGACCCCCTCTCCCCCTGTCGCCTGAGGTGACGCCACTTCCCAGGGTCCCTTCGGCATGTCTCTGCGCCAGCCCACTTCGGGTTGGTCCTCCCACCAATAAGATCCCCCCGTGCCAAAACCTGAGAGTGATCCCTCTGGGGAACTGCCTCCCAGAGTCGATTCCTCAGCTGAAGAGAAACCCCAGAAAGTGCTGGCTGAGAGTGTGGGTGTGAACAGACAGTCGTCAAAAAAGCCCGCCGGCATGGGCTTGTGCGGGAAAAGTGTATGGAATTCTTCCTTGAGCAACTGCTCCTCCAATGCGTAATCCGGCACCCACCTGTTGGCGCTGGCCGGGGTGTCCTCTGTGGCGAGAAGATATTCAATCCCGTCCTCCCCCCACCCTGAGTCTAAAATCTCAGTGGCTTCGTTGAGTGGCCCCCTCCTCGGCGACCCCCCCTTTTTGGGCGCTTCCCTGAGCGGGTCTGGCGCTGTCCCTGGTGCCTGAAACCTGTGGGGCTCTTTGTAGGGTGTGAGCACTGATCTATGAAAGACCGGGTGCATTCTGGACCCCTCCGGGAGTGTTAACCGGAAGGCCACTGGGTTGATCTGCGCCTCTACTTGGTAAGGCCCTAGCTGCTTGTGCCCGAGCTTCTTCTTGGCCAACGATCTGGCCGGAACTGCCTGGGCTGCTAACCAGACCCAGTCTCCTACCCGGATGTCTTCCCCAACCCTCCTGTGTCGGTCTGCCTGCACTTTGTAAGCCTGTTTCGCCATCTCTAACTGCCTCCTGAGCTGCTCGTGGATCTCCTGCAACTCCGCTGCCACGGCCTCTGCTCCCTGCGGCTCCCCCTCCCTCACTTTCTCTAAACCCGGGAAGGTTCTGGGATGCCGCCCATTGTTGGCGAAAAACGGTGTCACCCCCGTGGACACGTGTTTCGTGTTGTTGTAGGCAAACTCGGCTAGCGGTAGGTAGTCCACCCAGGTCGAGGGCTGCTGGTTCGCGTAGCATCTCAGGTACTGCTGCATGATGGCGTTGACTCTCTCCGCCTGTCCGTTAGTCTGCGGGTGTCGCGCCGACGCCAGGCTGACCTTGACGTTCAGGAAACCCATCAGCTTTTGCCAGAAGTTGGATATGAACTGGCGCCCCCTGTCGGACAGGATGGACCGTGGTAGGCCGTGCACCTTGAACACGTGGTCTATAAACAGCTTGGCGGTCTGCTCGGCTGTGGCCACCTTCGCGCAAGGAATGAAGTGGGCCATCTTGGTGAACAAGTCTACTACCACGAGTACTGCCGTCTTGCCTCTCGAGCTGGGCAGATCCGTGACAAAGTCCAGGGCCACCCTCTCCCACGGCTCGAACGGTGTCTGTAGCGGTTCCAACAGGCCCGCCGGCGGCTGGTGTACTAGTTTGGCCCTTTGGCAGGTGTCGCACCTCCTGACGTATTCCGCGACATCCCCCCTCATCTTGGGCCACCAAAAGTCTCTGGCTACTAGGTCCACCGTCTTCTCCTTGCCGAAGTGTCCCGCGCTGGGCGCGTCGTGCAGCTGTTGCAGGACCCTCGCGCGGAGGTTGTCTCCCGGCACGTAGAGGGCTCCTTTGCGGATGAGCAGGCCGTCGCGTATTTGGAAGTCGTCGTCCCTCGCCATGCCGCTACGCACCTCCTCCATCTTCGCTCGCGCGAAGGAGTCCGTCTGCAGCGCGCGACGCACCGCGTCCAGGTCCACCGTGGCTGACGCGCATGCCCACGCCTTTGGTGCGAAAATACGCTTGGCTGCCGCCGGCGCCTCTTCTTCGAGATACTGCGGTTTCCTGGACAGCACGTCCGCCATGATGTTGTTGTTTCCCGGGATGTATTCTATTCTGAAGTCGAAATCTGCAAAGAATTCCGCCCAGCGGATGTGTCTCTGGTTCAGGAACCTCGCCGTGCGCCAGTACTCCAAGTTCTTATGGTCCGTACGGACCTGCACCGTGTGTTTGGCCCCGACGAGGAAATGCCGCCACGCCTTGAAGGCTGCATGTATGGCCAGTAACTCCCTGTCCCAGATGGTGTAGTTCTGCTCCGACTTGCTGAGTTTCCTGGAGTAGAAAGCGCACGGCCTCCAGTCCCCCTGGTGGTCTTGCTGCAACAGGACGGCCCCCACGGCCCTGTCTGACGCGTCCGTCTCCACTCTCATGGGCCTGCTGGGGTTCACGTGTAGCAGGTGTTCCTCGGACGCGAAGAGGTGCTTGAGCTTCCAAAAGGACTGCTCTGCCTGCTCCGTCCAGATGAACTTCTTCTTCTTGGAACTGAGGGTGTCAGTGATGGCCGCTGTCTGCATGGCGAAACCTTTGATGAACTTGCGATAAAAGTTGGCAAAGCCGACAAACCTCTGGACTTCCTTTCGATTGCGTGGTCTCTTCCAGTCCAGCACTGCCCGTACCTTGGTACTGTCCATGGCGAGTCCCTCGTCGGACAGTTTGTAGCCCAGGAAGTCCACCTCCATCTTGTCGAACTGGCACTTCTCCAGCTTGGCGTAAAGCCTGTGCTCCCGCAGCCGCTGCAGTACTTCCCTGACATCTCTCTCGTGAGCCTCCGGCGACTCCGAGAAGATGAGGATGTCGTCCAGGAAGCAGACGCACTTCTTGTAGAGAAGACCCGCCAAGACATGATGCATGAATGCTTGAAAACAGTGGGAGCCATTTTGTAATCCAAAAGGCATAACTCTATATTCATAGGTGCCCAGCGGCGTAAACATGGCCATCTTCCACTCGTCACCCTCCCTCACTCGTATGAGATTGTACGCTCCACGTAGATCCAACTTGGTAAAGATGCGCCCCTTCCGCACCGTCGCCAGCAGGTCATCGATCTTGGGCATGGGGAAGGCTGAGGGCTTGGTTTTCGCATTTAAGACGCGGTAATCAACTACAAGCCTCTTTTGGGGCGTGTCCCGCTTCTTTACAAAGAATACAGGGCTGCCCCCCACCGCCTTGGACTCTCGGATGAATCCCCGCTTCAAGTTGTGATCTATGAACTCCCTGAGCTCCTGCAATTCATCCTCAGACATGGAATACAGCTTCCCCGTCGGGAGCGTCGCCCCCAGCAGGAGGTCAATCTTGCAGTCGTAGGGTCTGTGGGGAGGCAGCTTGTCCGCTTCTTTCTCGCAGAAGACCTCCAAAAACTCTTTGTACTTGTTAGGTACCGCTTGCAACATGCCCAAGTTCAGCTGTGGTCCATCCTCGTGCCCCTCATCGTCCAAGTCAGCCAGGATGCAGTGTTTTGCGCAGTAGGAGGAGCCGAAGGTCAGTTGCCGCTGGTACCAAGCTAATGCCGGGCTGTGCCTATCCAGCCAACTCATGCCCAACACAATGGGCGTGTCTGACAGGCGGGTGACGTTGAAGCTGATGACTTCGCTGTGATTACCAATGCGCATCACCATTGGCGGCGTCTGCTGCAGCACTTGCCCTCCCAGTAGCTCCCTGCCGTCCACCGTGACGACGTTCAGAGGTACCGTCGCTGGCAGAAGGGCTATGCCATGTTGCTGGATGAACTCCATGCCTATAAAATCTGCATTGCTCCCAGAGTCAATCGTAATGGGGATTTCCACAGTGAGCCCATTGGGAAGTTGAAGGGATGCGGTGAGCTGCACTACTGGTTTGGGTGGGAGGGGGTCTGTGGGCTGTAACATTACTGGGGATTGCTTCACTGACTTGTCTGGCTGGCCCCCAGTGACTCCATTTCCAGCCAGACAGTGGAGTTTTCCTGCTGTGATTCACTCTGCTGAACTGCTTCTGTTACTGTCGCTGCGGCTGCAGTGTGCTTGTGAAACCGCTGGGGACACTCTTTCGCCATGTGCTGAGCACTGTCGCTGATGTAGCACTTCCTGGTCCCTCTAGGAGGCTTCATTTTGACTGCTCCCGGCGTTAGGGCTCCGGCTGTGGACTGAGCCTTAGCACCACCTATCTCCATCGGCTCCTCTCCTCCTCCCAGCGGAGGCATGGATCGGGCGCGCGCCGCTTCCTTGGGAAAGGGGGGTGGTGCTTTCGTTGGCGTGCGGCCCCAATGCACTTCCTCTTTGTCCCAAGAGCGTCCTTCCAGCCTAACCCCAATGGTGAGTGCCCTCTCCACAATGTCCTTGGTGGTTTGGGGTCTCTCCCCCCTTGCAATTTCGTCTTTCACAGCTCCGTTCAGCCCCTCCCAGAACAGATCTCTGACGGCAGGCGATTCTCTCTCCCACCCCAATGCGTTCACCAATGCGAAAAAACGTGAATGATATTGCCTTACAGTGGCTCTACCTTGTCTTAGTCCGTGAATCTGTTTCCTAGCGATATCCACATCAATCTCAGACAAAAAACACGCATCCATCACTTTAAGGAAGGCACCCGCATCTTGGAGGGCTGGATCCTTATCTCTCCAGAGATTGCGCAGCCACGTTTTCGCCTCTCCCCGTAAATGCGAAACAATAAATCCCACTCTTTCTTCCTCATTTTTAAAGTCCTTGTCAAGCAGCTGCAGTGCATATAGTACATCTGCTCTGAAGTTAGGATACTCCTGCAGGTCCCCATTGAAGTGAGACACAAGGCTCCCTCCTCTGTTCCCCAGCCCAATCCCTTCTGGTCTGGTGGCCGGTAGCCTCTGTGTAGTTAGCACTTCTAACCTGGTTCGCAGATCCTGGCAGGCAGCAGCTGCTTCCTGTTCCTTCTTTCTGGACGCCAAAATTTCTGCGTTCAGCTGTGTCACTGCGTTTTGCAGACTCGCTATCTTCTCTTCGGTAGTCATTTCCCTGGTTTTCGTGAGCTCGCGAAGCACCAATCTTCACCCCTCGCTGCTTTCCCACACTCCACGAGGTTTTAAAATTGGTGGAAAACGGAGAGAGGGGACTTACTGTCAGGACTGCCGCTAGGTCCCAGCTCACAGAGGACCAACGCCCAGTGGATGTTATATACAAAAGTCTTTATTAAAGTTTAGTTTCCATTTCCAAGCTCGGGGCGCGCAGACCCACGTCTTGACGCTAGACCGGCTAAGTCCCCTCTGACTCACTGCTCCACCCACACCAGTTTAAGATTCTAGCCCGGCTCCACCTCTTGCGCTGCTCTTTCCTGCGCTGGGTCCTTCTGCCCTCTGGGGTTCCCTCCTTCCTGGACTCCTCTGACGCTGAGCCTCCTGAGTCTTGCCCCTCCCTCCGGTGGGCTTTAGGACCTGGCTCCCTTCCCGGGCTCCCCGCTGTGCCGCCCTCCTGTACATTTGAACTTGGCGCGCGCGCCCAGCCGGTGACTTTCCTTCTGACCGTTTCCCCGCTTCCTGATGTGGGTGTTGCCAAACCTGACTCCTCTCCTCCCTCTGGTGGTGAGGACACTGGTCCCGACTCCTGGGACTCCCCCTCCCCACTGCGCTCTGGTGGAGACGCTGGTCCTGATCTCCAGCTGCTGCTCAGGGATTCCCCGCTGGCCCCTTCCTCCTGGGGCTTCCCCCCTGGACCCCCCTTCGCTCTGGCCACCGGCGCTCCCTTCTGTGAGTCCTCCGATTCGCTAGAGAGGCTTGTGGAATAACTCTGGCCACTGTCACTGCCTGCGCCCCCCTCGTACTCCTCCTCCTCACTCTCCATTTGCTCCCCCTCCTGTGTCTCTCCTTCTGAACCCCTGACAGCTACGCTTTTATTTTGGGAACATTCTGAATTCCGCGACCAACCAAATTGTTATGAAAGAGTGAGCAAGCTTTTCAGATCAGTAGTGCTTTTTCTGGGTGAGTGTTAAGCAGAGGAGGAAGGGTAGATTTTAAGAATCAAGAGGGCTTAGTAACTGAAGCCACAGCGACCACATGAACACTGCACATCTAAAGCGCTCTGAGATCGCTTTAAACAGTCAGGATTCTCGCCCCCGCCCCCCAATAATTCTGGGAGTTGCAGTTTGTGAAGGGTGCTGCTGAGAGCTGTTAGGGAAGACCCCTATTCCCCTCCCAGATCTACAATTCCCAGAGTAGCTGAATAACCAATCTTAAGTTGCCATCTTGACAGGCAACTTTGAGAGCTGCAATTCTGAAGGGAATCGGGGTCTCTTAACAACCTTCAGCACTCTTCACAAACCAAAGCTCCCAGAATTATTTGGAGGAAACTGCGACTCTTTAAAGAGGTACCATAGTGCTTTAAAGGCCTGGTGTGAATGTGGCCAGCATCTGCATTTCTCAAAAAATCAATCAATCAATCAATCAATCAATCAATCAATAAATAAATATTTATTTATTTATTTATTTAGCTAGCTAGCAACTCTTTCCAGCATACGGCAAGATCTCTTTTATAGGGCTACCATACGTCTGGACATTACCAGGATTTCAAAGGCAGAATTGACGTCCGGGGGAATTTCTAAAAGGTGGCACTTTGATCTTTGGCAATTCAGTTGTCTAAAAATATTTTTTTTGGGGGGGGGGGTCCTTCCAAAAAAAATTTGGGGTGGACTGGTTTTTACTTTTTGAAATATGGCAACCCTGGCGCTGTGGTCTGAATCACAGAGCCTAGGACTTGCCGATCAGAAGGTTGGCAGTTTGAACGCCCGCGACGGAGTGAGCTCCCGTTGCTCGGTCCCTGCTCCTGCCAACCTAGCAGTTCGAAAGCACGTCAAAGTGCAAGCAGATAAATAGGTACCGCTCCGGCGGGAAGGTAAACAGCGTTTCTGTGCGCTGCTCTGGTTTGCCAGAAGTGGCTAAGTCATGCTGGCCACATGACCTGGAAGCTGTACGCCGGCTCCCTCAGCCAGTAGAGTGAGATGAGCGCCGCAACCCCAGAGTCGTCCGTGACTGGATCTAATAAAAGATACCTTTATCTTTTATTAGTCACTTTCTGCTTCCTAGGAAAAGGGAAATCTGTGGTGATACTGATTTTCCAAAAAAAAGGGGGGAGGGGGAGTGGAGCTAATTAAAGGGTGAGTCTAAGAATCTGCCATTTTTGAAGCAAGTGTTCAGTTAAATAGCACAGAAACCCCTGGACGGGAAGCTTGAAGTGGTATGGTACTGTCCCTCCATCCTATCCTGTGTTAAGTGATTTCAGGCTGGCAGATTAGCCAATATGCCACTCCTGAACCACTGCAAACACCCACAGGACTGCAGGATCCTTTAGCGCCTCTTCCATTCACCTCTTTATAAATAGGGGACGAACCACACATGCAAATGAATCCTGTAGATGATGTTCCTTTGCTGGGAATGTGCACACATTGCCCTGGTCTATATATCAGTGATGCTGCCAAGCTGCTACTCATGAACGAGGGGGACATCGCAACAGTGCTATTGCTGATTATCTATCCCTGGCAGATGCATGCATGTTCAGCTGGATCAAAGCATCAGTTTCTCAGATTCCACTGATTTGAATTGCTGACAGGTCAGTTGTGGGAAGCATGCCTGGCTTGCAAGAGGCCCCCCAGGTGTGATATTTGGCATCTCAAGGTGGAACTGGATCAATTGCCTACACACAGCATCTTCCTTCAACCCAAATCCTCTGTGCTTTTCTCTTTCTATGGGCTGTGCTGTTATTCACATCCAGCCGAAGGCAGATAAAGTAACAATTCTCTTAACGGCAAATGGGCATCTTTTGCAAAGTACTGGAATACGAAAGGGGGAGGGGAGATAAAAGAATGCATTCGGGGACCAGGTGGATTAGTTATTTATAATAACCTAACAACTGTGTTTTGATGCAATATAAATATTCCTCCATGTTTGCCCTTTCTGGAATGCACCCCATGGTTCCACGTCCATGTTTAAAACGATATTCCAACCCCATATAATTGCCGTGGAACGCACTCCCGAGAGGTGTGGATGTGCTGGCAGGCGCATAAGCCCTATGTGTGGATCAGAACAAAGGTGAAAAGCCCCACGCCTTTGCAAAGCCACACGGCATGTGCCCCCTGGCACGCTCCCTACCCCTCATCTCCAGCATATGGTATTTGAGAGGCATGTTGTCTCTGGAGCTGGAGGTAATATTGCCATCATGACGAATAGCCATGGGCAGCCTTCTCCTCTGAGGATAAGGATGGAAAAGGGATTGTGCAATCCAAATCATTTTTATGAGCGCTCCGGGAAATCGCCATAAGGTTTGGAACCGTTTTGTGAGTTACCAGTGTTTGTGCTTAAAAGAGGAGCCTAGATCACACAGAAAGGACATACAGTCGTACCTTGGAGGTCAAACGGAATCCGTTCCGGAAGTCTATTCGACTTCCAAAATGTTCGGAAACCAAAGCACGGCTTCAGATTGGCTGCAGGAAGCTCCTGCAGCCAATCGGAAGCCCCATCAGACATTTGGGTTCCAAAAAACGTTCGCAAACCGGAACACTCACTTTCGGGTTTGCGGTGTTCGGGAGCCAAAACGTCCAAGTACCAAGGCGTTCAGGATCGATTTAAGGTGTATAATATGAAGTGAAAGCTTGCAGCAGCGGCCAACTTTCACATTGCAGGAATGGCCTACTTGGTACCGTTTACATTGCTGACTCCATCATGACCATGCAGGGACATTGGAAGCTGGAGCCCAGCCAAGCCTTGAGGACAGCAAGTTGGCTAGCCCTGATTTATCTAATTATTTAGGCTGCTAGCCTCAGCTCTGAACACCTACGTTGCCTTTTCAGACATGCACGAGGAGCATGTAGCCTTCCAAATACTGCTAGCCTCCAATTCTCATAGCCCTTGGCCATTGAGTCCAACAGCATCTGGAGGGCCAAAGCTTGCTTTTAATATCTGCACTTCACCATCAAGCAAAACATTTCCTCTCAAACGCTCTGCAGGTATTCCACCATATTCAAATAAAAGACAACACCACAGTCAGGGCTTTAAAAAAAACAAATTCTAATGGAAACAAATGCTTCTCCCATTCCCACAGTTTTTATATTAAACACACCGGCTCTCCGCACAAGAGCCGAGAGCCCTATTTTCATCACGCAAGCGGGAACTGCGAAGGAAGGAAGGACGTCCCGGGGGGAAAGTTCTTAACTCTTCAGTTTCAGGTCCAAGGGCTTCAGGAAGTGTGGCAAAGGCAGGTCATCCAGCGCCTCTGGGAACTGATCTGGCGTAATGGTCCCGATTAAGACTTGCATGGAACTCACAAAGAGGGAGGGAGGCGCTAAGCCCGCCAGCCACTGGAACCTGGGCTTCCCCAGCAGGTCCTGCCATTGCTCAGAGTCCTGCAGCAGCTGCTCCTTCATGGCACAGTGGGAGCCCTGAGGCACAAAGAGGAACAGGGAGTCCAGGAGGAGCAGCTTGGTGCGCAGGTTCGAGGCCGGGCTCTCCCAGATCTGCTGCAGGAGGAGGTCCAAGGGCGTGTTCCCCGTGCAGTCCACAAGGCAGGGTGAGGCCCCGTGGCCCAGCAGCAGGAGCAAACACTCAGGCCTCACCAGCTCGCAAGCCACATGGAGGGCGGTCTTGCCTCCTTCCACTCGGCTGCACCCTCTGCGGTCCAAATAGCTGGCCCGGTCGCTGGCCGGGAAGTCTCTGATGGCCTTCAGGATCTCCAGAAGGATGTGGACACGGTTGTAGCGCACAGCCATGGCCAGGTGAGGAGCGGAGGAATGGCAGCAGCTGAAGTGAAGGCTGGGGATAGCCAGGGCACTCTGAGGGAAGTTGCTCAGCAGGTAGCGGGCGTAAGGCTGGTGGTTATGCACCAGGGCGTAGAGGAGGGCCTCGGAAGGGGAGTAGGTGCTGACTTTGCCCCCTTCCTGCCAGTGGAAGGCCTCCATGCGCCTCATGTCCTCCAACAGCCACACGGGCAGCTGGTCCCTCACCGCTTGGTAGAAGGCAAAGGAGGACTTCTTGCATTGCTTCTGGGACTGGGAGCTGTGGCTGCTGTAGCTGCTCAGCCATTTGATGTTCCAGGGCATCGCTGGGGGGGGGGCGCGTCAAGGAAGGTGGCTTCCCAATGGTCTACCAAGCCGTTTCTTCATGAAGGCCCAAGAGAGGTGAGAATGCTGGGAAAGGAAGAAGCACAATGATTAGGACACACAAGCACACTGCTGCCCACTCAGACGTTGCCCCTCTGAGCCCATTGTACAATTCTTATCAGAGGGTGCTCTTCGACACAAAAGTTGTGCATGCACACAAAGGCCACCGGTCATGGATGATGGGAATTCCAGCCCAACAACACCTGAAATGCGCCACTTTGGCTATTCCCAATTTAATGTGTGTTTTACTTCACCACCACCCCCCCCCCGGCAATCTTGCAAAGCTAACTGCAGCTTGGGGAACAGGGCAATTTGGACCAGGAAAACATCATGGGTGTGGGTGTCAAAACACCTTAATTCCCCAGTGCTATAGTTCTGTTCAAATTCAGACCCCCACGCCCAGCTGCATTAAAATAAAGACAGATTGATGCTGCTCAGTTTTTTATGAACTTTTTTTTTTTAAATAGCAGGAGATCAACCACAGAGCTCTCCCATAATGTGTTGTTTGGACCTTATAACATGCGCTGGTTATCTCCCGCTTGGACTACTGCAATGCGCTCTACGTGGGGCTACTTTTGAAGGTGACTCGGAAACTACAGCTAATCCAGAACGTGGCTGCCAGGCTGGTGACTGGGAGTGGCCTCCGAGAACATATAACACCGGTCCTGAAGGATCTATACTGGCTCCCAGTACATTTCCAAGCACAATTCAAAGTGTTGGTGTTGACAGAACCTTTAGAAGACATCTGCAGGCAGCCCTCTATAGGGAAGCTGTTAATGTTTGATGTTTCATTATGCTTTTATATTTGTTGGAAGCCACCCAGAGTGGCTGGGGCAACCTAGGCAGATGGGCGGGATACAAATAAAAAATATTATAACTAACACTAAGTCCCCCCTCCCCACTGAGTGTACAGTAATGGTATTTATTCATGTGCTTTCATCAAGCAACTCTTGTGTAGTTCAGAAACACGCGTTCTCAAAATACCTGTACAGTACCCAATCCGTATGGCCAAGCCAAAGGCACCTTCAACTCCAAAAGAAGGCTTTCTGAGAGCAAAAGTGGTTTACCAAGGGTTTACCAGTGAGTTTGCAGGACTATAGAAAGCTGCCAGACCATTCGTCCACCTGGCTAAGTAGATCAGACAATACTGAGCTAGATGGACCAAGGATTTCACACGGCCAAAGGCAGCTCCCTATGTTCCTTCCAGCACCACCCAGCATGGAGCAGTGTTGTTGTAACTAAGTTTTAACTAGCCTTTATTGGCATAAGTTAAAACAGTAAAATCATAAAACCATGCAAAGTCATCCAAATACATTGATAATTCAAACACATACAATAAAAAGACTAGATAACCACCATTAAATAAATCAGGCAACTTTAGATTTAGCTTTAGAAATCTCGGCTAAGTATCACGAGACTATCTTGATAGTTTCGGGAGTATCATCCCTCAATAAATATTGGATTACAGACTCTCTGCAAATTGATATTTTGAGCTGTAAGGGAGTCACTAGGAGATTTCTGATGGGTGTTGAGAAGAGGGCAACCCAAAATTATGTGGTGTATTGTATCTGGTGTTTTCTCATTACAGGAACAAAATCTGTTCTGGGAGAGGATTTTTTTTGAAACCTTCCAAACAATATAGATGAGGGGAATGCATTTAGACAAGCTAGCATAAAAGCTCTGCCATGTGATGGAGTCTCTAAATCAGGCATAGGCAAACTCCGGCCCTCCAGATGTTTGGGACTACAATTCCCATCATCCCTAGCTAACAGGACCACTGGTCAGGGATGGTGGAAATTGTAGTCCCAAACATCTGGAGGGCTGGAGCTTGCCTATGCCTGCTCTAAATTATAAAAGTAATTAAGCATCACTCTATGGCGGGGCTGCAATCCTAGGTAGACGTGGCACAGTGGTTAGAGTGCTGGACTAGAACCTGGGAGACGAGGGTTTAAATCCCCACCCAGCTGTGAACTTCACTTGGCCACCTTGGGCCAGTTGCTCTCAGTCTATCCTACCTCACAGGGTTGTTGTGGGGGTTCAATGAGGAAAGAGGAGAACCATGCATATGCCAGCTTGAACTCAATGGACAAAAAGGTGGGATATAAATTCAAAATTAAATAATTACAGGGGTTTTTTAATGTTGATGTCCAGAGAGCCTTCTCTTTCCCTCTACTAACTCCTCAACCTTCCTTCCCACCTCCCACATCACAATGGACTTTTAATTGTATGCTATTTTTTTTATTAAATTTGTAAGCCGCCCTCCATCTGAAGATCACAGGACTTGTGCATCCCACCAAACCCTCTGGCTGATTTAGCCACTGTCTGCAATGTCCTCCTTTCTGCAGCAGAATCTTAAGCAGCTCTAGATAATAATTGCCTAAACCCCCAACAAAGTCTGCAAGGACACTTCTCCCCTCATCCTTTCACCTCTTGTGCCTCCTAATTTTCAGCACAACAGTTAGCAATTAACTTTCCTCTCCTCCCCCCACTACCCCATGTCCCTTTAAAATAAATAAATAATAAAACGGGGAGGGAAGAGCTGGTTGAACAAACAGGGCAGCTTAAATCTGGTCCGGACTGCAAACAACTTCCATTAAGGCAGGTGAAACTGAAAACTGCAAAGTTAGCTTTTACCGGACACCAGGAATCTAAACAACTTGTAGGCAAAGATCTGTTCAGGGCCATTGCCCTTGAGGTTTCCTAGGATAGGATAAGGAATATTACCCCCCCCCCCCAAAAAAAAGACACAGGACATGTATTTTGATTTAACTAACAAAGCTATCTATGGTCACATTCACACCACCCATTTAAAGCACTGTGATACCACTTCAAATCACCATGGTTTCCCCTGAATAATTTGGGGAGCTGTAGCTTGTGAAAGGTGTTGAGAAATGTTAGGAAATAAGAGTGGTTTAACAGTGAGTCCTTCTTCCCAGGGAACGATGGGAATTGTAGCACCTATAACAAACTACAGCTCCCAGAGTTCTTTGGGGGAAGCCAAGACTGTTCCAAGTGCTATATGTGTAAATGTGATCGACGTCAACTTCATTGACTGGAAGTTCCTGGTATAACAGAATGAAGAGCATGCCTTGCAACATCCTTAGATTGCGCCAAACTCTATTGAGCAGGCATTTATCATTAATGGGCACAAAAAATAGTGGGAGGAGATCAGTTTGCTTTGACCCCCAAAGAGGCAAAAGATAAGTTATGAAATTCAAAGCTTGAGGCATAAACAGCACGTCAAAGACTGAATGAGAATTACAACTGAAGCTCTCAGAACGATATGAGCTTCAGAACCACAGTTCTTGACATGGTGAAGCAAATTGGCGGAAGGGCTGTGGCTCAGCGGCAGAACATGCATGCAAAATAGTCTTGGGTTCAATCCCCAGTATCTCCAGGTCAGATTGGAAATGTCTGAAAGCTAGAGAGCTGCTACCAGGCAGTGTGTAGACAACAGATGAGCTGGATTGTCTGCCTCCGAACCAGTGTAAGCAATACTGAGCTAGATAAACCAATGTTTTAATTTGGACTCTTCCTTCCTTGGGAGTTTTTTAAAGCAGAGATTGGATGGCCATCTGTCGTGGAGGCTTCAGTTTATATTCCTGCTTAGCAGGAGCTTGGACTTGAAGAAGAGTTTGGATTTGATATCCCGCTTTATCACTACCCGAAGGAGTCTCCAAGCAGCTAACAATCTCCTTTCCCTTCCTCCCCCACAACAAACACTCTGTGAGGTGAGTGAGGCTGAGAGACTTCAAAGAAGTGTGACTAGCTCAAGGTCACCCAGCAGCTGCATGTGGAGGAGCGGGGAAGCGAACCCGGTTCCCCAGATTACGAGTCCACCGCTCTTCACCACTACACCACACTGGTTGGTGACTCTTGGCATCCCAACTCTACAATTCTATGGTATAAAGCAGCTTCATTTGCTCCTCTTTCTTTGTGGAACCTCAATGGGCTGCTCCAGCTCCATGCATCCGAAACCCAGAATTTGTGCAGATTTAAAATTCAGAAAGGTAGCAATCTACAAATCTTCCCTACGCTCCCTCTGCACTCCCAGATTCCCAATCAGTATAACACATGCAGTAATGCGACTTCCCATTTATTTATTTTCTTCCTTTTAGCAACTCTTGGCAACAACCCAGTGCTCTCCCAATGTATTGGCTTGCTCTGTGTGTGTGTGTGTGTGTGTATGTGTGTGTGCAGGAGATGATGCCCAAGTTTGTGGAGTGAGTGCAGGGGTGGAGGGAGGCTCCCTGGAAGGCAACTTTTAAAAATATATTTATTTATTATTGAATTTATATCCCACCTTTTTGTCCATTGAGCTCAAGGTGCCATATCCATGGTTCTCCTCATTTAAACCCCAACAACAACCCTGTGAGGTAGGCTCGAATGACCACTGGCGACAACCGTTTGGAAAAGGGCTGCCTTATGGGCTTTGGAGCTCGTGGGTTTCCCAAGCACCTAATGGGGCAAAAGTTGTTGCTTTTTGGAAGGATATTCTCCTTTCTGGCATCTTTTGAGCCCAGCTCAGGAGGATTATCAAAGCACGCTGTTGTCACTGCTGCGTCTCTCTCTTCCTATAGATACCCCTGAGATGAGGGAACTCTGCCAGCCAACTCAGAAACACAGTTTTCTGTCATACTGGCGCTTGCTGAGAAGTTGAAAGATACTCACTTCCTGGCTCAGAGAAGCTTGCTATGAAACAACTGAGACCGTCACCTTGGTCGTTGGTCGGAAGGGACAAACTATGAAGCGGTGTCACAGTGAATCAGCTGGCAGGCCTGTGACAGGAGCCTCAGTTCACATGACCAAGCTGGCGTCCCTGAGAACCCCAGTTGAGTGTAGCAATGCAAAAATACAGTGTGCAGTGAGCTGGGTGTGCGACTGCACCCAACTATGAAGCTGCCACACCGCCAGCCGCACCCCGCTGCCAAATCTGGTTGCATTCTGGCAGCTGAGGTGAACATGGTTTGAGTTGTGCGATTTACCACAAAAACTCACTCAATGTGCGCTCTCCATTGGCCAGTTTGGTCATTTTGAGGGGCCCCAAGTGCTTTCAGTGTGAGGCAGCTGTTTGGTCCATCTAGCTCAGTATTGCCCACACTGACCAGTAGTGGAGCTCCAGGGTTTCAGGGAGGGTGTCTCTCTCAGCCATACCTGGAGATGTTGGGGATTGAACCTGCGGCGTTCTGCATGCCAGGCAGATGCTCTGCCACCGAGCTACAGCCCTTCCCCACTCCAGACCAATGAAATGCCACAACTTTGTCTTTCCAGATGCTGCAGCCCCATGATCTAGGCTCTCCCCACCTTCTCCTCGCTGCCTTCGCCTTTCTTCCAACACAAGCCCAGGTTCCCCTCTCCAGGCCCTCCACCTCTCCTCACCTCCAAGCTCAGGAGTCCTGCTCCCTTCCTTGCTTGGCAAATTCTCTCTCCTGCCCCATGGCATTCTGGAGAGGACCTTATTACTTTTAGGAGAACGATCTCCAGGGCCAAGGCTTCAGAGCAGAATGGAAAACTCATCACAACCCCAGGCTCTGCAGCTCCCCGCCCCCCAAACTCTCCTTCTTCCTTCCTTGGAGGTTTTGGACGGCCATCTGTCCTGGATGCTTCCCGTTGCGATTCCTGCATTGAAGGGGGGGGGCTGGACTAGTTGATCCTTGAGGGTCCCTTCCAGCCTGACAATTCTACGATTCCCCCGCATCATTTCGAGGCGCCCCCTTCTCTTCCCAGATCTCCATCTTCGCCTCCCGCGCCCCCAATTCTCTCTCTCCTCCTTCGCCCCAGATCTCCCCTTACGCCTCCTGCTTTTGCAGAGAAAGGGGTCGCCCGCCCCACTTGCCGGTGGACGGACGCCTCTCGGAGCCCAGGGGAAGCGGCTGCTCGACGGGAAAGAAGCCCGAGCGGAATGCTCCTTACCTCTCCTCCGCTGCCGGCGATGATGCCGCCTCGGACTTGGAAAGGGGAAATTGCGCGTGGGCGCCAACGCCGCTTGCCGGCTCCTTGCAGCCGAGCCGGCTTCCTGCTGCAATGAATGAGCTGCGCCTCTCTCCGCCCTCGGCAACCACACGCAGCTCAGCCCGGCCCTCCGCCAGCTCCTCCGCGGCCTGCGCTCTCCTCCCCGCTCTCCTCCGCTGCTTGCGCAGAGCTGGATCGCCGCTTCCCTTCCCGGAGCGCAGGAGAGGCAGCAGCAGCAGCAGCCAAACCTCGGCTGCCTCCTCTAGGCTCTTTTATCCCCTCCGGCCCGGGGAAGGTCAGTCCGGACCGGGGAAGCGTCCAGCGCCCCGTGATTGGTCCCCGCCCGGGGCTCCCCCAACTTCCCATTGGCTGCGAGGGAGGAGAGGCCGGCGCCCCGCGACGATTGTTTGCGTCAGAGGGAGGCCAAGTTCCAAGGAACTTGGCCGGGCTGTGCGCGCGCCATGGAGACCGAGCGAGGACGCGGAGGGAGGCAGGAAGAAAGAAAGAAAGAAAGGGGTGACTCAGGTGGCATGGGTGCCACCCACCACCCCCGCCAAGGGGATCAGGTGGTCCCTCCCAGGCGCATCACAGTTGGGAGAGCCCAACTTCCACATGCGCGCGCGCGGATCCTCTTCCTTCCTTCCCCTTCTCTCCAAATCTCTCGCACCTCTTGGAGTTTTTGCAGGCTTGCAAGTATCCAACTTTGCTGCTGCTAACTTTTTATTTGTTTACTTCATGTGTGCATTCAGTGAGTCATCATCACCTCCGCTTTGGAGAAGAGCTCTTCCGAAATCTATCAGGAAGAGCAGGGGTTTAGTTTGACCTCTACGCACAGGGAGGCGCGCAGAGCTGCCTTTGCTGGGCGCGGGAGGGTGGTGGTTGTTGTTGTTCTCCACATTCAGCGTGAGCAGTTGTGCGTCGTGTCTGAAAGTGGGAAGAAAGGGGACACACCTCAGGGTTCGCCCCAGGGACAATCCGTTGCCTAGAACCTGAAATTAATGATTAAGACTGTGACATTTGGGCTGTGCCCAGGAATTTTTTAAGGGTGTGTGGTTTTGTGTGTGTATTCCCGTTGCCTGAAAAATGGAACTAAAACCTATATTGCTTGGATTGAATGCACAACCTCTTTAAAACCAGGTCTGTCCTACTTGTGGTCACGGTGCTCACAAGTGGGTTTGTACAGTTGACTAGAAGGTGTTTTGAAGGTTGCTCGTGAAAGCATTCTTGCAGTCTCTTATTCCAAGCATGTTTGCTCAGAAGTATGTTGGGTTGTGGGACGCGGGTGGCGCTGTGGGTTAAACCACAGAGCCTAGGACTTGCCAATCAGGTTGACGGTTCGAACCCCCACAATGGGGTGAGCTCCCGTTGCTTGGTCCCTGCTCCTGCCAACCTAGCAGTTCGAAAGCACATCAAAGTGCAAGTAGATAAATAGGTACTGCTCCTGCGTTTCCGTGCGCTGCTCTTGTTCACCAGAAGCAGCTTAGTCATGCTGGCCACATGACCCGGAATCTGTACGCCGGCTCCCTCGGCCAGTAAAGCGAGATGAGCGCTGCAACCCCAGAGTCGGCCACGACTGGACCTAACCCTAACCCTTTACCTTTTACATGTTAGGTTGTGAGTGACCTTTCAGCAGCGCATACAGTAACTCACTGTGGGTTCCCAGATGTTGTTGGACTACAACTCCCATCATCCCTGACCACTGGTCATGCTGGCTAGGAATGATGGGAGTTGTAGTCCAACAACATCTGGGAACCCACAGGTTGAGAAACACTCTGCTAAATGGACACCATATATATAAAAAAGAGGAAAGTGTGCATTTTTCCTTCAAAAGTATTGCTTTCTATCCAATTTAATAAATCAGCTAAGATTAATTAACCAGGTGACAGTACTGGAAGTCAGTCCTCCTGATTTCAACGGAATTTGGCCCTGTGCAGCTCTGCCAACCTTTGGGGGCCAGTTGACACATTTGGAATTTTGAGGAAGTGCCGTGGTCCCGGAAATGTTGCTGTAGGGATGTGACGTAACAAAAAAAATGGCTACAATGAGTTGAAAAAATGTTGAAATATACATTTGTCAAGAAACCAGAGGCTTGTCTCTTAGGAATTGTTGGTAATGAAATAAATAAAAAGGACCACAAACTTTTCCAATATGCAATAACAGCGGCAAGAATATTACTGGCCCAGAAATGGAAACAAGAACAAATACCAACGTTGGAGGAATGGAGAATGAAGCTGATGGACTATGCAGAACTTGATAAACTGACTGGGAAGATTAGATATCTACGAGATCAAAAGTTCATCGAGGACTGGGGAAAATTAGCTGAATACTGGGAATGTATAAGTAATAATGGAATAATGTTAGGGGCATTTAGAGAAGCTCTGTAACAGCATAAGAAATATTGTAAAAAAGCAAAATAGAAGTGGGGGGTAGGCATAAAGGCAATACCAAAATCTGGAAATGTGTATTTAAAGAAATTAGAATTTGGATGATTGGCAGAGAAGCCGAAGGAAGTCAAAAACCGAAAAGTTTAATAGAAATTGTAATGTGGTATGAATGTATGGAAAATTAATAAAATATAAATTATTTTTTAAAAATGGCTACCAAGAGCAGCAAGAAAGACAAGACCGCAAAATGGTGCAAGTCCCCCATCAAGCGGGGGGTGGGAGGAAGGAGGCACTGTTACACTCACTCACAGAGATAAGCTCTGTTCAGAACAGCAGGGAGGCTGGGTGTCCAATCCAGGCACCCAGGGAAAGTTTATAGGGGTGGCATGCTCAGTGCTGGGGAAGCTGAGCCAGTGGAAACAGGAACTTCAATATGTGCTATAATCTGGCCTTGGAATGTGTTAGGAAAGTGTATCATTCAGAGCGTTTGCCAAGCTCTATGTGGAAACCTAGACTGAGGCAAATAGCATTGTACATTCCCCACTGAAAGTAGGTCAGTGCAATCCAAACAAAGCTATGAAGATCTCCGGCCATGTCCCAAATTTCATTTATTTGGTCTGGCAAAAAACTTAGGAAATGCCAAAACCAGTGTCTAAAATTGAGCTTCAGACCCCGGGCCAAAATAACCCTTGATTAATGCAGTTCTGAGAGAAACAGTTTAAAAGCCTTGTTGACCTACCCAGGGTAAAAAACAACAACCAGGCTGCTGCATTTGGAGACCAGCTGACATTTCTGAGCTGTTCCCAAGGGCAGCCCCCATTGAACACAGAGTAGTAATTGGAAGGGGGTGGAGTCAGCAGAGTCCTTTCGCCTGGCAACCATTCCACAGTGCATTCACCTTAATGGAGAATGAAATCTGAACCTTCAGAACATTGTGCTAATAGGAACAGAAGTTGACTTTGAGGATTAGCTGTGACTTTCTTTCGCCCAAGGTCACTCACACGCAGCCACTTTTGATAGTAATGATAAGACTGTTGTCAGTACAATACCATTCTGGTATTATGTTGTGATGATATAGACAGCCACAAATGGAGCTGGTTTCCTTGACCAAAGGTATGCACTTAACAATTAAATTTTAGTTGGTATTATGCCATATCTCGTTTGTCGTTTAGTCGTGTCCGACTCTTCGTGACCCCATGGACCAGAGCACGCCAGGACCCCATGGACCAGAGCGTGCCATATCTATGTGGCTACTTTTGAACATATGATAAGCCATATGAATAAGCACTGAGCCAAAAACGTGTCCACCAGTGTCCCAGAAGTTTCCTTCCCTGAGAAAAAAGACTTCCATTTTCCTCCTTCGTTCTCAAGGCAATTTAGATTATCTTTAGCATTTCTGTGGGTGCAGGATTTTGAGCTGCGAGGCAGTCGAGAGAGATGTGTCTTTTCTTTCCTGTTTTTCTCCAGTGCTCTGTGGCCTGTCAGTCTGCCTGCACATCTTGATCTGGAAAAAGCCACATGATGCCTTCTTCTAGAAGCTGTCAGCATTGCGACAGTGGGCACAGCCCAGGAAACCCATTTGACTAGTCAACTAAACCAGGGGCTGGTAGCTGAGGGGTCTCAAACCTTCAGTGAATTAGAGACTTCCCCTGCATGCAAAGACTGGCTCTGGCAGATTGAGAAGACAAGACCAGTATTGGGCCCAACAGTAGATAAGGCCAGTGCCGGATTTATGTATAAGCTAAACAAGCTATAGCTTAGGGCCCCACTCTCTTGGGGCCCCCAAAAAATTTTAAAGAAAAAACACCTGGATGTACATTTCCAAAATATAAGATAAAAAAACAAATAAAACCTACATACAGCAACAGTTTTTTGTGTTGTGTAGGCTCCTATTTTGTTGTGTACAAATGGCTTTAGATACCTATTAGGTCTGTGATGGGATGATGAGCTGCTTGTGCGTAAAGCTTAGTCCCTCAGAGTTTGGCCTGATTATCAAAGCTCTGTCTATAGCGGAGCCCCTTAAGCATGACTCCCTCAATCGCTGGCAGAATCCGACAGTGGGCGTTTGCGGAATCTCTTCCAACATAAAAGCTCCTTAACGGAAACGCGTCTTCGGGATTCTCGGCGCGACAGTTTCCGGCGAGGGGTGGGTGTCCCTATAGGAGGTCCTGAAACTTCCCCACTGTTTTCGCTGGAAGTGTCCCTGAGCCATCCCTTCGACTCACTTTCCCTCGGAGCTCCTTCTCTCCCCCTGCTGGTTCCCTCCTCTGCTGCTAAGTCTCTCCTAGCCTCCGTGAGCCCTTCCACCACCTGCCCTTCCGATGGCAGTTCCCTGACAAGGTCCATATATTACCATATAGCATATACCGTATTTTTCGTCCTGTAGGGCGCACTGGCCCATAGGACGCACCTAGTTTTTTTGGGGGGGAATAAAAAAAAAAATTATTTCCCCTCACCAGCTTCCCCCGACCCCAGCCCCCAGAACAGGCTGTCGCCCTCAAGCCTTGCGAGCCCGGCGGGACCTCCCACCGGGTGCGCAAGGCATGCAGACATCTGCCCGAAGCACGGGGCGTGCTCCGTAGCGCACCCTGTGCTTCCGGCTGCAGGCTGCTGCCCGCAAGCCTTGGGAGCCTGGCAGGACCTCCCAAGGCTTGCGGATAGCTTCCTGAAGCCTGGAGAACGAGAGGGGTTGGTGCGCACCGACGCCTCTCGCTCTCCAGGCTTCAGCGAAAGCCTGCATTTGCCCCATAAGACGCACACACATTTCCCCTTCATGTTTGGAGGGGGAAAAGTATTCAACACAAAAGACAGCGACAATTTGTTGTTGACAAAAGACAGCTGGACATATAAAGGGCCTCGTTACCTTCAGTAGCTTAGGGCTTCCTCAAAACTAAATCCAGCCCTAGATAAGGCAGTTTCTGCATGTGCTAAAATCGAAAAAAAGAATTTTCTTATATGCGACCACCGCAGCTGGGATAGTAATAGCATCTAAATGGAAAGCTAAAGAACTACCGTACCTACCAAGGAGGAATGGATTCTCAAATTTAAAATTGGCTAAATTAACAGCATCCATACGACAGCAGTCAAATCAAAGACTAAAAAACGAATGGCAATGCTTTGATGATTATATGACAAAATATTCCTCTAAAAAAGACATGCTAATATGCCTAGATTAAGAATGTAAATGCATCATAACAATAAATTATATCAACGACATATGTATGTATATAGAGAAAATAAAAACAATCAGAATGCAATGATAAGGGTAAAATTCATTTTAGAGAAGACGAGTAGCGGTGGAGGGAAGTTAAACAGGGTGGTGAGTTTATTTTATTTTGTTTATCTTTTTTCTTTTTTGATATTGTATAATGATTTAATGTTTCTTTTCTGCTATGTATTATTTCTCCTTTTTTTAATTAAATTGTATGATGGAAAATCTAAATAAAAATACGAAAAAAAATAATGGTCAATGGTCCAGGAAAACTAACAGCAGTCTTAACAAACAGGGCCACAGACTCTCCACCTGGATATATGCCCTTCAAGAACACAGTCAGCAGGAGCCAAGTCCTTTTGGACCCCCGGTAAATTGTGTGGGCAGTCTGTCTCTCTGCTTGTTCCAATATTTGCTTTGTCTTAGCTGCTCTGGGAGAGGCCCACTCAGCTCCTCTGCATCCAAGAAGACTCCTTAGCTTCAAAGCCTAGTTAGTGTGAGCCATCCTTTTGCCCTGTGCCATGCCAACATAAACTGGCACTAACAATGGTCTCTGCTTTTCGTTTCCCTGTTTTTGCTGTTTTCATCTGGGAACCCCACAGTGACTCAGACAGTGAGGGAGGACATGAGTTGGAAACAATGATCTAAGCAAAGACAGACACCAGCAGCTCTTGTTATTTGAGCTTCCGGGAGTCTCTGATGCCTGTTCGCTTTGGAGCTGACAAAGGCTTCAGCCCAAACATGTTGAATTCCCTGACATCTGGGGAATCAAAGGAATCTTGCTTTGTTTTGCTTTCTTTTAAAAAAGGAATGGGCCAGGAACCAAAACTTCCCAAGGCAGCATCTATGGCCCATCCAAGCCTGAAAGAATCCTGAAAAGGAATTGTTTCTGCTTCACGTTACATTCACACGCGAGCAGTAATGAAATGTTTAAAAAGGGATTCCTTCTACTGCACTGTTATGTAAACAAGACTATGGGAAAAGACCCAGGACAGAAAGCCTATCTCGCCAAAGCCAAGGTTCTTGTTATTCTGAGCTCAAATGAGTGATGATGTAACAATACAGCCTGAGAATATTATTATTATTATTATTATTATTATTATTATTATTATTATTCCCGGAGGTCTCAGGGTAGTTCACAGAATAAAATCAAAATATAAAACGACAAAATATATTACATAAATAACAAAAATAAAAATAACAACCCAATAACCCTCCCCCCCAAAAAAAACCACATTCTCAAAGCACGTAGGATGTCAATCAGATCAACCAAAGGCCTGGTTAAAAAAACGCTTTTGCCTGATGCCTAAAGAGGTGTGCATACTCCGCAATAAATAACTGTCCCTCCCAAATATTTATGCAATGCTTTTTCCTCCTTTAATGATCAAAATTCAGACAAAAGTGCCATATTTTTCCATGTATAAAGCTAGGTTTTCCTCCCTAATAAATTATGTCAAAAATTAGGGGATGTCTTATACACAGATAGTGCCAAGGCCATTTTCTTAAATCTGAGTCCCCCAAAATAGGGGGCGTCTTATAGACGGAAAAATACGGTAATTCCCAAGGAAAATGATGAAGACGAGTGTGGCATCTCCTTTGTTAAACCACAGAAAGAAACACCAAAGACTCTTGTCATCTTCTCAAGTACAGGAAGTGCCAGCTAGGAAAGGCACATGGGAATGTGTTTTGAACAATTATATTTTTAAAAAAACACCCACCCACTTTCCCTCTGTACAGAAAAAAATGGAACAGATGTTTCATGGTAGCACAGAGTCATCTAGGAGATTTCCATGCAAATGGTCAAATCCAGACATCTCCACCCTGCTTGTGGGGCATGAAACGTTTCTCTTGTTTGAAGCAATGAAATTCACATTTGCAGTGGGTTTTTTTAATATATAAATATAAAAACAACTTTCAGCTTCCAGTCTTTATAGTAACATAGTTTTTATTCATTTTCATCTTAATACTGTTTAACATGGCTGCATTGAGATATATCTTTGTTTACATTAAAGCATATGACCTGCGAAAATGACATGAAATTGAAAATAAAAGTAAAGCAACAATAAACACTCAGGCAAACGTTTATGAATATATTAACAAAGTTGTGTCAAAGTGTGTATATCAAAATGATTACTGCATTTGCAGTACTGCCACTAAAGTGATAGCAGTAGTAGCAGCAGCAGTAATTATTTTATTATATTTTATTTTATCTTATATGCCACCCATCTGTCTGGGTTGTCCCAGCCACTCTGGGTGGCTCCCAACAAAATATTTAAAATACAATAAAACATCAACCATTAAAAACCTCCCCACACAGTGCTGCCTTCAGATGTCTTCTAAAAGTCATATAGTTACTTATTTCCTTGACATCTGGTGGGAGGGTGTTCCACAGGGGGGTGCCACTACCGAGAAGGCCCTCTGCCTGTCTCCCTGTAACTTAACTTCTCGCAGTGAGGGAATTGCCAGAAGGCCCTCTAAGCTGGACCTCATGGGGCTGAGTGATGGGGGTGGAGATGCTCTTTTAGGTATACAGAGCTGAGGCCATTTTGGGCTTTACAATAAATCCACATTAAGCAATGGGCTGCTTTAATATCCAAACGGGAAGCCCAAGTAATTCCAAGAAGTCCTTATTTCCACTATGAACATTATATCCACATTCCCATAGTAGTGACAATTAAGAATTCGCAAGGAACATGGGAGGGACTGTCACTATTGCACCTCCCGATTTCCTCAATTGAAGAGCAGTTTTTCAAACTCAGCACAGCTTAGACTCCAACGATCTGGTGATAACTGTATATATTGACTTTGGCCAGATTCTACATTCAGCCCATTTGACCTTTTGGATTCTGACTCATCCATTGGGTGAGCTGGAGCTGTTTCTGATTAAACAGTGCTGGGTTTATACTAGGGAGAGTAATCTGCCTTCAGATGACAGCAAATGATACCAAAATATTGTTTTCTAAAGATTGAGATAGCACAGTTTTTCTTTTTCATTGAATCTGCAAATGCAGCTGGTTGGAGAGGACCAAAAGAGGTATTGAAGAAACAGCAACTTCCCCTGCACTGCATGTGTTTGATTTTAGAGGGAGGGCCAAAACGCAGTGGTAAAACAGCTGATTTGCATGAAGTCAACGGGGATAAACTCCCAAATTAATCCCTGGAAAGCTGCTGTCACCCAATGTGGACAATACTGAGCTAGATGGACCAAATGGCTTCATCTAAGACAGATTTCTATGATGCTGATGATCCATTGTGAGCAAAGAACCACATAACACCCAAACCTGTTTTCTTTTCCCTCCTCATCCCTTTATCCTTGTGTGCTGTGTCCTTCTAGGTTGTAAGCTTGGGTGCTGCGCTTGTTTTGTTTTCTTGTTGTTGTTTAGTTGTTTAGTCATGTCGAACTCTTCATGACCCCATGGACCAGGGCACGCCAGGCATTCCTGTCTTCCACTGCCTCCTGCAGTTTGGTCAAACTCATGCTGGTAGCTTCAAGAACACTGTCCAGCCATCTTGTCCTCTGTCGTCCCCTTCTCCTTGTGCCCTCCATCTTTCCCAACATCAGGGTCTTTTCCAGGGAGTCTTCTCTTCTCATGAGGTGGCCAAAGTATTGGAGCCTCAGCTTCAGGATCTGTCCTTCCAGTGAGCACTCAGGGCTGATTTCCTTCAGAATGGATAGGTTTGATCTTCTTGCAGTCCATGGGACTCTCAAGAGTCTCCTCCAGCACCATAATTCAAAAGCACCAATTCTTCGGCGGTCAGCCTTCTTTATGGTCCAGTTCTCACTTCCAAACATCACTACTGGGAAAACCATAGCTTTAACTATACGGACCTTTGTTGGCAAGGTGATGTCTCTGCTTTTTCTTACTGACCCATATCTAGGAGCTTTTCAGTGCTGAAGAGTAGCCTAAAGAAGGCTTTGAATGAAGGGTTGAATGAATATTAGTGCTGTCATTTATTTATACATTTGTGTATAGGGTCCTTTGCATATTATGACAAAGAAAGAGAGAGGTCTTTGCCTAAGGAACAATGTTGACAGTGCCCCCAGCAGCCTTAAATTAACTTACTAAAAGTTTGAAGGATTGAGCCAGGAGGAGGTTCCATATGAATGGTTCCATCACCAAAAATGGAACTGCACAAGGACCATATTCCCTCTAGGCCAGGCCTGGCCAAACTTGGCCCTCCAGCTGTTTTGGGACTACAGTTCCTATCATCCCTGACCACTGGTCCTGTTAGCTAGGGATGATGGGTGTTGTAGTCCCAAAACAGCTGGAGGGCCAGGTTTGGCCATGCCTGCTCTAGGCCATGCCTTGGAGGAACAAGAAGGATACATACCAACCGTGGGTGTGGTCAGGTAAGAGTTGGCATGGCCAAAATTAGTGTTGCCCACCTACGAACACAAACAGCATGCATGGATTCATTCTTATAGATGCAATGTCTAATGATAAAGATATACAGAGCCGGCTTTCTCTTGACTTGAGGATCGGGGGGGGGGGGGCTAAGAAAACCTTGTGGTCCTCCAAAAGATGCTGAACTCCAACTCACATGACCAATAAATCACAAATGATGGTAGTTGCTGTCCAACAATATCTGGAGGGCAGCAGGTTGCCCAGCCCTGATTGAGGGATTATGGAATGGTGGTATTCTGTAGGGAGGAAAGTCTACTACTAGAACTCTGATATTTAAAAATAAGGGATAACCTTTTACAAGAATAGATGCCTGGCAATCCCACCGTCATCTTAATATAGCTTGTTATATTTGCTGCGTTAGATATATATTGGCGAGAATAGGCTGCACTGGCAGGAACACTCTGAGCCCAAGGCTTTGGCATAAATATAGAAACAAAACAACACAGCAGGAGAGGCATCTGTGATCTATAACCTAAGATGTACAAGGGAAAGGCAGAAAATAGGCCTTCATTGCAAGGCATTCCACATATATTCCATTCGCTCATGGTGACACATAGTCCTATATACAGAATGCCCTTACACTGCATGTCGCAAAGAGGTATGTCCCACTGAGTTCCACAGTACTTACTCCCAGGTAAAGGGCATACAGGATTGTAGTTTTACACCTTAAGCATTCGTGATTTCCTGTACATGGGGCAAATTGACACATCCAAACTGTGTCAGATATTTTGCGAGATGTGCAGGCGTGTAAATCAGTCTATATCTTTGCTTACCCATGCATGCCTATGTCAGCCATTTCTGGCATCGAGGTGGCCTGGAAAGAGAGGACACATGACGTCTCCTGCTCTGCCAATTGCACAGTCACCTAGAGACCACCATTCAATCGCCACTGGTGATCAGGCAAGTGGTTAATAATAATAATAATAATAATAATAATAATAATAATAATAATAATAAAATTTTATTTATATCCCGCCCTCCCCAGCCTTAGCCGGGCTCAGGGCGGCTAACAACAATAAAACAGTACAAAAGTACAGCATAAACTGTTGTGACGTGGGGTTTGTGATTTCAGCTCTCTTGACATAATATATGCTGGAGACAGTTGTCTAGTAACACTTCTTTATTAAAGCAAACAAGACTGAGACCTGAGGAGGGGAGAGCTACATTTATAGGGACAGGGAACTAGCTAGAAAGGATACATTTTGGAGGGAACAATATCAGGCAATCACAGTCCTGCCTTTTGGAGGAAACCAATAAGACAGAGGATCCAAATACAGCAGCTTAAATGAACCAATAGTAGCTGTACCCTCTGGAACCAAAAGGCAGTTACTTTACCCTAATGCAAATACAGACAATAATAATACAGATATAAAATCCTTTGACTCAATACACAACATAAACAACACTCTAAAATCATTCATTATAAAATTAATTAATTCAAGCCACTGGCAGCCATTGGGCCAGAGCTCCGCGAAGATTGCGGAGGGAGGGAGTCAGGCTGTGCCCTTGGTGGAACAGCTCTGTCTTGCAGGCCCTGCGGAAAGATGTCAAGTCCTGCAGGGCCCTGGTCTCTTGTGACAGAGTGTTCCACCAGATCGGAGCCACAGCCGAAAAAGCCCTGGCTCTCGTTGAGGCCAGCCTAACTTCTCTGTGGCCTGGGACCTTCAAGATGTTTTTATTTGAAGACCGTAAATTTCTCTGTGGGGCATATCAGGAGAGGCGGTCCCGTATTTAAAAGTCCTGCGGAAAATTACATTTATTTGGCAAGCGTTCCAGTGTGGCATAGCGGTTCAATGAGAAGAGTAGGATTTAGGAGATTCAGGTTTAAATCCCTATTCAGCCTTGAAGCTGAGCGATTTGGGGTCAGTTACCCTTTTGGCTCTAATTTACCTCACAGGACTGTTGTGATGATAAAATAGGGAACAGGGAGATGTCTTGCAACGCTGCCTTAAGCTCCTTGGAGCTTTTATGCGTGAGACACTGGGGTTCACGAGCTGTCTTCTTGTTTTGGGAAGTAGTTGCAGATATTCATAGCTAAATAAATAAAAACAGCTCTGTTTCTTTGCTTTCCTCCTAGCAACCTCATAAAGAAAACACTCATTCCTTTCTTTCAACTTTCAACCAATCAAAACCGTAGTGCTAAGTTTCTGTTTCCCAAGAAAAGGATTTTTTGCTACCCATTTCCTGAAAACCTGGGCAGCACTTTGGGTTTCTATTCTTCTGGGTTACTTTTGGTTTTCATTTTTGGTCCCTGCCTTCACCTGCCCCTCAGGTACACATCCACTGCCACCTCCAAGCTCCTCGTCTGATCACACAATTGGACCACAACACCTTTGCTAATATTGACAATGTATTTCCAGGGTACCCAAATCTTGTAGCATTTGCAGAAGCAGCATCATTAGATCAAGAAGAGCAGCGTTCATCTGAGCTTCCTGCTGGTCCAGGAAGACTTTCATGCAGACAGAGCAGACAGTCCAAATCTAGCAGCCATTATGAATACTAATCTCAGACATCACTCTAAACCTCTTATTTATTAGTGTTTTTTTAATTGCATCTACAGTGGTACCTTGGGTTAAGAACTTAATTCATTCTGGAGGTCCATTCTTAACCTGAAACTGTTCTTAATCTGAGGTACCGCTTTAGCTAATGGGGCTTCTTGCTGCCGCCGCACCACCGCAACACGGTTTCTGTTCTCATCCTGAAGCAAAGTTCTTAACCTGAGGCACTATTTTTGGGTTGGCGGAGTCTGTAACCTGAGGCGTCTGTAACCTGAGGTACCACTGTGTATCCCACCTGTGTATCCAAGGAGTTCAAGGTGGTGTACATGGTTCTGCCCCAACTCAATTAATCCCCACACAACAACCCTGTGAGGTAGGTGAGGCTGAGAGTAGTGCGAGTGGCCCAGGGTCACCCAGTGAGCTTCATGGAAGAGCCGGGATTTGAACTGTGGTCTCCTGGGTTCTGGATAAACACTCTGGCCACTACACTACTGGCACTTGTTTACTAGCTGAGTGTGCATGTGCCTGAGTACATGTTATATACTGAGTTGAATAGGATCCAAAATGCAGCAGTCTGATTGGTCCTAGAACAATGCAGCAGTATGATTGGTCTGCAGGAGCCACCCAATCCAGATCCAGATGGAAGTGAATCCATAACCTGATTGGCCTACAGGAGAATTCCGGAATTAGCCAATCACGTGGGGCCCATTGTGTAAATAATGTATATAAAGCAGATACTTTGGGGGAACATTCATTCCTCCTCACCACAATGAGCTGAATAAAGAGCATGAAATCCACTCTCGACTCTGAATATATGTCAGTACATTAAAATAAATACAGACATACATTTGGGATTCCCATGCTTCCCCTAGGTGCCACCACCGACATCTTCCTCAGACTTCCCTTTAGCTTGTTCTCAAGCAGTATTTGGGGGCTGGGTCCAGCTGCCATTTAAATTTCCCAAAAGGCCTCGGAGCACTGCCAAGGGCACTATGGGAAATTTGGCTAGACCAGTGCTTCCCAACCATGGGTCTCCAGCTGTTTTTGGACTACAACTCCCATCATCCCTAGCTAGCAAGACCAGTGGTCAGGGATGATGGGGACTGTAGCCAAAAAACAACTGCAGGCCCAAGTTTGGGAAACATTGGGCTAGACGGAACTGCCCAGCATGCTGGTGCTGCCAGAGCTGGGATCCGTGTTGGAAAAATGGACCACAGGAGGGCTCTGCTATCAAGACTTCCTCAAACCTGGATCTACCGGTACCGCCACCGCCGTGCAATTCCTGTTCTCATCCTGAAGCAAAGTTCTTAACCTGAGGTACTATTTCTGGGTTAGCGGAGTCTGTAACCTGAAGTATATGTAACCAGAAGCATCTGTAACCTGATGTACCACTGTATTAGTGAGAAGACTGCAGTGGTAATTATTTACTGCTTGGGGCGTGATGTTTTAAAATCGCTTTTCCAGTGTGGTGTAATGGTTAAGAGTGGTGGACTCGTAATCTGGTGAACCGGGTTCGCTTCCCCACTCCTCCACATGCAGCTGCTGGGTGACCTTGGGCCAGTCACACTTCTCTGAAGTCTCTCAGCCTCACTCACCTCACAGAGTGTTTGTTGTGGGGGAGGAAGGGACAGGAGAATGTTAGCCGCTTTGAGACTCCTTCAGGTAGTGATAAAGTGGGATATCAAATCCAAACTCCTCCTTCTCCTCCTCCTCCTCCTCCTCCTCCTCCTCCTCTTCTTCTTGTAATTCTGGAGTAGTCTCCAATGAGTTGTGCCCTGGTAAGGCAAACATTGTGCCTATTTACTTTGGGGGTTAATGTTCGTTGTAGGAATGGGTTTCCAATCTGCAATACTTCCTTGCCCTAATTCTGTCTTTCTGTTACAGAAGCAACTTTCTAAAATGGATAATTAGTCCATTGTTGTTAATTGTTACATTTCATATTGTAAGCTCTACCAGCAAGTAGACTTTATTATTATTATTTTAAAAAAGAAAATGACAATCTGATTGTCACAGAACTGGTCTGGAACTGCTGTTTGCTTTGGCCGTTTGCTTAACAGGGTTAAGCAAGTAGGAAAGTTTATCACAAGAGGACAGAGACCTGGCCTTGGCTTTAGGAAGCAAAGTTCAGGCAGGCCAACGGATCAGCCTCCTTTCCAAACTACACTTGTCAGCACATTTTCTTGCTCATCATTAAGATTTTCTCTTAGCTATTTCATTTTTCAAAAAAAGTTTATTTGGGTTTTCAGATTTACAAGCAATCATATAGAAAACAAATAAGACAATGTCCATAAGTCCCCACTGACTTCCTTCCTCCCCTTTCGTGAGTCCTTATGTTAACTTTTTCTCATTCATCTTCTCTGGTAATCCAATTCTATTAAATCTTCAATAAAACCATAGTTCTAGTTACAGGTAGGTAGCCGTGTTGGTCTGCTGTAGTCGAAACAAAATAAAAAAAATCGTCCAGTAGCACCTTAGAGACCAACTAAATTATGAGTTTTCGTGTGCATGCACACTTCTTCAGATACCAGAGCTTTTGTGTGCATGCACACTTCTTCAGACACTTCTTTCATGTGTGCATGCACATGAAAGCTCATACCAATAACTAACTAAGTTGGTCTCTAAGGTGCTACTGGAAGGAATTTTTTTCTTTTGTTTCAATAAAACCATAGTCCAGCTTTTTTTTTTTTTAAAAAATATTTTTATTAAGGATTTTCTTGTTTTACAGAAGTGTAGTGCCTCGTATTTTTTCTTCTTCTTCTTCTTCCATGTAACATTTTTACAAATCCGTTTCATTTGTTGAGGCATTAGGGGGAGAAGAAAACAGAAAGAAAAAAGAAAGGGGTGGGGTGGGGAGAGGGAGGATGGATGGGGGTGGGGTCGGGTGGCGGTGTTTCTATTATGTTTAATGTATGTAGAGTTTGGTGTCAGCGTTGCTTGTGTTGTTCACTTGTGTTCCTTTGGTGGTGAGAGAGGTTGGGGTTGGCTTAGGGTGTGATTGTTTGCTTGTGATTGGCTGTGGTGATCTTTGTTTTCGTGTGTGAGTGAGGTGGGTGGGTGTTTTGGATCAGGTTAGCCATATTGATTTGTATGCTGTTGGTGGATTATTGTCATTGTCCTGTTGGGCTGTGTATGTGATAAAGGGGAGCCATACCGGGGTGAAGGCATCTTCTTCTGTTTGTCTCCGTGTCTGTTTCAGTTTATTAGTTAATTTTTCTAGTAGGGCTGTTTCCCATACTATTTGGTACCATTGGTCCATGCTTACTCCTGACAGGTCTCTCCAGTGTCTGGTTATGATGTTTCTGGTTGCTGAGAGCAGGTGGGTTATAAGTTCTTTGTGGTGTAAATGGGCATTGTTGTCTTGGAAGATGTTTAGTAGGGCCAATTCTGGGGTGATGTCTATTACTTGCTTAGTTATTTTACATATTTCTTGTATGGCTGTTGTCCAGAATAGTTGAATTTTGGGACACTCCCACCACATGTGGAGGTATGTGCCTGAGGAGGTGCACCCTCTCCAGCATTTTGGTGAGGTTCCTGGGTGTATTAGCGCTAGTTTCCTTGGTGTTAGGTACCACCTGTAGGTGAGTTTCAGTGTGAGTTCTTTTCTTTTTGTTGATATGGATTTAAAGGGGGGTTTAGACCACATTCTGGTCCATTGAGTGGGGTTAATCTCATAGCCTATGTCATTGTCCCATTGTTTTTTGATTGTGTCTAGGGGATTTGCGGGATTTTGGAGTAGTATTTTGTATATTGCGGATACCGTCCCTTTACCGTTTCCCTTTGTTGTTAGGAGGAGGTTTTCGAAGGTTGTCAGGGGCCTAGTTGCTGCTGATTTTACTGTTGGGTTGTTTAAGAAGGCATGTAGTTGGTGTTGTGTTAACCAGGTCATTTGGGTGTCTTCTAGTTTGTCTTGTATTTCTTGTGTTGACAAGGGTTTGTTATTTTTATAAAAGTCTATTAGGCGATATAAGCCTTTGGTTCGCCAGGTTTTTGTCTGGAGGTTTTGTGCTGCATGGGACGCAGGTGGCGCTGTGGGTTAAAGCCTCAGCGCCTAGGACTTGCCGATCGAAAGGTCGGCGGTTCGAATCCCTGCGGCAGGGTGCGCTCCCGCTGCTCGGTCCCAGCGCCTGCCAACCTAGCAGTTCGAAAGCACCTCCGGGTGCAAGTAGATAAATAGGGACCGCTTACCAGCGGGAAGGTAAACGGCGTTTCCGTGTGTGGCTCTGGCTCGCCAGATGCAGCTTTGTCACGCTGGCCACGTGATCCGGAAGTGTCTCCGGACAGCGCTGGCCCCTGGCCTCTTGAGTGAGATGGGCGCACAACCCCAGAGTCTGTCAAGACTGGCCCGTACGGGCAGGGGTACCTTTACCTTTACCTTTACCTTTGTGCTGCATGGTAGAATAATGGGTGGTATGCCAGGGGGATTAGTGGGGATGGGGTTGGGGATAGTTTGCCTATTTGTGTTTTCCATGCTTTGAGCATGGTCTGTGTGTACCTGTTAAGTGTTGTGGGAATTTTCTTTAGTTTGTTTGGGAGGAGTGGGTATGTTGTGGTGCAGGTGTTTTCAATTGTGTCCCTCTCTAGGTGTACCCATTGTTTTGTCTCATCTTCTACATAGTCCAGCTTTTAAACATGAACGTCATTTCAATCCTACTAATAACTGTAATTGTTTACAATGTTTTTAAAAATAAATTTTATATTTTCCCCTTTCCTTATGGAAATTTTGGTCTTCCTGTTTCCTAATTCTTCCGGTCAGTTTTGCCATTTCGGCATAGTCCATCAGTTTAATCTGCCATTCTTCCCTGGTAGGGACTGTGCCTTCTTTCCATCTCTGGGCTAATAGTGTCTGGGCAGCAGTAGTCGCATACATAAAAAGTCTCTTCTGGTTATTTGGTATTTTGGCACATACAGTTCCAGAATGTGACTAACACATGGGACAGGAGCTAAGCCTCAGATTCATCTGAATGTCTCACTTCTTCCCTATGTATCCATTTCCTAGATCTATCTAAATGTACATTGTTGTCAGGACTGCCTCTAGGTCCCAGCTCACAGAGGACCAACGCCCGGTGGATGTAATGTACAAAAGTCTTTATTGAAGTTTAGTTTCCATTTCAAAGCTCTGGGCGTGCCGCCCCACGTCTTGACTCTAGACCGGCTAAGTCCCCTCTGACTCACTGCTCCTCCCACACCAGTTTAAGATCCTAGCCCGGCTCCACCTCCTGCGCTGTTCTTTCCTTCGCTGGGTCCTTCTGCCCTCTGGGGTTTCCTCCTTCCTGGACTCCTCTGACGCTGAGCCCCCTGAGTCCTGCCCTTCCTTCCGGCGGGCTTTAGGACCTGGCTCCCTTCCCGGGCTCCCTGCTGTGCCGCTCGCCTGTACATTTGAACTTGGCACGCGCGCCCAGCCGGTAACCTTCCTCCTGACCGTTTCCCCGCTTCCCGATGTGGGCGTGGCCAAACCTGACTCCTCTCCTCCCGCTGGTGGTGAGGACACTGGTCCCGATTCCTGGGACTCCCCCTCCCCACTGCGCTCTGGTGGGGAAGCTGGTCCTGACTTCCAACTGCTGCTCAGGGACTCCCCGCTAGCCCCTTCCTCCTGGGGCTTCCCCCCTGGAACCCCCCTCGCTCTGGCCATTGGCGCTCCCTTCTGTGAGTCCTCCGATTCGCTGGAGAGGCTTGTGGAGTAACTCTTTCCACTGTCACTGCCTCCACCCCCCTCGGACTCCTCCTCCTCACTCTCCATTTGCTCCCCCTCCTGTGTCTCTCCTTCTGAACCCCTGACATCCATCCCCCCTCGAAGCCCCCCTTCCCCCCTCCCCCTCGTCAGGTGCGGGTTCCGGGTGCTCCAGTGTTGTGGGGGTGAGTTCAGGATACAGTTCGTCCCCCGAGGCGTGCAGCCATCGGGATAAGTCCGGGAAGTCCTCCATGGGCTCGTCGACGGCGATTTCCTTCGCTTCCATCTCCTGGGCGGTGTGTTCGAAATCTGAAGCCGCCCCCAAATCACCCAAGACCCCCTCTCCCCCTGTCGCCTGAGGTGACGCCACTTCCCAGAGTCCCTTCGGCATGTCTCTGCGCCAGCCCACTTCGGGTTGGTCCTCCCACCAATAAGATCCCCCCGTGCCAAAACCTGAGAGTGATCCATCTGGGGAACTGCCTCCCAGAGTCGATTCCTCAGCTGAAGAGAAACCCCAGAAAGTGCTGGCTGAGAGTGTGGGTGTGAACAGACAGTCGTCAAAAAAGCCCGCCGGCATGGGCTTGTGCGGGAAAAGTGTATGGAATTCTTCCTTGAGCCACTGCTCCTCCAATGCGTAATCCGGCACCCACCTGTTGGCGCTGGCCGGGGTGTCCTCTGTGGCGAGAAGATATTCAATCCCGTCCTCCCCCCACCTTGAGTCTAAAATCTCTGTGGCTTCATTGAGTGGCCCCCTTCTCGGCGACCCCCCTTTTGGGGCGCTTCCCTGAGCGGGTCTGGCGCTGTCCCTGGTGCCTGAAACCTGTGGGGCTCTCTGTAGGGTGTGAGCACTGATCTATGAAAGACCGGGTGCATTCTGGACCCCTCCGGGAGTGTCAACCGGAAGGCCACTGGGTTGATCTGCGCCTCTACTTGGTACGGCCCTAGCTGCTTGTGCCCAAGCTTCTTCTTGGCCAGCGATCTGGCTGGAACTGCCTGGGCTGCTAACCAGACCCAGTCTCCTACCCGGATGTCTTCCCCAACCCTCCTGTGTCGGTCTGCCTGCACTTTGTAAGCCTGTTTCGCCACCTCTAACTGCCTCCTGAGCTGCTCGTGGATCTCCTGCAACTCCGCTGCCACGGCCTCTGCTCCCTGCGGCTCCCCTTCCCTCACTTTCTCCAAACCCGGGAAGGTTCTGGGATGCCGTCCATTGTTGGCGAAAAACGGTGTCACCCCCGTGGACCCGTGCTTCGTGTTGTTGTAGGCAAACTCGGCCAACGGTAGATAGTCCACCCAGGTCGAGGGCTGCTGGTTCGCGTAGCACCTCAGGTACTGCTGCATGATGGCGTTGACCCTCTCCGCCTGCCCGTTAGTCTGCGGGTGTCGCGCCGACGCCAGGCTGACCTTGACATTCAGGAAGCCCATCAGCTTTTGCCAGAAGTTGGAGATGAACTGGCGCCCCCGGTCGGACAAGATAGACCGTGGCAGGCCGTGCACCTTGAACACGTGGTCTATAAACAGCTTAGCGGTCTGCTCAGCCGTGGCCACCTTCGCGCAAGGAATGAAGTGGGCCATCTTGGTGAACAAGTCTACTACCACAAGTACTGCCGTCTTGCCTCTCGAGCTGGGCAGATCCGTGACAAAGTCCAGGGCCACCCTCTCCCACGGTTCGAACGGTGTCTGTAGCGGTTCCAACAGGCCCGCCGGCGGCTGGTGTACCGGCTTTGCCCTTTGGCAGGTGTCGCACCTATTGACGTAGTCCGCGACATCCCCCCGCATCTTGGGCCACCAAAAGTCTCTGGCTACTAGGTCCACCGTCTTCTCCTTGCCGAAGTGTCCCGCGCTGGGCGCGTCGTGCAGCTGTTGCAGGACTTTCGCGCGGAGGTTGTCTCCCGGTACGTAGAGGGCTCCCTTGCGGATGAGCAGGCCGTCGCGTACCTGGAATTCGCCGTCCCTCGCCGTGCTGCTACACACCTCCTCCATCTTGGCTCGAGCGAAGGAGTCCGTCTGCAGCGCGCGATGCACCGCGTCCAAGTCCACCGTGGCTGACGCGCATGCCCACGCCTTCAGTGCGAAAATGTGCTTGGCTGCCGCCGGTGCCTCTTCCTCGAGATACTGCGGTTTCCTGGACAGCGCGTCCGCCATGACGTTGTTGTTTCCTGGGATGTATTCTATCCTGAAGTCGAAATCTGCAAAGAACTCCGCCCAGCGGATGTGTCTCTGGTTCAGGAACCTCGCCGTGCGCCAGTACTCCAAGTTCTTATGGTCTGTGCGGACCTGCACCGTGTGTTTGGCTCCGACGAGGAAGTGCCGCCACGCCTTGAAGGCTGCATGTATGGCCAGTAACTCCCTGTCCCAGATGGTGTAGTTCTGCTCCGCTTTGCTGAGTTTTCTGGAGTAGAAAGCGCACGGCCTCCAGTCCCCCTGGTGGTCTTGCTGCAACAGGACGGCCCCCACGGCCCTGTCCGAGGCGTCCGTTTCCACTCTCATGGGCCTGCTGGGGTTCACGTGTAGTAGGTGTTCCTCGGACGCGAAGAGATGCTTGAGCCTCTGAAAGGACTGCTCTGCCTGCTCCGTCCAGATGAACTTCTTCTTCTTGGAACTGAGGGTGTCGGTGATGGCCGCTGTCTGCATGGCGAAACCTTTGATGAATTTGCGATAAAAGTTGGCAAAGCCGACGAACCTCTGGACTTCCTTCCGATTGCGTGGGCTCTTCCAGTCCAGCACTGCACGTACCTTGGCACTGTCCATGGCGAGTCCCTTGTCGGACAGTTTGTAGCCCAGGAAATCCACCTCCGTCTTGTCGAACTGGCACTTCTCCAGCTTGGCGTAAAGCCTGTGCTCCCGCAGCCGCTGCAGGACTTCCCTGACATCTCTCTCGTGAGCCTCCTGCGACTCCGAGAAGATCAGGATGTCGTCCAGGAAGCAGACGCACTTCTTGTAGAGAAGACCCGCCAAGACATGATGCATGAATGCCTGAAAACAGTGGGAGCCATTTTGTAATCCAAAAGGCATAACTCTATATTCATAGGTGCCCAGCGGCGTAAACATGGCCGTTTTCCACTCGTCGCCTTCCCGCACTCGAATGAGATTGTACGCTCCGCGCAGATCCAACTTGGTAAAGATGCGACCCTTCCTCACCATCGCCAGCAGGTCATCGATCTTGGGCATAGGGAAGGCTGAGGGCTTGGTTTTCGAATTTAAGACGCAAAAATCAACGACCAGCCTCTTCTGGGGCGTGTCCCGCTTCTTTACAAAAAACACAGGACTTCCCCCCACCGCCTTGGACTCCCGGATGAATCCCCGCTTCAAGTTGTGATCTATGAATTCCCTGAGTTCCTGCAGTTCATCCTCAGACATGGAATACAGTTTCCCCGTCGGCAGCGTCGCCCCCGGCAGGAGGTCAATCTTGCAGTCGTAAGGTCTGTGGGGAGGCAGCCTGTTGGCTTCTTTCTCGCAGAATACCTCCAAAAACTCTTTGCACTTGTTGGGTACCGCTTGCAACATGCCCAAGTTTAGCTGTGGTCCATCCTCGTGCCCCTCATCTTCCAGGTCAGCTAGGATGCAGTGTTCTGCGCAGTAGGAGGAGCCGAAGGTCAGTTGGCGTTGGTACCATGCCAATGCCGGGCTGTGCCTATCCAGCCAACTCATGCCCAACACTATGGGCGTGTCTGACAGGCGGGTGACGTTGAAGCTGATGACTTCGCGGTGATTCCCAATGCGCATCACCATTGGCGGCGTCTGCTGTAGCACTTGCCCTCCCAGTAGCTCCCTGCCGTCCACCGTGACGACTTTCAGAGGTACCGCCGCTGGCAGAAGGGCTATGCCATGTTGCTGGATGAACTGCATGTCTATAAAATCTGCATTGCTCCCCGAGTCGATGGTGATGGGAATTTCCACAAGTAGCCCATTGGGGAGCTGAAGGGATGCGGTGAGCTGCACTACTGGTTTGGGTGGGAGGGGGTCCGTGGGCTGTAATATTCCTGGGGATTGCTTCACTGACTTGTCTGGCTGGCCCCCAGTGGCTCCATCTCCAGCCAGACAGTGGAGTTTCCCTGCTGTGGTTCACTTTGCTGAACTGCTTCTGTTACTGTTGCTGCGGCTGCAGTGTGCTTGCGAAACCTCTGGGGACACTCTTTCGCCATGTGCTGAGCACTGTCGCAGATGTAGCACTTCCTGGTCCCTCTAGGAGGCTTCATTTTGACTGCTCCCGGCGTTAGGGCTCCGGCGGTGGACTGAGCCTTAGCACCACCTATCTCCATTGGCTCCTCTCCCCCTCCCAGCGGAGGCATGGATCGAGCGCGCGCCGCTTCCTTGGGAAAGGGGGGTGGTGCTCTTGCTGGCGTACTTCCCCAATGCCCTTCCTCCTTGCCCCAAGGGCGTTCTTCCAGCCTGACTCCAATCGTGAGTCCACGTCTTTGGTGGTCTGGGGTCTCTCCCCCCTTGCAATTTCGTCTTTCACAGCTCCGTTCAGCCCCTCCCAGAACAGGTCTCTGACGGCAGGCGATTCTCTCTCCCACCCCAGTGCGTTCACCAATGCAAAAAAGCGTGAGTGATATTGCCTTACAGTGGCTCTGCCTTGTCTTAGTCCGTGAATCTCCTTCCTAGCGATATCAACATCAATTTCAGACAAAAAACACGCATCCATCGCTTTAATGAAGGCAACCACATTTTGGAGGGCTGGATCCTTATCTCTCCAGAGATTGCGCAGCCACGCTTTAGCTTCTCCACGTAAATGCGATACTATAAATCCCACTTTCTCTTCCTCCCTTCTAAAGTCTTTCTCTAGCAGCTGCAGTGCATATATTACATCCGCTCTGAAGTTAGGATACTGCTGCAGGTTCCCATCGAAATGAGACACAAGGCTCCCCCCTCTATTCCCCAGCCCAATCCCTTCTGGTCTGGTGGTCTGTAGCCCCTGTGTAGTCAGCACTTCTAACCTGGTTCGCAGATCCTGGCATGCAGCAGCTGCTTCCTGTTCCTTCTTTCTGGACGCCAAAATTTCTGCGTTCAGCTGTGTCACTGCGTTCTGCAGGCTTGCTATCTTCTCTTCGGTAGTCATTTGCCTGGTATTCGTGAGCTCGCGAAGCACCAATCTTCACCCCTCGCTGCTTTCTCTCACGTCACGAGGTTGTAAAATTGGTGGACTGGAGAGGGGACTTACTGTCAGGACTGCCTCTAGGTCCCAGCTCACAGAGGACCAACGCCCGGTGGATGTAATGTACAAAAGTCTTTATTGAAGTTTAGTTTCCATTTCAAAGCTCTGGGCGTGCCGCTCCACGTCTTGACTCTAGACCGGCTAAGTCCCCTCTGACTCACTGCTTCTCCCACACCAGTTTAAGATCCTAGCCCGGCTCCACCTCCTGCGCTGTTCTTTCCTTCGCTGGGTCCTTCTGCCCTCTGGGGTTTCCTCCTTCCTGGACTCCTCTGACGCTGAGCCCCCTGAGTCCTGCCCTTCCTTCCGGCGGGCTTTAGGACCTGGCTCCCTTCCCGGGCTCCCTGCTGTGCCGCTCGCCTGTACATTTGAACTTGGCACGCGCGCCCAGCCGGTAACCTTCCTCCTGACCGTTTCCCCGCTTCCCGATGTGGGCGTGGCCAAACCTGACTCCTCTCCTCCCGCTGGTGGTGAGGACACTGGTCCCGATTCCTGGGACTCCCCCTCCCCACTGCGCTCTGGTGGGGAAGCTGGTCCTGACTTCCAACTGCTGCTCAGGGACTCCCCGCTAGCCCCTTCCTCCTGGGGCTTCCCCCCTGGAACCCCCCTCACTCTGGCCATTGGCGCTCCCTTCTGTGAGTCCTCTGATTCGCTGGAGAGGCTTGTGGAGTAACTCTTTCCACTGTCACTGCCTCCACCCCCCTCGGACTCCTCCTCCTCACTCTCCATTTGCTCCCCCTCCTGTGTCTCTCCTTCTGAACCCCTGACAATTGTGTATGGAGCCTTTAAAGCACATGACCCCATGGCTGTGGCACTGTGCTGGGCCCAGGGGTAACCCGAGTAACACGGTCCAGGTCCGGTCCCAAATCCAAGGGTTCTGTGAGGAGTCAGTCTGGCAGGACCAAGGCAGGACATGAGGCAGGGAACCAGGCAAGGTCAGGCACAGGATCACAGGCAGGTTCTGCCAAACAGCAACAATGCTCCCGTAACCTGGGGTGGGGTCCAGCAGCCTTTTCTCTCTGTCAGGGTAACGGTCGGTCCTGATCCCCCAGTGACTCACCTCCCTGTCTCGCCCGAAGGCGAGCACTCCTCCTGCGAGTACTCAGGTCTCCTTCTCTCAGACCTCAGTCTCTGCAGCTCAGGAGACGTTGGTGGGTCACTAGACCCAGAGGCCGCCTCAGCCTCTCCTGACCCAATTGGTAGTTGTTGTGAGCCCACCCAAGGATGGCTGCATTGCAGGGGGTGGCCTAGGTGACCCTCGAGGCCCCATCCAGCTCTACAGTTCAATTCTATGACTTATAATCCATTCATTAACCACTTGCTGTTTATCAACTGTTTCCGTGCAGAGCCCAAAGCTATTGCTCTAGAGACGCTGTCACACCAGAAACCCAACAAAGGAACACGATCTGTTGGAGTTCCATCTTGTGAGCACCCTGTATATATGAAGAGAAGTATATTATCACAGAGACACACTGTCTCCAGCAAACTTAATTGCAAGGACAACCAAACTCAAGGTATGCGTTCGCACCTCTGAAATCTGTTACCACTCAGAAGTTGGGTATGTGCGTGACAATGACCGATATATTGCGGCTAACGGGAGTTCGTTAGAGACCGAGCACAAACGAATGGCATGAAAGCAACTCAAACACACTCAAAGGAAGAGCATACAGAAAGATTTCATGCATTGGTCAATATCCAATATTGACTAGGCAAAGTACAAACCCTTAATCTGAGTCCACATTCCCCAACACTGCCTAGAGACGATGAGGGCAGCCCAAGCTGCACTGAATTGCATTTTAAATGTTTGCTTGTGGTTTTTATCTCACCTTTTAGGGTATTCACCCTCCCAAGTTGGCTTACAAAGCCATCGGCAAAACAATACGACAAGATTGCAAGCTATTTAAAAACAACAACATAAATAATATTTAAATGACAGGGCTAGGTTCGTAGCAAAGAGCAGCAAATTGTTGTTGCTTGGAAGCCAAGGATGAGAGGGTGATATTGTGCTTGGGTCCTGCTTGAGGGGTTCCTGGGGGCCGAGTTTTGGGCCCCCTGAATAGTTTTGGGGTGGGGGCTGCCCCCCATATAACCCCTCTTCTGAAACAGCTTCAGTGGTTGCCAGCTCATTTTGAGGCCCAATTCAAGGTGCTCATATTAGTGCTTAAAGCCCTAAACAACACAGGCCTCAAATATCTGAAAGACTGCCTCCTTCCCTACAGGCCTTCTCGATTGCTGAGATCAGCAAAAGGGCCTCTCTTGGTCGTCCTCTGCCCTCAAAGGCGTGTTTGTGTGTGTGTGTAGATTTGGGAACAGGGCCTTCTCTGTGGTGGCCCCTTAGCTGTGGAACTCACTCCCCACGAAGGTGTGTCAGGCACCTTCAGTATACAGCAAGTCATAATTTTATGAATCACCTTATTTTTATGACTAAGTTGTTTAAACTATTTTTTATATTGCGTTTTAATTTTGTAACCCACCTGGAACCTTAGGGTGAAGGCAGGTAACTACTACTACAACTAATAATAATAATAATAATAATAATGCAGCCTGTTAAGGGTTCTGAGAATTACAGCTCGTTCAGGAAGAAACTACATCTCCCATGATTCTTTGGGGGAAGTAATGTGCTTCAAATGTATGGTGTGGATCTGAAGTCAGAGAGCAGTGAAAAGTCAAAAGGTTGTCCCCAATGTTAATCCTACTCAGAGTAAACCCATTGAAAACAATGGGCACCACTAACTTAGGTTCATTCATTTTAATGGTGTCAGGACTGCCGCTAGGTCCCAGCTCACAGAGGACCAACGCCCAGTGGATATTATATACAAAAGTCTTTATTGAAGTTTAGTTTCCATTTCCAAGCTCTGGGCGCGCAGACCCACGTCTTAACGCTAGACCGGCTAAGTCCCCTCTGACTCACTGCTCCACCCACACCAGTTTAAGATTCTAGCCCGGCTCCACCTCTTGCGCTGCTCTTTCCTGCGTTGGGTCCTTCTGCCCTCTGGGGTTCCCTCCTTCCTGGACTCCTCTGACGCGGAGCCTCCTGAGTCTTGCCCCTCCCTCCGGCGGGCTTTAGGACCTGGCTCCCTTCCCGGGCTCCCCGCTGTGCCGCGCTCCTGTACATTTGAACTTGGCGCGCGCGCCCAGCCGGTGACTTTCCTTCTGACCGTTTCCCCGCTTCCTGATGTGGGTGTTGCCAAACCTGACTCCTCTCCTCCCTCTGGAGGTGAGGACACTGGTCCCGACTCCTGGGACTCCCCCTCCCCACTGCGCTCTGGTGGAGACGCTGGCCCTGATCTCCAGCTGCTGTTCAGGGACTCCCCGCTGGCCCCTCCCTCTTGAGGTTTCTCCCTTGGAATCTCCCTTGCTCTGGCCACCGGCGCTCCCTTCTGTGAGTCCTCCGATTCGCTAGAGAGGCTTGTGGAATAACTCTGGCCACTGTCACTGCCTGCGCCCCCCTCGTACTCCTCCTCCTCACTCTCCATTTGCTCCCCCTCCTGTGTCTCTCCTTCTGAACCCCTGACATCCATCCCCCCCTCGAAGCCCCCCCTTCCCCCTCCCCCTCTTCCGGTGCGGGTTCCGGGTGCTCCATTGTTGTAGGGGTGAGTCCAGGATACAGCTCGTCCCCTGAGGCTTGCAACCATCGAGATAAGTCCGGGAAGTCCCCCATGGGCTCGTCGACGACGACCTCCTCCGCTTCCATCTCCTGCGCGGTGTGCTCGAAATCTGAGCTCGACCCCAAATCACCCAAGAGCCCTCCTCCCCCTGTTGCTTGATGGGGGTCCACCTCCCAGGACCCCTTCGGCATGTCTCTGCGCCAGCCCACTTCGGGTTGGTCCTCCCACCAATAAGATCCCCCCGTGCCAAAACCTGAAAGTGATCCCTCCGGGGAGCTGCCTCCCGGAGCCGAGTCCTCAGCTGACGAGAAACCCCGGAAAGTGCTGGCCGAGAGTGTGGGTGTGAACAAACAATCCTCGAAAAAGCCCGCCGGCATAGGCTTGTGCGGGAAAAGTGTGTGGAATTCTTCCTTGAGCAACTGCTCTTCCACTGCGTAATCCGGCACCCACCTGTTGGCGCTGGCCGGGGTGTCCTCTGTGGCGAGAAGATATTCAATCCCGTCCTCCCCCCACCTTGAGTCTAAAATCTCAGTGGCTTCATTAAGTGGCTCCCCTTTCGGCGACCCCCCTTTTTTGGGCGCTTCTCTGAGCGGGTCTGGCGCCTTCCCCGGTGCTTGAAACCTGTGGGGCTCTCTGTAGGGCGTGAGCACTGATCTATGAAAGACCGGGTGCATTCTGGAACCCTCCGGGAGTGTCAACCGGAAGGCCACTGGGTTGATCTGCGCCTCTACTTGGTAAGGCCCTAGCTGCTTGTGCCCTAGTTTCTTCTTGGCTAACGATCTGGCTGGAACTGCTTGTGCTGCCAACCAGACCCAGTCTCCCACCTGGATGTCCTCCCCAACCCTCCTGTGTCGATCTGCCTGCACTTTGTAAGCCTGTTTTGCCAACTCTAACTGCCTCCTGAGCTGCTCGTGGATCTCCTGCAACTCCGCTGCCACGTCCTCTGCTCCCTGTGGCTCCCCCTCCCGCACTGTGTCCAGACCCGGGAAGGTTCTGGGATGCCTCCCGTAGTTGGCGAAAAATGGTGTCACCCCCGTGGACCCGTGCTTCGTGTTGTTGTAGGCAAACTCGGCCAACGGTAGATAGTCCACCCAGGTCGATGGCTGCTGGTTCGCGTAGCATCTCAGGTACTGCTGCATGATGGCGTTGACCCTTTCCGCCTGCCCGTTAGTTTGCGGGTGTCTCGCCGACGCCAGGCTGACCTTGACGTTCAGGAATCCCATCAGCTTTTGCCAGAAGTTGGAGATGAACTGGCGCCCCCGGTCGGACAAAATAGACCGTGGTAGGCCGTGCACCTTGAACACGTGGTCTATGAACATCTTAGCGGTCTGCTCGGCCGTGGCCACCTTCGCGCACGGAATGAAGTTGGCCATCTTGGTGAACAGGTCCACTACCACGAGCACTGCCGTCTTGCCCCTTGAGCTGGGTAGATCTGTGACAAAGTCCAGGGCCACCCTCTCCCACGGTACGAACGGTGTCTGTAGCGGTTCCAACAGGCCCGCCGGCGGCTGGTGCACAGGCTTAGCCCTTTGGCAGGTGTCGCACCTATTGACATAGTCCGCGACATCCCCCCGCATCTTAGGCCACCAAAAGTCTCTGGCTACTAAGTCCACCGTCTTCTCCTTGCCGAAGTGCCCCGCGCTGGGCGCGTCGTGCAGCTGTTGCAGGACCTTCGCGCGGAGGCTGTCTCCTGGTACGTAGAGGACTCCCTTGCGTAGGAGCAGGCCGTCGCGCACTTGGAATTCGTCGCCCCTCGCCTTGCCACTGCACACCTCCTCCATCTTGGCTCGGGTGAACGAGTCCGTTTCCAGCGCGCGGCGCACCGCGTCCAGGTCCACTGTGGCTGACGCGCATGCCCACGCCTGTGGTGTGAAAATGTGCTTGGCCGCCGCCGGTGCCTCTTCCTCCAGATACTGCGGTTTTCTGGACAGCGCGTCCGCCAAGACGTTGCTGTTTCCTGGGATGTACTCAATTCTGAAGTCGAAATCTGCAAAGAACTCCGCCCAGCGGATGTGTCGCTGGTTCAGGAACCTCGCCGTGCGCCAGTACTCCAAGTTCTTATGGTCTGTGCGGACCTGCACCGTGTGCTTGGCTCCGACGAGGAAGTGCCGCCACGCCTTGAAGGCTGCATGTATGGCCAGCAACTCCCTGTCCCAAATGGTGTAGTTCTGCTCCGCTTTGCTGAGTTTTCTGGAGTAGAAAGCGCACGGCCTCCAGTCCCCCTGGTGGTCTTGCTGCAACAGAACGGCTCCCACGGCCCTGTCTGAGGCGTCCGTCTCCACTCTCATGGGCCTGCTGGGATTTATGTGCAGTAGGTTCTCTTCGGAAGCGAAGAGCTGCTTGAGCTTCTGAAAGGACTGCTCTGCCTGCTCCGTCCAGATGAACCTCTTCTTCTTGGAACTGAGGGTGTCGGTGATGGCCGCTGTCTGCATGGCGAAACCCTTGATGAACTTGCGATAAAAGTTGGCAAAACCGACAAACCTCTGTACTTCCTTCCTATTGCGTGGGCTCTTCCAGTCCAGTACTGCACGTACCTTGGCACCGTCCATAGCCAGTCCCTTGTCGGACAGTTTGTAGCCCAAGAAATCCACCTCCGTCTTGTCGAACTGGCACTTCTCCAGCTTGGCGTACAGCCTGTGCTCCCGCAGCCTCTGCAGAACTTCCCTAACATCTCTCTCGTGAGCCTCCGGCGATTCCGAGAAGATTAGGATGTCATCCAGGAAGCAGACGCACTTCTTGTAGAGGAGACCCGCCAAGACATGATGCATGAAGGCTTGAAAGCAGTGGGAACCATTTTTTAATCCAAAAGGCATAACTCTGTATTCATAAGTGCCCAGCGGCGTAAACATGGTTGTTTTCCACTCGTCGCCTTCCCGTACGCGAATGAGATTGTACGCTCCGCGCAGATCCAACTTGGTAAAGATGCGACCCTTCCTCACCGTCGCCAGCAGGTCATCGATCTTGGGCATAGGGAAGGCTGAGGGCTTGGTCTTGAGGTTCAAGAAGCGGAAATCAACGACCAGCCTCTTCTGGGGCGTATCCCTCTTCTTTACAAAGAACACGGGACTGCCTCCTGCCGCCTTGGACTCCCGGATGAATCCCCGCTTCAGGTTGTGATCTATGAACTCCCTGAGCTCTTGCAATTCATCCTCAGACATGGAGTACAGTTTCCCCGTCGGGAGCGTCGCCCCGGGCAGGAGGTCGATCTTGCAGTCGTAGGGTCTGTGGGGTGGCAGCTTATCCGCCTCTTTCTCGCAGAAGACCTCCAAAAACTCCTTGTATTTGTTAGGCACCGCTTGCAACATGCCCAAGTTCAGCTGTGGTCCATCCTCGTGCCCCTCATCTTCCAAGTCCGCCAGGATGCAGTGTTCTGCGCAGTAAGAGGAGCCGAAGGTCAGTTGCCGCTGGTACCAAGCTAATGCCGGGCTGTGCCTATCCAGCCAACTCATTCCCAACACTATGGGCGTGTCTGACAGGCGGGTGACGTTGAAGCTGATGACCTCACGGTGGTTTCCAATGCGCATCACCATTGGCGGCGTCTGCTGTAGCACTTGCCCTCCCAGTAGCTCCCTGCCGTCCACTGTGACGACTTTCAGAGGTACCGCCGCTGGCAGAAGGGCTATGCCATGTTGCTGGATGAACTGCATGTCTATAAAATCTGCATTGCTCCCCGAGTCGATGGTGATGGGAATTTCCACAAGTAGCCCATTGGGGAGCTGAAGGGATGCGGTGAGCTGCACTACTGGTTTGGGTGGGAGGGGGTCGGTGGGCTGTAAGATCCCTGGGGATTGCTTCACTGACTTGTCTGGCTGGTCCCCAGAGACGCCATCTCCAGCCAGACAGTGGAGTTTTCCTGCTGCGACTCCCTCTGCTGAATTGCGTCTGTTACTGTCGCTGCGGCTGCAGTATGCTTGTGAAACCTCTGGGGACACTCTTTTGCCATATGCTGAGCACTGTCGCAGATGTAGCACTTCCTGGTTCCTCTAGGAGGCTTCATCTTGACTGCTCCCGGAGTTAGGGCTCCGACTGTGGAGTGAGCCTTAGCACCACCTATCTCCATCGGCTCCTCTCCCCCTCCCAGCGGAGGCATGGATCGAGCGCGCGCCGCCTCCTTGGGGAAGGGAGGCAGTCCTCTCGCTGGCGTGCGTCCCAAATGCGTCCCAAATGCCCTTCCTCCTTGCCCCAAGGGCGTCCTTCCAACCGAACCCCAATGGAGAGTGCCCGTTCCACCACGTCCTTGGTGGTTTGGGGTCTTCCCCCCCTTGCGATCTCGTCTTTCACAGTTCCGCTCAACCCCTCCCAGAACAGGTCTCTGACGGCAGGCGATTCTTTCTCCCAGGCTAGTACATTCACCAATCCGAAAAAACGTGAATGATATTGCCTCACAGTGGCTTTACCTTGTCTTAGTCCGTGAATCTCCCTCCTAGCGATATCCACATCAATCTCAGATAAAAAACACGCATCCATCACTTTAATGAAGGCAGCCGCATTTTGGAGGGCTGGATCCTTGTCTCTCCATAGATTGCGCAGCCACGATTTTGCCTCCCCCCGTAAATGCGAAATAATAAATCCTACTCTCTCTTCCTCATTTTTAAAGTCTTTGTCAAGCAGCTGCAATGCATAAATTACATCTGCTCTGAAGTTAGGATACTCCTGCAGGTCTCCATTGAAGTGAGATACCAGGCTCCCTCCTCTGTTTCCCAGCCCAATCCCTTCTGGTCTGGTGGCCGGTAGCCTCTGTGTACTTAGCACTTCTAACCTGGTTCGCAGATCCTGGCAGGCAGCAGCTGCTTCCTGTTCTTTCTTTCTGGAAGCCGCAATTTCTGCAGTCAACTGCGTCACTGCGTTTTGCAAACTCGCTATCCTCTCTTCGGTAGTCATTTCCCTGTTTTTCGTGAGCTCGCGAAGCACCAATCTTCACCCCTCGCTGCTTTCCCGCACTCCACGAGGTTGCAAAATTGGTGAAAATAGAGAGGGGACTTACTGTCAGGACTGCCGCTAGGTCCCAGCTCACAGAGGACCAACGCCCAGTGGATATTATATACAAAAGTCTTTATTGAAGTTTAGTTTCCATTTCCAAGCTCTGGGCGCGCAGACCCACGTCTTAACGCTAGACCGGCTAAGTCCCCTCTGACTCACTGCTCCACCCACACCAGTTTAAGATTCTAGCCCGGCTCCACCTCTTGCGCTGCTCTTTCCTGCGTTGGGTCCTTCTGCCCTCTGGGGTTCCCTCCTTCCTGGACTCCTCTGACTCCTCTGACGCAGAGCCTCCTGAGTCTTGCCCCTCCCTCCGGCGGGCTTTAGGACCTGGCTCCCTTCCCGGGCTCCCCGCTGTGCCGCGCTCCTGTACATTTGAACTTGGTGCGCGCGCCCAGCCGGTGACTTTCCTTCTGACCGTTTCCCCGCTTCCTGATGTGGGTGTTGCCAAACCTGACTCCTCTCCTCCCTCTGGAGGTGAGGACACTGGTCCCGACTCCTGGGACTCCCCCTCCCCACTGCGCTCTGGTGGAGACGCTGGCCCTGATCTCCAGCTGCTGTTCAGGGACTCCCCGCTGGCCCCTCCCTCTTGAGGTTTCTCCCTTGGAATCTCCCTTGCTCTGGCCACCGGCGCTCCCTTCTGTGAGTCCTCCGATTCGCTAGAGAGGCTTGTGGAATAACTCTGGCCACTGTCACTGCCTGCGCCCCCCTCGTACTCCTCCTCCTCACTCTCCATTTGCTCCCCCTCCTGTGTCTCTCCTTCTGAACCCCTGACAAATGGGTCCTCTCTTATTATAACTTAAGTGCCACTTCAGATAAGCACAACCCAAAGTTGCTAAAAGTAGTGTTTGTAAAACAGCTGAATCTGTGGGCTAAAATATCCAAGAAAATTGGGTATCTTATAAAGAATTATTAATGGAAATAGATCATGAGCTGAAATTAAAGAGGTTTGAAGATATAAGAGGATTATTAACTGATTGGTTACAATACCATCAACTTAATGATATCTTTAAGATGGACCAAAAGAAAGGTTTCACTAATGAAACCTCTAAATTTGAAAAGGAGTTGTTAGAAATTAAGACAAAATTATTTTTAAAAATCAATAAATTATTATTAGAATGATATACAAAAGACAAACAGATCAATTTGGTAATTATACACTGGGTGAGGAATTTTGGATATAACATACAATTGGCAGCATGGGAGAGGTTATGGAATCGGGACTTGAAAGTTCACAGCGTGCTATACCATGAAAGAAAACCATATGAAAATGATGTGCTGCTGGTATTTAACCCCTAGTAAATTAGCTAACCCCTTCATGGATCACTGCCTTGCCGTGGCGAAGGGGCTTGAATAACTCAGAGAAGCTATGAGCTATGCCGTGCAGGGCCACCCAAGATGGACAGGTCATAGTGAAGAGTTTTGACGAAACGTGATCCACCTGGAGTAGGAACCGGCAAGCCACTCCAGTATCCCTGCCAATAAAACTTCATGGACAAAGACAACAGGCATATAAAAGTTATGACGCTGGAAGACGAGCCCCTCAGGTCGGAAGGCGTCCAACATGCTATTGAGGAAGAGCGGAGGACAAGTACAAGTAGATTCAGAGCTGATGAAGCGGCTGGGCCAAAGCCGAAAGGACGCTCAGTTGCGGATATGCCTGGAAGCAAAAGGAAAGTCCAATGCTGTAAAGAAAAATATTGCAAAGGAACCTGGAATGTAAGAACCATGAACCTGGGTAAGTTGGATGTGGTCAAAAAGGAGATGGCAAGAATAAATATTGACATCCTGGGCATCAGTGAACTAAAATGGACGGGAATGGGAGAATTCACTACTACTGTGGGCAAGAATCCCGTAAAAGAAATGGAGTGGCCCTCATAGTCAACAGAAGAGTGGCAAAAGCTGTACTTGGATGCAATCTCAAAAATGATAGAATGATCTCGATACGAATCCAAGGCAGACCTTTTAACATCACAGTAATCCAAGTTTATGCACCAACCACTGGTGCTGAAGAAACTGAAATTGACCAATTCTATGAAGACTTACAACACCTTATAGAAATTACACCAAAGAAGGATGTTCTTCTCATTATTGGAATGCTAAAGTAGGGAGTCAAGAGATAAAAGGAACAAGTGGCAAGTTTGCCCTTGGAGTTCAAAATGAAGCAGGGCAAAGGCTAATAGAGTTCTGCCAAGAGAACAAGCTGGTCATCACAAACACTCTTTTCCAACAACACAAGAGACGACTCTACACATGGACATCACCAGATGGGCAGCATCGAAATCAGATTGATTATATTCTCTGCAGCCAAAGATGGAGAAGCTCTATACAGTCAGCAAAAACAAGACCTGGAGCTGACTGTGGCTCAGATCATCAGCTTCTAATAGCAAAATTCAAGCTTAAAATGAAGAAAGTAGGAAAAACCACTTGGCCGGTAAGATACAATCTAAACCAAATCCCTTATGAATACACAGTGGAAGTGAGGAACAGGTTTAAGGATTTAGATTTGGTGGATAGAGTGCCTGAAGAACTATGGATGGAGGCTCGCAACATTATACAGGAGGCAGCAACGAAAACCATCCCAATGAAAAGGAAATGCAAGAAAGCAAAGTGGCTGTCCAACGAGGCCTTACAAATAGCGGGGGAGAGAAGGCAAGCAAAATGCAAGGGAGATAGTGAAAGATACAGTAAAATTGAATGCGGATTTCCAAAAAATAGCAAGGAGAGACAAGAAGACCTTCTTAAACGAGCAATGCAAAGAAATAGAGGAAAACAATAGAATGGGAAAAACCAGAGCTCTGTTCAAGAAAACTGGAGATATGAAAGGAACATTTCGTACAAAGATTTCCATAATAAAAGACAAAAGTGGAAAGGACCTAACAGAAGCAGAAGACATCAAGAAGAGGTGGCAAGAATACACAGAGGAACTATACCAGAAAGAAATGGATATCTCGTATACCCCAGGTAGTGTGGTTGCCGACCTTGAGCCAGACATCCTGGAGAGTGAAGTCAAATGGGCCTTAGAAAGCACTGCTAATAACAAGGCCAGTGGAAGTGATGATATTCCAGCTGAACTATTTAAAATTTTAAAAGATGATGCTGTTAAGGTGCTACACTCAATATGCCAGCAAATTTGGAAAACTCAGCAGTGGCCAGAGGATTGGAGAAGATCAGTCTACATCCCAATCCCAAAGAAGGGAAGTGCCAAAGAATGCTCCAGCTACCGCATAATTGCACTCATTTCACACGCTAGCAAGGTTATGCTCAAAATTCTACAAGGCAGGCTTAAGCAGTATGTGGATCGAGAACTCCCAGAAGTGCAAGCTGGATTTCGAAGGGGCAGAGGAACCAGAGACCAAATTGCAAATATGTGCTGGATTATGGAGAAAGCTAGAGAGTTCCAGAAAGACATCTACTTCTGCTTCATTGACTATGCAAAAGCCTTTGACTGTGTTGACCACAGCAAACTATGGCAAGTTATTAAAGAAATGGGAGTGCCTGATCATCTCATCTGTCTCCTGAGAAATCTCTATGTGGGACAAGAAGCTACAGTTAGAACTGGATATGGAACAACTGATTGCTTCAAAATTGGGAAAGGAGTACGGCAAGGCTGTATATCGTCTCCCTGCTTGTTTAACTTATATGCAGAATTCATCATGCGAAAGGCTGGGCTGGATGAATCCCAAGCCGGAATTAAGATCGCCGGAAGAAATATCAACAACCTCAGATATGCAGATGACACAACCTTGATGGCAGAAAGTGAGGAGGAATTAAAGAACCTTTTAATGAGGGTGAAAGAGGAGAACGCAAAATATGGTCTGAAGCTCAACATCAAAAAAACGAAGATCATGGCCACTGGTCCCATCACCTCCTGGCAAATAGAAGGGGAAGAAATGGAGGCAGTGAGAGATTTTACTTTTTTGGGCTCCATGATCACTGCAGATGGTGACAGCAGTCACGAAATTAAAAGACGCCTGCTCCTTGGGAGAAAGCGATGGCAAACCTAAACAGCATCTTAAAAAGCAGAGACATCACCTTGCCAACAAAGGTCCGTATAGTTAAAGCCACGGTTTTCCCAGTAGTGATGTATGGAAGTGAAAGCTGGACCATAAAGAAGGCTGATCGCCGAAGAATTGATGCTTTTGAATTATGGTGCTGGAGGAGACTCTTGAGAGTCCCATGGACTGCAAGAAGATCAAACCTATCCATTCTGAAGGAAATCAGCCCTGAGTGCTCACTGGAAGGACAGATCCTGAAGCTGAGGCTCCAGTAGTTTGGCCACCTCATGAGAAGAGAAGACTCCCTGGAAAAGACCCTGATGTTGGGAAAGATGGAGGGCACAAGGAGAAGGGGACAACAGAGGACGAGATGGTTGGATAGTGTTCTCGAAGCTACAAACATGAGTCTGACCAAACTGTGGGAGGCAGTGGAAGACAGGAGTGCCTGGTATGCTCTGGTCCATGGGGTCATGAAGAGTCGGACACGACTAAACGACTAAACAACAACAACAAATTAGCTAAAATATATAAAGCAAGATCAAATGCATGCTGGAAATGTAAGGAGAAAGAGGGCAGCTTCTATCATTTGTGGTGGAGTTGTAAAGTAGTAAAAGAATTTTGGGAGATGATATGTAACGAATTGAAAAAAAATGTTTAACGTTTTCTAAGAAACCAGAAGCTTTTCCTTGCAGTATTATACTACTACTAAAATATTATGATACTTGCTGCTCCCCAGAAGAGATACAGAAAATAATGGAAGCAAGCTTCTTATAACGGTCTCGGTACAATACCTCTCCTATTGGAAATATAAATGGTGCATAAATAACGGTACAACTCACTGTTTGGTTTTTGTAATTACACAGAAAACTGCCTCATATCAAGTGAAAAATTTGGTTCATCTAGCTCAATATTGTCTACATCAGTTAGCAATGGCTCTCTGGGATTCCAGGCAAAATTCTTTATCTGGGACATGCAACCCTCTCTGCCAATAAAAACTTGGTATATGGCCCCTATATTTTAAAGACAGGTATGCCACCTTCCTCCCAAACGACGTCCAAATCACGTTAACAAAATTCCATGTGTGTCATGTGGGAATTGTGCTTAGTCATTCCCTCCAGCCTTGTTTTTAACCACTCCCTCCCACAGCCGGCCACTGAGCCTAAGAGATTACTGAGCCTCTGGTTGTGGAAGGATGTGACCCTTGCCCACACACATTTCTCTGCTTCCATCCTAGGCTGCATTTGCACTCGTGCTGCCAGGAGTGAGTCAGCAGTCAATCACACATAGCAAGTGGAATTTTCTATTTATTAGGAAAAAACCAGGATCTGCACGGGAGTGTCAGGCCTAAGGAGCACAGTCTTCTGTATGTCTTGCCCCCGTGAAGCTGTTGCAGAGACTGAAGGTCCCCTCCTTCTCACAGCTGCCTGTCGCTCCCTCCAGGATTTCCCCCCAAGCAATCTGATCCTAAGCCTGCATGAGGCTAATTTCTCCTCCACCCTCTTCATGCCTCTCCTGGTACTGGGATACTAGGGGAGAAGGGAGCTTGTCGCAGCAGGAGGGGGAGACTCCCGGGCATCTTCACCAGCCTGACTCATCTCCTCCTCTGGGCCTCCCTCACCCAACTCTCCTGCTTCAGCTTCTGCCTCTGATTCTGGACTCCTCTCTGCCACAGACTCTCCCTGCTCACCAAACCCTGATACTTCTTCAGCTTCTGACACCTCCGCCTCCCAGTCTTCTCCCTCGGACCACTCACGGTCATCCTACCACCAATCCCCAGGCTCTGAGCCTTCTTCCCTAGCTGGTTCCTCCCACCTGCTTATACTCACTTGTGTTTCCAGTGCTGGGTTTTTAATCTGTGTTCACCCCATTATCCAAAATGCATAGGTACCCTGAGCTTTGTTGCCAAATGTGACTGTTTGATACGACTGTGGCACTGATAAAAACAAAGTTGATGTGAACAGCTATGGGGAAGGAGGTGCAAAACACACCGGGAGGGTGGCGGCAGCTGGAGAAAACAACTTCACTGCACCCAGGCCTAAGGCAGTAATGTGAACACACACCCAGTGAACAAAGCACACATTGGGTGTATCCCTGGCCACATTTGGAACTGCCTTTCTTCCACAAATCTAAGCCCGATTAAAGGATCCAGAGAGGAAATGGAACTCTCACAGAGCAACATCCTGAATTTTGTTTTTATTTTCTAGTTTTATGTCCTTGCCTGTCCCAAGGTGCTGCTTTCTCGCTGTGTACCACCTCCCCTACAATCCTGGCTAATTTCTGGTCTCGGAGCCCAGCCATGAGAAAATGGGCTTGAATCCTGTGTGCAGGTTCCCCACAAGCAACTGGTTGGCCACTGTGAGAACAGGATGCTGGACATAATAATAATAATAATAATAATAATAATAATAATAATAATAATAATAATAATAATAATTATTTATACCCCGCCCATCTGGCTGAGTTTCCCCAGCCACTCTGGGCGGCTCCCAATCAAGTGTTAAAAACAGTACAGCGTTAAATAATAAAAACATCCCTGTACAGGGCTGCCTTCAGATGTCTTTTAAAGATAGGATAGCTGCTTATTTCCTTCACATCTGAAGGGAGGGCGTTCCACAGGGTGGGCGCCACTACCGAGAAGGCCCTCTGTCTGGTTCCCTGTAACCTCACTTCTCGCAATGAGGGAACCACCAGAAGGCCCTCGGCGCTGGATCTCATTGTCTGGGCTGAACGATGGGGGTGGAGACGCTCCTTCAGGCCACTGGCCTGATCCAGCAGGCATCTTTTATGGGTTTGTGTTTTTTTTAAAAGCAACTGGGCTGGCATTGTGCAGCAGGAGAGGGAGAGGCAGTCCTGTTATCTAGACGCATTAGTTGTCACCTAGTTACGTTGGAAGTTCGTTGTGAACTTTGCTGTAGAAACACAAATCGTTAATCAGTTGAAACCGAGACAATCCGCCAGAAACAGCCACAACCAGCCTTTCATCAATGGAGAGCCTGAATGTAGTATTTAGCGGATACACAGCTGTGAAGCCATTTTGATAAATGAGAGGTAGATGCTGCCAACATCATCTGTCACCGTCAGCTTTGATAAACGACCCTCCGTTTATTGCTGGGCGTGGAAGACTCATGCATGTGTACGCTGGTATAGATGGGATGCATTCTGTATTACTGAAATGATATCATGGAGCTGGATTTCCCCACAAAACGCAGAGCTCCCTGCTGTGGGTTCCAGTGATGCCACATGATGTAGAAGACTTTCCCCTCTGCCTTCCATGTGCACATGGGTAAACATTGTGTCTCTATAAAGCAGGAGCACGGCTGTGTCAGTTTCATGCCAAAAGGAAACAAAGCATTCCAGCATACATTGGTACCTTGGTTCTCAAACGCCTTGGTACTCAAACAACTTGGAACGCAAACACTGCAAACCCGGAAGTAAGTGTTCCGGTTTGCGAACTTTTGTCGGAAGCTGAATGTACTCTGTTTTGAGTGCCACACTCCTGTTTTGAGTGTTACGCTGAGGTTGGTCTGTTTTTGCTACAGTGGTACCTCAGGATGCAAACGGGATCCATTCCTGAGCCTGAAGCGAACGCAACGCGTGCCTGTGCGTGTGCGGGTCGCGTTTCGCCGCTTCTGTGCATGCGCGTGACGTCATTTTGACCGTCTGCGCATGTGCATGTGGTGAAACCTGGAAGTAACACGCTCCATTACTTCTGGGTCGCCGCGGAGCACAACCCGAAAATACTTAACTTGAAGCACATTTATCCCAAGGTATGACTGTATTTATTTCGTGTTTTTCTGGCTCTTTTTGTTTTGTTTTTGTGACTGTGTGGAACCCAGATTCAGGTAGGTAGCCATGCTGGTCTGACGCAGACTGGGGAAAAAAATTTGTCCAGTAGCACCTTAGAGACCAACTAAGTTTGTTCTGGATATAAGCTTTCGTGTGCATGCACACTTCTTCAGATACACTTCTGTATCTGTATCTTAGTTGGTCTCTAAGGTGCTACTGGACAATTTTTTAATATATATATTTTTTGTGGAACCCAGTTCAGCTGATGATTGATTGTGTGACTGTAGCACATTGTTTATTGCTTTTATTTTATGGATCAATGGTCTCGTTAGATAGTAAAATTCATGTTAAATTGCTGTTTTGGGGGTTGCTTTTAAAAGTCTGGAATGGATTAATCTTTTAATTACTTTCTGTGGGAAAGCGTGCCTTGGTTTTGGAACGCTTTGGTTTTGGAACGGACTTCCGGAACGGATTAAGTTTGAGAACTAAGGTACCAGTGTAGCTTTAGGGTTTATTCAACCACTTCCCTTCTAAGTTACCCCTTTGGAGTTTCTCTACATATATTTGTTAGACAACTCCCACCACTCCCTGCCCCCTGACCATAACAGCTGAGGTCAATGGGAATTGCAATCCAACCACATTTGGACCATTGATTGTGTCGGGTTTCAAAGCCTTGAGAGTCACTTCCGTTTATTTCAACTGGGTTTTGTTTCGTTGCTGAGTTTCTTTTTCTCCGTGTTGTTTGAAAGCCTTGAAGTCACTTTCGTTTAGTCTGGGTTTTGCTTTTGTGTTTCTTTTCCTTCGCTTGTGGAAACAAAACAGAAACTGAATGTTAAATCCAGGCTCCCTCCTCCTCCTCCTCCCCTCCCCTCATCCAGATTCATGGTTTATCTTGCTGCAAAGATTACTGCAGTCCTCCCCAAAGTTAACTCTTGTGGTTCCTCTCAGTTGATCGGCTTATTCATAGGAATCATAGAACCGTAGAATTTGTTGAGCGCAAATACATTTACAAAAGAGTTCAGAGTCTTAATTCAGCACATTGCAGTGGCATCTGGGCTTGCCTTCAGTTGAATCTCAGGTGTGTAAGGCCAGGAACCATACATAAACGCAAGCATGATTAACTTAATGCACCCCAGCATTCATTCCACAGGTTATTTAGAATCAGCCAAGACTTTCTGCGAAACAGTTAATAACATAACAGCGTTAGTTGAATGACATTATTTTCCTTACATGTTTGCATCAGTTGCAAAATGTTACCCTCTACAGACAACTTAAAGTTACTGCAGATATGAGATTGAGAACTCTCTTCTTCCTTATAGGCAACACCCCCTGGCTGCTAAATGGGGGAGAAATTCAATTCAGTTCACATTTAAATTGGAATACGTCCCATTTTCACTTTCTGAAACAATAGAACCAAAACACGGCCTTCAATATTTGCACTTACCCAAATTTTGCAATGTGGTTTCCCAGCCAAACGATAATGACAAAAATGGATATATCAGGAGAATATGTACATAAAGATGAACGTGCTAGTGAAATTAACGTTCAGAAATGCTAGTGAAATTAACATTCAGAAATGCATCGTATTAGGAGAAATTGCTTGCAGATATGTATACATTAATTAAAAATGCAAACAAAAAATGTGTTTATTGGAGGAAATTCATGCTAAAATGCTGAAGAAGCTCCATTAGGATATATATTATATATTATATATTATATATTATATATTATATATTATATATTATATATTATATATTATATATTATTGCTGAAGAAATGTGTAGGATTGAATTTAAGATTGGAAAAACAAGAAACAGAGAGAACTGACAGATCCTTTCTTCCCTAGTTGCCACATTCTCTAATGTCATTTGCAGGTGAGAGGTAATTGAGATGCTTGCAAATCTCAACATTTCTTGCCTGTTTAGCTTTGAGGATAAATATACAGAAGTAAACTCCTTCACTGACCCTGATTCACATCCCAAGTGTTTTTGCTGGGCTGGAATATTCACTGAACTCTGATAATGTCTCTTGTTTTTCTGGATGGAAGACATATAAGGGGGTGTTGTGTTGTTTATTTTAGTTTATTTTGATTTATTATATTTATATGCGACTTTTCATTCAAATGAACCCCAAAGAGGCTTACAAACAAAAAATAGCAATAACATGACAGAACACCACAAATTCAACATAAACCATATAAAATACTTAACAAATAACCAATGAAACAAGTACATTCTGTAAAACACTGTTGCCAAAGCAACAACTAAAAAAATAATAGGCTAAACATCATAATTAAAGCAAGAGTCATATTATGTGGTTTGCAAATCAGTACAGTATTTATAATCTATAAAACAACATTAACAAAATAGCAGCCATAAAAATAAACTAAGCACTGTAAAGTTCATACACACTCTCTCTACACTCCCACGGTGGGTAACAATAATTAAAACACAATGTTGAAAAACGGTTTAAAACAATTTATAATCAGAGAAATAAGGTGACTCCTAAAAATCATGTCAAGAAAGCCTGGCACGCAGGGCCATCTTACGCATAGGCACTAGAGGAAGAAGAAGAAGAAGAAGAAGAAGAAGAAGAAGAAGAAGAAGAAGAAGAAGAAGAAGAAGAAGAAGAGTTTGGATTTGATATCCCGCTTTATCACTACCCTAAGGAGTCTCAAAGCGGCTAACATTCTCCTTTCCCTTCCTCCCCCACAACAAACACTCTGTGAGGTGAGTGGGGCTGAGAGACTTCAGAGAAGTGTGACTGGCCCAAGGTCACCCAGCAGCTGCATGTGGAGGAGCGGAGATGCGAACCCGGTTCCCCAGATTACGAGTCCATCGCTCTTAACCACTACACCATGCTAGAGGTGTGGGGCACCCGGGGGCCAGGCCAAGAGTCCAGGGAAGAGCCCGCCCATCAGTCAGAGTGCCACAGTGGGCTCTTCTGCTGCAGGTGGCTCTGCACCACAAGTTCGGAGGCAAGCAAGCCAGTGAGACCCTGAGGAGGCTTACTGGTTTTGCCCTCCTGCGCACCTGGGACTGGGCTACCTGGTGAGGGAACACCAGGCGGATCTTTGCCCCCCCCCCCCCCGGCGGCGCATATGCTTAAGACAGCCCTGCAGACACTGGGTCAGGCTTTCTGCACTTTGGGGGGAGGTTGCTAAAATCCAATGATAAAACCAACCCTGCAGCATAGTATCAAACCCAACATTGCCTTAACTTTTAAAAAAATGTTTTATTAGCAATTTCAACATAACAACATATCAAAACATATCATATTCATTATTCCCCCCTTTCCCCCCAGCTCCTCTCTCTCTGATTTCTCAGCACATATTATTCTCTGCATGTTATAAAATTATACAGATCCTTACATTATCTGTCTACCATGTTATCAATCAATAAATTTGTGTATGTTCATTCAAAACCTGCCAAGGAGTCCAATTCATTTTGTTGTCTTTTTACTTAAAATTACCTCAACTTTCTAAGCATCTAGGGGGGCTTGTCTAAACAGGAATGTTTTTAGCAGTCACCAAAAAAAGAACAGCGAATGCTCCTGCTTGATGTCAATAGGCAGGGAGTTCCAAAGGACAGGCGCTGCCGCACAAAATGGCTGAGTTCTTACAAATGCAGAACGGGTATTTATGTGGCACCTGTGCTAGTGCCAATTCCTCCGACTGAAGCAGTCAGGTGGGCACATGTGAGGTAACGCAATTTTGTAGGTTAACTGGTCTGAAGTTGTTTGGAGCTTTATATACTAATACAGTGGTACCTCAGGTTAAGTACTTAATTCATTCCAGAGGTCCGTTCTTAACCTGAAACTGTTCTTAACCTGAAGCACCACTTTAGCTAATGGGGCCTCCTGCTGTTGCTGCGCCGCTGGAGCACGGTTTCTGTTCTCATCCTGAAGCAAAGTTCTTAACCCAAGGTAATATTTCTGTGTTAGCGGAGTCTGTAACCTGAAGCGTATGTAACCTGAGGTACCACTGTAGTAACACCTTGAACCAGACCCAGTAGCAAATCGCCAACCAGCAAGGATCTCTGAGCACAGGGGTTATATACTGACAAGGCCTCACTCCTGTCAGCAATCGTGCTGCAGCATTCTGCACCGGCCACAGCTTCCGGATCATGCACGAGGGAAGCCCCCCATGTTAGCTGCGACAGCTAAACAGCCAACAGCCTCCAGCACCACATGTCTTTTAATACCAGTCATGGGAAGCAAAGAGAAGGGGGCATCCCAGGAGGTTGTCCCATTTCTGGCTCTCTGATTGGACCGCGCTTCCCTGACCACCTCCTTGCTGTGCAGCTGCCCATTAGCTCTCCAGTTGAATATTAACACAAGCAAGCCTTTATTTGCTTGGCGTTAGGGGAGGGCTGTTCTTGGTACCGAGCTCCTCCGGGTTGTTGCAAAAAGCAGGTTTCGCAACGCTCTCCACCTGCAGAGCGTTTTAATTAAGAGAGCGGAAGCTCTAGATCACGGCGCTTAACCGGTGCTATGAGCAGCGTTCGCATAATCCGGCTTCACACAACATGTTTTGAAATTATGTGTCTGTGTGTGGGAAGACCAAACAAAAGCAATTTGAGTGAGAAAGACAGAGTTTGGGGGTTCTGCAAGGAAGTTATATAAGCATGCCAGATGCCTTGCCCTGCAGATCTGTGGGTTTTGGCTGCCAGGGGTGGCGAACCTACACGGCTTATGCCCAAGCTATCCGAAAGACACTATTTCCTCACGTGAACCTGCCCATCCTTGGAGATCTTCAGGGAAGGTCCTCTCTTGGTCCTGCTGCCTTCACAGGGACACTTTGGGTGGGGACGCAGGAGAGGACCTTCTCGGTGGCTGCTCCCAGACTTTGGATCTCCCTCCCTAGAGACTGGCTCCCACCTTGTTGTCGTTCTGCCAAGCAAGTGAAGAACGTTTTGTTCCAACAGGCTGTTTGGAACTGACTGCTTTTAACAAAAGGGCTGGCGCTGTGTTGTTATCTTTTGACCTGGTTCTGAAAAGAAGGCTCAGCACTGGACATAGAGGCCTGAGAAGACCCTACTGGGTTTAAGGTAGCATCCTGTTTTCACAGTAGCCCCCCAGATGCCTGAGGGAGGCCCACAACCTGGACATAGGAGCAACAGCATTCTTTTCACCCACAGTTCATAGCAACTGGTATTCAGAAGCAAGTTGCCTCTGGCAACTGAGGTAGAACATAGCCATTATAGCTAGTAGCCACTGGTAGCCTTATCTGGAGGCTTTTTTCTCAGCCAGAACTTGCCGGAACCTCTCAGGTGGGAGCCATTGCCATTCTAAGAGAACAAGGGAGGTGTTCATGGTGAGGTCTGACACCTCTTTTTCTGAATAATAGTACAGGCCTTTGTTGTTGTTTAGTCATTTAGTCGTGTCCGACTCTTCGTGACCCCATGGACCAGAGCACGCCAGGCACTTCTGTCTTCCACTGCCTCCTGCAGCTTGGTCAAACTCATGCTGGTAGCTTCGAGAACACTGTCCAACCATCTCGTCCTCTGTCGTCCCCTTCTCCTTGTGCCCTCCATCTTTCCCAACATCAGGGTCTTTTCCAGGGAGTCTTTTCTTCTCATGAGGTGGCCAAAGTACTAGAGCCTCAGCTTCAGGATCTGTCCTTCCAGTGAGCACTCGGGGCTGATTTCCTTAAGAATGGATAGGTTTGATCTTCTTGCAGTCCATGGGCCTTGTCCTGTCTTCTAAAGCTATCCAAATTGGTGGCCCTCACAGCATCCCCGGGGAATGTGTTCTATTGTTTTTGTCTATGCACTGTGTGAAGAAATTCTGTCTTTTATCTGTCCTGGAACCTCCAACATTCAGCTTCATTGTTACGGCCACGAGTTCTAGTGTTGTGGCAACTTCTTGCTACTCAAGGAAGTGGGGCATACACTCAGGGCCGGCCCACCCAAGAGGCAAGATGAGGCGGCTGCCTCAGGTGGCAGGATCCACGGAAGCAAGAGATCCCAATGTTGATCTTTCTCTCCCCCGCCCCTTGCTGCTGCCCTGAGTGCTGGAAGAAAGACCTGCTCCCTGCTGCAAAGCCCATTTCCACCTGGCCCACACTCACCTTGAACAGCTAAAAGAGGCTCCTGGGATGCCACAGGGACATTGATGCTGGAACAACTCTGGGGTTGGGGCAACTGTCTAAAATGTTTTAAACGGTTCTAATTTTGGTTCCTCTGTTTCATTTTTGTCAGGTTGGTGTTGGTTAAATGTTTAGTGGGGCTTGGTGGTTACCTAAGTATGGGTATAAATGTAAACTGCTTATTATTGTTATTATTGAAGACAGGAGTGCCTGGCGTGCTCTGGTCCATGGGGTCACGAAGAATCGGACACAACTAAACAACAACAAAATTGTTATTATTGGTTATTGATTTATTTGTCACTTGTACAGTATTGGATACCTTGTTTTTTTAATGTTTGATGTTCTGGTGTGTTTTATATGTTGTTAAGCCGCCCAGAGTGGCTGGGGAAACCCAGGTAGATGGGCGGGATATAAATTAAAAACTACTATTTATTTTTAGTATTGTTACTGATGTAGATCTTCCCTCACCCCTTCTTCTCAGGCGGGGAGGGGGGGCATCATATTGAGGGTCTGCCTCAGGTGCCAAATTGTGCCTTATTCATTTCTGTGAGGGCTTGCACTGGAGAAAATGTTCCCCAGGTTACATTCCTCCTCTTTGAGGAAAGTGCATGCAGTGTGGAGACAGAGAGCTGCATTTAGCCACCCACAGTTAGCTCCTCTCTGTGGAACTCAGGTTGTGTGTGTGTTCTTAAAGGTGCGAGTCAGCACTTCGGAGTGTTGCCTCTCCACTGTGTCAGAGGCAATTAAGTTAACAGTAGGTAATGAGTGAGGAGGACTTCAGGGAACACTGATGACTGAGCACATAGCAGAGCCAAGAGAACTAACTGATTGCCTCTCTTCCTAATGCTCATTTGTGCCACATCAGATGCACTATTCTTAGCAAAAGGAGGTGAAATTGGGACAGGGTTGTCTATCAATGGCTGAAGAGCCAGGGTTAATTGTTTCTCGGATACTAGCCTGGGGCAAGCAATGGCAAACCCCACGTGGAACATCTAGCTCAGACGCTATTTACATCAACTCTCAGTGGCTTTCCGGGATCTCTCCCAGATCTACCAGGATATGTCTGGATTTGAACCTGGAACCTTCTGCATGCAAAGCACGCATGCTCTGCCACTGAGCTATATGCTCCTCTTGCAGACACATAGGAAGTGCACCTTCTTGTCCATACTTCCTGCCCTCTGATAAGTGACAACTATGCCACTCCCAGGAGATCAGTTCTGCATCTCCACCCCACTGGCTGCTTCTGAGCAGGAGGACAATAGCACTCAGACTCCCTGGCAGGTTGGTATTGGCCCATGGGATACAAGTCCATGATCCCTGTCATCCGGAAAGGCCCATCTTACGTTCTTAAACAGGACCAAAACCACAGATCCCTTTCCCTAACAATAACAGAGAGAGGAACTCTTTGGCCTGCATTGTTAACATTGCTGCAGGAAGCTATTCTGAAGTTCAGAAATTAACAAATGTTCTCTCTCTTTTTGGAACCTTAATCTTGGGTACAGGGCCAGATTTAGGTTTAAGGAGGCCCTAAGCTACTGAAGGTAATGGGGCCCTTTATATGTCCAGCTGTCCTTTGTCAACAGCAAATTGCCGCTATTTTTTGTGTTGAATATATGCTATATGGTAATTTATGGACCTAATAGGTATCTGAAGCCATTTGCACATGCAGAATGCAGGCACCCTATACAAATGAGCAAACCAGTGATATTTTAGGGAGCAGGCTAGCAGGCGGGGCCCATGACTTACATCATAGGAGCCTACACAGCACAAAACACTATTGCTGTATGTAGGTTTTATTTTATTTGTTTTTTATCTTATACAGTGGTACCTTGGGTTACATACGCTTCAGGTTACATACACTTCAGGTTACAGACTCCGCCAACCCAGAAATTGTGCTTCAGGTTAAGAACTTTGCTTCAGGATGAGAACAGAAACCATGCTTTGGCAGCGCAGCAGCAGCAGGAGGCTCCATTAGCTAAAGTGGTGCTTCAGGTTAAGAACAGTTTCAAGTTACGAACAGACCTCCGGAATGAATTAAGTACTTAACCCGAGGTACCATTGTATTTTGGAAATGTACATCCAGGGGTTTTTTTCTTTAATTTTTTTGGGGGCCCCCCAAGAGAGTGGGGCCCTAAGCTACAGCTTGTTTAGCTTATACCTACATCTGGCACTGCTTGAATATATCCAAGGCGGGACCTTTATATCCGATTGGCAATCCTGCACCCATTCCCTCTATAGATGTCAGTGTATCACTGCTGCTTTTTGCAATCTGAGCCACCAACCCACCCCCTGCTAGCCATCATTTGCAGTTCTCTTCCTTTCCTCCCCGGAAAAACACGAGGTGATGAACAGGGAGCAATTGCTGGGCCGGAAAGCACATTTCCCATTCTTAAACTTTTTAAAGGAAAGGGTTTCTGCTAAAACGTTTCCTGTTTGTATAACCCTGACCTCGAAAAGCTTGCGTCAGAGTTTTTGAGATACCGGTTGCTGACGCCATGTGGAATCCTGAGCGGCTCCCTTGCGATGGAGGAGGAGGGCGCTCGCTCCCACAAGCCTGGAGAGAGTGCAGCAATGTCCTTCTGCAGCCTCTCTGCCCTCAGTTGGCACGTGCAAAAGTGCACGGCGCATTAACTGCTCTTCTTGCAACTTCCCCTGCAGCACAAGGCAGCCTCATCTTGGCTGCGATCCAGCTGCAGTCTGCCTGCAAACGAGCCAGCTGGGCATTTTAGAAGAAGAGCTGAGCTATTTGTGGTCTTGTGACTCGGGGGCTCAGAATGAGGAAGATGTCAGGAGCTAAGGGATCAAGCCTTCCATCCCCACAAACCTGGTGCCCTCCAGGTGTTTGGGAGCCCAGCTCCGATCAGGTTTGGGGGGAAGAAGGCTGCGATAAGACGGGGAAGGATGAAAGAAAGTACTTTTGCAAGAGTTTAATGTATGGAATTTGCGCTCCAATGACAGCCACCATCTCGAATGCTTTAAAAAGAGAGTTAGACAAATGTTAACGTATGAAAAGGAATACGCAGCTTGGAGGCATCTCCCTTTGTTGCTGCTGCATTCAAAAGGCAGCAGCTGTTGGACAATGAATATTTTAATCCTAAATGCAAAAATGATGGAGCCAGATGTGAAATGAAAAGCGCCCCCCCCCCCCGTTGCTTATGTGGCTGGTGTTCTGGCTGATGCTCTGAGAAGGAGCTGGGTGTGGATTCTTCTCTGGTTTCCTGACAGGGAGTAAACAGCCAGCCCAGCCTCTAGCAACACATGCCTGCTAAACATTACAGGTGAGCTGGCAAAGATTTCACCTTGAGCTCCTCTGCAAGAGCAAAGAGCTTAATGGCGGTTGCATGTTTCCCCTCGCCATCTGCTCCTGAATGGCCCCAGACAACTGAGCTTCCTCCAGAAGGCCAACTTTCTCCACGTAGCACTTTAGAAGGCAGCAAGCAACTTGCTCATGCACTTCCAGGGAGCTTGCCACCTGCTTCTAGTGCAGTGCTTAGATCTGGAAACAGCTAATAGTCTTTGGAAATATGCAGATAGCCAGAGCAGGCCCTACCATTAGCATAGCTGTCAACCGTCCCTTATTTGGGAAAGTCCCTTCTCCCAGCGCCGTGTCCTGCTAATGTCGCTTATTGATGATGTCCCTTAAATTTCCCGGGTTTCAAAGGAAGCAGCTCCTCTCCCTCCTTCCCTACCAGCCAGGGAGGAGGGAGGCTCCAACTGTGTTGCTTGGCTGTGTTGCTCACCCAATAAGGAGTCTAAGAACGACTGGGGGGTGGAGCTTGCATGCCTTGTGCCAATCAAATCGGCCGCGTTGCCTGGGGACTTGCCTTTGCTCAGCGCTTCCCAGCGGAGAGGTGACGGTGGTTTCCCTTGCTGCATCCCCTTTGCCGGGTTGCTGCGCTGTGGGAACCACCGCTTGAGGCTTTGGCTGGGCTTTCTGCCTTTGGCTCAGAGGGTCTCAGAAGTTGAACAGACCTGTGCTCCGAAAATCCCTTACTTTGGCTGCTGATCCCTTATTTTCGAGGCTGCTGGTCCGTTATTTTCAAATCTGTAAGTTGACAGCTATGACCATTAGGCAACGAGAGACAGCCATCTAGCGCAGCAAATGCTGGAGGGCATGGTGTGTATGGACAGAAGCAGTCCATGCTGCAACATTTCTAAGAGACAGACAACAAGGCCGTTCCATTAGTGACTAGTTCCCACAATCTTGCATTGATTGTCAGAGACTGGTTGGATGCAGAGGAATAGTGGGAGGAGCCAGCTGGGGAAACCCCAAGCAAAGAAGGCTCGGAGCCTGGGAAGTGGTGGTGGGACGACAATGAGCAGGCAGAGGGAGAAGACTGGGAGGAGGAGGTGTCAGGAGCTGAAGAGGTAACAGGGTTTAGTAAGCTGAGGAAATCTGTGGCAGAGAGACGTCCAGATTCAGAAGCTGAAGCAGGCAAGGAGGAGGAGGAGGAGGGATGTGAAGAGGCAGAGATGAGTCAGGCTGGTGCAGAATCATGGGTATCTCCCCCTCTGCAAAAAGCTCACTTCCTTCTTGTCTCCCAGAACCTAAAGAGGCATGAAAAGGCTGGTTCACACAGTGTGCTGGTCCAGGGGGGAGGTTACTGTGGGGCGAGGTCCAGGACCTGAGTTGAGGGTCAGCAGACAGTCCTCCACGGGCGAAGCGGGGTCCACAGCAAGAAGCCGGGCAAGGACAGGAACTCTGAGGGAACAGGACTGGATGCTGGCCAAAACAGCTCTACGACGACGTTGCTCCTGCAACCTGGGACCGGGCTGACAGGCCTTTATCTTCTCTGAGGCCAGGGCCGGTCCCGGCCCCCAGGAGACCCGCCTCTCCTGGCCTTAAGGCGAGCACTCCTCCTGGGAGAAACCAGTTCCCTTCGCCTCTCTGCCCTGAGCCTCTGCAGTTCAGGAGAGGCTGAAGGGTTACTGGGCCCAGGGGGAGGCTCACCTGTAGGCACTGAGTCCTCAACCACCTCTGGAGCCCGAGTGGATTCACCTGGTGCCTGCTCCTGAGGGTCCGGCACAGGTGTAGGCGCTTCAGAATCAAGGCCCTGCCCCAGCTCAGCCGGCCCTGGAGGCGGGGACTCCTGTGCAGGCTGAGATTCCTCCGGTTCAGCCTCTGAATCGGATTCCCAGGCCATCACACACAGGCAGAGTCTCCTATTGTTTGGGAAAAGCCCTGGAGAAGAGCAGACTTAGGTGGCTGTGAGGATGGAGGACTTTCTGTCTCGGCAACTGATTTTCATGGAGTAAGACCACCGGGAATGAGCTGCTCCGCTCGTTAGGCGTGACTCTCAACCAAATCTGTGGAGATTGTGTTTATCCTGATAAAGAGTTAGCACCATCTTTAAATTGTGTGATTACAGACTGGCACGCTCCTGTGGCATTGATGTACTAGAAAGTAGGCAGAGATATTGACACCATTTCTGACCACTAAGAAAAGGGCACGTTCTAAGAGAAGTGGAGCAGATTTGGATGTGTATCGGGGAAGGTTTCCAGCTTGCAACAGACAGTGATTGGAACCTAAATCTCTGGAGCGTCATAAAAGGAGGCTGGATGAATATCTGTCAGGATCAGTTTAATTTGAGGCAGCTGTGCCAGTACATTGCACAAGACTGGGTGTCCCTTGATATTCTTCTCAGATCATCAGTCCATACTTTCCTGTTGTCTTTAGAACTTAAACTCAACAACGTTTTCTAAGTTAGTTCCTCCCACCCACAATTTTTGGAGCTTTAGAAATGTAATTCAGGTGAATTTTCGAAACAAGATAAATGTTTTACAGGAGGGGATGTAAATAAATGCTCTGGAGTTTCTAGGAATGCACTGTTTCTGAAGAGCTAGGAGAGGCATTCAGGAGCATCCTTAAAAAAAAACACAACACATGTGCAAGTCCAGGTTTGCCCAGCAGAGGTCAGCAGTTCATCCCAATGCAATTTGGCATCCAGGGTTCCAAAAGGAGCAGCAAAGATTTTCTGGGACAGGTGCTAAATGTTGATAGTTACCGAAAGATCAGAGAGCACAGAATATTTCGCTTGAACGTCTGACCTGTCACATCCCAGCAGCGCAGCTAAGTAGGATGTACTTAAAAGCACACTCACGCCGCAAGATTAAGTGTCGGCCATGAAAAAGATCACACAGATTCATGGAGAACAGGGTAGTTTTACCGAGACGCAGAGGATGGGTGTTCCATCCAGGGAGCCACTTTTATTAAATACATGTCACCTGGTGTTAGGTCCTAAGGGCAAAAAATGGATTCATCATCTAAGCCGCAGTGGAAGTCTAATGCACCAGGGCAGGGGAATCTTAAATGCCAGTGAAAGGGACAAGGAGTCTGTAAGACAAAGGCTGCGTGCACGCCATATATGTAAAATACACTGAAAGCACCCGACTCTCCCCCCCAAATCCTGGAAACTGTAGTTTGTTAAGGGTGCTGAGAGCTGTAGGTCAGCGCTGGGTAAACTATAGCTCTCATGATTATTGGAGCAGGGAAGTATCTCGTGCTTTATGGGACGTGGGTGGCGTTGTGGGTTAAACCACAGAGCCTAGGACTTGCTGATCAGAAGGTTGGCGGTTCGAATCCCCGCGACAGGGTGAGCTCCCGTTGCTCGGTCCCTGCTGCTGCCAACCTAGCAGTTGGAAAGCATGTCAAAGTGCAAGTAGATAAATAGGCACCACTCCAGCGGGAAGGTAAACGGCGTTTCTGTGCGCTGCTCTGGTTCGCCAGAAGCGGCTTAGTCCTGCTGGTCACATGACCCGGAAGCTGTATGCCGCCTCCCTCGGCCAATAAAGCGAGATGAGCGTCGCAACCCCAGAGTTGGTCACGACTGGACCTAATGGTCAGGGGTCCCTTTACCCTTTTATCTCATGCTTTAAACGCATGGGGGGGGGGAGGGGAGTGCAGCCAAAGTGGTTAAGGAAACGAGAAAGGTGAAGACAGGAGGGAGAAGTGAGGATAATCATTTCCTGTCTCGCAAAAGGGAGAGTAAAGAGAAGTGGATTTCTGAGTTTCACTGTGGCCTGCGGTGGCCTGCGAGCCATGAGTCACGACTCCACAGTTGTTTATTGTTGGTATTTGGTTAAAATCACTAAAAAAACCGCACATTTTAAAAAACAACAACAACATGGTTATCTATTTAAAGACTCGGAAGAAAGAGAGAGAAGCAAGTAGCTGCTTTGCTTTCCTTCCTGATATTACCCTTAGCCATTTCACCCAGCCTCTTCCCGTGCTTCTGACAGAAGATTACGGTTCCCTCGGCATGCAGCGCTAAGCCAAACCATAGCTTAGCACAGAGCTTTCCAAACTTTTCATGTTAGCGACCCACTTTTTAGATGTGCGTCATTTCGTGACACAGCCATTCAGTTTTACTAGCAAACCGGAGGTTAAACTACCCCCTTATAAGAGCTCACTGCAGCCAACACACTAACATGTCATGACACACAGTTAGGAAAGCTCTGGCTTATGAAGATGATGTATAGATGGTACATCACACCAGTTAAGTTAGCAAAAATGTATAAAGTTAGTAATAAATGTTGGAAATGTAAAGAAAAAGAAGGATCATTTTATTATATGTGGTGGGAATGTAAAAAGGTGAAATGCTTCTGGGAGATGATATATAATGAGTTGAAAAAAATGTTGAAATATACTTTTATTAAGAAACCAGAAGCATTTCTTTTGGGTATGGTTGGAAATGATATAAACAGGAAAGACTGTAAGCTTTTTTTATATGCAGCAACAGCAGCAAGAATATTATTGGCCCAAAAATGGAAGCAAGAAGAGTTACCAACATTAGAAGAATGGAGGATGAAATTAATGGACTATGCAGAATTAGACAAGCTAACAGGAAGGATTCGAGACCGGCGGGATCAGAGGTTTACCGAAGACTGGACTAAATTTATAGAATATTTGAAAAGTATTTGCAACGATCAGATTGCGTTTGTAGGATTACAAGAAGTTCTGTGAGGAGTAATTTAAGAAATATTGTGAAAATGGAAAGGGAGAAATAATTTGTTAGAAAAGGTAAAGGCAATATTAGGTTAGGAATTGCAGGAGAAATAATTAAGACGGAGGATTATCAGAGGTGCTGAAGGAAGTCCAAATAAGGATTTATGTGTAATAATTTGTGTGGTATGTCTTTAAAATTGTGTATGCTAAAAATTAATATAAATATATATATATATTAAAAAAGGAAACCTCTGGCTTAGCATGAAAGTGTTAATGTTTGAGGTCCTGCGGAGGAGATTGCAGATGCTCTTCTTGGCTCTTTTAGCATAGTGCCACATAGCGAGTTGAGCCGAACCTGTCCACAGCTGTGATCATGGTCAAGCTATCTCCTTTTCTGCAGCTAAGGTTTACTTTGCCTTGCAGGACCTTGTGAATCTTCTATTTAAATGCAAACCCTTCCCCCACATATTTTCCAGCCTGTTACTAAAAAGTAGCAGGAAACATAGTGCATCTCTGCCTTTGAAACCTTGCCAGAGATCTTGTTAATTAATAACTTTCCTGTGCAATCCAACCCATCATAGGCACACCTGGCATGCCTTGCAACGTAACTGTGGCTCTGCCCCAAACATTTATTTATGTATTTCAAAAATTATATCCCACCTCTGAGCTATGGAAATGATGGCGAAACAGCTTTGCATGCAGAGAGTTCCAGGTTCAAGCATTTCCAGGCAGGGCAGGAAATGTCCTCTTCCTGAAAACTTGGGGAGCTGGGTGGACCAATTCAGCATATGGCATGTCCCTGTGTTTTTACTCTTGAGCTTAGTTGCCTTGCTATGCTGAGATGAAGCACCAGCAAGGAACTGGCTGCGAGCTCCTTTCTGAGAGTACTCACGTTTGCACAGGTAGGCCATATGTCATGAATGAGCCAGCTCCCAGGAGCAGTTTGCAACCAGCTGAATAAAGCAGCCAGGAACAGAGAGGGTTAACTGCCAGGCAGGATGGGCACCAGCTAGTGCCAATTCCCCTGCTCCTTGGAATGCCAGTTGAGAGTGTGCCATGCTCGTGAAGTGCAAACTGGCGTGAACAGAGAAGGAAGCAATTTGTCAGAACGGGAAGAGATTGCAGCTAATCCAATCCCCCCTCAGACTAGACTAAGGGGAGGGTTGTTAGACAGAAAGCAAAACAAAAGACGTAAGAGGCGAAAGTTAAGTTGCTTCTGGTCAGGCGGGAAGCAGTCTTCAGAAGGGTCATCTTGACTGATGATGGAGGAGGCTGTGTTAGAGCCGTCCAGAGTTACCTGTTTGTTTTGACAATAAAACATCCTTTTTAATTAACTATGCTCACTGTGTTATCAAGACTGGACTCCTGGCACCGTATTTCGGCTTACTGTGATGCACAAGCTAAGCCTACATGAAGAACATATCAGAGGCGATGCAAGGTTGAAAATGGAAGTTTCATCTGGGGTGTTTGACCTGTGGCATCATGCCTCATTCACGGACAGACATTGTCACTGACAGCCTGGCCATGTGGGAGTTGCTTTTACTGCACCTTTCGCCGATTAATTCCATACTTATGCAATATTATTGCACAGATATTTGTCCTGGAGCCGAGCCTTGCTTCTGATCACACTCTGCCCGAGCTTTAAACATTTCCTCTGCTTGCCAAGGCTTCATTTTGCGGCTTTGGATAAGCCATTACCTCTCAGACAGTTCTCAGTTTTGCTAAGCAGAAAGTGCTCCATAAACATTTGTGACAGCACCAGCCTCCGAAACCCTCATTACTGCCTGATTTTCACTCATTTATCCTCTGGTCCTCAAAAGCCCTGTCGACCTGAGACGAGGAGATTGCTTTTTTAAAAAGATTTCTAATTTGCGCTGCTCATTCAGAGACAGGGAAGAGCAGCAGTGAAGGGAATGCCACAAACTGTTCTCTCTTTTCAGGATCACAGGCCTCGGGCTGTCTCCGCATCTCATTGGTAGGAATCAGACATCAAAGAGAAGCCTTAGCAGTGCTGGCAGCTGCTCGGTTCGGGGAAAGGCCTTAGCTCTCTAGCACAGAACAGGATCAGGCCCTAGCATCTCCAGGTAGGGCTACGAATGTCCCCTGTCTGAAATCCTGGAGACCCGCTGCCAGTAATTGCACAGCAGTGGTTTCCAAAGTTGGGGGGTCCTGCCCCCCCCAGGAGGCAGTGGGATTTCTGGGAGGGGGTGTGGCACTAGGAAGCAAGTGGGTGACAGTGGTGCACTGGAGCTATAAATGATCACCAGACTTTGAAATGCTAGTATCACTGGATTAAGTTCATTGTTGAATTAATTGAACTTCAGGGGACCAGTGAAGGATTTATGTACAGTGGTACCTCGGGTTACAGACGCTTCAGGTTACAGACTCCGCTAACCCAGAAATAGTACCTGAGGTTAAGAACTTTGCTTCAGGATGAGAACAGAAATGGTGCGGCAGCAGCGGGAGGCCCCATTAGCTAAAGTGGTACCTCAGGTTAAGAAAGGACCTCCAGAACAAATTAAGTTCCATTCCTGCCCCACCCATGCGCTGGGGGACTGTGCATAATCCTGTTCCATTCCCAAACCCCATTCTGCCCCCCATGCTGTCCTCCTCTGGGTCCAGAGCAGCCACACATTGTTACTTGCCCCAAAGTGGAAAGAAGCAGAAGTCCCAGCAAAGGGACTTTGTCCAATATATTGTCCAATATAGACAGCTGGAGGTCAATATGGAGAGCCTGTAAATTGTTTTTGTTGGGTTTTGAATAAATATGCAATCAGTTTTCACTGTTTGGCATTTCATTGCGTTGTTATCTTCCTCAGTGGGTTGGGCATAGAACTACAATTCCCAGAGTTCCTCATTAAGAGGGATCAGCAACAACAGCAACAACAACAACAACAACAACAACAACAACAACTCGTTTATTATACCCTGTACATTTGGCCAGGTTGCCCCAGCCACTCTGGGCAGCTTCCAACAGACTATAAAATAACACAACCAAACATCAGACACTAAAAACCTTCCCAAAACAGGGCTGCCTTCAGATGTCAAATGTTAAACCACTCTGGGAACTGTAGCACTCTCTCTCTCTCTCTCTCTCTCTCTCTCTCTCTCTTTCTCTTTCTCTTTCTCTTTCTCTCTCTGTGTGTCTTTTAACAATTCTCAGTGCCCCTAACAAACTGCAGTTCCCAGACTCTGCAGTATCTTGGGAGATTTCGGGTGAGGTCTCACCCCAAATGGACAAAATCTTGTCCCAAATTGGTGCTGCTGGCAGAGGCAATGGGGGGGCAGGCAGGTGGGGGACCCACAGGTATGTTGCCTGAGAGGGTTTCTGCTGCCTTAGGCAATGGCCTCACTTGTCTAATGGCTGGGCTGGGTTTGGGCGCGTGTATTCTTCATTAGATTCTGCAGTGACGTCCCCCTCTGCCTTTTTCTCTTATCAGCTGAAGTTGTATCCAACAACATAACTGCAGTTTATCTAAGGTCCCGAAAAAGAAAGAAAGCAAAGAGTGTTTTTTGCTCTTTTGACTTCTTTTACGCATATGCAAATGCATTCGGAGTTAACAGCACATTCCTATGCATGTTTACTGTGGAAACCAGTCCAGCTGTTGAACAGGGTGTGCTCCTAGGGAGGTGCGCAGGATCACAGCCTTAGATGCTTTTAAATTAGGCAATGGCCCTAATACAGCTGACATACATTTCCCCCCTGTTAAAACTGTGATATTTACGGAGTTGGTGAGGGCGATCGTTGGGAAGAGGAAGACAAGGCTTCTGTAACTGCGCAGAAGAGAGAAATCTCAGGGAGAGCGCCGCTTTCCTTTCCTCACACTTACACCCCCCCCCCCCCGCATGACAAACTACACCTGCCAAATGGTTCCTTCTATGAAATTCCTTCCTTTTCATCCGCTCACCCAGGCATAGTGATTTTTGAAAAGCGGCAATCTCAGCCTCCCTTCCCATCTTTATTTTAAAGCCTAGATAATTAGGGCTGTGTGTGTGTGTTTGTGTGTGTGTGTCTGACAATTTGGCATATGCCCTAAAGTCTCCATTAGCAAGAAAGAGAACATAGACACATGACTTTTCCCTCTGTAGCTGTTCTGTATTTGAAGTGACAGCACAAAAGAAGGCCTGAGTATATTTAAAGGTGCAGCGCACAGCCACAAATGCCATCAGCCACACAGCCAGAGCGCTGAGCGCTGAAATGCCTCTTCTCTCTCTCTCTCTCTCTCTCTCTCTCTCTCTCTCTCTCTCTCTCTCTCTCTTTTCATTTTTTTACCTGCACTACGGAAAAGACTGTGATTTTGGGAAAGATAGAGGGCACAAGGAGAAAGGGACAACAGAGGACAAGATGGTTGGACAGTGTTCCTGAAGCTACAAACATGAGTTTGACCAAACTGCGGGAGGCAGTGGAAGACAGGAGTGCCTGGTGTGCTCTGGTCCATGGGGTCACGAAGAGCTGGACACGACTCAACAACTCAACAACAACAGAGATACTATTTATCGCCTTTGCACCCAGCTTGCTAAAGATGGCTTGCATTTTACACTGTTATTTTTTAAAAATATATATTTTATTGGGATGTATTGCAAATGTCTGTGTGAGACATAAAATATGCACATCACATAAATATTACAAAATGCAACTGTGAACTGTGGTCAAGGCATTGTCGAGGATATTAACAGAGATAGGATGCCGTATCAGTAATCATCTTCTTCTTTGGCGATCACTCGTAGCCGAGTAAGATTGTCTTCCATGAACATGGTCGTAACAGTGAGTCCATAAGTGACTTTGGAGGCCAATCCTGGATCCACACATCCTTCCACAGTGGGGACATACTGTAGGTTTGATCATGGAGAGGGTTTGCTAAACTTGCCTTCCTCTTAGCTCGTTTCCCCTTTTCTCCCTAAGTTCGTGCTTCTTCAAAGTCCATGACACCTTTGGTAAAGGCTGTTCTCCAATTGGAGCGCTTGCAGGCCAGTGTTTCCCAATTGCCGGTGTTTATACTACATTTTTAAAGATTTGCCTTGAGAGTCTTTGAGCCTCTTTTGTTGACCACCAGCATTACACTTTCCACTTTTAAGTTTGGAATAGAGTACAGTCATACCTCGGGTTACAGACGCTTCAGGTTCCGTTTTTTTCAGGTTACGGACCCGCCAAAACCTGGAAGTACCGGAATGGGTTACTTCCAGGTTTCGGGGGTCGCACATGCACAGAAGCTCCGAATTGCAACCTGCGCGTGCACAGACACACCGCTGCGGGTTGTGAATGTGCACCCCGCACAGATCACGTTCGCAACCCGAGCGTCCACTGTAGTTGCTTTGGAAGGCGATAATCAGGCATCCAAACCACACGACCGGTCCAACGGAGCTGATGTTGAAGAATCATCGTGTCAACACTGGTGATCCTTGCTTCTTCCAGTACACTGACATTAGTTTCATGTCTTCCCAAGTGATGTGTATAATTTCTCGGAGACACCGTTGATGGAATCTTTTTTTTAAAAAATAAAATTTTTATTAAGGTTTTTGCATTACAAAAAAGAAAAAAATACAAAATACAAAATAAAAATTGTTAAAATCAATCTTTCCATCACATTATTTTTCATTTACTTGTTTCTCGGACCTCCTCATACCTCCCTTTTTTATATTCCAATCTGATTTATTAGCTCAGCAGTTTCGTTCCCTCTTTATACTACCCAAATCTTTATTCTTAAATTATTACAATCTTGAATGTTTACTTATATAAACCCATTTTTTCATATTCTTTTAACCCATTACAGCTAGAAACCACTTAATTTCAATCCAACATTATTCTAAAATTCATTAATTTTGCAGTGTCTCTGTAAATAGTCTTTAAATTTCTTCCAGTCTTCTTCCACTGACTCTTCTCCCTGATCTCGGATCCTGCCGGTCATTTCTGCCAATTCCAAGTAATCCATCACCTTCATCTGCCATTCTTCCAAAGTGGGTAGATCTTGTGTCTTCCAATATTTTGCGATAAGTATTCTTGCTGCTGTTGTGGCATACTTTAAGAAAGTTCTATCCTTCTTTAACACTGATTGGTCAACTATGCCCAGAAGGAAGGCCTCTGGTTTCTTCAAGAAGGTATATTTAAATACCTTTTTCAGTTCATTATATATCGTCTCCCAGAAAGCCTTAATCCTTGGGCACGTCCACCAAAGGTGAAAGAATATGCCTTCATTTTCTTTACATTTCCACGTTGATGGAATCTTTCCAGGAGTTGGGGATGGCGTTTATAAGTGGTCCATGTTTCACAAGCATATAGTAAAGTTGGTAGGGCAATAGCTTTGTAAACAAGCATTTTGGTTTCCCTGTGTACAGGAGCCCTCTCCCTATCTGTGGCTTCCTGCAACATTCCTTGTGTCTAGTAGCCATCAATAGTCTTCACCCCCAAGAATTTGTCCAATCCTCTTTTAAAGCCATCCAACTTGGTATAAATCACTGCCTCATGTGGAAGTGAGTTCCGTAGTCTAACTATGCACTATATGAAGAAGTACTTTCTTTTGTTTGTCCAGATGAATAAGAGACAGCATAACCCAGGCCAGCCTATGTAATAACTCCATGAACTTGTAGTGTGATCTGTTAGGCATCTGAAGTCCTCCTGTTTTCTTAGTCCCAAGCTAATCATTTAAAAATGGGAGGTTTGCTGAGTGGGCAGGTGGGCGGTCCTTCTTTAGCACCTTTTATGTATGCAACAACGGCAGCAAGGATACTCATTGCTAAGAACTGGAAAACCCAAGATCTACCCACACTGGAAGAGTGGCAGATGCAGCTGATGGACTACATGGAATTGGCCGAGATGACTGGCAGAATCCGAGACCTGGGGGAAGAGAGGGTTGAAGAAGACTGGAAGAAATTCAAGATTTATTTACAAAAACATTGTAATCTGGTTGAATGTTAAGAAGGATGCTTGATCATAAATAACTGCCTACCACGGAATTAGATTGGAATTTGATGATAAGTGAGATTAACGAAAATATGAATTTTTTGGAGAACTGCTAGACTCTATTTAAATGAGCGGATATAAGGTTGTAAACAAGATGATAATTTGCTTGAAAAACTTTATAACGATGTAAGTGGGAGCGGGAGACGTGAGGGAGTTCAAAGAAGTGATGAAATTATGTCATGATATAAGTAATTCTGTTTATTATTTATGCATTGTATTCAAAAAATCTCAATAAATATTTATATATAAAAAAATGAGTGGGCAGGTGGGCGAGGGGGACGGCTACTGTTCTCGGTCTTATTTGGCTTGTTGAGCTCTACATTGCGCACGCCTCGTGTGAGCACTCAGGTGCAAAGGAGGGCACAGGTGTGTCTACTTTTACAAAGCTCTTCTCATCTTGCAGGGGTGGTCAAAGCCGTATCAGCTGAAACTCGTCCTTCCGCACAAGGACCAACCAGGTTTGCACAACTGACATTTAATTCATACACCTAATATAACAACAACAACAACAATTTATCATTTATACCCCACCCATCTGGCTGGGTTTCCCCAGCCACTCTGGGCAGCTCCCAACAGAATATTAAAAATACAATAAAACATCAAACATTAAAAACTTCCCTAAACAGGGCTGCCTTCAGATGTCTTTTAAAAGTTGTGTAGTTGTTTATCTCCTTGACATCTGATGGCAGGGCGTTCCACAGGACAGGCCCCACTGCCGGAAAGGTCCTCTGCCTGGTTCCCTGTAACTTCGCTTCTCACAGTGAGGGAACTGCCAGAAGGCCCTCGGAGCTGGACCTCAGTGTCCGGGCAGAACGATGGGGGTGGAGATGCTCCTTCAGGTATACTGGACCGAGGCTGTTTAGGGCTTTAAAGGTCAGCACCAACACTTTGAATTGTGCTTGGAAACATACTGGGACCCAATGTAGGTCTTTCAGGACTGGTATTATATGGTCTTGGTGGCCACATTTAATTCACATGACTTCCACCCACCCAGAAATCATAGGAACTGTAGTTTTGCCCTCCACAAAGCTACAATTCCCAGCACTCTTAACAAACTACAGCCCCCAGGATTCTTTGGAGGAGAAGGTGGATAGCTCGTTGGTTAGAGCGTGGTGGTGCTGATGGCGTCAAGGTCCGATCCCCATATGGGATAGCTGCATATTCCTGCATTGCAGGGGGCTGGACTAGATGATCCTTGGGGCCCCTTCCAACTCTGCAATTCCGTGATTCTATGGGATAACACATGCTTTAAATATACATTATGTAGGCAAAATTATTCAGAGTTCACAGCATCTCTCCTGTGACAAAATGCTGGAGATTTAGATTTAAAAAGGGGGAGGGTACTTTGGGGCTGAGGCACTTGGGGAGGTTTATATAGGCCCTGCCTCTTGTGCTGTTTTCCCCATTTAAATCCTGCCCCTTAAAGAAGCTGATATCTACATACAGTGGTACCTCGGGTTAAGTACGTAATTCGTTCTGGAGGTCTGTTCTTAACCTGAAACTGTTCTTAACCTGAAGCACCACTTTAGCTAATGGGGCCTCCTGCGCCGCTGGAACACGATTTCTGTTCACATCCTGAAGCAAAGTTCTTAACCTGAAGCACTTTTTCTGGGTTAGCGGAGTGCGTAACCTGAAGCGTATGTAACCTGAAGTGTATGTAATCTGAGGTACCACTGTATTTTCTCCCCTGAGGCAAATAAGAAGTACATTCATGCCAGTTCAGACCATTGATGCTAAACCACTGGGCCTCTTGGGCTTGCTGATCGGCCCTGCGACAGAGTGAGCTCCTGTTGCTCTGTCCCAGCTCAAGTCCTGCCAACCTAGCAGTTCGAAAGCACACCAGTGCAAGTAGATAGATAGGTACCTCTGTGGTGCGAAAGTAAACAGTGTTTCTGTGCGCTCTGGTTTCCATCAAGGTGTTCCGTTGCTCCATAAGTGGTTTAGTCATGCTGGCCACATGACCCGGAAAGCTGCCTGTGGACAAACGCCAGCTCCCTCGGCCTGAAAGCGAGAGGAGCGCCACAACCCCATAGTCACCTTTGACTGGACTTAACCATCCAGGGGTCCTTTACCTTTTTACCTGTCTACACTAACTGGCAGCAGGTCTCAGGTGGAAGACATGCTTTCCATAGCGACAAAGGACCCCTCTGCTCTCTTGTTAACCTGTGGGTCCCCAGATGTTGCTGGACTACAACTCCTATCATCCCTGAGCTCTGGCCTAGCTAGCTAGGGTGATGGGAGTTGTAGTTCAACAGCATCTGGGGTCCCACAGGTTGAGAAAGGCTGCATTAAGGGTTCTCATTAACCTGTGCCGATAACCTTGTCATAATTATGAGGTGCCGGAAAGATGGGGAAAGAAATGCTCTTAAAACCCAGGGCTTTTTCGTCGCTTTGACCTTGAACGCATTCAAGGAATTTGGGCCTTGATGAATAGCTTACCCTCTCTCCCACTGCTCCTTGAGCACCATATGTGGAAGCAGAAACGGTGTACCTCCTCAAAGGACTCTTTCTCTCTCTCTCACCCACACAAGCACACACAGAAACATACTGTGCTGGAGATACACCAGCAAGGTGGGGATTCAGCAGAACATCTGTATACTGTCCATTCAGCATAACCATCTGAATACAGGCCCTGCACAGGGAACATACAAAGGAAAAGTAATTGGGTTGGGGGGGGGGAGCAGACTGAGTTGGAGATGTCTCAGAGGATGAATAGATCACTGGGGTGAGGGGAGGGGAGGGGAGCAAGCCTGGATTGTTGTATCAACAGAAAAGGCAACCGCACCTTAAAGCAGTGGCAAGGTACTTAAAAAGACTTGGGGCATAAATTGCCTTAAAATGCACATATGCTAATTTCTATGCACCAGTGTAAATCTGGGGTAGCTTTCAGAGAGAGAGAGAAATAACAACACCTCCGGCCCCAGGGGGGTGGCAATAGGATTTCCTGGGCCCTCCTGCTGTATGTGGATTGGGCCCTCTGCAAATTAAGGGGAGGGGAGGCAGGCGGAATTGTTCTGTGGTGTGCTCAGCTGCTTTGTAAGCAAAGTTGTTGTTGTTGTAAACATATTAACCCTACCTTCTTTTTTTAAGGGAAGGGCAGAAAATCTGGAGACTGGTGCAGAAGACTCAGTTCTTGGGGCTGCTGAGCCATTCCATAGCAACGCCCTTGAGGTGCACAGGCCCCGAAAAATGCTGAGAAAGGAGGAGATTGTGAAGAGGTCGAATGCTAGATTGAGGATGCTCCTCCTTTAGTGCAAGGATTTACGCTTGTGCCGTGCACTCCCCCCTTTCTCCCCTCACACCCTGAACTCTCCCCAAACGTGCTCCAGGGGGTTAGGGTAACCCTCATAACAGATTTAAGGGGTGCACAGGAGGAGGAGAGTTTGTGTATGGGGGGGTGTTCTGTTGTGCATGTGTAAATCCTTAGGAACACAGAGAACACAGGAAGCTGTGCTATACTGAGTCAGGCCATTGGTCAGTCCAGCCCAGAGCTGCCTACACTGATTGGCAGCTGCTCTCCAGGATTTTTTATTTTGGGGGGTGGGGTGGGGTTGAACCTGCAACCTTCTGTGTGTAAAGCAGATGCTCAACCACTGGCCTACGGCCGTTCCCGAATTATCTTTGCGCTAACGGAACGAGTTACTTAATGCTACATTGGATGCAACCCAAGGATTTTTCAAAACATAAAACCTCACACCTAAGTGTTTGTTAGAAACTGTAAAATTTCAGAAGCAGAGCCATATTAATTGGGCTAGCGGTGTGATTTATGCCAGCCTTGGCACATTCCAGATGTGTTGGGCTACAGTTCCCATCAACCACATCTGGCACGACCTGGGCTAGCTGGACTTGTAGTCTGAACACATCTGGAGGGGACCCCAGGATGGCAAAGGCTGCTTTAGGTCCCAGGCCCCAGATTATATTCACGTAGTGTTGGCATGCGATACTCAATGCGCCAAGCCCTTGTTTGCAACCTTCTGGCAGGCCGGCCAGGTTTTCTTCTGAGTAATATTTGTGTCGGAAGGAGAGAGGAGGGAGGCCCTCAAACGGTGCCAGCAGCAGCCCTTGAAGCTGACGTTGTCATCACTCATCCCGGCATGGTTATGTCTACTGAGATTGTCTGTGTTTCTAATAAGATGGCTGTCTTTTCATAAGGCCAAATGACACTGCATGTATTCCTGGAAAGCACACCCAAATGTTGTCTTCTGTTAATAGCAGATGTGTTTTCCGCGCCCCCGTGCGTGGAGAGGTGATGTCTAACAGTTCCATCTCAAACCATGATCTTGACCGAAATCCCCCTTCATCCCACACACTGCTTTTAGTTCGGAAAGGGAGGATTCTCAGTGGTGCCAATGGGAGCATTTCTCAGATTTTCCTCACACCTGTTTTTCTTTTTTTCTAAACAACAACAACAACCCACCAGGCCAGCTAGATGCTTGTAGGAAACCTGTAAGCAGGACTGGAGCACAAGAACATCACTTTCCGCTCCTGTGGTTCCCTGTTACTAGTATTCAGAAACCATTACAGCCTCGAGAGCCAGTGTGGTGTAGTGGTTAAGAGCAGTGGACTCGTAATCTGGTGAACCGTGTTCGATTCCCTGCTCCTCCACCTGCAGCTGCTGGGTGACCTTGGGCCAGTCACACTTCTCTGAAGTCTCTCAGCCCCGCTCACCTCACAGAGTGTTTGTTGTGGGGGAGGAAGGGAAAGGAGATTGTTAGCCGCTTTGAGACTCCTTCGGGTAATGATAAAGTGGGATATCAAATCCAAACTCTTCTTCTTCTTCTTCGACTGTGGATGCAGAGCATAGCCATTGTGGCTAGCGACTTACGTGAGCCTTCGGTTAAGTAACTTTGGCAAGGCTACTTTTGTCAAATAATACTGACACGGCTATTTTGCAGCTAATCCATGTTTCGCTTTCCTGAAGCGAAGTGAAAAGAGGCCTTCCTCAGTTCAGCAGCAGAACCTATACTTTTAAGGAGACAGCCACTAACTAGCAGCCTTAATTCCCTTTTAAAGCGATCCAATCTGGTGGCTATTATTGTATCCTTGGGAAACGAATTCCTTAGTTGAACTGGGCCCTGTGTGAAGATGCTTTTCCGGGGATGAGATTGAAAACTTAGCTTGTGGCTGTTGCCAAAGCAACACCAGAGCTCTTCTGCTGTACAGCACAAGGCTCGGCCTTGGATGAAGTCAATTCTTGTGGGGGTTTCAGGGCAAAGTGTCCTCAGTGAGCCCTTTCCTCAGTCAACGGCTTCATCCAGCTGTCGTGGCAGCACTCCAGTTTTCTACTGAGTGGCTGAGTCTAGCTACCCGTTTAATTTCCCACAATGCCCCAGAACATTCTAGGGCATTGTGGGAAATCGAAAGGGCAGCTGGATTCAGCTGACTGGATTTGCTTGCTGTGCCAGGTATGGAAAACACCATATTTTTTATTTTTCGCTCCATAAGACACACTTTTTTCTTCTTAAAAAGTAAGGGGAAATGTCTGTGCGTCTTATGGAGCGAATGCATGGTCCCTGGAGCCAAATTGCCCAGGAGCAAAAAGCAGATCATGCCTTTTTTTAAAAAAAAAGAAGAAGAGGAAAATGGGTGTTGAAATAAAGCCGCTGATCGTTTGCCGATCGGGGAGAGAGATAAGGAACGCTAGAGATAAAGGAGGCTGCCTGGGAGGGGGCCGCAATGGCGCAAAAACGTGGTTACAAAGCATGGATCCACATGGATCCTCAGGATTTTTGCATTGGGTCACCCCAAATTCACCATCAGATCACATGTCTGAACCACAAAAATCATACATCCAATGTTTCGTTCAGAGTATTTTTTTTCTTGTTTTCCTCCTCTAAAAACTAGGTGCGTCTTATGGTCAGGTGCATCTTATGGAGTGAAAGATACATAAGTGATGGGGACTTAGTCAGGGCAGGCACCAGCATTGGCCCTGATTGGCCCCTAAGCTGTGCCAGCTTGCCTCTTTGCATCATCTCTCGTTCGGTCCTTAATTACGCAACCGCCAGCAAAATGCTCCCCCTTTCCCACCTGCCACACCGCTAAAAAACAAGTGAACAAACAAATGTAACATCATAAATGCATACTGATTGCAACATTTTTGGTAAATTAACTGGAGGGGGATGGGTCTCCCACCCTAATTTAGGCTGCATTCATACAACACTTTGTTCCATTTCCCCAGTGCTTCCTGACCCGATAGTTTCCACGCTTTATGTGACCTTTTGCACAATGTAAAAGCCATTTCTGGAAAACCAGCAGAATCCGGTGGAAACTTTAGCGCTCATTTCCATTTTATTTGCTTCCAGAAAACATCCCTTTTTGCAGCTCTAGAAAATTGCAGTTTTGTGTTATTATTTCACATGAGGAAATCTGGGGTGGTATTCCAGCAAACAGTTCTTTCCTGACATTTAAAATTTAGGTTTATTGATCAAAAAGACCCACACACTCCTCACTGGTATGGATATTTCATGCCGGCACAGACATTAGTTAAATCTCTAAAGTGTTAAGTCTTGATATATCACATAACTGTTGCAACTTCTTGTTTAGTAGCTGCTAATCCTGTGTTATCTGCTATGTGTATTACTATTGATACCAAAACCAATATAAATATTATTTTTTAAGCCACAGCTCCATAACACAACAGGTAGCACAGTGTAACAGAAATGTTAGAATCCGGCATTGAAGTGCTAGCGTTATAATCAGGAAAACTAACATGATAATCCCCACGCCTGAACTGATCTGGAGTCAAATATGAATTTTTTAAATTGTCCTCCTCCCCTTTGCATCCACATTATACATTTAAAGCAGGGGTCAGCAACCAGAGGCCCATGGGCGAGAAGTGGCCCACGGAGGTCGTTTGACCAGCCCACGAGCCGCCCGAGAACTGAGTTGCCCGCTTGCACGCTGTGCTAAACCAGTGCAGAGCAGCGTGGGGACTCACTTCTGCAGCGCCAAAAATCGCGAGCGCAGGTGTGATCCGGTCCACGGGACCGGTCTCCGCGGGACCGATCCAGCCCAGGCAAGATAAACCTTGCTGACCCCTGATTTAAAGCATATTCAGTGCACATCCAAAGCACATGACTTCCCTCAAGGAATCCTGGGAGCTATAGTTTAACCCTCATAGGGGGTACACACCCCTGCACCCTTAACAAACTACAGTTCCCAGGATACTTGGGGGGGGGGGGATATGCTTTAAATATACAGTGTGGATTTGCCCCAAGGTAGGGAATGACACCAAATTACTCAAGTTGGCAAATACTAAGAACCAGATAAGCCCCCAAAGGACCTGTGCAAATGAGTTGAATCAGCAACAAATAGTATGATTATTTTATTATTATGCTGTCTGTTACTATGCTTTTTGTTATGTTTTTATTATTGGTGCTATGTAATGTGTTTTTAATGTTGTTCACCACCGTGGGATCTTTTGATACGTGGCAGTATATACCGTATTTTTCGCTCTATAACACACACCTGACCATAACACGCACATCGTTTTTAGAGGAGGAAAACAAGGGAAAAAATATTCTGAATGAAACAGTGGATGTATCATTTTTGTGCTTCATGCTGTGGCCACAGACATGTGATCTGATGGTGAATTTGGGGTGACCCAATGCAAAAATCCTGAGAATCCCTGTGGATCCATGCTTTGTAACCACGTTTTTGCACCACTGCAGCCCCAGGCAACAGTGGGTGCGTGATTTTGGGGGGGCAGGCTGTAGCCATGGACATGCTATGTGCTCTGATGGTGAATTTGGGTTGACCCAATGCAAAGATCCTGAGGATCCATGTGGATCCATGTTTTGTAACCACGTTTTTGCACCATTGCAGCCCCAGGCAACAGTGGGTGCGTGATTTTTTTGGGGTAGGCTGTAGCCGTGGACATGCTATGTGATCTGATGGTGAATTTGGGGTGACCCAATGCAAAGATCCTGAGGATCCATGTGGATCCATGCTTTTTAACCACATTTTAAGTGGGGAGGGAAGGAAAAACACAGAACGGACAAGGAGCAGGAGAGGGGTGTGCAGAGAAGCAGCTGGCTAAGAATGCAGGAGAGGGGTATAACGGGAGGGAGGAAAGGAAAGCAAAAGTTTTCCCTCACCTACCCACCCAAGCCAGCCAGCTTGTGCTCTCGCTCTCTCTCTCTCTCTCTCTCTCTCTCTCTCTCTCTCTCTCTCTCTCTCCCCCTCCTCCTCAGCAGCACCGGAGCACAGAGACGACACTGCTTTCCCCTCTGCTTGCCTGGAGGGGAGGGGCTTTCCCTGCTCTTTGTTCCATTTGAGCAAACACAGCAAGGAAACAGAGGAGGGTGGGCAGTAAGACCCTGAGGCAGAATGCAGGAAAGCAGCCGCTTCCTCTTTTCAGGTTTCCCTTCTCCGAGAAGCGCAATTTTATTTTTGGCTGATTTTTTTTGCCATTTGGCTCCGGGGACCACACATTCGCTCAATAACACACCCTTCCTTTTTAGGAGAAAAAAACTGCGTGTTATAGAGGGAAAAATACGGTAAATTCTTCCCTGGGAGGTTAGGCTGGTACCTTCATTATATACCTTTAGGTGCCAAGCAAAAACATTCCTCTTTAACTAAGCCTTTGGCTGCTTGAAATCCAATGCTCTTAAAAAATCCGAGATCTGGGAGAAGAACTGATGGAGGAGGAATGGAAGAAATTTAAGGACTATCTACAAAAATATTGTAAATTGTATGAATGTTAAGAAAGATGTAAGATTAGCAATAGAATGGCTCCAACAAATTAGTTACAAGGAATACAAATCTAATTGTAATTGAAAGAAAAGACAAATTTTGGATAAATTGTTATAACTAAGTCTCCAAAAGAGTGATTTAAATTCTAAAATCTGAGATTTAAATATTGGAAAAATTTATTATATGAATTGAAACAAGTTAATAATTTGCTAGTAAAATTTATGAATTTAGGATGCAGGAACAAGAGATGTGAGAAAGTCCAAAGATGAGAATGAAATGTGGATATTGGAAAATACTATGTTATTATGTATGTTTTTTATTGTGTAAACAAAAACTTAATAAATATTATTATAAAAAAAAAGAAGGCTGATCGCCGAAGAAAAAAAAAATTGTGGGGGGGTAGTGGAATTATTCGGTTGCTCTTGTTTATATTTTTATTGTGTATTTGGTGTTTTTACATCGTGATTTTATGTTGTGAACCACCCTGAGACACTACGGGTATAGGGCAGTATGCAAATTGACAATAAAAAGGCTAATGCCTTTTCGATGTTAAGTGCACAGTGGCTGTAGCAAAATAGAAAGCATTTCATTTGCCCTGGTGGGGTAAAATTGAATTTGTGAAAGCTAGGCAATATGGGTTTCCAAAGCAGGGATGGAATTTGGCCTCATGTAATACGGTGAGTTTTCTGTACATGCAAGCATTTCACCTTGCTACACGGCACAATCCCCCACTCTCCTCTCCTCGTGTGAGCACAGCCTTAGTCTGGCCCGTAGTGGGACGCAGGTGGCGCTGTGGTATAAACCACTGAGCCTCTTAGGCTTGCTGATCGGAAGGTTGGCGTTTCGAATTCCTGCGACGGAGTGAGCTCCCGTTGCTCTGTCCCAGCTCCTGCCAACCTACCTAGCAGTTCGAAAGCACACTAATGTGAGTAGATAAATAGGTACCGCTGTGGCGGGAAGGTAAACGGCATTTCCGTGCACTCTGGTTTCCGCCACGGTGTCCTGCCGCGCCAGAAGCAGTCATGCTGGCCACATGACCTGGAAAGCTGTCTGTGGGCAAACACCGGTTTCCTCGGCCTGAAAGCGAGATGAGCGCTGCAACCCCATAGTTGCTTTTGACTGGATTTAACTGTCCAGGGGTCCTTTATCTTTACCCAGTCTGGCCCTTATGTTGTGAATTTAAGAAGCACACTGCCACAGACCACCGCGCTTCTATTTCACCACCACAGCTGATGGCTTACCACTGGACCTGCAGCACATGAAATTATCCCTATGGAACCAGAAAGGAAGAAATGAGAACGAGGGAGAGGAGACTGCAGGAAGCCAGGATTTTGTGTGTGCCAGCGGTGCTGGATCACTCTTGTCCAGGAGTAGAGACATGGGAAGGATGCAAGTGAACTCAGAGGAAATGCTGTTTCCTGTTTTGCTTTGGCCCAAAGGAGAAGAGTTCCTCCTCCCTCCTCCTGGAGGAGGAGAGGGTGTCTCCTTACAAGACCCTTGCTGTAACGTCTCTCAAGGACTAATTTCTAAAAGAGCACCACAGGAAAGCATGGTGCTTTTAGCTCAGAAGGCAGAACAGGATCTCCTGATAGATTTCTGGGCAGCTTGCCGCAGATGGGCAAGGATTTCTGATTCCCAACTTGACGACAGCAGCAGCAGCAACGTTACATGTCATCCTCCCACCCTGAATTATGTTTCTGCTGCAGCAGGATTTTTTGGGTGGGAAGGCCTTTCCTGAAGCAAACTCCCCATACTCTGATTGAATCCTTTAATTCTTAGCTTATGTCTTCTGCACTGGGCTCCAATTGGAGGATTTTAGGTGTCTAGTAGAAAACCCCACAAACCAGAAGTCCTTCCACAATATCCCACAAAGCTTGAAGTCTACTCGCTAATATGCATGCTTTAAAGAAATTGCATGCTAACCTTTGAAGCAGGGTGTCTGTCATTTGGTGCAGGATTTCCCACTAAGACCTGCCTGCCCAACTATCTGTCTCTCTCTGTCTCTCTCTCTCTTGCGCTCTCTCGCTCTCTCTCTCTCTCCATACTGCTGCTGAGCTGCAGTCACAGCTGCCCTTGACTTCAGCTCTCATCTTCTCCAGCCTCTTCAAATAAGAACTTCAACTATTTCCCGTCCTTCATTCCTGATAATGTTCGACAAATGATACCCATCTTCTTCTTTTCCCCCAGTTTGCATTATCACATCTACAAGGAGCAGGCTGTTTCTCATGCAGAGTTCACGCGATTCATCCAGTATGCCACTTACCTTCATTTCAGATCAGACATGATTAAACCTTCCCAGGGCCTGCATTTCTGAGAAACTCACGCTGACTGAGGAATGCAGATCAACAGCCAGTGAAGGAGGCGTGCGTGGCAAAGACACAAATCCCCTTACTTGAAAAGGACGACTTTGTGACCTGGGTTGACACAGCTAGAGTTGTTGTGAGACAGAAAAATAAAATAACCACAAGATGTGCTGCTCCCCCCCCCCCTTAAAACCAACCAGACCAGAGTTTTCCAAACTGTGTGTCGCGACACGTTAACTGTCATGGCTGAGTGGGGATTTAAAGCCTGGTCTCCGAAACCCTAACCACTACACTTGCTTGTTTTGCACCTTCAAGAGATGAATTGGATGCTTGACTGAGCTGAAAGAAGAGAACCTTGGCGTTCTATTTTGCGTTCTGAGACGCATGAGCAGTAACTTGGTTGCAGGGCGCTTATCTCTGTTGTGCAGAAGCAGGCAGAGTTCAGGAATTCCTTGCAAACACGAGTGACCTGAAATTGACCCGAGTTGATGAGGGTCATCAGGGATGTGGGTGAAACACCCTGAAATTCCTTTTTCACAGAATGTTGTGACTGGTTCCCGATATTTGCCTGCGTCATCAGCCTCTGAAACAACCTTTGGGTGGAAGGGAACAGATCGCTGCTTGCTAACAAAATGGAAGTTACTTCAAAACATCCCATGTGAGAGTAATAACTGTGAAGAGGTGGCTATCTCCAGCTTCTGTTTATGCCTGGTTCTGCTGGTGCTTGCCCAGATTTTTGAGCAATTGCGGAAGGCTGATAATACTCACCCAGAGGCTAAGAGAATACTTGTATTTATTTTCAGTGGCTTATGGGCCACTTAGGTGGTCAACGCAGTTTGCTGAATGGCCAGTAAGACAATTCATCAGCCCAATAATTATATTGGATTTAAACAGCTTGGAGGAATATATATATGTCACTATTATTAGTGCATGTTTATGTTTTTTATTTATGTTATTGTTTTTCTTTTCATTTTGTGCATGAATGCACCAGAGTACGTGTTGATGGCGAGATATAACAGAAAAGCAAATTAAAAAATGTGGTTTTTATTTGGGGGGGGGGATTTCAGGTGGTGTTTAGCACAGATAAAAACAACAACAACAACAACCCCCCCCACTCTGGCTTTTTTCTGTCCCCAAGTAGCACAGTCAGGAGCGTGGAAGGAGCAAAGTCCTGCTACGTGTTAAATCGTATTTTATTTCAAACTATGGTTTAATGTTGCAATGTGAACCAGACCAACAGGGTTCCCTAGTTCTCCTCACAGAACTACAGTTCCCAGAGTTCCTTTAGGGAATGGCTAATAAACAAGTCCTTTGAACATGTCTGGATTGCAGGGTTGCAACTAGAGAGTCTGGTGCCCTGGAGGGGGGGGGGGGAATTGTTAAAAATAGTTGCGTTTGAATGTTTGAGCAAAAACCACAGCTGCCGTTCTGTCATGCATCAAAAGCACACTTTTTCTTCCTGAGCCTGGGACGTGCCGTTTCATCCTCTCCTGTGCAAAGAGATTCGTGCTGTGGGAACCTGCACCTGTAAGATTTGCATTTTCACCCAAAACTTGCTTCAGCCGGCATGTTGAGAAAATGCTCACCCTGCATGGAACTGTAGCATCGGAAGGGACCATGAGAGTCATCATCTAGCCAAACTTTCTGCAATGCAGGAATCTTTTGCCCAACGAGGGTCTCGAACCCACAACCCTGAGGTTAAGAGTCTCCTACTCGGGTCGCGCTGTGGGTTAAACCAGAGCCTAGGACTTGCCGATCAGAAGGTTGGTGGTTCGAATCCGCGCGACGGGGTGAGCTCCCGTTGCTCGGTCCCTGCTCCTGCCAACCTAGCAGTTCGAAAGCACGTCAAAGTGCAAGTAGATAAATAGGTACCACTCCGGCGGGAAGGTCAACGGCGTTTCCGTGCGCTGCTCTGGTTCGCCAGAAGCGGCTTAGTCATGCTGGCCCCATGACCCGGAAGCTGTACGCCGGCTCCCTCGCCAATAAAGCGAGATGAGTGCTGCAACCCCAGAGTTGGCCACGACCGGACCTAATGGTCAGGGGTCCCTTTAACTTTTACTCTACCAACAGAGCCAACCTTCAGTTATCACTTGCTTCTGTTCTCTGAATGTAGTGGTACGGCATTTGCATGCTGAATGTCCCTGGCATCTCCGGGAAGCACTGAGAGTGATGCTGCCTCTATGAAACCCTGCATTGCTGCTGCCAAACAGTGCAGACAATACTGTGTTAGAAGGTCTGGCCAGACACCCAGCAGAGCAAGTTAATTTATGCACAGAATATATGTTTGCTCTACTCTTTGTTTTCCTGCTATTTTCCCAAGCCATTGCGTCCGACAGGACCGCTACGACTCCCTTCTAAGGAATAAAAACAAAAGCCACTCAAAGTGAATATTGGTTCATCGGGGCAGGATGCACACGCCTGCCGTTTCAGCAGCCCCTACTACATTTACTGGAAATTTATGGATCCCTACAAAGCCATTTAAAACAAACATAGAAGCATTGTTTAATTAGCATGTCCCAAATTGCGCTGTTACAATAACTGCCTAAGATTCAGGTGGAAAATCCATTGCTAAGGGATTCCCAGTTGAATCACCGCTGGTATGAATTGATGCAGGCACAGAGATAGCTTGTGATGGGTTATTGAAAGATGTAGGGTTGATTAGATTCAAAGGAGTCGAAAGGGATCCTGCGTTTTTAAAAGTTCAAGGTTTTGGTACTAGCACAAAGTGGCCCTTGTACAGCTGGAGACAACCAGGGCTTGGTACACATTAGCGGTCTAAAATGCAGCTACGTAGGTTGTTCCCCGCTCCTGTGTGTGTGTTTCAAACTGCAGTCCTAGACAGAGGGAGACAGGGATGTATTCACCAAGGGCTTATGACCCGAGTTGTTACCCTGAGCCAAACTCCAATTCACTGCCATCTGCACATGTGCAGCGGTTGCCTGGATCATACATAAAGGTAAAGGGACCCCTGACCATTAGGTCCAGTCGTGGACGACTCTGGGGTTGCAGCACTCATCTCGCTTTACTGGCCGAGGGAGCCGGCGTACAGCTTCCGGGTCATGTGGCCAGCATGACTAAGCCGCTTCTGGCGAACCAGAGCAGAGCACAGAAAGGCCGTTTACCTTCCCGCCAGAGCGGTACCTATTTATCTACTTGCACTTTGACGTGCTTTCGAACTGCTAGGTTGGCAGGAGCAAGGACCGAGCAACAGGAACTCACCCTGTCGCGGGGATTTGAACTGCTGACCTTCTGATCGGCAAGTCCTAGGCTCTGTGGTTTAACACACAGTGCCACCCACGTTCCGGATCGTACATACTTAACCGCAGTTTTCAAATTGGATGGAAGCTGGTTCAAAGGGAAGTGCATCAAACAAAAGTATTTGTCAATATGCTACAGCAGGGGTCAGCAAACGTTTACAGCAGGGGGCCGGTCCACTGTCCCTCAGAACTTGTGTGGGGTAGGACCATTTTTTGGGGGGGGAATGAACGAATTCCTATGCCCCACAAATAACCCAGAGATGCATTTTAAATAAAAGGGCACATTCTACTCATGTAAAAACACACTGATTCCCGGACCATCCGCGGGCCAGATTGAGAAGGCGGTTGGGGCAGATACGGCCCCCGGGACTTAGTTCGCCTGCCCATGAGCTACAGGATACCTGTGGATTGTGGCTCACACCATGTGCACTTGGCTTCAAGCACCAGTGGCAGGAGCACACTGGAGCCAGAATAAGCAGTGGTCTCTACCCAGCCTAGGTTGCACACCTTACCCCTTACAGACCGAGTAGGGCACTGCGTTCTGCTGGAGAGTCTCTCCCTGAAGTTCCTAAAATATCACGGCAACTCAGAGCAGGGCTTTCATTGCGGCTGCCCCTGTTTGGTGGAACAGCATCCCTGCAGAGATATGGCAGGCCCCCACTATTTGTAGTTTCTGGAATAACCAGTCATTTTTGCTTCCTCCTATTCCTACTGGATGGAAGGGGGAAGGTTTTAAGTCTCTGACCTGAGTGTTTATCTGTGTTGTTTTTGGATCTATTGTTAGTTGTTGTATTGTTTTGAAAACCTATTTTAGTTGGTTTTATTGCGCGAGTGACATATGTAAAAGGCAAAATAACAATAAGGACAGAAACAGAATTAATAATAGGACGGGGGCTGTCCTCAGGTTGTTTCAGTTTTTCTTTCTTTCTGTGCATCAACAAGTAGTACCAGGGCGAAGTTCACAGTCAGTATTTGCTATGTATATTCTTTTGTTTTTTTATTATGTGAGTTTTTCTGATTGTTGGAGGAAATGCTGATACAAATCCAATTTTTAAAAAGTATATGCCAGGGGGATGTTGGCAAATGCAAACTGCACCATGTCTCCCTAACCATTTTAAGGTGGATCTTCTCCCTCTTTGGCAACGCGGCAGATCACATTAGCCATTTGGATAACCAGGTCACACGCCCCTGCATGGCGGGTGGAGGCTATGAAACTGGTCTGACCAGTCGAGTGTGGGATGCGTGTGCCAAAAGAGCTGGAAAGGGAAATTATTTGAATGTTGGAGCTGGCTGAAAGTTAGCCAGGGATCTGTTGCCAGCTGAAGCAGCTTTGTGAGGAACCCAGAATGCTGGTATTACTTTGCAAGTGGTAGGGTCTGCTGTGTGCTTGCTTCTGCAAACCCATAATATTAACATGTGTACACATGTGTCAGTAAATACATGGGATGCATCAAAACACTTCCCCTATCTAGCTGTGGATCATGCAACCTTGAGACCCCATCTGCCTATACAGTCATACCTTGGAAGTCAAACGGAATCCATTCCAGAAGTCTGTTCGACTTCCAAAACGTTCAGAAACCAAAGCGTGGCTGCTGATTGGCTGCAGGAAGCTCCTGCAGCCAATCGGAAGCCGCGGAAGCCCCGTCGGATATTCGGCTTCCAAAAATAGTTCACAAACCGGAACAGTCACTTCCGGGTTTGCGGCGTTCGGGAGCCCAAAAACGTTCGAGAACTAAGCTGTATGAAAACCAAGGTACAACTGTATAATGAAAGCGGTATCACATCATTTTAAACAGTCATCCCAAAGTAACAGTCCCTTCCGGGGAACTGTTAAAGGTTCTGAGAGTTGTTAAGAGACGCTGTGCTCCGATGGTGGAGCATATCTCCATGCCGCCAGGGACTGGTGTTGTCTGTGTGTGCATGCGCTGAGGGTGGGGATAGGGGGCGGAGGACAAACAGAGCCCACCTTGCCCACCCAGCCCTGGCCCCCAAGCGGCATGGCTGTTGCATCCTTCTTACGCCACCCTCCCTAGATCCGAGCCTTGCAAGGGAGGATGGTGTGGGGATGGGGCAACTGTCCGCCCTTCGATCCCACCTCGCACAGGGATGGTGCAACAGTCATTTTGATTTGGGGGCTGGTGTCCTATTTGTTCCCTTGTCTTGAGATTCCCCACCTTGGCCTCAAATTGTTGGTGAATATTATAGCGGAGGTGATGTTGCCTGATTCACACAACTTGGGAAGTGCAGTGTGAATCCAGGGGCCGGGATACGTTCCCCTTGGAAGCTTAAACTTGCTCGAAAGAGGAATTGCTCTACGAAGCCTTACCAAAAATGGATGCCGAGCCTTGGCAAGAATCCACAACAGACTTCTCACTTGATTATGATTCAGCTAGAGATCTTGTCGTTCCATATGGAATGCAGCCCACAGTGAACGGCAGCGCAAGGATGAGCTAGCAGAGAATATCAAGGGAAAGCTAAGCACTCGAGGGAGGGCATGAGCAGTGGGGTAGCGGAGACAGGCCTGGCATCAGCTTGTGGTGATTGTGGTCCCAGTCACCAGCCAGATCTCACAACTTAGCAATGGGTGAATCGTTCCATTTTGGCTTCTCTCAATTTCTCATTTTTTTTCAACGCAGAAGCTCAGTTCTCCAAATCTCTACATCCGTTTGCATTCTAAAAAATAATACAGTCCAGATGGAAATTCATCAGCATTTTAGTGTACATTTCCCCTCTTATACACATTTTTTTCTATGCATTTTTGCAAAGATAAACTGATTGGCCTGAGTTGGTCTCAGATATTTTTCTACATCACAGGAACTCCAGTTCACCTAGAAATTAGAAAACCTAAATAATTACGGAAAGGTAATGACTCCAATTAAGTGGATGATCAGATGCTGCTGTTTTTTGGAATGGTGGTTCTGTTGCATTGCAGAGGAGGTGGGCAGAGTGTCTCCCTTTTTACACATCTATGCCAAGAACAGCAGTTGCTGAGCTTAATTTTCTCCCTTCTTGGTCACGTTGCAATTTGTACATTGTCGCAAACACTTTGACCCAATTGACGGGCAGCTTCTGGGTGTTATGTGGTTGTTTTTAACACTGCTCCTACCATTGCTTTTATGTTGCTCCCGTTGTTTTGAATTGCTGCTGTAACCTGAACTCGTAGTGTGAAGTTGTACCATCCCAAGAGGGTTGCACCACATTATCTTCCTGGACTTTTAAACTCCGTTCTCAGACTCTCCAAAATCAGGGAGGCAGTGAAGTGCACCCAGACCACCTTTCTGTTCACAGAATAGCTTTTGACCCAGCAGTGAACCCTGGCAATTGAAGGTGATCATTTCCATCCATCCCCCTGCCACCTCCACCTGTGTCCTTCCATTCTTTTCCACTGGGTTCCTCTCTCAGGGAACTAAGCAAAAACTGCCTCCCTTTTTATCTTAGGGGCGGCAAACCTGTGGACTCCAGCAGCTGTGTTGTTGTTGTTTAGTCGTTTAGTCATGTCCGACTCTTCATGACCCCATGGACCAGAGCACGCCAGGCACTTCGGTCTTCCACTGCCTCCCGCAGTTTGGTCAAACTCATGCTGGTAGCTTCGAGAACACTATCCAACCATCTCGTCCTCTGTCGTCCCCTTCTCCTTGTGCCCTCCATCTTTCCCAACATCAGGGTCTTTTCCAGGGAGTCTTCTCTTCTCATGAGGTGGCCAAAGTATTGGAGTCTCTGCTTCACGATCTGTCCTTCCAGTGAGCACTCAGGGCTCATTTCCTTAAGAATGGAGAGGTTTGATCTTCTCGCAGTCCATGTGACTCTCAGGTGTCTCCTCCAGCACCATAATTCAAAAGCATCAATTCTTCGGCGATCAGCCTTCTTTATGGTCCAGCTTTCACTTCCATACCTCACTACTGGGAAAACCATAGCTTTTACTAAACACACCTTTGTTGGCAAGGTGATGGCTCTACTTTTTAAGATGCTGTCTAGGTTTGTCATTGCTTTTCTCCCAAGAAGCAGGCATCTTTTAATTTCGTGACTGCTGTCACCATCTGCAGTGATCATGGAGCCCAAGAAAGTAAAATCTCTCACTGCCTCCATTTCTTCCCCTTCTAATTGCCAGGAAGTGATGGGACCAGTGGCCATGATCTTTGTTTTTTGGAAGTTGAGCTTCAGACCATATTTTGCGCTCTCCTCTTTCACCCTCATTAAAAGGTTCTTTAATTCCTCCTCACTTTCTGCCATCAAGGTTGTGTCATCTGCATATCTGAGGTTGTTGATATTTCTTCCAGCAATCTTAATTCTGGCTAGGGATTCATCCAGCTCAGCTTTTCGCATGATGAATTCTGCATATAAGTTAAATAAGCAGGGAGACAATATACAGCCTTGTCGTACTCCTTTCCCGATTTTGAACCAATTAGTTGTTCCATATCCAGTTCTAACTGTAGCTTCTTGTCCCACATAGAGATTTCTCAGGAGACAGATGAGGTGATCAGCAGCTGTGTGGACTCCCATAAACTCTAGTAAGCCTGCCCAGTTGTCAGGGACCCCCATTGTTTGGGGAAAGAGTGCACCCCATGCTATCCCCAAATCTGCTATGAAAGCCTACGGAACCCCCAGAAGAGAATTAGGCTGTGTCCAGGGGCCAGAGGGCGGGGTGGGGTGTGCGTGGAAGTCCTGTTGCACAAGTGGAAGTTGTTCTGCTCATGCATTTATCCAGTTGAATACCACCCAAAGAAAATCCATTTGGTGTCCTGTAGGCGGAGGCACGCTTGGGACAGTGAGGAGGTGCCCACAATTCCATGTGCCCGGTTTGTGCTTGGAGATGTCATCCAATCTTTCCTACTATGCTTTACAGATGGCACGCTTGAGTGTGCAGATATTTGGAGAAGTGGCTCGCCCAACAGATAACATCATCCATGAAAGTCATCAAACTGTTAAGCGGACAGCCCTATGCAATGCGGAAGGAAGTTTATGGCTGGCATCCTCCACACAATACCTACCACAACCTCAGTGTGGTGTAGTGGTTAAGAGAGGTAGACTCGTAATCTGGGGAACCGGGTTAGCGTCTCCGCTCCTCCACATGCAGCTGCTGGGTGACCTTGGGCTAGTCACACTTCTCTGAAGTCTCTCAGCCCCACTCACCTCACAGAGTGTTTGTTGTGGGGGAGGAAGGGAAAGGAGAATGTTAGCCGCTTTGAGACTCCTTCGGGTAGTGATAAAGCGGGATATCAAATCCAAACTCTTCTTCTTCTCATGACAAAACTTGGCTTCTATGGCCTCTACAGAGATGAACATGAATATTTAAAAGACGAGATGAAACGGCTGAAAAAGTTGCGCGGGAAAGGACACCCTATGAAAAGAAAAGGGAAGAGAGCGCTGAAAAAGAAATATCACCGTTGTTGGAGTAGACCTTGTATTAAAGAAAGAAAGAAAGAAAGAAAGAAAGAAAGAAAGAAAGAAAGAAAGAAAGAATCCATTAAGCCATCTTAGTCATGGGTCATCAAGTACAACTTCACACCTTCCAACTTTTCATGTATTTATTTATTTGGATGGGATCATCAGTGTACCTGGTGCTCTACAGTTTAAAAGAAGGGATCCTTCTGTATATATAGCATGCGCAGTGTGGTCCTAAGCAAATTAACTCAGCAGACTTACTAGCCAACTAAACATCGTTATTTTATTGATAAGTGTACGTGCTCTTCCCACAATAATTCCTGCCCCCACCAGAATACCCATACTAACAAAGACAAACCTGGGGGGCGGGGAGGAGACATCCTTGAGGTAACCCCAAAAAGTGATACCCAGTGGTTTGGCACTGTTGCCAGCGGAGCTCTCAAATTTCGGCGCTGCCCTGGGCAACATGAAAATTTGGTGCCTCCTGCCTCTCACGCTCCATTCTACAACATTGTTGTGGTGCCCCATGCAGCGTGGAACCCAGTGTGGCCAAACTGGGTTGCACTAAGCTGAAAAGGCCTCTGCTGTTGCCAGCAAGCCCCAGAGGTCTGTCATGGACTGGTTGGACATGGAGGAATGGTGGGAAGCACCAGCTGGGGGGCCCCCAAGGGAAGAAGGCTAAGAGCCCAGGGACTGGTGGCGGAATGACAATGAGTAGGCAGAGGGAAAAGACTGGGAAGAGGCGGAGTCAGAAGCTGAAGGGGTAACAGGGCTTAGTGAGCTGGGAGAGTCTGTGCCAGAAACAGAAGCTGAAGCAGGAGAGGCAGAGATGAGTCCACCTGGTGAAGATGCCAGGAAGTGCCTCCCCTCCTACTGAGACAAGCTCCCCTCCCCACTGGTCTCCCAGGACCAGAAGAGGGAAGAAGAGGGAGGAGATTTAGGCAGTTTTGGAGACTGAAAATCCCCACCATCCCACCGCTGCCTAAATCTCTTCCTCTCTCTTCTCACAGAGGCAAGACCTACCAAGAAGAACCGCTGTGCTCATTTGGCCTGACTCCTCTCAGCAGGCCTTGTTTCTGCTAATAAAGAGTTAACTTCATATACTCTGTGTGATTTATTGCTGGCTGGCTCCCTGGAAGTGTGTCTGCCTATGCAGTAGTCAGGATGTGTGTTATGTACTGAGTTGAATGGGGTCCAAAATACAGCAGTCTGATTGGTCCTAGAACAATAGGATTCAGATTGCAACAATAGGATTCAGATTGGTCCTAGAACAATGCAGCGGTATGATTGGTCCGCAGGAGCCACCCAATCCAGCTCCAGGTGGAAGTGAATCCGCAACCTGATTGGCCTACAGGAGAATCCCATAATTAGCCAATCACGTGGGGCCCATTGTATAAATAATCTATATAAAGCAGATATTTTGGGGGAACTTTCATTCCTCCTCACCACTATGAGCTGAATAAAGAGCATGAAATGACTCCGAGTATATTTCAATGTGTTTCCCCATTTCTGACCCAGAGATTGGACTCAAATCTGTCAGACACATGTGTACAACTGTGTTGCCTAATAAAGTTTTTAAAAAACGCATTGCTAGTTTCTCTCAGAAAACAAAAAGTGGGGACAAAAGTGGGGTGGTAGCAGAAATTAGGGGCTGCCCCTCCTCAATAGGGAGAGCCAGGCATGTGGACATAGGGGATGGTGCGCGTTTGAACAGTTTCCTTTGTTGCAACCTTGCTATCACATGCCATTCCTACCTATGCAATAGGCTTGCTTATCTCACATGAGGATAGGCACAAATTGCTGTCACTAATTAATGAGGGCACAGTTGAGCTACTATTGCAACAGACAGAGAGCATGTAAACACACACACAAGAGGCTGGAAGCAGATGAAAGATTTGTACTTTCTCTCCTGGCTAATTATGTGTAATAGTCAGCTAGCCTGTCAGTAAGCAAGGCACAAGTGCAGTAAAGTCACAGTTCCGGCCAAAAATACTACACAGGGAATATACTGTCTACCCGTTTTCCCGTCCGCCCAAACTGATTTAAATATACATCTCCGTATTTGCAAAAGCTGTTGGGGTGCCCTTAGAAACAGCACATGCAGAGGGATGCTTCATGTTGTGTATTGAGTCAAAGGATTTCATATCTGCATTATTATTGTCTGTATTTGCATTAGGGTAAAGTAACTGCCTTTTAGTTCCAGAGGGTACAGCTACTATTGGTTCATTTAAGCTGCTGTATTTGGATCCTCTGTCTTATTGGTTTCCTCCAAAAGGCAGGACTGTGATTGCCTGATATTGTTCCCTCCAAAATGTATCCTTTCTAGTTTGTTCCCTGTCCCTATAAATGTAGCTCTCCCCTCCTCAGTCTTCAGTCTTGTTGCTTTAATAAAGAAGTGTTACTAGGCAACTGTCTCCAGCATATTATGTCAAGAGAGCTGAAATCACAAACCCCACGTCACAACACTTCAGATATTGCATTTTCAGAATCAGAATTGTAGAGTTGGAAGGGACACTGAGTGTCATCTAGTCCAACCCCCTGCAATGCAGGAAGCTTTTCCACAAGGTGAACCTCGAACCCAGGACCCTGAGATTCTCATGCTCTACCAACTGTGTAAAAAGTACTTGTAAAAAAATACAATGTTGGATATGTTTTTAAAAATGCATCTGTTGCATTTTTAAAAAAGAGCAATGGTTTGCTTGAGAAATGAAAGCAGCCCAGAACAAGGTGCCTTTAATTTTTTTATTGTTGGCATCCGTCTGTCTTGAGAGACAATGGAGTGCGCTTCCGGGGGTGAAGTCAAACCACTGTGTTAGCAGCACCGAAGTGACTTCCTCAGGGCGCAAGCCTGGGCAGTGTGTATGGAGATACTTTAACATTAACCATTTAGGAAATCAACCATAATAAAAAATGTGTGCTCAACTCCACATCTCCAATAGTAGTTACAGAGGTGCAGACTGCAGTGCTTGTTGTTGTTGTTGTTTAGTCATGTCCGACTCTTTGTGACCCCATGGACCAGAACACGCCAGGCACTCCTGTCTTCCACTGCCTCCTGCAGTTTAGTCAAACTCATGCTGGTAGCTTCGAGAACACTGTCCAGACATCTTGTCCTCTGTTGTCCCCTTCTCCTAGTGCCCTCCATCTTTCCCAACATCAGGGTCTTTTCCAGGGAGTCTTCTCTTCTCACGAGGTGGCCAAAGTATTGGAGCCTCAGCTTCAGGATCTGTCCTTCCAGTGAGCACTCGGGGCTGACTTCCTTCAGAATGGATAGGTTTGATCTTCTTGCAGTCCATGGGACTCTCAAGAGTCTCCTCCAACACCAAAATTCAAAAGCATCAACTCTTCGGCGATCAGCCTTCTTTATGGTCCAGCTCTCACTTCCATACATCACTACTGGGAAAACCATTTAGGAAATCAACCATAATACAATAAAATATGTATGCTCAACTCCACTTCTCCAATAGTAGTTGCAGAGCTGCAGACTGCAGTGCTTACCCAAGTTCAATTTCTTTTTGGAAGGAAACTGCTGGAAGCTTAGGCCACTTTGTAATATTTGTGATTATTTATAAATATACAGGTTGGATATAGCTAGGTAGTAGCATGGCTTAAACACAGCCGAAGGGCAGCCGAAGCCCACTGCTGCTATTTCAAATTTGCAGGCAGGACAGGATTAAGACATGCTGAGGCCCTAAACTGTATGTCATGTTTAAGAGGACTCATAACATTGTTCTAACAGAAAGAACTATGAAAAAAAGAAATAATAAAGGTTTATATTTGCATATATACTGGCGTACTGGCAACTAAAAACTAACCATCTAACTAAAACATCTATATTGCAATAAAGCCTATTTGCATACGAAACAACTCCAGATGAGAATATATTGTGATTTCTTACTTGGCATACATGAATACGTTTAACGTACAGCGACACAAAAGCAGCTACCTGGCCTCATGAAATTTTGACACAGATTATGGTTATTTTTGCACAGATTTGTAAGCACAAGATGACAAATATGATATGAGTGATGATATTCCTTTATGAGTGGTGCTATAAACACAACATGACAAATAATTGTGTACTTGAAGTATATTTTTGTCATATCAGAACGGTAATGTCTGTTCACCCCCACCACATTTACGTGATCTTTTTTTAAAAAAGTGATTATGTAAAGCTTGAAATTTAGGAACAGATATGTATTCAGAGGCCCCACATAATCTAAGAGATAGCCAATACCCTAAAATCCATACAAAACCAAAACCCATCTCTTTTTCTTTCTCATGCTCATTCAAACTCCTGTCTGCTGTTCTTTTTACACACTGGTCTAACTTGTTTCCTCTTCCTGGATAGAGTATTGAAGTTAGATCACCTCTTCTGATTGTTCCCAGCCTTGTCTGAGCAGCTTGGCTCCTATGGAGACACACCACTTTTCGTTTCCCAGGAAGCTGACAGACACTCTTTTTGCCGAGCTTAGGTGTTGCAAATACTTCTCTTTATCTGGGCACTAGGCCCTTAATTTGAAGAGTGACTGTGGGACAGCTCGGTTGGTAACACATGAGACTGTGACTCTCAGGGTCACACTGTAAGAAAAGTGACTAACAAATCATCATCATCATCATCATCATCATCATCATAATATAGTGGTACTTTGGTTCTCAAACTTAATCCGTTCCGGAAGTCTGTTCCAAAACCAAAGCGTTCCAAAACCAAGGTGCGCTTTCCCACAGAAAGTAATGCAAAATGGATTAATCCATCCCAGACTTTTAAAAACAACCCCTAAAACAGCAATTTAACATGAATTTTACTATCTAACAAGGCCTTTGATCCATAAAATGAAAGCAATAAACAATGTACTGCAGTCAATCAGTAGCTGAACTGGGTTCCACACGGTCACAAAAACAAAACAAAAAAGCTGCAAAAACAAAAATAAATAGCAAAAACAGACAGACCTCAGCGTAACACTCAAAACGGAAGCGTAACACTCAAAACGGCTTCTATTCGGCTTCCGAAAAAAGTTTTCGAACTACTCCGGGTTTGCAGTGTTTAGGTTCCAAGTTGTTTGAGTACCAAGGCGTTTGGGAACCAAGGTACCACTGTATATTCATTGTTTGTGGTGAAGGTGGAAGGCTGTGTCATATTCTGCAGCCTTGTAAAGAGTTTGATCTCCACATACGGGGCCCAACCTCTCTGTTATATTTACATTCAAACAGTTATGAAAACGAATGAACTTTGCACTCTACCTTCCTGCCCCGCCCCCCCGCCCCCAAGGTGGAGTAGACAATCTTGCCCTCAAGAGCAGCCATGTTTGCTTGATGTGAAGAGCCATCTAGTGTGAGTTTATAGCATATGGAAGAGAAGCAAAATCTAAGTGCATGCTTTCATTGGATTGCACAGGGTAATATAGGATGCCGTATTAGACCAGACTGTACCATTGGTCCAGCAATGGTAGTAGCATCTGCTCTGACTAGTTATCAGGTTTTCAGGTGGAGAGGTCTCTCTCACCTGGACTGCAAGCCACCCAGGAAACTTAATGTTATGGTCTATCTTACAAACACCACAAAAAATTAATGAATGAAAAGTAAATCGCAGTGCTGAGAGGGTAGGACTTTGGGGCAGAAATTCAGGACCTCGAATCCGCCAAGTGTCCCTATTTTCCAGGAACAGTCCCAGATTTACAGAAGCTATTCTGGTTTCTTATTTGATCCCTGAATGTCCTGCTTTTCCTTAGGATGTCCCTATTTTCATTGGAGAAATATTGGAGGGTATGGAGTTATATGACCCCACCCCCCAAGCCAAAGAGATACAGTGGTACCTCAGGTTACAAACACTTTGGGTTACAGACTCTGCTAACCCATAAATAGTACCTTGGGTTAAGAACTTTACCTCAGGATGAGAACAGAAATTGTGTGCCAGCAGCGCCGCGGCAGCAGGAGGCCCCATTAGCTCAAGTGGTGCTTCAGGTTAAGAACAGTTTCAGGTTAAGAACGGACCTCTGGAATGAATTAAGTTCATAACCAGAGGTACCACTATAGTATACAACCCTTAGAAGACATCTGAAGGCAGCCCTGTAAAGGGAAGTTTTTTAAAATAATGTTTAATGTTTTATTATGCTTTTATGTATGTTGGAGACAGCCCAGGGTGGCTGGGGAAACCCAGTCAGATGGATGGGGTATAAATAGTACGGATGATGATAATGATGATGATGAAATAGGATGTATCTATTCTCATCAGATAAATCAGCATTTATCTGTTGAACCGTGTATGGGACCTCCCCCAGCAGAATGAGCAGGTCACCCCCTAAACTCTGACAACAGATTTCAAAGGAAGTGAAGTAATATATATTCCCGGTGCTTTGTTTGGTTTAAAAAATATATATTATAATGAGATGCCAGTACTCGTATCTTGATAAAACTGCCGTGGGTGCTTATTCTTACATAAATGTGTTTAACTACCATAGCAGAAAAAGTGCACCCTGTTTAGTTCCTATAGTTGTGGTGGTGCTGTGACTGAAATGAAATAGAAACACAAAACTGCTAGTTGTTGTTTTTTAAATCAGGGTTGGCAAACTGCCTATCATTATTTTCGAAGTAACGTATCAGGAATTTGGAAGCCGTTGTAAAGAATGGGATGTTGGTGGTGGTGGTGGGGAGAATATAAAGTTAAGGGTTCACTTTCCTTCAAATGATGGTCAGCAGAGACTAAAGTGACCATGTAAAATTAAAACAAGACATATTATCAAAAACCATATCATCCTTGTCCCCCCCCCATTTTTCCTCCCTCCCCCCCCCAACCCCCCCATCCTGGCCCCCCCTCACTTCCCTCAGTTCCAGTCTTTGGTTTCTCTGTGACTGCTGTTTTCTGCATGTTACAAAGTTGTATAGATCCTCAAACTATTTAGCTGATTATTATCAATAACAAGTTTGTGAATGTTTATTCAAAACCTGCCAAGGAGTCCAGTTCACTTTGTTGCGTCTGCAGATACTTTGTAAAGGGTTCCCATTCATCTTTAAAGTCACAGTTATCAGGTTTTGGCCATACGTACCTTCCCAAAACCACCTGAAGTGATGCGTCAATGTTACTCCGCTCGGGATCTGGTGTAAACAGCACCAGCTGCTCCCAACACGTATCTCTGGAAGCATGTTGACAAAAACACCCCCTTATTATAGATTTTAATTTTTAAAAAGAAGCGCTGACATTAAACGGAACAAAAACAACTGCGTTATATTTATAAGTTCAGAATGCCAATATGCCAAAGATAGCAAATTCGGAGCCATCACTCCCACAGCGACCATAACATCATCAGGCGCTGCAAATCGTGGTTGTTGTTGATTTAACGGCATGGGATAAGTGGAAGGAGTTTGTGTGGGGGTTCAATCAAGGAGTTGGTACTGAAGCTGAGGGTTTCATGATTAAGCCCACCTTTTTGGAGCAGGAGGAGGGGACCCTACAGCCACGTCTCCTTTGCAGATATTAATTATATTGACTGTTGGCAAATTGAAGCACTCAAGCGGGGGGGGGGGCGCAGAGGAAAAGAAGGGACAGCACATGCTTATGTCAAAATGTTGTTTGTCTGCATAGTGGGAGGCACACTTACTGTACAGTGGTACCTCGGGTTACATACACTTCATGTTACATACGCTTCAGGTTACAGACTCCGCTAACCCAGAAATAGTACCTCGGGTTAAGAACTTTGCTTCAGGATGAGAACAGAAATCGTGTGGCGGTGGTGCGGCAGCAGCAGGAGGCCCCATTAGCTAAAGTGGTGCTTCAGGTTAAGAACAGTTTCAGGTTAAGAACGAACCTCTGGAACGAATTAAGTATGTAACCAGAGGCACCACTGTCCCTAACTAATGACTCACATGTTATCAAGTCCCCTCCTCTCTCTCCTTCCTCCAACCCTGAACCCAGCAGCTCATCTTGAAGGCACAACTTTCACTGACACCCTTTTCCCATCTACTGAGCAAATTTGGGAGAGGCAAGGGCCGAGATTGTCAGAGGCTAATGGTGAGATCCTAGATCACTCCTGTGACATTGCTATTGGGATGGGGAGCACCTGTTTTCTGTTTCTAGAGGGCCCAGGTTCATCTCTAGGCAGGCTTGGGAATGTCCCCTTGGGGTCCCTTTGAACGCTACAATTCTACGATTCTGTGAAACCCTAGGGAGCCGCTGTCAGTCAGTACTGAGGTAGGCGAAGCAACAGGTCTGGTTCAGTATCAGGCCGCTTGCTATGTTCCTGAAAATAATCCGCTAACCAAGAATCACAAGTAGGACCTGCAATAAATTGTTGCAGCATGGAGTACAGCTGCTTTGATTCCAGCCCTTACATTCCCTCTCCCACCTGGTCTTCTTTTCATCAACTCCCAGCACTTGAAAAGGTAAAGGTACCCCTGACCGTTAGGTCCAGTTGTGGACGACTCGGGGGTTGCGCCCTCATCTCGCTCTATAGGACGAAGGAGCCGGCGTTTGTCCGGAGACAGCTTCCGGGTCATGTGGCCAGCATGACTAAGCCGCTTCTGGTGAACCAGAGCTGCACACGGAAATGCCGTTTACCTTCCCGCCGGAGCGGTACCTATTTATCTACTTGCACTTTGACGTGCTTTTGAACTGCTAGGTGGGCAGGAGCTGGGACCAAACAACGGGAGCTCACCCCGTCGCGGGGATTCAAACTGCCGATCGGCAAGCCCTAGGCTCCATGGTTTAGAGCACAGCGCCACCCGCATCATATAGTTAGCACTATACAGTGGTGCCTAGCAAGACGAAAAGAATCCGTTCCGCGATTCTCTTCATCTAGCGGTTTTTTCGTCTTGCGAAGCAAGCCCATTGACAGCTTAGCGGATTAGCGCTACAGCGGTCTAGCGGCTTTTAGCGATCAGCTGTTAAGCGGCTTATCAGTGGATCAGCTGTTAAGCGGCTTAGCGGCTTAGGAAAAGGGGGGGAAAGCAAAAAAACCCTGCGGGGACTCGCAAGATTTTTTCATCTTGCGAAGCAACCCCATAGGGAAATTTGTTTTGCGAAGCGCCTCCAAAACGGAAAACCCTTTCGTCTAGCGGGTTTTCCGTCTTTGCGAGGCGTTCGTCTTGCGGGGCACCACTGTATGGCTGTTGAACACTCCTCTGTCCCCTTTGGCCACCCCTTATTTCTCCACCCCTTATTTATTTCCTTCTCCTGCAAACCTTGGTGTTTCTTCAAGTTTGCTGGTTCCTTCCAGCTGTGTTTAGGTGATGCTGTTTTGGCAACATCATTCACAAAGCAAAAGATTCACGCATCAAAGCTAGATAGCAGGGGGAACTCAACCCCTGAAGCTGTTTCTGGCCTGAGAAGGAAGACTTTGCGTGGTGTTTTTTCCCTCAGAGTAGGCCAATGGAAATGATTAGACCTGCTTTAGGGCTAGATTCAAGTAACCCGCTCCTCTAGCGAAAGCAGGGGTGCCAACTTGAACAAAATATTGTGAGGGCCCTGCTTAATTGATAACATGACACGGTGCACACACACCATTTGAGTGGCAATGCCCATCAACTTTGGGGGTACTCAAATATTTTTATTGAGGGGGCCGAAGTCCCTGCAGCATCTAGGGGTTGGCTCCTATGGGTGAAAGCCATCACAAGGACTCCGATTAGTGCAATGGGGATTCCCCCCCTTTTCTCCCCCTGTGCCTCCCCCAAATCAGCTCTGGAGGGTTGGGAGAACAGCCCACATGGAGATGAATTCAGTCAGACCAACAGAAATGTTGATGCAGCCCTAGTGCTCTGCTGAATTCCACTCATAAGGCACGTCAAGCCATTTCAATGGGTCTATACTGAGTAATATTTAGTTGAATGCCACCCCTTATTTCCTCATTTTCTACCTGTTTAACATAATAGTTTCACCTGTGGAATACTGGCACGTTTCTGCACATGTCTCCCAGTCAGTCAGTCAGTCCATATTCCATGGCCACTGAGAATACTCAGTTCTCAACGGTTGCGGTTCACGTTTTTTGCTTGATTTTGGTATGTTCGAATCTTGGGTTCCTCTGTAATATTTCTATGGGCAGATGTCATTTGTGTGGACAGAGCTGCTTCTGCTTCTTTCTTTCTTTCTTTCTTTCTTTCTTTCTTTCTTTCTTTCTTTCAAAATATATGTATTGATACTTGTCCAAAGATATACAAACGTTCATACCCAATACCAAGTATATTTTTATAACACACTGAAATAAAATAAATGTTTAAAAGGGACAGAGGTAGAAAGAAGAAGAATGGGGAAATAAAGTTAAAAAGGGGGAAGAAAGGAAGAGGAAAAGGTGAGAGAGAGGGAGAAGAATAAAGAAATATAAAGATCTCCAGTTCTCTGTCCTACAGCTACATATAGTATTCACTCATTAACTTCCAACCATTCTATCTTCTAAAAGCCAATTTCCCCCCTAATCTTCAAATTCAGATATTACAAGTTTGTTTTATCTTCGACGCAAAAAGCCCATAAGAAGTTTCTAAGCCGTAATAATGTGGGGACACAGCTTCTCAACGTGAACCAGGAAATGAGCTATCCAGACAGTAAGGTGGATCTTGCCGCCCTTTCTCTATCTATGAGTTTCTTCCTTTTTTTGCCTGTTCCACCCACTTCATTCCATTAGTCTTCCCACGTGGTTCTCAGTCCCCCGCCCCCCAGGAGTGGTGGAAAGGGAGTGCGGTAGGGGCGGGTCCACCCCAGGTGTCACCACTGAGGGGTGTGTGTGTGACAAAATGCCGGGCGGCACTCACCACAGGGCCTGCAGCGTGCCCGAGCCATGCATCTCTCCTGGGAGTGAGGCGGTGGCTTGGGCGCCCGCAGGCTCCGTGCTGCCCCAAACGGTCCGCCTGCCATCTCCCCCTCAGCTTCAAGGTGGCTGAGGTGGAGGAGGCAGGCAGACTCCTCGGAGGTCCCACGGAGCGTCTTGCCCTGGCTGGCCCCGCCCCTTGCGCAGCTGGCCCCACCCCTGGGCACAGGGCATGCACGCCACCCCAGACACCCAATCAGCTTGCTCCGCCGCTGCCGCCACCTGCTTCAATCTGTCATCAGTGGCCATTGAGACCTATTGGTCTGTCCCCTAGAGGTCATTCCCCTTCTTTCCACCCCTGAACATTTTGGGGTTCTCCTGAGTCTGCTGAGAGCAGTGTGGTGTAGTGGTTAAGAGTGGTGGACTCGTAATCTGATGAACCGGGTTCGCGTCCCCGCTCCTCCACATGCAGCGACCTTGGGCCAGTCACACTTCTTTGAAGTCTCTCAGCCCCACTCACCTCACAGAGTGTTTGTTATGGGGAAGGAAGGGAAAGGAGAATGTTAGCCGCTTTGAGACTCCTTCGGGTAGTGATAAAGTGGGATATCAAATCCAAATCCAAACTCTCTGATACCTCCCTCTATGAGTATGTGTGTTTGCCGGCAGTGCCGCCATTTTGATGCCATTTGCGAGCATCTTTGGGGACGGAAATGATAAATAGATTGAACAATTATTTTGGCTGCACAGCAGTAATGCCCAGGAAGAACCGAGATGTCTGCACAGCGCACAACTCTAGGTCAGTGAAATTAGAGGGTTTTGCAGCAAGTGTACACAAAACCTAATAACACGTGAACAAAACCCGGTGAAGGTGTAGTAGAAGATCCACAATAGCATTGTAATTCCCTTACTCTTTTGCGTAGTTTCTAACCAGGTAGGGCAATAACAGAGAATAAACGAGTTCTTGCTGCTCAGTCATTTTCCATTAGTAATTCCTGGCTGTCTCCAAAAGTGCAGGCAGAATAATCAATTTTTAAAAAATTAAAAAAGTGGGGGAGGGGAGACTCTAGTGGAGAACACACTTAATAAAAAAGGGATGCTTTTTTGGTGTGTGATTGCTTTAACCTGGTTAAAACAATTAACAGAGCTGTGAAGAATTAAATGTTTCCCCCCCCCTACTTTGACATCTAACTTGGTTTCACAAAGCCTGAGTATTACATCAACAGTTTGTGAACTGAGGGTGTGTTGAAGTCGACCCAAATGCCTTTGTTCTTTGTTCGTGGTCACCATAGCTACCATTTCAACTTGCTAACATACTGTTGCTTGCCACCCCAATCTCTGAGCGGTTGGTGTGAGAATCATGAGGTTCTGGGCACTTACCCAGGGTTCGTGTTTCCTTTTGGAATGAGGCACAGCAGAGACTGTGGTGTCTTTATGCTATATGGTTTATTTACACATACAGTGGTACCTCCGGTTGCAGATGGGATCCGTTCCAGAGCTCCAGTCAGATCCCAAGATTTTCGCAACCGGAGGTGCCTGCTCTGCGCATGCATGCGGCATGGCAGAGTGCTTCTGCACATACATGCAGTGTGGTAGAGGGCTTCTGCGCATGCACGCGGGGCAAAACCCGGAAAAATACTTCCGGGTTTGCTGCGTGCGTATCCTGAAGGATACGTAACCAGAGGTGCTCGTAAGTAGACGTACCACTGTATATACAACCTGAGCCTACAACAGAGTGGTCCACAGCATTAAAACACCAAGGGGGGGGGGTCTTGTTTCTCCCAAAGCCACAGCCTAGGATTCAAACAGAAATCAAATAGTCCTCCCCAACATTGCTCCGACTCTCTCTCTCCGACTTGCTGCTTTGCTTCTAAGGTCACATCGCTGCAACTCAACTCTGAACTCTGCTTCCTCCTTCTAACTATCTCTGAGTTGAGGGCTCTTCCCTTTGTTTCCCTTAATGGCCCACTGCCCAGGCTGTCACCTCAACACAGGAAAATAGCCTGGCTTATATTTTAATGCTTGTTCGTTCCAGGAGTTAGAAGGATCTCGCATACTTCCCCTCGCCTCCCAACTCATAACAATACATAGCAGCATTGTATTCTTAAAACTCCTTCTTTCCACAGATGCTGCCAAGATTTTTCCTTTGTTCAGATTTCATGTATTTGCACCAGATTTTGCCGCTTTCAAATGGCTGCTTGATTAGGCTACTGAAACTTGTAAACGCCTGGGAGCAATTGCCCTTCTGACATGATTTGTATTTACGGCTCTATTTTGAGGGCACCTTCATATTGATTGTTATGGTAGTAATAAATAACAGCAACATAATAATAATAATAATAATAATAATAATAATAATAATAATTGTACCCCGCCCATTTGGCTGGGTTTCCCCAGCCACTCTGGGCGGCTTCCACAGAAACCAAAAATACACTAAAATATCACACATTAAAAACTTCCCTGAAAAGGGCTGCCTTAAGATGTCTTCTGAATGTCAGGTAGTTGTTTATCGCTTTGACATCTGATGGGAGGGTGTTCCACAGGGCGGGCGCCACTACCGAGAAGGCCCTCTGCCTGGTTCCCTGTAGCTTTGCTTCTCGCAATGAGGGAACTGCCAGAAGGCCCTCAGCACTGGACCTCAGCATCCGGGCAGAACAATGGGAGTGGAGACCTTCAGGTATACTGGGCCGAGGCCATTTAGGGCTTTAAAGGTCGACACCAGGACTTTAAATTGTGCTTGGAAATCTACTGGGAGCCAATGTAGGTCTTTCAAGACCGGTGTTATGTGGTCTCGGCGGCCGCCCCCATTCACCAGTCTACATGTACCATTATAGCTCCTGCAGCCCTCTCCAACGTTGTGCCATCCAGCTGTTTTGAACTACAACTCCCATAAGCTCCAGTCGGCAGAGACCATTAGCCGGCAGGCAGGAAATATGTTTGATCTTATCTTTGTGCAACAGGTAACTAAGCCATCACCAACATAGTGCCTTCCCTTGACCATTGGCAATTCTGGCTGTGACTGATGGGAGTTGAGTCTAATAACATCTGGATGACAACAGGTTAGACATTACTGGATTAGATCTTCCTTTTCCCCCTTTAAGTGAACGAGGTATGGTGCAGCTAAGGACAAAAAGATGATCTGAAGGGAAGAAATGGGACCGTGGGAATGCTTGGAAGAGAATGGAGATTAGATCTTTGCATGCCAAGATAAGCTTAAATTGCATGCGGTGAAGGCAGCCAGCACAGAGAACAAAATAGCCAAGATAATGAGTGTGAAAAATTAGGGTGAGACCAAATGGAGTTCAAAATGGATCCAGGATGAGGTCACCTCCAGACAGGTGTGGGATGAAGTTCTCTGCCCCTTTCTTCTGAAAGCTCATCCCTAGCTAGTTGTTTCTATGGCAGCACACCTGTACCTGGCCAACTCTTTTCTCATGCAAAGAGATGCTTGGCTAGGGCCATTAACTGAATAAAAAGGGTTGTTTGGAGTCTTTTTTCTTTCTTTTATAGAACCCCACCCCTTACAGATATAAAACAATGGGCTTGGATGAGACTTAAAGACGGCTTCCAACGCAACCAATGCTGTAGCAGTATGTTTTTCCTGGATTATTTACTTTATTCCCCCGACCCTTGAAAATTCCCATGGGTGCCTATGCATACACAGTTAGTCTTCTGTTGAGGGACCCAGCTTGCCTCTCTACTTCCACCCATTGCTCAGGCTGTGGGTGCTTATATAACAAAAACAGTACCACTGAAATACAAGAGGGGGATTTCAATATGCTTGGGGGAACTCCATGTGGGATGATCAGCCTCATACAACCAAAATGCTTAAGTCTATGGCATAAAGGGGTTAATGCCATAGAGTAAGCTGTCCTGCCAGGCTTAGCTAAGTCACTCTCCCTCAACTTGGGAGGAAGGTAATCAAGGACTCTGTTCACTTTCAGTCTGCCTGAGAAGCAGTGATGAGGTTCTGAGCTGGTTGCTGCAGCTCAGGCAGCATGGCTCTTACAAGCCATTCTTGTATTCCTAGGCCAATAATTTAGGAACTTTCACCACTGTAACCAAGCCAAGTTGTACTGCCCATGTTTTCTGCTATATGGAAAAGCACATGAATCTGACCTTTGGAGAGTTTGTAAGTAAACCATTTTTATCTTACCGAACATGTGGACTTTCTATATGCTAAGGGAAGTTTTGGAATTTAGGAGGGCATATTTTAAAGTTCTAACAGCCTATAATTCCATACTTTACTTGGCTTCATGTTTTGCGATTTTAAATCTCTGCTGGGGTTCTCTCACAAAAAAATACTTGCCCCAAATTTAGATCTTGGCATCCAGGGAATTCTCCTTTTATATTCCTCCTCTCAACACTGCAAACTTTATCGCCCTCTTTTTGGGATTCCTGATACTTCCTACTCTTCCATATTTCTGAAGAAAGTCAGATTTTCTAGTGATGTGACAAAAGGAGAGGTACAGGAAAATGCAGGATGATCATGATGATAATCAGATGGCATCGTTACTGGGATGCTCTGTAAAAAGTGAATTAAATACCATGGAAGCCTTGCAACTTGAATGTTTTGGCTCCCAAATGCCGCATAACCAGAAGTGAGTGTTCCGGTTTGCGAACATTCTTTGCAACCTGAGCATCTGACGTGGGTTCTGATTGGCTGCAGGAACTTCCTGCAGCTAATCAGAAGCTGTGCCTTGGTTTCCGAACGTTTTGGAAGTCGAATGGACTTCCGGAACAGATTCCGTTTGACTTCCAAGGTACGACTGTATGGCAGTTCTACACTAAATGTGCAATGTGGAAACACTTTTGGAGACCTAAGTAATTTAGCAGGTGGGTTTGAAGATAATGCATTTAGAGCACATCAAAGCCACATTTAAAATGTATGACTGCCCCGTTAGAATCCTGGGAACTGTAGTTCCCCATACAGTTCTTAGCAGCCTTAGCAAACTACAGCTCCCAGGGCTCTTGGAGGGAAGTAAAGATAAAGGGACCCCTGACCATTAGGTCCAGTCATGGCCAACTCTGGGGTTGCAGCACTCATCTCGCTTTATTGGCCAAGGGAGCCGGTGTACAGCTTCCGGGTCATGTGGCCAGCATGACTAAGCCGCTTCTGGCAAACCAGAGCAGCACACAGAAACGCTGTTTGCCTTCCCGCTGGAGCGGTACCTATTTATCTACTTGCACTGTGACATTGCGGGGATTCGAACTGCCGACCTTCTGATCAGCAAGTCCTAGGCTCTGTGGTTTAACCCACAGTGCCACCCATGTCCTTGCGGGGAAGTAATGCACTTTAAATTTAGGTGCTTTAAATATATGGTGTGGATCTGCCCTTTAATGTGATGAGGAAAGCTTGACTTTCTAACTTCCTGCTGCTGTTAAAAGACCTACAAACGGCATTATCAAAAATTAAAAATCTAGTGGCAATCCTACCTTAGAAGCTGCTTTTTAGTGAACTATTCCTAACTTAAATTGCATGTGCACTCTCGGATCTTTCTTTCGCCTTCCACATTTTTGTTGGTTAGGAAGCAATTTCAAACGAATTTGCAACGCTTACCAAGGGGACAGATTGCCACCTTCTGTGGAAAAGCTTGTGGGAGAAGGGAAATGCCATAGGCCTCCCCCTCTCTCTTAGGAGGCGCCAGTTCCCAGCCTGCAAAGGGCTGGAACGCTGAAAGCTTTTGCTGTGTACAAGCCGGAAGGAGCTTTGTACAGAGCTGAATGCCAGACTTTCTCTGCTCTCCATCATGGTGCATTTGTGGTCGCCTTTGAAAATTCAGAAGAGGGAAATGTAGAGAGACTCCTTAACCCACTGAAGCTCTTGCCCCAACCCTCCTTGACCTATGATCAAAGTGAAACCCCGAAAAGCAGATTAGACTGCATTCATCGTAGACCTATAAACACATGATGAAGGCAATGTATCACACTGCAATGCTTTAAAGGGAAAGGGAAAGATTCACGCAACGCAAATCTGTATTATTATCTTAAACTGAGATGGGCCACCCGCGTAAGGCCTGATAAAGACAAGCAGCTCAAGTTTATCTTTAAAAGGAAACCTTTTCGGAGTCTTTTAAAACACAGCAAGAAACTGAGGCACTAGCCCAAATCAGAGCACCTTACAAGAAACTTACAAAAAACAACTTTGATTTGGGCTAGTTAATATCAGGTTCTGCAATGGACCTGAATTTGGTCTTAAGCCTTGCAGTTTTTAGTATGTTTTATTGGGCTTGTACATCATTGTAAACTGCCCTCAGAACTTGACTGAAGGCAGGGATTACAGTACTAGAAATATAATTGTAGAGTTGTCTATGATAGCAGTGTTTCACACAAAATGTACCTAACCTGCAGGTAAGACTCCACAAACTGAAAACAGAGTTGTTATTTGTACCTTTGTTACCCATGAAAATCTTTCAATCAATTTTTTTAAAAAAATAAATAAATTACTGTATACAAATACTCTAACCAACCCTTCTCTGTATATAAAAAAGACAATAATTACGATAGCATATTCTCTCGGAAATTTAAATTCCAACCATTTACAAAGAGAATCCAACATTTCGACTAATATATCTGGTTGAGATACCTTCTCTGCCTGTCCAGTTAGGAGCACCACCGTTTAAGACAGTTATTGACAAGCTGGAACATGTGAAGAGGCAGGCGACCAAGATGATTGAGGGTCTGGAAACCAAGCCTTATGAGGAATGGTTGAGGGAGTTGGGTATATCTAGCTTGGTAAAGAGGAGGCTGGGAGCTGTCTTCAAATATCCCAAGGGCTGTTGCATGGAAGATGGAGCAAGCTTGTTTTCTCCTGTTCCAGAACCCAAAGCAATGGATTCGAATGATAAGAAAGGATGTGCCGACTACACAGTAGGAAGAACTTTCTGACTGTAAAAGCTGGTCAGCGGTGGAAAAGACTACCTTGGAAGGTGGCAGTGCTGTATTAAACCCTGTGGAGGCTCCTAGCAGTTGAAATCTCAAGCGGGGGGCCCTCACAAATTATCTCCTAATATCCAGAGGACGAGATTGTTGGATAGTGTTCGCGAAGCTACCAGCATGAGTTTGACCAAACTGCGGGAGGCAGTGGAAGACAGAAGTGCCTGGCGTGCTCTGGTCCATGGGGTCACAAAGAGTCGGACACGACTAAACGACTAAACAACAAATACGTTTTTGATTTTATAATTAATAAAAAGAATTAATATTATTTTGATCTGTTGTTGTGGGGCCCCTAAAAGCCATGGGGCCCCCTAGGCCACTGCCTGCTCTGCCTATTTGGTAATTTGGCACTGGAAGGCGGTGGACTGTGCTTCAGTGAAAGTTTTTTAAACATACGAGTGTGGATGGGATTTTTTTAGCTGCAATTCCTGAGGACTAGATGACACTCAAGGTCCCTTCCAACTCTGCAATTCTTTGATTCTTTGATTCTTCCTTGTGTACAAACAGAATGCCCAAATTTGGCTATGGTGAGTCACCACAGCAAGATGCATCACCGAGTGGCCATTTGCATCTGGGTCTCCCAACCCCTAGATCAGTTTTCTAGCCGTGAAGCTTCCTTCCGACACCACACATGTACTCAGGTATACAAGGTCACCAAAGTGTTGGTGCTGACCGTCGGTGGAGGAAGATTGGAAGAAATTTAAAGACTATTTACAGAAACATTGTAAAATTAATGAATGTTAGAAGGATGTTGGAATGAAGTTATGTGGTTTTAGCAGAAATGTTATAAAGGATTAGGAAAAAAAACAGACTGTTAATTGGTGAAAGGAGGGAAAGTAAAGTTACATTATACTAAGATAAATTACAGGACAAAAATTGGAAAAGATGGAAAGGATTTGCTGAAATAGCTAACCGAACTAGAATACAAAAAAGGGAGGTGTGAGGAGGTCAAGGAAACAAGCAAATGAAAGATAAGTTATGGGAAGATTCGCTGTGCTTTTTAATGGATCTTATTTTTGTGTTTTCTTCTTTTTCTTTTTCTTTCTTTTTTTCCTTATTGTGATGTGTTGTTTTGTTTTTGTTTAATATGGTGTTTTTACTTTTTCTTTTTGTAACCTTTAAAACTTTAATAAATATTATTTTTTTAAAAAACAAAAAACAAAGTGTTGGTGCTGACCTTTAAAGCCCTAAACGGCCTCGGCCCAGTATACCTGAATGAGCATCTCCACCCCCATCATTCAACCCAGACATGGAGATCCAGCACCGAGGGCCTTCTGGCGGTTCCCTCCCTGTGAGAAGTGAGGTTACAGGGAACCAGGCAGAGGGCCTTCTCGGTAGTGGCACCCGCCCTGTGGAACGCCCTCCCATCAGATGTCAAGGAAATAAACAAATACCTGACTTTTAGAAGATATCTGAAGGCAGCCCTGTTTAGGGAAGTTTTTAATGTTTGATGTTTTATCACATGATGATGATGGTGATGTTGGGAGCCACCCAGAGTGGCTGTGGAGGCCCAGCCAGATGGGAGGAGTAATAATAATAATAATAATAATAATAATAATAATAATTAATGGGAGAGGGCAATAAAACTTCCTGAAAGACGCATGAAGAAGCAGATTGGCAGTTACTTTTCTCTCATATAAAAATAAAAAAATTCATAAAAAATACAAAAGCAGCTTACAAAAGCTATGCATAAAATCAATGCAATTAAAAACATATTATTATTATTATTATTATTATTATTATTATTATTATTATTATTATTTTAAATCAGAGAATAGCTAACTCTTATGATAACCAAGTCGGTACATCATGAGACACTTAATGTCAGAGCTGTGGGTTCAAGCCCCATGTTGGGCAAAAGATTCCTGCATTGCAGGGGGTAGTACTAGATGACCCTTGTGGTCCCTTCCAACTCTAAGGTAAAGGTAAAGGTACCTCTGCCCGTACAGGCCAGTCTTGACAGACTCTAGGGTTGTGCGCTCATCTCACTCTAGAGGCCGGGAGCCAGTGCTGTCCGCAGACACTTCCGGGTCACGTGGCCAGAGTGACGAAGCTGCTCTGGCGAACCGGCACCAGAGCAGCACACAGAAACGCCGTTTACCTTCCCGCTATAAAGCCTATTTATCTACTTGCACTTAAGGGTGCTTTCGAACTGCTAGGTGGGCAGGAGCTGGGGCCGAATGACGGGAGCTCACCCCGCCGCGGGGATTCGAACTGCCGACCATGCGATCGGCAAGTCCTAGGCGCTGAGGTTTTACCCACAGCGCCACCTGTGTCCCTCTTCCAACTCTACAATTCTGTATATTCTTGATTGCCTGCATAAACCTGGTGGAATAGAAAAAGTACAGTGGTGCCTCGGAAGACGAAAATAATCCGTTCCACGAGTCTCTTCGTCTAGCGGTTTTTTCGTCTTGCGAAGCAACCCTATTAGCGGCTTAGCAGATTAGTGCTATTAACGGTTTAGCGGCTATTAAAGGCTTAGCGGCTAAAAGGCTATTAGCGGCTTAGCTGCTTAGAAAAAGGGGGGGGGAAGCGAAAAAAATTGCAAGACTCGCAAGACGTTTTCGTCTTGCGAAGCAAGCCCATAGGGAAATTCGTCTTGCGAAGTGCATCGAAAAACGGAAAACCCTTTCGTCTAGCGGGTTTTTCGTCTTGCAAGGCATTCGTCTTGCGGGGCACCACTGTATTCAGCAGGCACTTGAAAGCTGAGATAGAAGGGCCCCGACTCAATCTCTATTGGCAGCGTATTCCAGAAGACTGGACCGATGACACTGAAGGCTCCTTTTCTTGTCGCTGTCCGAATGAGCCTTGGCAGCCCAGGGAGTGACAAACAACACTCCTGCGGATGATCCTGCAAACTATGGCTTGCAATCCTGATAACAGGCATTTATTATTTTTTAAACACTTATATACCACTTTGTATTTAAAAAAATGCCACAGCAGTGTACAGAGACAATGACCTGGTTCATACACCTCGCTTTGCCAAAGCATTGCAAATATACAAGTATGAGGCATCCCAGAGAGGGGAGGGTGACTGCTACAATCCCTCTCCCTAATCTTCTTGCTGCTATGAGCTAAGCCATGGTTTAGTTTTATGTGTTGAACAAACCTGGACTTATGGTTTGTCTCCTCCAGACAAACCACAAGCTATACACCCAAGGACAAACCTTGGTTACAGCTCACAATCTGTATGGAGCAAGAGAAGCTTCGAACCCAGGTTCAGACAACCAGCTAAGCCAAACCATGGCTTGGTAGAACTGCAGCAGGACTGTGGCAAACATAAAGCAGCAGCTGTGAGCTCTCCAGGAATCCTCATACTTGCATGTTTGCGTCAAACCATAGTTTAGCTTAGCATTAGGTGCAAACGCTAAGCTAAATGTGCAGTTCAATAAAAACCATTCTAATGCACATTAGAGTTTTTATTGAATTGTGCAATTCAGTAAAAACCATACCACAAAACAGAAAAAACCAAAACCATAACACAAAAATTCACAGTCACATCCACTGTAGGTGCTGCTCTGGGTTTCCTATCCAATATTGATGGCCTGGGAATGCCTGGGCAGATAGATGAGTGTTAAACACATCCTGACAGCCTAAAAGAGTTGGGCCTTACTTCTGAGTCAACATTGTGAGAGCCAGTGTGGTGTAGTGGTTAAGAGCGGTAGTCTTGTAATCTGGGGAACCGGGTTCACGTCTCTGCTCCTCCACATGCAGCTGCTGGGTGACCATGGGCTAGTCACACTTCTTTGAAGTCTCTCAGCCCCACTCACCTCACAGAGTGTTTGTTGTGGGGGAGGAAGGGAAAGGAGAATGTTAGCCGCTTTGAGATTCCTGAAGGGGAGTGAAAGGCGGGATATCAAATCCAAACTCTTCTTCTTCCAAACTCCTCTAACATGAAGTAGGGCGCTTCAGTGGCTTAATTTATTTTCTTATTTGTTAAGATTTCTGTTCTGCCTTATTGCCAGCGGCCCTGAAACCAGCACACAGCAAGTAGCTTAAAACAATAAAGACAGCGACCATAAAACCATCAGAGCATTAGACAGAACACTAAAACCGGCTGGTTAAAAACAAATCAAAACAGCAGAAGGCAATTAAATGTGTCTCGACCCTTATTAAAAGTTATTATTTATTTTATTTATTTACTACATTTATATGCCACCTTTACCTTTCAAGGATGGGACGTGGGTGGTACTGTGGGTTAAACCACAGAGCCTAGGACTTGCCGATCAGATGGTCGGAGGTTCGAATCCCCGTGATGGGGTGAGCTCCCGTTGCTTGGTCCCTGCTCCTGCCAACCTAGCAGTTCGAAAGCACGTCAAAGTGCAAGTAGATAAATAGGTACCGCTCCAGCGGGAAGGTAAAAGGCATTTCCGTGCACTGCTCTGGTTCGCCAGAAGCGGCTTAGTCATTCTGGCAACATGACCCAGAAGCTGTATGCCGGCTCCCTAGGCCAATAAAGCGAGATGAGCGCCGCAACCGCAGAGTCGGCCACGACTGGACCTAATGGTCAGGGGTCCCTTTACCTTTCAAGGATCTCAAGGTGGCGTCTATGGTTCTCCTCCTCCCCATTTCATTCTCACAACAACCCTGTGAGGTAGGTGACTGGCCCAAGGTCAACCCAGTGAGCTTCATGGCTGAGTAGAGGATTCGAACCCTGGTCTGCCAGGTCCTAGTCCAACACAACAACAATTATGCCACACATTGGAGGCACAGACAGCAGGGCAGAGTTGGGCTGTAGCTAAGAAGGGCACTGGTGTACCTGTGTAGCAGAGAATTGTAGAGACGGGAGGGAGCACAAGGATCGGCCAGTTCCAGTCCAACCCCCTTCAATGCAGGAATCTTTCTCCCAGTGTGGGGCTCGAACCTACAACCTTGAGATTAAGAGCCTCACGCTGAGCTATCCCTCAGAGAGTTTTGCAACAGGAAAGCCACCACTGGAGAGGCTCTGTCTCCAGCAGGGATGGGAAGCTTTCTTCAACACATTCCCTTCCTGGCAGCTTTCCAAGAGCCACATGACAGAGGTGGGCAGGGCCAGAGGCAAAAGCGGGCGGAGCAACAAATGCAAATATTACCATTTCCCAGCAGGCACTGGGACACACTCACATCTGTCAGAGATGCTTCCACTGAGTTTCCTGCATTGCAGCGGGTTGGACTAGATGACCCTTGGTGTCCCTCTCAACTCTAACATTTCTGTGATTCTATACCCTTCTCTATCCTCCATCCTGATATGCAAGATTTCAAGGACAGAAACATTTGGAGCGCAAAGCAGATCCAGCAAGGCGGAAAGAGGCTGGCTAAAGTTCCTGAAAGGCTGCATCTGGCCCTCTCCCAGAGGTTCCCCAACCTGGTGCCCTCCGGATATTATGAACAACAGACCCTATCAGTGCCCTCTAGCTACAATAATGCAGGTTGTAGCTCAAAGCATCTAGAGAGCATCAGGTTGGGGAAGGCTGTGGAGGCAGATTCCAGCTGGCAGGCAGGGTCATATTTGCCGGACGAGTGAGGCTTGGAGTTCTTCTATTTCATATCACGATTTTTCATATATATATATTTTTAAAAGCAGCCACCCCCTTGGTTTTGCACTATAAAATTTCACCTGCCTTTTAGGTTTTGCTCTTTGCTGGGGGTGCGGGGGGGGGCTCACAGCCTGGGTATCAACGATATTTTGTGTGCTGTTTATTTTCCTTCCAAAAAGCCTTTGAGGAGCCAAACAAAGGGCACCACATACAGAAACTTCAGTCCTTCAAGGCTGCCTCTCTCTTCTTTTTTCTCCTTCCCCCGTGTGGAAAAAATTGTCAGATGTTGACAAATTCTTTCCCTCAGCCTCCACCCCCCTTCCTTCCTCCTCTTTTCTTTTTGGAAAGGGGGGGGGAGGAAAGACGGGTTTTTGCGGGGGGGGGGGCGTAGAGAGACGGAAGGAAGAGAGCGAAGCCTCTTTGGAATCAAATGTTAAGACAGCTTTGGAAAATATGCCATTGGCCTTCGATGTCTCCCTTTGCCCAGTGGGTGGATTGGACGGGTACATTATTTTGAGGCTTCTCTCTTTCTCTTCCACCCCACCCCAGGCATTTGAAACCTCCTCCAGGGTTTCCTTTCTCCTTTTCTTTCTTCCCCTGAATATTTTTTCCTGCAGTACCATTACAAAAAGAAAGAAAGAAAGAAAAACCCCTATCTCCCTTCCTCTTCTTTTTCTTTGCCTCGTGTGGAAATGTGCAGCGGAAAGTTGCCTTCATTTATAATAAGGTGGAAGGTTTTGTGTATTTCTCTCTCTCACTCTCTCAACTCCACGCCACCAGACAGGAGAAGCAATTTGCTTTTTTTCTTTTTAAAGGGGAAAAAAAAACCCCACACAACTCCAGCAATTCAGATGACTTTGCCTATAATCCGCGCACCCCGCCTTTCTCTGTAAAGAAGCAATAGCTCCCCACTTTACACGCAAGAGAAAGGTTTTGGGCATTTGAAAAAAAGAGAGGAAAAAAGGGGGGGGGGAAGAAACAATGCAATAACATCTTTCCACGCGCGCGAGTGGGGCGAGGGCACCCGTCGCACCACAGCGAGCGACTTCGTAGTATTATCTTAGTTTCTTTGTATGGAGATTCCATTCAAACTGTTCAGCGTGTCACCAGTAACCTTCCGCCAAAGAGGAGGAGGGGGAGAAAAAATAGTCCCAAGCTCCTCGTCACCCTTCTGATGGGTGCGGAGGTGGGGTGTGTGTGTGTGGAAAATATATGTGAGCACGAGAGAGAAATTGCTTGCAACTCGCTTTTTTTTTTTGCTGCGGCTACGCCACCCTCTTATATTTGGTATCCAAGCTCCCTGTTCCCCTGAGCATGGCTAGAGTGCATTTGCCAACGCTGCCCCCAAACTCCCCCTTTTAATTTATTTTTTTTAATTGCAATTTTTCTTTTCCGCTTTTCGCTTCAGTCAAAGACACAGTGTAGCCTTGCAACGAGCCTTGCCTCATTGGGCGCAGAGATTGCAAAGGGAACGCTCTCCCTCTCTCCCCCCCCCCCGCCTTCTCCACCTAACCTGAGCAAACGGAAGCTCCGGACCGGCTTTGACGGGCGGCTCTGCAGAGCCAATGGCGTGGCGGGGAGGCTTCCCAAAATGTGTGGGCGGCCAATGGGCTGCGCAGGGGGGCCGGCTCGCGGGGAGGCTAGCAGCTCAGGTTGACAGTGACTAGTCCCAGTGCAGGGAAGTGCAAGGAGAGAGAGAGAGAGAGGAGGGGATGAGCTTCAAAGTTCGAGGCTTCCTCTCATTGCAGGGAATTTCCCCCCCTTCTTCTTTGAAGGAAGGGGAGAGGAGAGAAGGGAGATTGCAATAAAAGCAGCCTCTGGGGAAAAGCTTTGCAATTGCAGCTTGCTCCCCCTCCCCTTTCTTTGCAAAAAAAAGGGGGGAGGAAAAATAAAAGAAAGCAGCAAGCTCGTCTTCTGCTATTCCCCCCCTTCTCTCCTCCCTCTAAATTCTGACTTTCCTTTTCACCTTCTCTCTATCTCTCCCACCCCCCAACCACCCTTCACACTCCTCCTCCTCTTCTTTCCTATTTATTTATTTATTTATTTTGCCTCCCCCCCCAACCCCCAATGCCAGCCATGATAGAGAAGGGCCCGGAGATCTCCGGCAAAAGAAGGGGCAGGAACAATAATGCCAGCAGCCAGGCGAGCGGCGCTGCTTCTCAGGGCGCCTCTGCCTCCGTCGCAGCCGGCAGCGCCAACAATGGGAATAATAGTAAAAGTTTGGCATCGGCGGCATCGGCGGCGCCCAATGGCAATGGCAGCAGCGCCGCCAACTCTTGGGAAGAGGGCAGCTCGGGGTCTTCCAGCGATGAGGAGCATGGTGAGTCTCCCGGGGATATTGGGATTGGGGGTGGGGGGGATGGAGAGAAAATTGAGAAGGGGGGTGGGGAGGAAAGTCTGCAGACTTCTGGAAATAGGCGCACGGTTTTTGTAAAGCAAGCATTCTTATTTTTAAATCAGGAGCGGGGGAAGCAAGGGAGGAAATCGAGCAGAGTTTGCCCCCCCCCAAAAAACAGCTTGCAGACTTTTGGGGATAGATACAGGCATGGCAAGCATTTTTTTATTCTTCTTGCTTGTTTCCACATCAGGAGGCGGCGGCATGAGAGTGGGACCCCAATACCAAGCCGTCGTTCCCGACTTCGACCCTGGTGAGTCATTTTCCGTGGATCCTGCGTGCTTCTTTTTCTTTTTTGGCGTCTCATCTGGACGAGCCGCGAGTAGTTTTGAGGAAGTCCTACTCGGGAGTAGGCCCGTTGGAGTGCATGGGCCCAAGTGGGTAATCATGGGTGGCCATTAATTCCAACCGGGGCTGCTCTGAGCGTGGCTGATCCGAAGTCTGCCTCTCTCTCTTTGCACCCCCCCCCCCCCCCGCTAATCCTTCGCCATTTGGAAGTGGGGAAAAGGATCTGATCTGGTGCCTGCTTTTTTCTTTTTTCTTTTGCTTAGGAAGTAAATTCCGTGGTGCTTCCTCCCAAGTAAAACGTGTAATGGATTGGGGAATGGCTAAAGTCATTTTGTGTGAGAGATTGCGAACGCAAGGGTGGAAGGGCTCTTCTTTCCTTTTGTTATAAAAAGTAGTAATTTTTTTAAAAAAAGTCTTGTTGTCCCCCCCCCCACCCTGTTCAAGAAGCAGGAAGATGACAACTTTTGCCCCTTCCCCTCTGTGTTTACCCTGCTGTCCAAGGAAGGAACAGCAAGGGAAGGGGGGGGGGTTGGAAAAGCAGAGAAACGTGCTTGGGAAACGTGCCACCACACTTGATGATAAAAGTGGGGGGGGGGGAGAGGATATATTATGGGTTTTTTACTTTCTTCGAAAATCTTCCCACAAATCCATTCTTTAATATCTCTTCTTTCCCCCCATTTCTTTTCCCCCCTTCCTTTTAGTAAAATAAAGTGGATTTTTCAGGGAGGAGGAAAGATTAATATTCTCTCCCCCCCCCCATTTCTGTGCTTTGCAGGTGTGGTTACTATTTTCATAATTCACATTGGCGGAATGGGGGGGGGGGAGAGGAACCTGCCCTTTATGAAAATCCGGTGCCAGTCGACTCCTTTAGACTCCTCCCCGCAACCTCTCTCTCTCTCTCTCCCCCCCCCCACTACCAATTATTTCACATGCAATTGACCTAAATCCAATTACTTTTACAATTATTGTTATTAAATGAGCGGTTCGCGTTGGTTAGGTTGTCCAGAGAGGTGCGGAGGAGAGCAGGGATCTCCTACTTCTTTTAATGACGGGTTTTTAGGACGAGTGGAGTAGAGGACAAAAAGAGAGAGAGAGACAGGGAAGAAAAGAAATCCAGTTAATAAAAACAACAGAAGTCTTTCCAGGGGGCGCTTTATAGACTGGGTGTCAAGCAGAACAACAGATTTGTCCAGCGAAGAGATGGCGAAAGGGGAGTGTTTGCTCCCCCCCCTTAAAAATAATAATCTCTCTTTACGTGGATATATGGTGTAGGGTTTTTGGGAGTGGAGGAGAACAAAACAGCTTCGTTCCTTTATTTAGGATGTGCACATTTATTGTAATCAACTGTTTCTGTTCTTGGGGGGTTGGGAGAGGGAGGAGGAGGAAGAAAAAGCTAGTTGCCCAATGCTCTCTGTCTACTTAATCTCTCCCTCAGTTTCCCCTACTCTTAATTTAAAATGGAAGGGGTTGGGGGGGGGGGAGAGAGAAACCTGGGCAAACAAAGGAATTCAAGGTTTCCTGTAAGGCAGATAATTTATTATTTTTAATGTGTGTTTGTCAGGGAGCCATGCTACAGCCTTTACTTCCTTAGTTTTGAAACGGAAAGGCTCCCAGTTGCAACTATAGCTTGATGCTGTCTTCCTGTAAAACAAGCAAAACAACGACAACAACCCCCCACCCCCAATCCCTGCCCCACCTTGCTACCCCCCACTGTCTCGGTCTTAACACAAGAACTGACTCTAGCATGTAGCTAACCTGATTGAATCCTTTGTTTCTGGACTTTTCAAAAATAACAAGCCCAATGAAAAAGAGCGCCCGGCCTCTCCCCCCCCCCTTTTGAAAAGTATGAGATTTCTTTTTTTTAGCACGACCCGGTGGAACTCCGGATAATTGATTTTCCCCCTAGTTTGCTGACTGTCGTAATTTGTGATAGCGCTCGCAGATTTGTAGGGCTGGTGTAGTTGTGCAGGGCCGGGACTTAGGATGCCCTTGTTTTAAGAATCGGGAGAGCTGGAGGGGTTCCTGAAGGCCATGTAGTCCACCCCCTTCCTCAATGCAAAAATCCCACGGGCAGAGCATCCTCAGGGGGACGGCTGTCCAACCATCTGCTTGTAGTCCTAGTTCATACGGGTGACCTTGTTGAGCCGCTTGTGCCATCAAGAGATTCCTCCTCTTTTAATTTTTTTGCATCCGAAATCTCCCATTAAAGCTTCTCTTTCCTCCCCTCTGTGTGGCAGCTCTTCAGATATCTGAAGAGTGTGTCTTCCACCTTGATCTTTCCGTATTCAGGCTAAACATAACTCAGCTCCCTCCATCCTTTCCTCTTAAGACATGTTTTCCATACCACTGGCCATGCTCGTCGTGTCCTCCTCTGAACCTGTTCCTAAGTGCGGAGGCCAGAACTGGATGTGGTACTTGGAATAAAGTGCAGCTATTACTTCTTGCGCACTTGGGGGTGCATTTCAAGCGAGATCACTCTGTCAAAACAGTGAAATGATCTCTCCACCCCCCTTTCCCCAAAATGCACTGTACTTGATGTTCTCCCAGATTCATGGAGGTAGAGGAAAGCCCAGATGCGCTACCGAGAGTTCAGTTCTGCTGGCTGCTGCTAGTGGAACGGAGTACTTGAATCTGGCCCTCGGAAACTATGGCTCTATGAATAACAGCTTCAAACTGCGTTGGCCTTTTTTGCCGCTGCATCACACCACGGACTTGCATTTCCGTTTGTGATCAGTTGCAATCGCAAGCTCCTTTTCGCATGCGTTACTGGCAGGCATTGCCATTTGATTTCTGTTTTGCCCAAATGCAAAACTTTTGCATTATTGAATTTTAATTTGCTGAGTTCTAACGTTCGTGTGTCGGCTGCAGTGTGTAGGTGTGTTATGCGAACGCTTCCCGCTCTCCTCCCGGGGCTGGAAAAGGGTTAGTTTAACCTCTGGTTTGCTAGTAAAACTGAATTACTGTGGCACGAAATGATGCAAAAGTTAAGTCGCTGATAAATTTAAATCTTGCCCCAGCCACAAACTTGCCAAACGCTTGATCCTATGCATACTTACTCAGAAGTAAACACAACTGGTTCAGTGGATGTGGATGTATTCATGGGAGTTTATTTGGTTTCAAAGAATGTTAATCTTAAAACTTAAATATGAGAAGGTCATTTCGTCTGGCTGTTCACCAGAAGGTTGGTGGTTCGAACCCATCCAGGGACAACTGTGGGATGGGGGGGTTGGACTAGATGACCCTTGGGGCCCCTTCCAACATTATGATTCTATGATTTTATGAAAAATGCCCACCTACCTTACTGGGTTGTGTTGAGTATTGCTGACAACGTGTGATTCAAAAGTGCTGTATAACACTCAAAAACACTTAAATGTACTATATTAATGTGAAGGACCCTGTGAAACATTGGGGGCTGGAGGAAATATAATGAAATCATTTTGTGTGGTGGGTTTTTTTTTTTTTTACATTTATAGTCTATCTTAAGTTCAAGGGAAATGGTCTTTCTCCTCGCTCTCTCTTCACCCCCCTTTTGTCTCTCAACAACCATGTGAGAAATCTTAGGTTGAGAGATGGTGAATGGCCCAAGGTCACCCATTCATGGTTGAACAGGATTTTGAACCTGGGTTTCCTCCCTAAAGATTCTCCATTTGTGAGGACCTCCAAAAGTCGTGGATGCCATTTTTTTTTGCGCCTGGCTGACACTAAAGGATTACTGAAATGTATGTGCTTCGAAGCCTCAAAGTATACGTTAAGGATAGACAATATGTTAAAGAGTTTAACAATAAAGAGTAGTGTGTTTTGAAAACAAGTACGGTACTAATATATTTTGATGTAAACACCAAATTAAACATGTATTAACAAATTTCTGCTAAAAAACATGATATTAACAATGTGAAGTAACTTATGTGTATTGTGTGTTAATTCATGCTTTTCAAAATAATAACTAAAAAGTTCTGCCACTAGGCATTCTGTTTTGGCGCCCACAACCCAGGTCTCAGAAGCCATTTGGCTCCTAGCTTTTCTATCCCAGTTTCTTAACACTGCTGGCAAGGTACTGCAACCCTCCCACCTCCTTCCCAACCCTGGAAAAGTGCTAACTAGGCTTGCCAAGGGCCGCCCAAAAAGGCTTCGAGGGCCATATTTGTGCGTTGGAACACCCTGCTCTAAACCACACTGGGCTTGCCCCGATCTAAGCATTTTATGCCTGGATGAAGGTTACAGGCAGGGCCAAAATCGCAGAGGAGATTTCCTGCCCCCCCTTCCCCCCCCCCAAGTTGAAGAGGGTGAGTGTCTGAATTGGGCCCATGAGCTAGAAAAGCTCTCATCCTCTTTCCCAGGTGTATTTTCCTGATCAAAATTGCTGCTATTTGTAGGGGCAGGTAGAAGGCACACAGCGATGTGTAAATTTGTATGTTTTCCTCTTTGGGCAAAGAGTTTCCGCACGGGGAGGGGTTTTGGCTTGTAAAGGTTTTTGTGTCTGTTGGCTGTTCTCCTGCACCGCAGCCCTGATTAGATTTACTTCCCTACATTTTCTTTTAACCTTTAAAGAAAACCAAATACCTGCAGGAGATCCAATCAAGGACCTCTCAAAGTCTTGCCTAATTTGATCCTTTTGTACTCTTCCCTCCCTCACGTCTCCCAACGCCTCCTGCCCCGGTTATGTAGGTTACAGTGGTCCAACCATTATATGCTGAAAATTAAATCTGGCGTTGTGTTTTAACTTTTGTGGCCACTGGTTGGCTCTAATTGCTTCTGAGGTACGGAGGACGCTTGGGTTGTGGACGTGATCTGTGTGGGAGGCATGTTCTCAACCCGCAGCGTTCACAACCTGCAGTGCTGCATCTGCGCACGCGTGGGTTCCGATTTGGCGCTTCTGTGCATGTGCAAAGTGCAATTTAGCGCTTCTGTGCATGCACGACTGCCAAAGCCCAGAGGTAACCCGTTCCGGTACGTCCGGGTTTCGGCGCGTCTGTAACCCGAAGAAATGCAACTTGATGCACCTGTAACCCGAGGTATGACTGTAGTAGGTTGTTTCCTGCCGCAATAAACTTGTTACTGAATATTTTCGTGAGCTGGTTAGAAGCAATCTTAGGTGGAGGTGCTAAGATGCGTCTGAGCAGCATGTTCCTCTTGCAGAACTATAATCCACAAGCTTCTTTTTGGGGAGGGCTCCCTCAAACTAGATTGAGTTTTGTAGTGTGGTTATTATATTTTGGCCATCTCATTGCTCCAAGTTGGACTGGCCACTGCAGCTGTCAGACAGCTTGCATGGGGACCATTTTTACGTTGCATCCGTGTGACATGGCAAATGGCGCCGTTATTCTCCAGGCAATCCATTCGTCTCATGTATCTCCTTTCTGCAGATATGGCTAGGCCACGTGGAAGTGGTTCCTGTGCTGCAATAATACAACTATTTTTTCTGGGTTTGAGAGTTTCATGGAGAACTAACTGTGAATTTATTGTTGGAATAGGCCCTCTTATGTGTGCACTGTTGGGGGGTGGGAAAACATATACCCACTGAACTCCCATCAGTCTTAAAGCTTCCACATTTTTTTAAAAGAGAGATGGGATATTTTGTTGCTTGGAAAATAAGATGGGGTTACACTCAAGGTCCTGGCTGTAGGCTTCCCCATGGCAGCTGGTTAGCCTTCTCTGAAAACAGGATGTTGGATTTGGGGCCCTTTGGCTTTATTCCACAGGGCTCTTCTTAGGTAAATTCTAACTGGTTAGGAATTTGGATACTTGGCTGTTGTAAATGGGATTGCATGTACAGAATTATAGAATTGGAAGGGACCCTGAGGATCATCTAGCCCAGGCATGGTCAAACTTGGCCCTCTAGCTGTTTTGGGGCTACAACTCCCATCATCCCTAGCTAACAGGACCAGTGGTCAGGGATGATGGGAATTGTAGTCCTAGAACAGCTGGAGGGCCAAGTTTGGCCATGTCTGATCTAGCCCAACCCTGTGCTGTTGTAGCAGTATGCTGCTGTCCTGTAAAGGAATCAAACCCATGACCTTGGTGTTATTAGCACCACACACTAACCTTAAGTGAGAACCTTAATTTACTTTCCGCAAAGATTATCACATTTTTAAAAATCTCCCTGTCGCCCTTCCCCACATTTACAAAAGCCTAGTGTCCTCCAGATGTTGTCTGCAGCTGATGAGAGTAACATCCCAAAAAACTTTGGATAGGACCAGGTTGTGTGGAAGGCTAGCTCCCCCCCCCCCCTTGGGCTTCCATCAATTGAGAATCATGCATACTACCTTTTTATGAACTAAAAAACCCCTTCTTAATGATGCTCTCTACTAACTGGGGTAAAGACCTGTCAAATTACTTGATGGAGCTTGTATTGCTTTAACTTACACAAATGTCAGTGATGTCAAGTTTGTCAGGTTAATCTTTCCCAGAAGTGTTCTTGTCAACTAGTTCTTGAACGTCAGCATTTTTTTTGGGGGGGGGGTAAGTAAAATGTTTAAACCTCTCCTAGAAGAAATTGGTATTTCTTCCTCCTCCTAAGGAAATTGGTATTGAAAATACCTTGTGTATTCTGCCTCCCAAGTGCCTAAAAATTTGGTGCTGTGGGTATCTAGAATTAGATACCCATCTAATTCTTCCTGTCCTGCCTTTTAACTTTTTTTGACTATTTATTTTAGCTGTGTGATGGTTTCAATATTAGGCAGAATGACAGGAAGCATATTTGGTGTTAGTGGCTTAAATTATACCTGGTTAGGGTTAGTTATTCAGTGTCTGCTTAAATCAGTAAGGTTGATGCACACCTAAAGTATTTGCTATGTGCTTGCTTGACCCAAGTGTACCATTTTAGCTATTCTAATGGTGTGTAATAGTTATTTGACCTTGTGCAGGCATAGGGGGTTCTGTGGGCAGGGGTGATTCAGCTAAAATCTTAACCCAACCAGTCGCTTTGATCTGTGGAACTTGCTCTTATACAAGGGCCACACAACGTTCATTTCACATTGTAAGGGGCCATTTACGGTTGCATATTCCTGCATTGCAGGGGGTTGACTTAGATCAGGGGTAGGCAACCTAAGGCCCAGGGGCTGGATGCGGCCCAATCGCCTTCTCAATCCGGCCTGCGGACGGTCCGGTAATCAGTGTGTTTTTACATGAGTAGAATGTGTCCTTTATTTAAAATGCATCTCTGGGTTGTTTGTGGGGCCTGCCTGGTGTTTTTACATGAGCAGAATGTGTGCTTTTATTTAAAATCCATCTCTGGGTTATTTGTGGGGCATAGGAATTCGTTCATTATTCCCCCCCCCCCCCAATATAGTCTGGCCGACCACATGGTCTGAGGGACGGTGGACCGGTCCACAGCTGAAAAAGGTTGCTGACCCCTGATCTCATGGTCCCTTCCAACTCTACAATTCTGTGATTCCTTTAGTGTGGCATTACCCGATCTTTGGAACTCCCTGCCTGGTGACATTAGGTCGGCACCATCATTGTATCCTTTTAGCCACCTGCCAAAAACTTTTCTGTGTTTCAGCAGGCCAATCTGGAGACGTGATTTGGTTACATCTGTTTTTTAAACTTGTCTCAGATGAGACTAGTGTTAGAAACTCAGATATATAATCAAATGGCACCTTAAACCTAGGTTACGGTCACAACAGAATGTCTAGGCACATTTTGTGTGTGAAACAACAACTTCTTCTTCTTCTTCTTCTTCTTCTTCTTCTTCTTCTTCTTCTTCTTCCTCTTCCTCCTCCTCCTCCTCCTCCTCCACCACCACTCTTAAAGAAAAAACCCTCAAAGCAGTTTATAACACATTAAAACATCAAATAAAACAATCTAAAATAAAACAAATTCAGTCTTCAAAGGAAAACATTTCAGATCCTTTTCTAAGGGACATTTTGCATCCCCCCTATTTATTTACCTACTTTATTCATATAGCTGCCTCATAGCAGCCGTGCTTTAGGAAGCCAGTGTGGTGTAGTGGTTAGAGCAGGCATAGGCAAACTCGGCCCTCCAGATGTTTTGCGACTACAACTCCCATGATCCCTAGATAACAGGAACAGTGGTCAGGGATGATAGTCCCAAAACACCTGGAGGGCCTATGCCTGGGTTATAAGAGTGTCGGACTAGGGCTTGGGAGATCAGGGTTCAAATCCCCACTTGGTCATGAAGCTTGGGAGACCTTGGAGTCAGTCACAGCCTCTTAACCTACCTTACAGGGTCATTGTAAGAATTAAGTGAGGGGGGAGGGTAAACCATGTACTCCTTGGATATAAAGCTGGGATATACATTCAGTAAATAAGTTCTTCTCCTTACCTGCTTAAGAAAGCTGGAGGGGCCAGCCAGATGGAGATGTCAGTCAGCAACCTGGAACCCAGGGATCTCCGCGTAGTTGAATTTACACCAGTTGCAAAATGTGTCTGGCGCCTGGGGAATTTCGAACACTGATTGCGTCCAAATGTCTCGATGTTTTTATGGAATGACTGGTCAAGAAGTACAGAGGTACTAGGGTTGGAAAAAGAAGTTGGGATCCTTTGCAGTTTCTCGGATCGGCTGCTTGTCTCACCTGGCCTGACTGGATGTAAACCAAAGCCATTAGGAAGCTGCCTTATACTGCCATTGGCCCATCTAATTTAGTATTGTCAAGATTGGCAAGCATAGGGACGCGGGTGGCGCTGTGGGTTAAACCACAGAGCCTAGGACTTGCCGATCAGAAGGTCGGCGGTTCGAATCCCCGCGACGGGTTGAGCTTCTGTTGCTCGGTCCCTGCTCCTGCCCACCTAGCAGTTCGAAAGCACGTCAAAGTGCAAGTAGATGACCCGGAAGCTGTACGCCAGCTCCCTCTGCCAATAAAGCGAGATGAACGCCGCAACCCCAGAGTCGGTCATGACTGGACCTAATGGCCAGGGGTCCCTTTACCTTTTAGATTGGCAAGCAGTGCGTCTCCAAAGTTTCAGACAGGGGTCCCTCCTGACCTTACCTGGGGAGATCACTCTTGGAGCCATAGTGGATGTTACACCACTGAATAAGAGTCTTTCCTCTACAGTGAGGACCTAAAGCCCATGAAATTGCCAAGGTAGCTGGAGGCCAGGATAAAAGCAGTGGCCTGTGGTGAGGTTCTTTGTTCTCTGTGACTCCATGAACTGAGTTGAGGCAAGAAAGGGCTTGGCACCCTCCCCACATCTAAATGTTAAAGTCTGTGTGAAATCCAGAGTAAAGCACACAGATACGGCCTGTCTGCAAGGTGTGCATTGGTAATAATTGATTTACATTAAATAAAAATTCCAGACAGTGTATGGGGTCTAATTTGCACATTTTGCTAACGGTGCCGAGTAAAATCAGCAGAAAGGTCTGTAGCTTTGCTGCCATTTTAAATGCCGGAGATATAGTAGGCTTGGTGTGAGGTATACCTTTCTAAGGAAAAAAAGGAAAAGCCAGCAGGATATGGGTCTTATCAGCTAGACAATGAGTAGGGGTTCTCTGCTGCTAGTCTTGGAATTTATTATTTAACAAAATTATATGCCATTTACTGCAAAAAAACAACAACACAACCCTGTTAAGTGGTTTACAAGGCAGTCGGTTCATTTCAAATACCAATTAAGAAGGAGTTACATAAAAAATAAAATCAGTAATTGTAAAACAGTTATACCTGTTAAAATTACATGCCTGGGTAGGGCTCCTGGAACAAAAAAGTTTTTAGCAGACACCCAACAGCAGTTTAGTGAAGGCATCTGCTTGATATCAATGGGTAGAGAGTTCCAAAGTCTTTTGCCACAGCAAAAGATGTGTTTCTTGTAACTGTGGAATCATGTAAGCGGTTGAGTGGGCACATGTGGGGTACTGCCGAAGCAACAATTGCTTTTAAATGCTTTCGGTTTTGTTAGGGTTTCTTTCACGGTGTACTCGCCAACCTTTTTTTCTCCCGCTGTGTTTGATTGACTTGCCTCTAGCTTGGACACTCCCAGTCCTTAATTTTGCTGCTTGGGGGTAGCCACAAAGAGTTGCTTTGGGGACGTTTGCTGTGATGATGTTTCAGCAATAAGAATAATAATAATAGAATTGTAGAGTTGGAAAGGACCACAAGTGTCATCTAGTCCAACCCCCCTGTGTGTCTGGATATTTCCATTTTTAGGCAATTGCTCAGCTATGTAAATAATCCAACCGCCTCGTTGTCCCATAACACTAAACCATGGTTTATTAAACCATGACTTTGTGTTGTGCGTGAACTCAGTCCAGCAGCTTAACTATAGTTTGTTTACTGGCAACGAACCACAGTCTGAAACAATGGTTTGTTGTTGACTTAGGAATCTTGGTGTGTTTTAGCCATGTGAACTCAAAACCTTTCCCTAACCGTGATTTATTTGACCTTCCCATCTCAGGTTCTTACCTGGCTACAAAGACACAAGGCACTGTTCGAAGAAAGGCCTGCGTCTGAAAATATGTGTATTCTCTTGAGATGGGGAATAGCATAAAGAGAACAAAGAGGGAGAGACAGTGTGGTTCAATGGCCAGAGCCAGCCAACGAGAACAGGGTTCAAATCCTCACTTCAGTCATGAAGCTCACCAGGTGATTTTGAGGCTAGTACCGTGCTTCTCAGACGAATCTTCCTCACAGGGTTGTTTTGAGGTTAAAGATGGCAGTGTATGGAGGAATTCAGTACCTCATTCCAATCTCCTTGGAGCCGAGGGCAGGATAATCATAAAAATATAATAAAATAAACAAGGAAATCCTGTCCAGCTACCTCTGGACGAACTCCAATAGTTAGCACGGACTGAGAAGAGTACCTTACAACAGGCTGCTTGTTCCTTTCCTTCGCTGCAGGCAATTAGGGTTATTCTGAGCCTTGATAACTTTTGGAAGCTCTGCAATGCTTTCCTGTTTGGGCTGCAATTTAATAGCCAGGTATGGGGTTAAAAAGCGAACTTCCACTTTTAATACATATAATAATAACTTAGGCCTTGCTTGCTAATGCAGCACCAGTGCATTTTCATAGAATTGTAGAGTTGGAAGGGACCCCGAGAGGCATCTATTCCAACCCCTTGCAATGCAATGTGAGGCACGAGCAGGTGATTTTTACTGCTTTGTGTGTTTGAATGAGCCCTGACTGCTAGGAAATCCTGAAAATGGATTGACTACAGTTTGGGTTGTGAAGTCTGTAAACATCTTCGGAGAAGCCACTTTTACAGGAAGTGAAGACAAAGAGTGAAAGAGAGCTGCAAGGGAGATCATATTGCGTGGCAGTTCCCCCTTTTCACGTGTTAGCTATTCTAGGATTGGGGGAAGGAATTTGCAGTGCCAGCTAGGAAAGAATCAGGGCCTACACAAAAAGCAACACGTTTATTATACAGTGGTACCTTGGGTTACAAACGCTTTGGATTACAAACGCTTCAGGTTAACAAACTCCGCTAACCCAGATGTAGTACCTTTGTTGTTAAGAACTTTGCTTCAGGATGAGAACAGAAATTGCGCGGCGGCAGGGGGAGGCCCCATTAGCTAAAGTGGTACCTCAGGTTAAGAACAGTTTCAGGTTAAGAATGGACCTCCGGAACGAATTAAGTTCTTAACCAGAGGTACCACTGTATAAAATCCAAACCCTTAGTCTGGGCGATGGGAAGGATATGAATTGACTTAAACAACAACAACACACACAGAGTTTTTAAAAACAGCTTTATTAAGACTTTCCATATCAAAGAAAAACAAGCAAAGAAACAATGCAAACTCAGAACATATACCGTATTTTTCTGTCTGTAAGATGCCCCCATGTATAAGACACCCCTATTTTGGGGACTCCGATTTAAGAAAATGGGGAGAGATACTATCCGTGTATAAGACGAGCCCAGATTTTGAACAGTATTTTAGAGTAAAAAAACATAGTCTTATACCCGGGAAAGTACGGTAAACCTACATATTTGGTTCACTGCAAACATAAGAGCAAAACAAGTAGACGACAGAAGATCTCCTACAAATACACAATTCGTAACACACAAACAAGCATTCGGTGGAGCCATCATTGAAGTAATTGGCTAGCCAAGCACAGAGAGAAAGGGGTGGGTGGGGAATTAACTCAGCCTATAACAGCACTTCATGAAATCATAGAACTCTGTAGAGTTGGGAAGGTCGACGAGGGTCATCTAGGTGCAGGAATCTTGCCCACAGCTGTCCCTGGGTGGGCTTGAACCACCAACCTTTGGTTAACGGCCAGATGCATTGGAGTAAATGTGTGTCTTTTGCATGTACCACTACCAACATGGTAGAATATTATTTGTGGTGAAGCATGTACAGTGGTGCCTCGCAAGACGAAATTAATTCGTTCCGCAAGTTTTTTCGTCTTGCGAGTTTTTCGTCTTGCGAAGCACGGTTTCCCATAGGAATGCATTGAAAATCAATCAATGCGTTCCTATGGAAACCGCCTTCAGACCAGGTCCGGGGACAGTCTGTCCCCCTACCTCTTCTGAGGGCTGGGGGGGGGGACAAGGGCTTTTCTTCCCACCCCCAGCATTTTAAAAAACCCCGGGACAGCAGAGGACTTCTCCGCTGTCCCGGGGTTTTTTAAAATGCTGGCGGGCGGCAGTGCTGCCGCTCGCCAGCATTTTAAAATCGCCCCGGGACAGCGGACTTCTCCGCTGTCCCGGGGCGATTTTAAAGCCCTCGGGAAGGCAGGCGGGGGGGAGCAAAGACTTTTGCCCCCCACCAGCCTTCAGAAGAGGTCCAGGACCTCCTCTGAAGGCCGGCGGGGGGCGAAAGTCTTTGCTCCCCCCCGCCTGCCTTCAAAAGCCGTCTGGGATAGCGGGAAGCGCTTCCCTGCTATCCCGGACCGCTTTTAAAATGCTGGCGGTGGGGAGCAAAGCCTTTCGGCCCCCGCCGGCCTTCCAGGACCTCTTCTGAAGGCCGGAGGGGGGGGAAAAGGCTTTGCTCCCCACCGCCAGCATTTAAAAGAGTTCCCCGGAGATTTCCCTATGGGCTTTCTTCTTGCGAAGCAAGCCCATAGGGAAATTCGTCTTGCGAAGCAACTCGCAAACGGAAAACCCTTTCGTCTTGCGGGTTTTCCGTCTTGCGAGGCATTCGTCTTGCGGGGCACCACTGTAGATAACTATGTAGTGTGTTGTATAGGGCTGGGCGATATATCGCCCCAAACCGGTCCATATCGTGATATTGGTTTCATAATGATGTATGTGTGTGCGCTTTGCAAAAATCACAATGTGGGAAAAACCGTGAAGCCATCTGGTGCCTCGGCATTGCTTTATTTCTAACATACATAATTAAGAGAGATTTGCTTATTTATTTAAGATAGTTACTATGTGGATACGTATTGTGTTTCTGACCTTGATTCCTTTTTGTTGGGATTTATAAACTGCTTTCTGTTGAAGTAGGAAACAGAATATGGATTGAGTAACTAATTAAACAAAATCTGAAAAAAACAAAAGAACGGGGGCGTGTTGGTGAGGTTATTGTTAAGGGATCCTTTGAAAGTATCCGTAGCAGACACCCAAGTGGTGAAACAAAGAGAAAAACAGCCACAAAAACTGACCACATTTAATTTTCAGAGAAAGTTGGCTGGGTTTTCTTTCTCTTTGTTTTCTCCCATTTTGGGGGCGGGGGTGCATTTTTGTCAGGACAAGCCAGTGTGACATAATTGCAGGGACTTAGCACTTTGTCTCACTCAAATGCTTCTTTAAAATACCCTTGTACTTTTTCTAAGGAGTGGGAAGGAGTTTACAAGATTATAAAAGACAATCTTTCGTTGTAAATGATTTGACATCTTAGTGGAACAGCTGCCTTATCTCCTAGCTGTGTCGAGTAAAGCCCAAGTGAATGATGGGACTTTACCTTCATTTTTTAAAATCTCCTTTTCAAATCTAATACTAACATAGGAAGCGAAGTGTACCATGGAGATTCTCAAAACTTTCAGCCCCCTGGCCCCAACTGGAGACATCTGAAAATTAACAAGGCCCACACAATGAACGGGCAAATCAAAGCCAACCACAAGATGGTGGCAGAGTTTGGCATAATCAGCTGACATCATTTCCTTCTGATACCTAATCCACGGTTGGTGATTACTGAATTGTTTCCCACAGCATTTTCCTTGTGGCAAGGAGTTCCGTAGTTTAGCTTTCCTGAAGCAAAGAACAGACATTTGCTTTGGTGATAATACCACAGCCTCCCCATTCTAGGTGAAATCTGCTCATCCAGATGCTTGAAGTGGAATTGGCATTTTCTTTCATATTTTTTCCTGTCCTTAACCCCACATGGCTCTTAGGCATGTTTTTACCCATCTCCTGTAATTTCCTCCCTCTCACCTTCAACTTGTACCTTATTTCCCCCCTCACACACACCGCCTCCTTTCTGTGCCCTTTGCATTCTTCCTCCTCTCACAGCTTTCCTTTCTCACCCCCTTACTTATTATCATGGTTCTTATCATACATATTAGCAATTTGTCTCACTTTCTAATTTCCTTCAGCACTCCTCTCTAACACCTTTGCCCCTCAGAGAAGAGAGGCCTTTCTTCCTTCCCTCTCCCACTCCCTGCCAAACTTCTCCCAAATCTTTAGTCACCTTTATTCAGCATGCAAGGAGTGGCTGGTGCTGGCGTTGCTCCAAACAGAAGGCTTTGGCATGACTGGGAGTTGGGTTGGACGAGGGAGGAGATACCGGACAGGTTGTGGGAAACATTGCTACACCAGATAGCTACCTTGGCCTACTCATGCCACCTCTCAGCTTGGCCTGCCTTGCAGGGATGTTGTGGGGAGAGGGGAGGACCACGTACACCACCTCAAATCTCTCCTGGAGAGGAAGGTGGGATATAAATGCAATAACTAAAGACCCCGGCGTTTCCAAGCAGGCTGGGAGAAAACCCTTTCCGAATCGCTGTAGAGCTGCTGCCAGTCAGTGTAGACAGTACTTAGCTAGCAGGAGCAGTGGTCAAGGATGATGGGAGTTGTAGTCCAACAACAGCTGGGGACCCAAGTTTGTGAACGATGGCTCAGTTGCTAGAACATGGTGCTATTATTATTATTATTATTGAGAATTTATATACTGCCCCATACGAGAGACGCAGGTGGCACTGTGGGTTAAATCACAGAGCCTAGGACTTGCTGATCAGATGGTCGGAGGTTCGAATCCCTGCGACGGGGTGAGCTCCCGTTGCTCGGTCCCTGCTCCTGCCAACCTAGCAGTTCGAAAGCATGTCAAAGTGCAAGTAGATAAATAGGTACTGCTCCGGCGGGAAGGTAAATGGCGTTTCCATGGGCTGCTCTGGTTCGCCAGAAGCAGCTTAGTCATGCTGGCCACATGACCCAGAAGCTGTACGCCAGCTCCCTCGGTCAATAAAGCGAGATGAGCGCTGCAACCCCAGAATCGGTCACAACTGGACCTAATGATCAGGGGTCCCTTTACCTTTACCTATACCTGGAGGTCGTGGGTTTTGAGCCCCACGTTGGGCAGAAGATTCCTGCATCCTATCAACAACCTTGAAAAGGAGCCATCAAGTTACTAAACCTCATTATTTACCTACTCATGTCCATCTGTTGAGGGGGGAGGGAAACATCTGCTCCTGAGACAACTTTCCTTTTCTTTTTGGCCACCAGCGAGTGCCTACTCTTAGCAAGCCTGATTGTAAAGTTACGTTGCAAGGAGGGTGTTCCTTATTTCTTACTGTGCAGAGACACACACAAAGAGCCATTGCCTGGGTGCAGGAGCTTTTTGGAAGGGAAGCTGTGGGTGAGGAACGCAGTTCAAGGCCAACTAAAAGCAGAACGGGCTTCCAGAGCCACTCGTAAGCTCTCTGCTAAATAATAATTTTAAAAAGCCATTTTAGTATTCACGCCTGTGTCTCTGGTCCTTCCGTTTGCAACAGAATTAAATGAACGTAGAATGGAACAGTCAGAAATAAAAGCACCTGGAAAACTGCAAGAGGAGCAAAAGATAGCCTTGGCAGCAAATTGCTGTATGTATAGCATGGGGGGCGGGAAGGGGAAAATTCCTCATTCTTTCCAAAGAAATAAAAGCCTTCTTTTCATCGTGTTCCTTAATACAATGGTACCTTGGGTTAAGTACTTAATTCGTTCTGGAGGTCTGTTCTTAACCTGAAACTGTTCTTAACCTGAAGCACCACTTTAGCTAATGGGGCCTCCTGCGCCGCTGGAACACGATTTCTGTTCTCATCCTGAAGCAAAGTTCTTAACCCGAGGTACTATTTCTGGGTTAGCGGAGTCTGTAACCTGAAGCATATGTAACCCGAGGTACCACTGTAGTTGTGCAAATGCATAGTCTGTACACCTTCATTCTGTATTACCTAGAGTAGAAGATGGACACTGAGAGAAAAAGACAGTGAGAGAGACAAATTGGGGTGCTATGCAGATGTTGTCACCCTGATGTGGGAGCTGCACATTTCAAGGGACTTGGGGGATCCCAAAATTTGACGAGCGGAGGCTGACATGTTCGCAGGGATAATATCGGCAAGCCAATGGAACTGAGGATCAGCTCCTCAGAACTAGGGTATTGGCCAGCTTCTCAAAACTTGTGGTTTTTCATTTTCCCTTCCCAGCCTAGCAAGTTGGGTGAATTGGCAAAGTGGCAGGGCTAAGAAATCCCTGCGATTAAGGCCTTATTATTAGCTCGGAAATCTTGGCTCTGATCAAGGTGTGCTACATAACGAGGCTTAGGGTGGGATCTTGCCCAGCTACATCCTTAAAGTGGTTGCAGAAGTGAGGATTTCCCATTTGCTGCACCCTAATAGGTAGTGCAGGGACGCGGGTGGCGCTGTGGGTTAAACCACAGAGCCTACGGCTTGCCGATCAGAAGGTCGGCGGTTCGAATCCCCGTGACGGGGTGAGCTCCCCTTGCTCGGTCCCTGCTCCTGCCAACCTAGCAGCTCGAAAGCACATCAAAGTGCAAGTAGATAAATAGGTAGCACTCCGGCAGGAAGGCATTTCTGTGCACTGCTCTGGTTCGCCAGAAGTGGCTTAGTCATGCTGGCCACATGACCCGGAAGCTGTACGCCGGCTCCCTCAGCCAATAAAGCGAGATGAGCGCCAGAGCCGGTCACGACTGGACCTAATGGTCAGGGGTCCCTTTACCTTTACCTTTTAAATATGTAGTGCACCTGCTTGTACCCATGAGGTCTGTGGTTGTGTGCAGCAAAGAGGGGGCAGGTTCGTAACAAATGGAAAGGAGGCTTTCTATTGGGCCAGACTGTCCCATGCTGCCCTGTGTGGTCTGTTCTGATGGTCACCAACATCTCAAAGGCATCTTTGCTTTTAAACGGCTGAAGACCACAATACCTCGAGATATCTAAACTGCCCCGGATTGTACGATCATCACTTGAGGCCCTTCCTTTGTGTGGCACTTTTGCAAGAGGTCTGGAGGGTGGCAACGTGAGAACAGCCCTTTTCTGCAGTGGCTCCCCATTTGTGTAATGCCCTCCACAGCGAGGCTGATTCGATACCTTCATTATACACCTTTAGGTGCCAGGTGAAAACATTCCCTTTTTTTTAAGCAGGCCTTTGGCTGATTGATTGATACCTGATGCCCTTTTCAATGTTCTTTTTTTTTTTTGTGTGTGTGTGTTACTAATTTCCTTTTGGTCTCTTTTTTATTATGTATTTGGGGTTTTTTAATAACGTAATTTTATGTTGTGAAGTACCCTGAGATCTATGGATGAAGGGTGGTATACAGATTTAAATAATAAAGAAATAATTGCCTGAAGTGAAAATAGAAGAGAATTTGGAGAATCTTCAGTAATGAGACCATCTGAGGAAATTAATGGAGTATATAGCAGATTTTTTTACACCTTCAGTTCTTCTAGCAAAAGTCCCCCCTTTTTTGGCGAAATGACCCACGCTCTCAATATCCTTCTGCATCATTAACAACAACAATTTTCTACTCCCTGCTACCTGATTATTCTAACTGGAGATGGCCAGGATCGAACCTACGACTTCCTGCAAGGCATGTAATCTGAGCAATAGTGTTCCCCCCCTCAAGTGCACTTGGATAATAGCTGCCCTGAAAGCATCCTGCCGAGCAAAAATACTCAAAAGAGTGTGCAAAGCCAGGAAAAGATAAAGGACATGGCCAGGGAGAGGGGTTGCAACTGCGGATCACACCAAAAGCAAAATATACAGATAGATAGCTTCTACTCCTGCTACTTTAGGTGCCACTGGGCAAGGGTGAGCCAGCATTAACAAACCATGGCTCCGTGTATCATGGTTTGTTCAGAGAGAATCGTGTGGGCTGTAATTCCAAGCTCGCTCCCGTGTGGTTTACTCTCCAGTGGACTTAAGGGAGGAACACAGCTGGAGCCTGGAGCTGTATTCTTCAGTTTATGCACATTGTGGCTTCTGGTTACGCCTAAACACGACCAGTGACTGGCCTTGACGTCACCTAAGGAGCTTTATGGATGAGTGAGGAACTGAACCCAGATCCCTCCCCCAATTTGTGGTCCTGTACTCGCAGGTGGCGCTGTGGGTTAAAGCCTCAGCGCCTAGGACTTGCCGATCGAAAGGTCGGCGGTTCGAATCCCTGCGGCGGGGTGCGCTCCCGCTGCTCGGTCCCAGCGCCTGCCAACCTAGCAGTTCGAAAGCACCCCTGGGTGCAAGTAGATAAATAGGGACCGCTTACTGGCGGGAAGGTAAACGGCGTTTCCGTGTGCGGCTCTGGCTCGCCAGAGCAGCGATGTCACGCTGGCCACGTGACCCGGAAGTGTCTCCGGACAGCGCTGGCCCCTGGCCTCTTAAGTGAGATGGGCGCACAACCCCAGAGTCTGTCAAGACTGGCCCGTACGGGCAGGGGTACCTTTACCTTTACCTTTACCTTACTCTTAACTACTACACCTGCACTGGCCCTTTTGCAATGCTAATATTGGGGGGGGGGGAACATTTGCAGGAAAGAATCAGTGACTGGGAGAGATGGCTTGATTTCTTTGCCCACGTATCCCTTGCTGTATTTATCGTTTCTGCGCTTAGAGAAGGCGTTTGCAGAGGAGAGTCTGTTACATTCATTCCTTGTAAACCCTTCCCCTGTCCCCCATTCCTGCATGTGTTTAGCAAGTGTGTGTGTGTGTCTCCACCCTTGGAAACCACTTCCCAAAACTTTTTACGTTGTCAGGAGGACTGTTCTAAGGTGCTGCGAGGCTGACGGCTGCTCATTGCCAGATAATAACTTCTCTTCAGATGACAAAAGACTAAAACCGTTGGGTAATCCTTAAAGCGCAACATTACGGTCACATTTCAAAGGTGGGACATTGCCTAGCTTGCTGGTATGGCCCCATAAAACTTCTAAGCCACCTGCCTATCGAAATTGGGCACCTGAGTTGAAATATTTGTCTGATCTTTGTCTTATATGTATTGGTCAGGGCTGCTGTGGAATTCTTAGAAACTACCAGACAGCGAAGGGCAAGTTCTCTTTAGATAATAAAAGTGTGTGAGAGTAGTGTGTTTTGTTGAAGGTAAAGGTACCCCTGACCGTTAGGTCCAGTTGTGGATGACTCTGGGGTTGTGGTGTTCATCTCGCTCTATTGGCCGAGGGAGCCGGTGTACAGCTTCCGGGTCATGTGGCCAGCATGACTAAGCCGCTTCTGGCGAACCAGAGCAGCGCACGGAAATGCCGTTTATCTTCCCGCCGGAGCGGTACCTATTTATCTACTTGCACTTTGATGTGCTTTTGAACTGCTAGGTTGGCAGGAGCAGGGACCGAGCAACGGGAGCTTACCCAGTCGTAGGGATTCGAACCGCCGACCTTCTGATCGGCAAGCCCTAGGCTCTGTGGTTTAGACCACAGTGCCACCTGCGTCCCTGTGTGTTTTGTTACTCCTCGATTTACTCTTTCATAAAGGTAGTGGTTTTAGGGAGAAACTTGCAAGTTTGAGTGTCTGGCTTGCACGCAGAACATCACAAATTCATTTCTCAGCAACTCCAGGTTGGACTGAGGGAGGCCCTCCTCTGATTCAGCAGGCATCTTACAGAAGTTGCATCATGCCTATTTTTAAGGAGCTTAAGTATTTACTTGTGGTTTGTCTTAATGCTCCCATATTGTTTTGGTGGATGGATTGCTTTATCGGTTGTTGTGTAAACTGCTTTGGAACAATCTGCATCATCCATGACAGCTGGTCCTGCTAGCTGGGTATGATGGGAGTTGTAGTACAAAAGCATCTGTGTGAGAACCAGTGCTCTAACACCTGATTTTCAGAGGTCTGTTGCCTCTGAAGCTGGAGGTTCTATTTAGCTATCATGGTTAGGCCTTCCCCTCGTTATACTCCCCCTTGAAGCTTTCCAAGCTAGTACCAGGCAGACTTCCGGCCAGTGGGAGCTACTTTCAAGCTTGGTTTTGCTAGAACCCCAGGTTCCACTAACTTCTTGTGGCGGCAGTGGAAGAGGCAGGAGCAGCAAACACACTTGTGGAATTAAAGAGCAGGCTGCCTCTGAGAACATGCTCAGCTCAGGAGATGGTACTGAAAGTGAGCTGCTGTGACTGAAACAAGCCCCCACCAAAAAACAACAACACACCAACCCTTCTGGTTTCCCTTACAAGAAAGTGGAATTTCGACAGTGGAATTTGCTGCCAAGGAGTGTGGTGGAGTCTCCTTCTTTGGAGGTCTTTAAGCAGAGGCTTGACAACCATATGTCAGGAGTGCTCTGATGGTGTTTCCTGCTTGGCAGTGGGTTGGACTCGATGGCCCTTGTGGTCTCTTCCAACTCTATGATTCTATGATTTTTTTCATCCCAGCATCCTAATTTTAGAAAAAAAAGGGGGGGGGATAGCTTCTTTGTTGTAGCCTGTCCTTATGTAATTGTAGATTTGTAAACAGCATTTGTGAGATGCCCCATGGCGAATAAGTTCTGTAGAGCTCAGTGGCAGAAATGCATGCTTTTCATGCAGAAGGTTAAATCCCCAGCATCGCCCCAGGCAGGGCTGGGAATGTCCCACTTGGAATAACTTGCTGCCGATCCATGTAGACAATACGGACGAACCGGTGGTTCTGTCTCTGAATAAAGCTGCTTCCCAGCTTCCAAACAATTCGGAGCAAGCTGAAACTGCCAGTCCTTCTTACTAAGTCAGTTTCTGGTGTTCCTTTGCATGACGAGTTGACTGGCAGCAGTTCTGCAGACCTGGGGATGCTTCTCTCTCGCGCCTTCTTCCTTCTCTCTCAGCCTCCCTGCTTTTGCAATACTTGTAAATCTTTGTGTATGTCGGAGATGCCTGATCATGTCTTTTGTGAAAAACACCCTGCATTCCACAGGCGCTTGTGGGAAGCTGGTTTCTGAGCTCTCGCTTTGGCGGGGACAAGAGAGGGGCGAGTCCACCTGGACGCTTATTTATACCACTGCTGGCATTTTCTCTCTCCTCCATTCTCTGTGGTCCTCCTGGGACCTCGCTGCTGATTGTGTGTAGCTGCTGAATTCACCATGGGTGACAGTAGCCATGGGAACGCAAGGAGGAAGATGCGAGTCTGTGGCTCCCAACTTGTTGCTAGGCAGGTCTAACTCAGTGCAGGTATTGAGCAGTCTCCGTAAGAGGAACATGTTCTGATTATTATTTTTTAAATATATTTTTTATTGGAAAAATTCCAGCTTCGCAACACTTGGGGAGTTGATAGCAGAACTGGAGGGTTCATTAGCGGAATAGGGAGATTGTGGCCAAAAGTTGGGGGCGGGCACATTGAAAGCACAGCAGATTAACAGCTCGTTTTTGCAGCTCTCCAGAAGTCTTGAAAGAGCCATGTGGTACAATGGCTAGAGGATGTGCAGGCACTCCCCCCCACAAACCTCATGTGCCCCAGGCAGTGTTGGATTACAATTTCCAATCTGTAGTGTAGTGGCAAGTTCAGAAGCCCAGGTTCCCTCCTGGTAGTCAACTCACAGCCACACCCCATCTCAGATTATGCAACTTTATAAAGTTATGCAGTCATCTTATAATTGCACAATAATAACAATCAGGCACGCACTGCAATGATTAATGCAGATATTCGAGTTTTGCCTTTCAGCTAAATCTGCTATTTTCTGTACGCGAACATGGGCAAATGTTGTGGAGTTCACCAATATATATTTTGGCAGGTGACTTGAGTTGTGTTTCCTGCAAAGTTGTACACAGCAGAAACTTGAGCACCATTCCCTCGAAGCTGAAGCACCTTGCATTTTCAGGCAGCTTTCAAATATCGCCAGGTGCGTTTTGCACTTAGCTATCGGCAACCTGCAACCACCTGATGTCTCCACCATCTGGAGGTACATGCCTGGAGACCCTCGGATCTTGACTGTGTTCACACACCAGCAACACATCCTGTAGAAGTCAATCCATTATATTTCATCTGCACAATCAGAATGAATTTCAGCAACCAAAATGAGTTTCTAGCACTGTTTTCAGGGTACCTAAATGCTTTGGAGCTCACGGTGGCGAAAAAGCTCTCCTTGCATGTTGATTGGGCAGGTCTAGGACATTAGAGAGAGGGACTCTGCTGTGGAAATAGTACCGGGTCTTTGACACTCTCCCCCCTGACCCCAGACCACTACACCTCTGCTTCCTCCAGTCCCAGCTAGCCAGGACTTAGTGGTCAGGGGATGGTGGGAGCTCTGCTCAAAGAAAATCTGGAAGGCACAAAGTTGGGGAAGGCAGGGTTGGACTAGGGATTGCAGAGACCCGGGTTCAGATCCTCTGAGCCTGTCCTTACCTTACAGGTTTATTGTGAGGATAAAAAGTCCCCCCCCCTCTTTCTCACTGTGTGTGTGTGTGTATGTATGTGTGAATCGTGTACATTTCCTTCAGTTCCTTGGAGCAAGATTGCTTGGATATGAATGCAATTAATAGCAATTTCAGAGATTGAACAGATTGCCTTTTTTTTTTTTTTTTTGAGGCAGTCGTGGGAAACGCTTGCATGGCGCTCTCCTGTGCCCCCCACCCCACCCCCGGCCGCAGAAACACTGTTTTTAATTGAGTTTTTCAGTGTGGAGCTACCAGGTCTGTATTTTTAACATCAAGAAGTGTTTGGGGTTTTTTTTGTTTAAAAGGAGGAGGGGTTAAATAATTCAAATAGTACTGGAAGTTTGACTCTGGCTTCACAGTCTGGCCTTCTGCCAATTGCAGCGGCGGCTACTGACACAACTCTAAAAGGCCTCCTCTGTGCAGTGCTGTTCCTCCTGAGCCCATTGCATGCAAATATCACAATGCCCCAGTGAATCTGCGCAGCAGAGTGATGTCGGTGGTGGAAACTTGTCTAGGAGCTGAATCTGATTTCGTTACGGCTTCAGCACATGAGCCATTTTTGGTCACCCCAGGGGAACCCCGTGTTTCCAAAGAGCAGTGTGTTCGGTTCTGAGATGGGCAGCTTCCTGACTGTTCTGCTGAGCAGAATCTGCCGTAGACTGAACTTGGGAACTTTTGCATGCATCGCTGAGCTGCATTCCCTTCCCTACAGGAAGTTGCGGGTGGCAATTAAGAGTATGTGAGGCCACAGAGTACACATTTGCGATGCTCTGGATCCCAGTTAGCGTCACGCCTTCATAAGTCCTTGGGGTCAAAATACCTTTATCTACCTAGCTGCAGCACTCAGAATATGAATATTACTTATCTGTGCAGCCAAAGCCTCTGCAAAAAGCAACATCACTCAACATTTTGTTGTGCGCCAGAGGGAGGCAGAACTTCCTGGGATAGGAGCAGGGCAAAGCAGCGGGAGCCCCTTCTAGCCATTAATTTTGGTTGTCTGTCTCAAGGGACAATGGAGTGCACCTCCAGGGGTGAAGTCAAACTGCTGTTTTAGCAGCACTAAAGTAACCGCCCGCCAGGACGCATGCCTGGGCAGTGTGTATGGAGGTCTTGGGCTGCCCAAACAACAAGACTCTCTCAATCTCGCTGATGTGGTCCAAAGGAAAGCAGAGCAATACGTTTGGCACCAGCTTGGCTGTAGAAGTTGCTGGAGGGAGGCGCATTCAACCGTCTTAGGGACTCTGGATTTGTGTAGGGTTTACTCCTTAGCCTTTTCTCTCTCAAGGATACCCTGCAAGGCAAGCGTTGGACTGAGACCCCATCACTCGGCCACAAAGCTCACCTTGGACCAGTGATGATGATAATAATAATAATAAATTTATTATTTATACCCGGCCCATCTGGCTGAGTTTCCCCAGCCACTCTGGGCGACTTCCAATCAAGTGTTAAAAACAATACAGCATTAAATATTAAAAACTTCCCTAAACAGGGCTGCCTTCAGATGTCTTTTAAAGAGAAGATAGCTGCTTATTTCCTTCACATCTGAAGGGAGGGCGTTCCACAGGGCGGGCGCCATTACCGAGAAGGCCCTCTGTCTGGTTCCCTGTAACCTCACTTCTCGCAATGAGGGAACCGCCAGAAGGCTCTCGGCCCTGGATCTCAGTGTCCGGGTGCCTCTCATCCTAACCTACCTCACAGGGTTGTTGTTGTAGGGTTTAAATGAGGAGCAGGGAGGAGGACCATGTGCGCCAGCTATGAAATAATTAAATAAAGTCCCTGCCATTTCCTGGTAGGCTGGGAGAAAAATCTTTCTGAATCCTTGGGAGAGCTACTTCCAATCAGTGTAGGCAGTATTTAGCTAGCAAGACCAGTTTTGTAGTCCCAACAACAGATGGGGACCCAAGTTTGAGAGCGATGGCTCAGCCATTAGAGCACGATGTTCTTCGTCTCAAGGTTGTGGGTTTGAACCCCACGTTAGGTGAAAGATTCCTGCATTCATTGCAGGGGGTCGTATTTGATGACCCTGGGTGACCCTTCCAATTATGATTCTATGAAATGCTGCCAGAAGGGCCTGTATGTCCCTTTCTTACTCCATCCTCTCCCTGGCTTCTGCTTGTGTCCTTGAAGGCAGACAAATTGGGGGCTGGGATGATCCGAAGGCAGATGTCTCCAGCAAAACGTTGAGTGACTAGATTACATGGAACATTGCTTCATCTGATTATCTCTTGCTCAGCTGTGTGAATGCAAGCTGCTCCTCCCAGAGCAACTGAATAGCACTGGGGTGCCGTTGAGCAGCATAACGTCAGAGGCCTGGAAGACAAACCAAACTCCCTTCAAAGCAATGGCGTATCTGATCACAAACCTGTTCTATTTACCCCTTATCTTGGTGGACAATCAAGGGATGGGCCAAAACCCCATCCCAGGGACCTGTGGCTTTGATGTTTGGGGGAACCGGGAAAGGATTTGACCCTCTCCTTCCACAAAAATGGCTTACGGTCGCACACCAGTTTGCTGCCTTTTTAAACGGGTGCTCCTGTTACTGCAGGCATTCAATAAAAATGTGTGCCGTATCTTGTTGCTTCACAAATCGGCAGCGTTCCTCGCCGCTGGCTGGCCTTTTTCCTTGTGTGCTGCCTGGTGTGCATTTTTGCTCAGGTCGAAACTTTTAAAAGTTTCTGGCTGGCGCAAGGCATGGTGTGCGTTGAGGCGGTCTCTGGAAACTTGGAATGTAGTGTGCAGATGAAGATGGCGGACAGTTTGAAGGAACTTGCTTGAGAGACAGGGAAGGTGAGATCTCCCAGGGTGAGGAAAGAAGAAAGGGATGTTCCCAGGTGAGATCTGGGAAAGGAGCATCTTTTTCTGCATGGGACAAAAGCTGAGATACACTTGTGTGAGGGAGAACCTTGTATTTTTCTATCATTCTTTTCTTTCTTTGTTATTCTTGGTGTGGATTGGCATGTTCTTTCCTGTGTAGTCGCACCTCGAACGACTTGCAAGTCAAACGTTTTGGGTCCTGAATGCCGCAAACCCGGAAGCAATTGTTCCGGTTTGTGAACGTTCTTTGGAAACCCGAACGTCCGATGTGACGTCCGCAGCTTCTGATTGGCTGCAGGAGCTTCCTGCAGCCAATCACAAGCTGCGCCTTGGTTTCTGAACCGTTTTGGAAGGCGAATGGACTTGTGGAATGGATTCCGTTCGAATTCCAATGTATGCCTGTATTGTGAAAAAGATTAATAATGCTTTATTTTAAAAAGAAAAGGAAAAAAGAAACCTGGCATTTGGCGGAGGTTGAAGCTCACCCCCCTGGTGGTTCTTCTGTGTCTGTATATATCTATCTGTCTGTATATATATCTGTGACAGTAGCTGACTTGAATGTGTGAATGTGCCATCACAGCGCTTACCTTTTAAAAAACTAAAAAACACCAAAGCAGCTTACAACAGGAAAACAACAGTACAATGGTACTTCAGGTTACATACACTTCAGATTACATACGCTTCAGGTTACAGACTCCGCTAACCCGGAAATAGTACCTTGGGTTAAGAATTTTGCTTCAGGATGAGAACAGAAATCGGCAGCAGGAGGCCTCATTAGCTAAAGTGGTGCTTCAGGTTAAGAACAGTTTCAGGTTAAGAATAGACCTCCGGTACGAATTAAGTACTTAACCCAAGGTGCCACTGTATAAGGGCGCATATAAAAACATGGATTTGGCGGAATTTGCAGATATAAAACAGGACCCAACCTTACTGCTGAGGGAGAGGCTGGACATAAAGATATGATATTATAAGACATCTGAAGCAACTGATAATTGCTGCTTCCTGTATGGCATGGGAAGGGCATTCTATGGTACAGGGGTCATAATCATAATCATAAATTATTTATGCCCTGCCCATCTGACTGAGTTGCCTCAATCATTCTGGATGGCTTCAAACAATTATTAAAAAGGCAAAGGTAAAGGACCCCTGACAGTTAAGTCCAGTCACGAACGACTGGGGTTGCGGCACTCATCATGTTTTACCGGCAGAGGGAGCTGGTGCTTGTCCGCAGACAGGTTTTCTGGGTCATGTGGCCAGCATGGCTAAGCCGCTTCTGGCAAAGCAGAGCAGCACATGGAAACGCTGTTTACTTTCCCGCCGGAGCAGTACCTATTTATCTACTTGCACTTTCATGTGCTTTCGAACTGCTAGGTTGGCAGGAGCAGGGACCGAGCAACAGGAGCTCACTCTGTTGCGGGGATTCGAACTGCCTTCCGATCGGCAAGCCCTATGCTCAGTGGTTCAGACCACAGTGCCACTCGCGTCCCTAGTTCAAACAATTATTAAACTGCAGTAAAACTTCCAACATTAAAAACTTCCCTATACAGGGCTGCATTCAGATGTCTTCTAAAGGTTGTATAGTTATTTATCTCCTTGGCATCTGATGGGAGGGTGTTCCACAGGGCAGGTGCCGCTACCGAAAAGGCCCTCTGCCTGGTTCCCTATAACTCACAGTGAGGGAACCTCCAGAAGGCCCTCGGACGGACCTCAGTGTTGAGGCCTGGAGTTATTATATATGTATATAATATCTTGTATATAATATATGTATAGTATCAGTTCTTTTTTATTTGTTTGATTGTTTTTAAAACCACAGAACAGGTTTAAGTTTACTTTTGGACAACCTGGTGCAAAAAAGGAAAGCTCAGTTTTAATGCAAATGAAAATATGTTAGACTGTTTTATAATCTCTTAAACCTAAATGCATGACTCCCTGTCCGATATGTTGAGCTAAATCCTATTGAAGTATTTTTACCCTAAAATGCAGGGCTTTTTTCCTTCCAGAACTCAGTTCTGGCACCTCTCAGGTGGGTGCCATTGCTATTCTAAGAGAACAAGGGAGGTGTTCATGGTGAGTTCCGGCACCTCTTTTTCTAGAAAAATTGTTGTTGTTTAGTCGTGTCTGACTCTTCGTGACCCCATGGACCAGAACAGGCCAGGCACTCCTGTCTTCCACTGCCTCCCACAGTTTGGTCAAACTCATGTTGGTAGCTTCGAGAACACTGTCCAACCATCTCGTCCTCTGTTGTCCCCTTCTCCTTGTGCCCTCAGTCTTTCTCGACATCAGGGTCTTTTCCAGGGAGTCTTCTCTTTTTGGCCAAAGTCTTTGAGCCTCAGCTTCAGGATCTGTCCTTCCAGTGAGCACTCAGGGCTGATTTCCTTAAGAATGGATAGGTTTGATCTTCTTGCAGTCCATGGGACTCTCAAGAGTCTCCTCCAGCACCATAAGTCCAAAGCATCAATTCTTCGGCGATCAGCCTTCTTTATGGTCCAGCTTTATGGTGTAGAAAAATAGCACTGCCTAAATCATTATTTTGCATTATTTGTATATTTATACGAAGAATCATATATTGCTTTCCTAAACCCCGTGGGGGTTTAGATCTGGGCACCCCACCTGCAAAACGCCTCATTCCAGGGCACTCTGCTCACTGCTGCCAGTGGAGGAACTGCCTGTGGTATCTGTTGCCTGGATGCAACCTTCAACACCTTGGTGGGGGCAGGAGGGGTCTGGATTTTCTTAAGCGTAGCACAAAAGAACTTAGACCACCGAGACTCCGAAATGGCCATGAATTCTATTCTTTCAATTAAGCCACATACGTTTAGCAGTGTTTGACTGTTCAGGTTCGGCATTTATAAATGGCACCCTAGCTGGGATGTATATTATTTTCTGCAAAACACGAGTGTTTAGAGTCTGTTAGGCAAACAAGTATGGTCGTCAGCAGCACAAATCCTGTGCCAAAGGCTTCATGGAAAAGATGGAAGTTGAGATTTAAGCTTTAAGCAGACTGTTTACATTCTCCTCTTAGCGACATGCATATCTCTCTGCTTAAGCATTTTTTGGCCGATTACTACTACTACTACTACTCCCCACCCCGCCATCATTTCCTTTAAAAAATATGTGGAAAATCTGCCTGGGTGAGGGCGGGGCAACTTCCTGATTGACAGAAGGGACAACAAATGAGAGCTGTGCACAGCTCCTGCAGCTGAAAACTATTTTCTTCCAGCTTGGGCTGAGTGCTGTAGGTTGGAATGTTTTTCCAGTGCTTTATCGCTAAGCAGAAAATTTCCCATTTCATTAGTAACTATGAAAATAAATATTAAGCAAGGCTGGCAGTTTCAAGGTTTTTGCTTTGTTTAATAAAGACGAGGAAACAAGCACACCAAATGAGACCAGCCTCATTTTTTAAAATATGAAAATTCCTCTTAATTTTCACAGGCACAGTGGTTGAAACTGGGATAGAAAAGCTAGGTTTGGGATCTGGGTTGTGGGTGCCAAAACAGAATGTCTAGTCGCCATTTTGAGGGGGAGGGTCAGCAAAACTTTTTAGTTATTTATTTTTATAAGCACGAACTAATACACAGTTCACATAAGTGACACGTTGTTAATATCACATTTTTAACAGAAATCGTTAATACATGTTTAATTTGGTGTTTACAATAAATATATTGATACCGTACTTCCGTTTTCAAAACACTCTACCCTTTATTGTTAAACTCCTTAACATATTGCCTATTCTTAACATATACTTTGAGGCTTCAAAGCACATACATTTCAGTAATCCTTGAGTGTCAGCCAGGCGCAAAAAATGGCACCCAGACTTTTGGAGGTGCTTGCAAGTGGAGAATCTTTAGGAGCAAAATGCGCCTGGCGCCCTGCTAATTTCGAACCCTAGCTATGGCACATTTTGCACCTGGCTGTTGGTCACTTGAGACCATGTCAAGATGTCTGGACACCCAATGGTTGACTGACAGCACAATTGAGAACAATGACAGTGGGATGGGATGGGGTGGAGTGGGAAGGAAGATGGATAGCAGGGAGTTGCTAACTTTGGGTTAAAACATTAGGTTAAATTATAAATATACGCAGCGTTTCACTACTTTTACTTGTTTGTTAGTACTGTGGAAAGTTTGTTCTGTCATGGGGGTTGTTTAAACGGCCCCCAAACTGCCCCTGAACCGAGCCGCCCGCTTGGCGAGTCCCCACACGCTGCGCTAAAGTGGTGCAGCACAGAGCGGGGACTCGCTTCTGCGGCGCTGGAAACCGTGTCTGCGCAGACACCGGAAATCACGTCTGCGCAGACGTGATCTGGCCCGCAGAGCAATCTCCGCAAGGTAAACCTTGCCGACCCCTGATCTAAGTGATATATAAAGGTAAAGGTGAAGGGACCCCTGACCATTAGGTCCAGTCATGGCTGACTCTGGGGTTGCGGCGCTCCTCTCGCTTTACTGGCCAAGGGAGCCGGCGTACAGTTTCCGAATCATGTGGCCAGCATGACTAAGCCGCTTCTGGTGAACCAGAGCAGCTCACGGAAACGCTGTTTACCTTCCTGCCGGAGCGGTACCTATGTATCTACTTGCACTTTGACGCGCTTTCGAACTGCTAGGTTGGCAGAAGCAGGGACCGAGCAATGGGAGCTCACCCCGCTGCAGGGATTCGAACCGCCGACCTTCTGATCAGCAAGTCCTAGGTTCTGTGGTTTAACCCACAGCACAATTGATGGCCTTTGGTTACATAATGAACATTTGGTAGGGATGAAATTGCCTGGGTGACCTTGCCCCCCCCCCCAGCCTAGACTTCCTCATAGGGCTGTTGTAAGAGCACAGTTACCAGTGGGCACAAATGAGAAAGTGATTATATCTATGCACCTCCCTGGGTGTCCAGATCTCTCTCTTTCCCTCGTAGGGGCTTTGCTAATTATCATTCCTGCAACTTGCATAACGTCAATTTGCAATGGCCCGCTAGGCTGCGATACCTGAAACCTTGACACTGTAGCCTTAATTGCCTTTTATGAGCCTTGCCTGTGCAGTCAGAACCAGAAACCTTTATAGATATAATACGCTGAAATTGTGTCTTTAAATCCCCAGGCAAAGTCAAATTATATTACAGGCCAGATGTGTCTCGTGGCCTATCTCAGAGTGAAGAACACAAATTGTAACTCGGGCAAGGAGAGCTTTGTGCTAAATCTCTTTTGACACTTCTGGGCGAGTGAAGCAAAACCCATCTCTCCCTCTTATTCCTAAAATGCATGGACTTCCTTAAAAAGTACATGGGGTCAAATGGGGTTTGCTCCCTCTTTTCCTCAAGTCGTGGTGAACTAAGACCCATATTGCTGGCAATGGTTTCTTAAATGGGGTAAGTTTATTCCCAAAATTATAATACACAAAAGGGGCTCCTAACGGCCAGGTCACTGTCCCAAATACTGGCCTGTGAGCTACTAAAAATAGAAAGTTAACTTTTGCCACAAGCTACTGCCTCCATTTATGGTTCCCTAAATTGTCAGTAGGAAGTTTTTATAAGACAGGCCACAACTGTGGATGTTACTATGCCTTATTTTGTGTTTGTTAAAATTGTGATGGTTTTGTTTGTTCTTGTTTTATTTTTTATTCTCATTTTCTGTAATTGTGTAATTGTTGCATGTTACCTGCTTTTTAAATTATTATTATTATTATTATTATTATTATTATTATTATTATTATTATTAAACTCACTGTAGTTGTTACATGACCTCTTGTGTGGGGTGAGGAGGGAAGAGAGGGGAAACTGAAGATTTCAACCAAGTAAGTTACACTCAGAGTAGACCTAGTGAAATTAATGGGCTTAGGTTGGTCAAGTCCATTTATTTCAATGGGCCTCTGCTGTGCAGCTGGTACCGTTCTTGCTACCCTTTAGGCAACAGAGGAACTTTGTCCTTTTCACCAAAGCTTTTGATAGCACTTTAAGATCCTTGAGCTGTGTGTGTGTTTTGGAAGGACTGATCTACCTGTGAAAGACTATTAATATGGGTCGTTTTAGCCACTTGAAGAGCTTTCTGAGTGGAAAGGTTGGATGGAAACATCCTAAATAAATAAATGAAGCAGATTGGAGACTGCCCGGGACCCACATGCAAGACTGTTCTGAGGTTTCCAAAGGAAAAGGAACAATAGACTTTTAATAAGTAAATATTCTTCATCCTGGTCTGTCCTACTGGAGAGGAGGATCAGCATTTACCGTATTTTTTGCTCTATAAGACTCACTTTTTCCCTCCTAAAAAGTAAGGGGAAATGTGTGTGCGTCTTAGGGAGCGAATGCAGGCTGCGCAGCTATCCCAGAAGCCAGAACAGCAAGAGGGATTGCTGCTTTCGCTACGCAGCAATCCCTCTTGTTCTGGCTTCTGAGATTCAGAATATTTTTTTTCTTGCTTTCCTCCAAAAACTAGGTGCGTCTTGTGGTCTGGTGCGTCTTAGAGAGCGAAAAATACGGTATTTAGCACTTCTTTGTGTGCATTCAAAGGTCTTCGTGTGCATTTTTGTTTGCAGTCCTTAAAGAAATACTGCAGTAGGTTAGCAGTGTCCCCATATTGCAGACAGAAGGGTTGAGAGAACAGGCTTTCTGATGAGTGTTTAACTCACAGCTTGTAACTTTAAGAACTGGTGCCTGAGCGCCTGAGCTTGGTCCCTCCCTCCCTCTTACGTTTTTTCCTTTTCTATCAAGTCTTAGATCAGGAATCCCTAACCCTGGCTTTCTATACTTGAGAGAGAGAGATATTTTAGGACCCACCCTGTTCTCTTGAAATTGCTGTAACCCGCCCTGGGACCTTATGGTGGAAGAGTGGGTAGGAAATTGAACGAAGTAAATAACCGCTAAATGTTAAGCTGCTCTGCGGAGAGGCCTTTTCAGCTGCTGAGCAGGGTAAAAATTCTGCTTTCAGCAGATCAATAAAGAAGTTTAAGGTGAGATCTGAACTGGGAGCTGCGGAGTTCGCTCTGTTTCTAATCGGTAAGATCAGTAGCAGCAGACCTTGTTCAGAAACGGAAGTTTTTTCTTTCTTTCCTTTTCTAAAAGAAAGAAACGGAAATAGCAAGGAGAGGGACAAGGCTCTTACTTCTCCATTCTCTCTCAGTCTCTCACTCCCCCCGCCCCACCGTGTGAGAGGGGTCTACACTTTATCCTCTGCCCTCAAAGTGCGTGTCTGCACACTTTTCCTGGGGAAGAGAGTTGCACAAGGGAAATTTATAATCTGCAAGGTATGCGTCTGCTGGTGCCTTTCGGTAATTTGGCTCACACAATCCTCCACGTGGCAAGCTCTCCCGTTTTCTGGCTGTGCTGTACAGTGGTACCTCGGGTTACATGCGCTTCAGGTTACATACGCTTCAGGTTACAGACTCTGCTAACCCAGAAATAGTACCTCGGGTTAAGAACTTTGCTTCAGGATGAGAACAGAAATTGTGCGGCGGCGGTGCAGCAGCAGCAGGAGGCCTCATTAGCTAAAGTGGTGCTTCAGGAACGAATTAAATACGTAACCAGAGGTACCACTGTATAATCTTTTGGGCGCTTGCCCAACAAGACGTCTAGTCTGGTGCAGGCTATTGCAGATGCTCTTTCGTTGACAATTAGAAAGGTTTTCTCCCCCTTCCCACCCCAAACCAGGTCCCTAGTTAAAAGTGGGTGGAGGAAAGGGGGAGAGAGAGATCCCAGGTGAGTCGCTCACCTCTTGATGTACAATCTTAGACTGTGGAAGGCATGATTTAAGGAGGACACCAACACACTGTTTTGATTCCACTGCAAATCAATGGAACTGACTTAAGCCCTGTAGCAGCTTCATAAGGGTGAATGGTTCAAAACAACCTTTCTTTTGTTATTTCCGATGTTTGGTGTGGGAGTACAGTCGTACCTCTGTTCCGGAAGTCCGTTAGACTTCTGAAACGTTTGGAAACCAAGACGCGGCTTCTGATTGGCTCCAGGAAGCTCCTGCAGCCAATCGGAAGCTGCGGAAGCCCCGTCGGACGTTTGGCTTCCAAAAGAAAGTTCGAAAACTGGAACACTCACTTCCGGTTTTCGATTAAATCGTTTGGGAGCCAGAACGTTTTCGATTAAATCATTTGGGAGCTGGAATGTTCGACTCCCAATGCGTTCGGGAGCCGGTTTGGTTTGGTTTGGTAGCTCCAACAACATTTTTAAAACTGGCTGCTAGGCCGTTCAGTTGAAACTAGGGTTTTTAAACCTGGTTGGATCTCAAACTGGGTTGTTTTTTTTAAAAAGGTAAACTGCAATCTCTTTTCACTCCACCTCTCCACTCCGGCTTTCCTTTTTTTCGAGGGAGGCGAAATTGGGAAAGATTTAGTTCTTCTTTGTAAAGAAGATAAATACTGATGAGGGTGGGGTGGGGAACCTTTTTCAGTCTGAGAGTCACATCCCCTCCTGGGCAACACATTCCTTCCTGGGAATAGCTACAGATTCTATATCTACAACTTGTATGAGCAACGCAAATGGGACAATTTAATAGATTTGCTTGTTTTGCATAATTTAGCTTCTAGTCATTGAGCGATGAGCAAGGGGAGTTATTGTTTTGTTTGTTATTATGTTGTGTATTTCTGTGTTTTTATACTGTTATCCTCCGATGAAGGGCAGTATATAAATTTAACAAACAACAACAATATACAGAGCAATGAAACTTCCCCCTTACCAGCCGTTTGAGATCTGCTCTGTGCTCTTTGAATGCGGGGTGGAATCAAGTCTGTTTCAGTTCAATGTCTTTCCCTCCAGCCTCTGATCCAGACATAGACAAACTTGCCCCTCCAGATGTTTTGGGTCTACAACTCCCATCATCCCTGACCCTGGTCCTGTTAGCTAGGGATGATGGGAGTTGTAGTCCCAAAAACATTGGGTTGGCCGAGTTTGCCTATGCCTGCTCTGATCCTTCGCAAGTTGACCCTCCCCTCTTTCCAGGCCTACCTCTGCATCCATCCATGCTAGAAATGTGCTTACATAGAAGCTTAAATTTCTAGAAGCTGGCTGACGACAGCCCAATGGCACAGTCTTGCTAATGCTAGCTACTTGCTACTGCTAACTGCTTAATGGCAATAGACAACAAAATTGTTTTTTTGGTAAACGGAATGCAATTTGCTTCTAGGGGGGAGTTTGTTGAGAGGATGATGCATTCTGTGCTTTAAAATTAGGAGCATACGTGGTTAAGTGCCTTACAGATGGGTCTGACTGTTCTCGCACCCTTCAGATCTGTGAAACTTGCCACTCTTGGAAAATCTGCTTTCAGTGCCTGCCCAGTAATGTTCCTGAATCTAATTAGCAGTGCATTCCCTCTTGATTTTAACAGTGTCGTAAGGATATTTCTGCCATTTCAGAAACTGTGGTTGGAATCCAAACGTTGGAATCAATGGAATTTAAGTTGGTTGTGACTTAACCTAAGTCTCACTGATTTCAGTGATGGAGTCTGGATCCAGCCCTTCTTGGTCTCAACTAGGATACTTTGCAGTATGGAGTTTTCCCAGTGCAGTGCTTGTCACTCATAATGCACTCTCTCTGTTGCCTTTTCTTGCTTTAGCCACCTGCAACATGTTGGACAGATTATAATAATTTTGGTTTAACATGGAATTGTCTTCTTGGCTGACCACTGCCCCATGTGGCGAAGTGCATAACTACAGTTTTCTGTGAATGATATTCAAGGTTCCACTTGCCATTGACTTTTCCAGAACAGGAAGGAGTATAAGAGGACTTCCTGTTTTTCACTGATAGTTTGGTCAAGCAACTGAGATATACCTGCACTCAGCTGTGACTTTTGTTTATGGACTGGGTCCTCATTCCCAGCCCTAGACTGTTGCTGTACTGTTTGCAAAATCACCAATGATCCATATAGACTGGATTAGAAGGAACAATTTTTTCTTGGCTCCTACCGAACTCTATACAAAACTGAAACTAGTCAGAACATCTTAAGCTTCCTTTCGCTGCCGGTCTCACTCAGAACAGATCCCCCCCTCCATACAACTACTTCCAAATTTGTTGCCTACAGCTCATCCCTAACAATGGCCTCTTAATATTTTGTGACCAGTGACCAGGAATGTTGGGCATTTTGGCCCAACAGCATCTAGAAGGCCACAGATTCCCCACCCTAGTTAAGTTCTATTAATGTGCCTGAGGTAGACAGCTGCTCCTTCCTATGGACTTCTATCCAGGCTGGCTACCCTTTTATTACACTATGTCTTCTTCACCCCTCATTATCCTGGTGTAAAAGCTGTGTGCTGGGTTTTTCTGAAGGAACCTTGATTGGTTCTTCGAGTGCATTAGCTGTAATGGTAGGGGTGGGCTCAGAAGACAAGGACTGGCTCCTTGGTGCTGCAAACCTTGTGCATGATTGGTTCTCGAGGACAAGGTGCACCAGTTATGCTAGGCTGTGCAAATGGTACAAGGAAGAGAAGAGGGAGCAGGTGCTGAAGTGTTGGCTGCAACTGCAATGCTGAACATTAAACTTGTAAGGACGATAGATAGATAGATAGATAGATAGATAGATAGATAGATAGACAGACAGACAGACAGATGATAGATAGATAGAAAGAAAGTGCCTTAGTTAGTTGGGAAGGAGGAGGCTGCATGGAAGAGATAATAATAATAATAATAATAATAATAATAATAATAATACTTTTATTTCATTTTATTTATACCCTGCCCTCCCTGGCCAAAGCCGGGCTTAGGGCAGCTAACACCAGTAAAATTACAGTAAAAACATATTAGGGTAAAAAACCACCAATTTAAAATACAGGTTAAAATGAAATTTAAAATGCAGCCTCATTTTAAAAGTAGACCATAGATCAAAACCTTAAGGGGAGGGAAACATAAGAGTCAGACTGAGTCCAAACCAAAGGCCAGGCGGAACAACTCCTCTTCCTCCGCCAGTGCCCCCAAATCTCCTTGGGAGCATGTGTAGTTCCTTTTAAATTTGGAAATGAGTGGATTTTGCTGATGGCTAATTAGTCGCTACCCCACCACATGTAGAATTAGGGGAGAGGAATTCTCCTCTAGAGGAAGTCGCAAGAAACAGTTTGGCCTTTGCAGGAGGGGAAGGCTATTTTATGACCCGACACTCTGGCCATGGGAAACAGTGTGTAGCCAATTGCAGAAGGTTCAGATTTATCTAAACTGGCCTACATTCTCTTCCTTCTGCTTGAGGCAGCACACAGGGAAACCAAGACACTGAACCCCTAATCACAGCAGCATTCCAGTTGCTGCTTTTCTCCTGGATTTTTGCCCTATTTTCTTTGTATGCCGTTGTCTGACGTCCTAGTGGAACATGCTTAACCGCTCAAGAGAAGGCAGGTTGAGGGAAATCCAGCATAGTTACATACTCTCCCAACACGTTTCTGATGAAAATGTGGGTGCCCTAAGGAAAAACAGGACATTCAGGGATCAAATCAGAAACCGGGATGGCTTCTGAAAATCTGGGACTGTCATTGGAAAATAGGGACACCTGGAAGGTGGGAGATCAGGAAAGCAGCAAGGAGAGAATGGGCCTTCTCTGTCATACCACCTCCTGCCTGGTGTTTTTGCTTTTATCCGGGCATTTGGACAGCAGCAACAATATTGTACTGCTAACTCTTATTTTATTACTGTATTTATTTGCTGTAAGTTGCTTCAGGGCTTCTTCTTTTTAAGTGGCAAATGACGCTTATATTTAATAAACCTAAATTAGCCGGCTGTACGCATGAGATCCGAAGCAAGAAAATGGCAGGATTTGGGTCTGCTTTTCCAGTTTGCACCTTGTGAACAACTTCTTCCTTTGCTGATCATTTTACGTAGCACACTTTTTAACCCTCCATCTTTTAAAAAAAGTTAAAGCAATAATGCAGTTAGTGTCCTTTGTAAAAAAATAAAGTCCCTTTCATACTCATACGGGAGGGAGGAAGGGAGAGAGAGAGAGATTGATTGCTGTATCCTAACCCATTCCTGCAAAGCATGAATTGCAATTCCGCACGCAGCTTACAGTGGAAGGGCAATGATTTGCTAGCTCTAGGAGTTTGCCGATCTGGAAGCATCCCCAGAATTTGCGAATGAGTTGGCTGCCCTCATCCTTTCCCTGCTTTCCGTTGTTGGAGCGAAAGCGGAAGAGTACCATGTACAAGGAATCTGGAGGAGGTGGTATAGGGAGGAAGCAAGCCCCCTCCTCCTCCGGGCCATAGGTACATAATGTGCTGTACATTATTTGTGGGAGGAATCATGCAGAAGTAAACAGGCTCAGGTTCTGTTTGACTCCATCTCTCTCTTCCGGGAATGACACTAGTATTCTTGCGTCTTTGCAGCGGTATTTTCCTTGCTGGTTTTGGTTCACAGGTAGCAAATTCTGGGTTGGTTTCAGTTACAGATAGGTAGCCGTGTTGGTCTGCCATAGTCAAAACAAAAAAAAATTCCTTCCAGTAGCACCTTAAGTTGAATTGCAACTTATCACCAAACTTAAAACCATGGAGAGACCTGGTCTGAACAAAGACATTGGATTCTTATCTCATTATGCATGACAAAGCCATTTTTCACCTTCGCACCCCTTGCTTTTTCCTGTAAGACCTATTGCAGTCGTTAAGAGTCGTCAACAGGCTCATCACAGCTATCCGCCAATCACCCATTCCCACCACCCTTCTGAGTAATACCCTTCCCCACCTTCTCACTATATAGAAGGGTCTGGTGACTTCTGTTTCAGTGTATCTGAAGAAGTGTGCATGCACACGAAAGCTCATACCAAGAACTGACTTAGTTGGTCTTTAAGGTGCTACTGGAAGGAATTTTTTTTGTCTGGGTTGGTTTGTGACTGTGTGGACCTCTTAGAGAGGAGGAAAGAGTTTCTTTGCGCCTTCCCGTTTTTGGCTGCCACACAGCACTGTGCTAAGCCAAGGTTTGGGCCAGGGGATACGTCCGTAAACCAGTTGTTTGCTTCCCATTTGAACAGAATATTTTCCTGTTAATCGTGTGGGCGAAACTTGTGTTGTTTCGGATCATTCCAAATACTGGCAATTTGCTTCTGGTGACAGTCATCCTGTGGTCTCCCTGATTTATAAAGAAGATAGAGGAATATACCGCACAGTGAAGAAAGCATTAGGTTTCGCCTGCCCTTTGGCAGGTTGGAGTTGAGGTGTTAGCTTTTCAGCTCCTTTTGCTCAGAATAAAGGTATTTATGCTTGTACCGCATCTGATTCCCCCCCTTCTCCTCCTTCTAATGGGTCAACACAGCTACCTGCTCAGTCACAATGATTGATGTTTCAGAGGCCTCCTGGAAATGAGCAATGCCTTCTTAAGTTCACAGATAATAGCATTGTGCTGAGACCCCAGCAATAAACCTTACTTGCGTTTTCTTGCTCTTCCTTTGTTTGTGTGCAGTTTCAGATCTGTGTTGTGCTCCATCCCATTGTGTCACTTTTACGCAGTGATACAATCCCAGTTACTAATTCAGGTCTTTATTTTTCGTTTGGTTGGTGTGGCTAAAGCAACTTCAGCTCAGAAGGGTACAGGGTTAAAGGTGACTCAGATAAAGTTGGACCAGGGCTTCTCAAGTGTCCACAGCAATGACTTGTCTTAGCTTGGGAGGTTTGTTTATTATTTATTTAAAGCACATCTTACCCTGCTCTTCAGAACAAGAGAAAGTCAGTCCGTGCCCTCAGGCTCACAACCTAAAAGACACGAAACAGAAGGAAAAGAGGAGGAGGGAGGAGGAAAGAAAAGCAAGCAGAGGCACCAGTTGTTAAACCTGCCCCCTCCCCCAAGTGCAACACAAAGTTGCACTTTGTGTGTTGCACAAAGTGTGCAGTTCAAACCAACATTTTCAACCCCAGTGATAATTACAGTAGTAAAAGTGAAATTTTGTATGGTCTGCACCACTAACAGGAGAGGGATGTGTGGGTGGTGCTGTGGTCTAAACCACTGAGCCTAGAGCTTACCAATCAGAAGGTCGGCGGTTCGAATCCCCGCGACGGGGTGAGCTCCTGTTGCTCGGTCCCTGCTCCTGCCAACCTAGCAGTTCAAAAGCACATCAAAGTGCAAGTAGATAAATAGGTAACTCTCCGGCGGGAAGGTAAACAGCGTCTCCGTGCGCTGCTCTGGTTCGCCAGAAGCGGCTTAGTCATGCTGGCCATATGACCCGGAAGTTGTATGCCTGCTCCCTCAGCCAATAAAGCGAGATGAGCACCACAACCCCAGAGTCGGCCACGACTGGACCTAATGGTCAGAGGATCCTTTACCTTTACCTTTTTACTAACAGGAGAGGTTCCTGTTTGCTTTGGGTATGCAGTGCAATCTGGAGGTGGGAGACTTGGCTGCTGATAAATATCTTAGGGTGGTAGACAGGAAAAACATATGAAACACTGATATATGCAGTGGATTAGTTAACACCTTCTGAACTGGAAACAGGTTTTTATTGTACCTTTGCCGACTTCAGAGTTCTCGAGCTCCACCCTTATTAATGAAGCACAAAGGGGAGAAAAAAAGTTGTTGCCTTATCTCTGGCCCCAGACAGATGTTTTGAGACGGTTTGGTGCCTGAGGCAGAAAAATCCAGATAATTCGTCTCCTCTCTCCCCTAGTGATAAGAACATGATTGTGCTTTTTCAAGGCTCCCCATTTTTCCAGGGGTCTTCTCCAGCCTGGTGCCCTCAAAATATGTTAGACTTAACCTCATCAGCCCCAGCCAACTGGGTTTATTTATGCAATTTTATTGTTTCATTTGCTGAATTATTTCACTGATTCCATCAAATCTGCATAACGCTTGATTGTAAACAACAACAAAGCGGTTTAGAATAAAAGAACAAGATGAATTGCAAAAACAACATCTATATATGGGGAACTTGCCTAAAGTTGCAATCTCATGTGCGCTTACTCAGGAGTAAGCCCACTTCAGAGAGCATGATTTTTGACGAATTGTATTTAAATGCTACTAATCCTTTATAAACATTTGTAAGCCTTTAATTTTTTTTTTTGAAAAGTGCAATTTTAAGAGTAAATTTCAAAGTATGCCATTTTAACCTTTCTATGCTTTATAAAGCTTTGAAGATACGTAATGTCGGACGTGGCTGCGGTGTTGTAGTTATTTGTGTCACAAGTGAAACTAAAAAATTGAGGTGTGTGTTGGGGAAAGATGGACAGATAGAGGAATATTTATGTGATAATTGGGTATAGATGCGCACAGGAAGTCTTCCAATGCTGCTTAATTTACAGCTCTTTTAATTAAAAAGAACCCACTTGATATACAGGTTTTGGGCCTGGTTTTAACAGGCCTACAAATTGTACAGCCAACTTGTACATCGGCAAAGGTTCTCCTGGGAAGTCTGGGAATCTGCTGAAAGACTTGAGAATAAAGTTGATAAGAGAGGAAGAGATGGAGAAGGATTGAATATCCGATCACCTGTGGATCTCTTTTCTTGTAGTGCCTGAAGGACTTAGCTTCTTCCACATTTTTCTTGAGCAGTGTTTTTCAGTCTTTGATATCGTTGGGTCGCAGCTCCCATCATCCCTGACTCCTTAGGATCACAAAATTGTAGAGTCACAAGGTCCAATCCCAGCAATGCAGAAATCCTGTCCACAGATGGGGAGATGATTACGATTACATTTATCAGCTGCTTTAGACAATAAAAAAATGATCAGGGCAACCTATCCCAGTAAAAGACAACACGTAAAAGCAATATAAAACCAGATTTTTAAAAATGCAAAATACATAAAACACTAGTAGTAATGGCAGGTCCTGCCCACAGGGTGGATAAAAACGAATGATTATTTTTAAAATTTAAATCAGATTTTTTTTAAAAAAATTGGATTTTTAAAATAAAATGCTTTTGGAGGAGAAATCTTTCTAAAGATAGTTTTCTATTTAAGTTACATTATAGTCCAAAGCTATTCACCAGGAAATAAGATTTTGTTTTAAGTTTTCCATGTGTGCTAAAACTCAGTCTAAGTTTTGTGGTTTTTTTTAAGTTTAACCACATCAGTTAACAAACATGGATACATATTATATAATGTTATTGTTATGGTTAAATACATTGTTTAAATTGTTATTCAGGAAATAATTATTTTTCTCCTTCCAATAAAGTACAGCAGAAAAGTTGTCCAAATATAAAGAGTTAAGTTATTAAACCGCACAATACATAATTCTCTGTCTAGGTATTTCTAATAGTATAACCAAATCAGTAATTTTTTATATACAGTGGTACCTTGGGTTACATACGCTTCAGGTTACAGACTCCGCTAACCCAGAAATAGTACCTCAGGTTAAGAACTTTGCTTCAGGATGAGAACATAAATCGTGCTCCAGCGGTGCGGCAGCAGCGGGAGGCCCCATTAGCTAAAGTGGTGCTTCAGGTTAAGAACAGTTTCAGGTTAAGAACGGACCTCCAGAACGAATTACGTACTTAACCAGAGGTACCACTGTATGTAACCAGAGGTAGCACTGTAACTGTAAAAACTACTCTGAAAATTTATTACCGTATTTTTCCTTCTATAACACGCAGATTTTTTCTTCTAAAAAGGAAGGGGAAATGTCTGTGCGTGTTATAGAGCGAATGTGTGGTCCCTGGAGCCGAAAAATCATGCAAAAATCATGCAAAAATCAAATCGCGGCGCTGCACGCTGCACGGAGAAACGAAACCTGAAAAGAGGAAGCGGCTGCTTTCCGGCATTCTGCCTCAGGGTCTTACTGCCCAGCCTCCTCTGTTTCCTTGCTGTGTTTGCTGAAACGGAACAAAGAGCAGGGAAAGCCCCTCCCCTCCAGGCAAGCTCCGGTGCTGCTGGGGGAGAGGGAGAGAGAGGGGGGAAGGGAGAGAGAGGGGGGGAGGGAGAGAGAGAGGGGGGAGGGAGGGAGAGAGAGAGAGGGAGGGGGAGAGAGAGAGAGAGAGAGAGAGAGAGAGAGAGAGAGAGAGAGAGAGAGAGATGGCTGGCTTGGGTGGGGGGAAACTTTTGCCTTTCTTTCCTCCCTCCCGTTAAATCCCTCTCCTGCATTCTTAGCCAGCTGCTTCTCTGCACACCCCTCTAATGTCCCTTCTTTGTTTTTCCTTGCTCCCCACTTAAAATGTGGTTAAAAAGCATGGATCCTCAGGATCTTTGCATTGGGTCACCCCAAATTCACCATCAGATCACATAGCATGTCCATGGCTACAGCCTGCCCCCCCAAAATCACGCACCCACTGTTGCCTGGGGCTGCAATGGTGCAAAAATGTGGTTAAAAATCATGGATCCACAGGGATTCTCAGGATTTTGGCATTTGGTCACCCCAAATTCACCATCAGATCACATAGCATGTCCATGGCTACAGCCTGCCCCCCCCAAAATCACGCACCCACTGTTGCATGGGGCTGCAATGGTGCAAAAACGTGGTTAAAAAGCATAGATCCACAGGGATTCTCAGGATCTTTGCATTGGGTCACCCCAAATTCACCATCAGATCACATAGCATGTCCATGGCTACAGCCTGCACCAAAAAAATCACGCACCCACTGTTGCCTGGGGCTGCAATGGTGCAAAAATGTGGTTAAAAAGCATGGATCCACAGGGATTCTCAGGATCCTTGCATTAAAGGTAAAGGTAAAGGTACCCCTGCCCGTACAGGCCAGTCTTGACAGACTCTGGGGTTGTGCGCCCATCTCACTCAAGAGGCCAGGGGCCAGCGCTGTCCGGAGACACTTCCGGGTCACGTGGCCAGCGTGACATCGCTGCTCTGGCGAGCCAGAGCCGCACACGGAAACGCCGTTTACCTTCCCGCTGGTAAGCGGTCCCTATTTATCTACTTGCACCCGGAGGTGCTTTCGAACTGCTAGGTTGGCAGGCGCTGGGACCGAGCAGCGGGAGCGCACCCCGCCGCAGGGATTCGAACCGCCGACCTTTCGATCGGCAAGTCCTAGGCGCTGAGGCTTTAACCCACAGCGCCACCTGCGTCCTTGCATTGGGTCACCCCAAATTCACCATCAGATCACATAGCATGTCCATGGCTACAGCCTGCCCCCCCAAAATCACGCACCCACTGTTGCATGGGGCTGCAATGGTGCAAAAACGTGGTTAAAAAGCATAGATCCACAGGGATTCTCAGGATCTTTGCATTGGGTCACCCCAAATTCAACATCAGATCACATAGCATGTCCATGGCTACAGCCTGCACCAAAAAAATCACACACCCACTGTTGCCTGGGGCTGCAATGGTGCAAAAATGTGGTTACAAAGCATGGATCCACAGGGATTCTCAGGATCTTTGCATTGGGTCACCCCAAATTCACCATCAGATCACATAGCATGTCCATGGCTACAGCCTGCCCCCCCAAAATCACGCACCCACTGTTGCCTGGGGCTGCAATGGTGCAAAAATGTGGTTAAAAAGCATGGATCCACAGGGATTCTCAGGATTTTGGCATTGGGTCACCCCAAATTCACCATCAGATCACATAGCATGTCCATGGCTACAGCCTGCCCCCCCAAAATCACACACCCACTGTTGCCTGGGGCTGCAATGCTGCAAAAACGTGGTTAAAAAGCATGGATCCACAGGAATTCTCAGGATTTTGGCATTGGGTCACCCCAAATTCACCATCAGATCACATAGCATGTCCATGGCTACAGCCTGCCCCCCCCCAAATCACATACCCACTGTTGCCTGGGGCTGCAATGGTGCAAAAACGTGGTTACAAACCATGGATCCACATGGATCCTCAGGATCTTTGCATTGGGTCAGCCCAAATTCACCATCAGAGCACATAGCATGTCCATGTCTACAGCCTGCCCCCCCCCCCAAAATCACGCACCCACTGTTGCCTGGGGCTGCAATGGTGCAAAAATGTGGTTAAAAAGCATGGATCCACAGGAATTCTCAGGATTTTGGCATTGGGTCACCCCAAATTCACCATCAGATCACATAGCATGTCCATGGCTACAGCCTGCCCCCCCAAAATCACGCACCCACTGTTGCCTGGGGCTGCAATGGTGCAAAAATGTGGTTAAAAATCATGGATCCACAGGGATTCTCAGGATTTTGGCATTTGGTCACCCCAAATTCACCATCAGATCACATAGCATGTCCATGGCTACAGCCTGCCCCCCCAAAATCACGCACCCACTGTTGCCTGGGGCTGCAATGGTGCAAAAACGTTGTTACAAACCATGGATGCACAGGGATTCTCAGGATTTTTGCATTGGGTCAGCCCAAATTCACCATCAGATCACATGTCTGTGGCCACAGCATGAAGCACAAAAATGATACATCCACAGTTTCATTCAGAATGTTTTTTCCCTTGTTTTCCTCCTCTAAAAACGATGTGCGTGTTATGGTCAGGTGCGTGTTATAGAGCGAAAAATACGGTACTCCAAAAATGAAACCTTCATCTGGTTGTAAATACTAAGATTATATCTGCAAGAATGAGTCTTTCTGTAAAAAAATGATTTAAATCAAGTCTTACTGACTAGTGATTTAAATCATGATTTAAATTGATTTGATTTAAATCAAATCCACCCTGCCAGCCCACCCTCCTTTAAGATGCGCGTCACTGTAAGAGGCAACAGTGCTTAACCAAAGCCCTGGGGAAACCAAAGAGTCAGTAAAAACTGACTAGATGAGCATTCCACCTGAAATGAGGAGGGGAGGCACCACTTGAAAAGCTCTCTTCCCATGTGGCCACCCTCCACACTTCCTTCTGGTGGGGCACCCAGAGAAGGGCCTCCAGTGAAGATCAGTTCCCTTGGGGCCCAATTCAAAGTGCTGGTTTAGACCTTTAAAGCCTTAAATGGCTCAGAACCACAAAACCTCAGGGACCGCCTCTCCCTATATAAACCAACCCAGACTCCATGAGTTCATCATCTGAGACCCTTCTTTGTGTGCCTCCTCCATGTGAGGGTGGCGACAGGAGGACGGGGCCTTTTCTGCAGTGGCTCCCCGTTTGTGGGATGTTCTCCCCAGGAAGGTTTGCCTGGTGCTTTCATTATATATCTTTAGATGCCAGGCAAAAACGTTGTTCTTCAGACCTTGGACTGATTACAATTCCACAGCCTTTAAAATGTGTTTATGGGAAGGAGGGGGTTGTTATTGTTTTGTTCTTTTATCTATTTACTTGTGTTTTTAGCTTGTATTTTAATCCTGTGAACTGCCCTGAGATATTCGGATGAAGGCAGGTATATACATCTAATAATAATACAGTGGTACCTTGGGTTAATAACTTAATTCGTTCTGGAGGTCCGTTCTTAACCTGAAACTGTTCTTAACCTGAGGTACCACTTTAGCTAATGGGGCCTTCCGCTGCCGCCATGCGATTTCTATTTTCATCCTGAAGCAAAGTTCTTAACCTGAGGTACTATTTCTGGGTTAGTGGAGTCTGTAACCTGAAACCACTGTAGTCGTCATTATCATCATCACAGCCCTTGAGCTTTTGTGGTCCTGAGCCATACAGGGCTCCAAAGGTGAACTTGACACTCAAACCTCCCCATTCCCCAATATTCAGATTAACAGTAGCTCCGTTCAGGTGTTTCCATGCAACTGAGATGGTGTAGAGTTTGGCAGAAGGGGTTGCGCCATCTGCAAACAGCATATTCTATATGTTAATTCAGCAAATAGATTGCACTGCATTATGCTTTGATGATGCCAACATTTGGGTGCACAGGAAGAGGGATAACTCATTGGTGGCTTTCTACTGAGAGAAAAGAATGAAGAAGCAGTCAGTTTTGGTGACCCCCTTTCCCTCCTGCCCCACATCTCTCTAAATCTGATGTTGTGGCTTTGGGGGACTATCCAGAGCCTTTTTAGAGGGGGTGTGGGGTGCTGAAAATTGGCTCTCCCCCTCTGTGCCTTTGGATTCTTTCCTGTCAGTGGAAAGTCACCAATGGAGACTACACTAAGAATGAAAAGGTGGATAAATGCAGTAGCTTTGAAACTGCTTTTATGTTACTCCTGTCTGTGTATTTGCATAGCAAAAGGTGGAAGGAAGCTATCGGAATAAATGCCTGATGGGAATGAGCAGCTGCTCCCCCCACCCCCAGTTTTTGCGCAATTAATATAAGTTATCAGCAGCATAAGACTTGCAGCTTTGCTGTGCATGTGACAGTAAAAAAAAAAAAGCTGTCCAATTTAACCTGGCATGTCTGATATTGTGACATTTTAGGAGGTTCTTCTTCTTGCTATTATGCCGTGCTTAGAAGACTTCTAGAATTAAAATCTTAAAATAGCAGCAAATCTGGCTGTGCTTTGAGTACTGTGTGTGCATAGGTGAGCTTGTTCATCAGTAAACTTGAAGTCACTTAAAAAATGTCAGTTCCAGAATTCACCAACCTGAGGCTTGATCAACAGTTGAAAGTCCACTGTGCAAAAGGAGACAGAGAATGAAATTGAGAGCACTGGTCATTCTGCAGAAAAGGGGCGTTTGCTGGAAGAACTGTTGTTGCTTAGTCGTGACTCTTCGTTACCCCATGGACCAGAGTACGCCAGGCACTCCTGTCTTCCACTGCCTCCTGCAGCTTGGTCAAAGATCCTTGCTGTGGTGAAGGGGCTTGAATAACTCAGAGAAGCTATGAGCTATGCCGTGCAGGGCCACCCAAGATGGACAGGTCATAGTGGAGAGTTTTGACCAAACGTGATCCACCTGGAGTAGGAACCGGCAAGCCACTCCAGTATCCCTGCCAAGAAAACTCCATGGACGAAGACAACAGAAGAACTGGAGATGTACGAAATCTAGTCATGGCCTAGGGTACCGCTCTGAAAAAAGTTACTCATCTCAGATGAACTTTTAGCTCCCTTAAAATACTTTGTAGCACCCCCAATTCACTTTTCATCCTGTTCTAAGTGAAATTTTGAGGGACACGGGTGGTGCTGTGGGTTAAACCACAGAGCCTAGGACTTGTCGATCAGAAGGTTGTCGGTTCGAATCCCTGCGACGGGGTGAGCTCCCGTTGCTCAGTCCCAGCTCCTGCCAACCTAGCAGTTTGAAAGCACGTCAGAGTGCAAGTAGATAAACAGGTACCGCTCCGGCAGGAAGGTAAACGGCGTTTCCGTGTGCTGCTCTGGTTCGCCAGAAGCGGCTTAGTCATGCTGGCCACATGACCCGGAAGCTGTACACCGGCTCCCTTGGCCAATAAAGCGAGATGAGTGCCACAACCCCAGAGTCGGTCACAACTGGACCTAATGGTCAGGGGTCCCTTTACCTAAGTGAAATTTTTTGCAGCAAAATGTTTTGTGGAGGTTCTTAGAATAGCAGAATGCCCTTTCACAAGGGAAAAGTTAAAAGTCTCATAAATGGCAAACACAGTATGTTGGGAAAGGGGTGGAATATGCGGAAATGGATCTAGGAAGAACAGTAGTGGTCTTGACTTGAGGAAACATTGGAAAAATCAGTTGGCTGGAACCAGTTACATGATTCAAAAGCACCCGGTCACATTAATGCTCCCCCCCCCCTTCTAGTAAGCGTCCTGCTGCATCCATTATGTGTGATTTATGTAGAAAACGTGGAATTTGTATATCTTCATCAATCTAGGAGTACTTGTCGTCTCTAGAACTAGATTTTCCTACTGTGCTGATGATGCTCTTGGCATGGCTGTGTTGCAACACTCAGGTAGCTACACCCAGTTCTCTCTTTTAATTGGCAGCTCGTTTGCTTGACTTACGCAAGGGCTAGATTTCCTCTTCTGCCTTGTAACCGCCCTAGATAGAAGGAAGCAGCAGATAAGACTTGGAGAACTGCTGTTCTCTCAAGCAGTTTGCAGGCTCTCATTTCAAACATTTTATTAGCCTGTTGTTCTTTGCAGTGAGGAGTGAGGTTTGTGGGAACATAGGCTACTGTCTTATACTGAGTCCCACTGTTGGTCTGCCTCATTCAGTATTGTCTACACCATGGGTAGGCAAACTAAGGCCCAGAGGCCAGATCCGGCCCAATCACCTTCTAAATTTGGCCTGTGGACGGTCCAGGAATCAGTGTGTTTTTACATGAGAAGAATGTGTGCTTTTATTTTAAATGCATCTCTGGGTTATTTGTGGGGCATAGGAATTGATTCATCCCCCCCCATGGTCCGGCCCACCACATGGTCTGAGGGACAGTGGACCAGCCCATGGCCGAAAAAGGTTGCTGACCCCTGGTCTACACTGACGGACAGCAATTCTCCAATTTAAAATGCATCTCTGGGTTATTTGTAGGGCCTGCTTGGTGCTTTTACATGAGTAGAATGTGTGCTTTTATTTAAAATGCATCTCTGGGTTATTTGTGGGGCATAGGAATTCGTTCATTCTCCCCCCCCCCAATATAGTCCGGCCCACCACATGGTCTGAGGGATGGTAGACCAGCCCACAGCTGAGAAAGGTTGCTGACCCGTGATCTACACTGACGGACAGCAATTCTCCAGGGTTTCAGATGTGGGCCATTCCCAGCCCTGCTTAGAGAGGCCAGGGACATTCTGAATGCAGTGCATATTCTTCGATTGAGCTATGGCCCTTCCCACATGGTGAGAAATCATTCTTGCCCAAGAAGGATACTTGCAAAATGCCCTGGGCCCTGGAGATCTGTGGTTAATCTTCTCATGCTTCAGTTTGCTTTACTGAGTTTCGAATCTCTTTACAAGCACCCGTTGATTAGGAATAAATTACCCAGCCTAGGCTTCAGGTCAGGCAGATCAGATCTGATGACCTCCAAGCTAAATATGGTGCCACCTTACAGGCTTGACATATAGAAGTCTAGAATTGCAGAACTGGAGGGGGGGACCCTGAGGATCATCTATCCCAACCCCCAACAGTGCAGGAATATGGAGCCGTCCACCTCTCCATACGAGCCTACCTGGACCCTGAGACCATCCTCTTCAAGACCTTCTTTGTGTGCCTCCTCCATGAGAAGTCCGGAGGCTGGCAACCTGAGAACCAACCTTTTCTGTGGTGGCTCCTCATTTGTGGAATGCTCTCCCCAGGTTATGGAGCCTTCATTATACATCTTTAGGCACCAGGGTGAAAAAACGTTCCTCTTTGACCAGGCCTTTTGGCTGATTAACATCCTTTACTCCTATAAATGTGTTTGTGGGAGAAAGGCGTTTTTATTGGTTTGTGGTTTCTCGTTCTTGTTCTTATTACGCATTTTGTGCTTTTATCTTGTGCTTTTGTTTTGTAAACCAAGATCTGCAGATGAAGGGCGGTATAATAAATCAATCAGTGCCAATGGAATGCAGAGGAGGGGGTCTTTAAGAGACTGACTCAAAAGGGCTACTTTTATCTACCAGCTTCCCTTTCTGAGGCCTTAGGAGCAGTGTCAGAGATCTTGCTGTTGGGTGTTTCATTAGCAAACATTTCCTTGGTGGGCCCCAGTGACAGGTCGTTCATGATTGGTTTTTGGGTGTGTGTGCTGCTGTTTAAATTGTTTTTGTGCCGGCATGCCCCCCCCCCCTTTTTTTCCTGTATCATGTTTTTAATTGTCACATTTTTGCTTCTATCATAGCAGTTTGGGAAAACTGCACATTATGCTAAGATCTAAAAGATGGTATGAATAAACAATATTGTGAGCGGACTGAGTTTTGTATAGTTGCCTCTTTCTATTTGTCCCAGTACAGTACTTGATTCTTTTTAAAAAGTTCAACATAAGAATCCTATATAAAGTGCGTAAATTCTTCTTATGGTACTATGCTTCTTCTTCTTCTTCTTCTTCTTCTTCTTCTTCTTCTTCTTCTTCTTCTTCTTCTTCTTCTGTGATCACCTGTAGCTGAGTAAGATTGTCTTCCATAAACACGGTTTTAACAATGAGTCCGTAAGTGACTGTGGAGGCCAATTCTGGATCCACACGTCCTTCCACAGTGGGGACATTGGTTTCTGGGCAGGAGTTGATCACAGTGTGGATTTGCCAAGTGTGCCTTCCTCTTAGCACATTTCTCTCTTGCGTCCTGAGTTTGAGTGTTTTCAAAGCCCTTGACACCTTTGGTAAAGACTGTTCTCTAACTGGAGCGCTCGCAGTTGTCAGAGTTTATACTACATTTTTTAGATTTGCCTTGAGACAGTCTTTAAACCTCTTTTGTTGACCACCAGCATTACACTTTCCATTTTTAAGTTTGGAATAGAGTAATTTACATTTATATTTATACTATACATTTAACCCCTCGCACCCTCCAAAAAACCTGGGAGCTGTAGTTTACTCCCCACAGAGCTACAATTCCCAGCACCCTTAACAAACTACAGATCACAGAACTATTTGCAAGAGGGAATGTGCTTTAAATGTATAATGTGATAAAGGGGTATTTGATCACAGACCTAGAGGCCTTTAATGAACCCAATAGCAGCTCTCCTCCTTCAACACCTGATTTAAGACCAGTCTTCAGGGGTAACTGCATATATAAGTTGGCTGGCGCTCCTGGTGTTAAGAAACTGATCCGGCTTTACCTGCTGACACAATACAGCCAGACTCCCATTTCTCTTTGCTGGCTCTTCTTTTTCTCTTGGCTAATAGCTGGGGAGAATCAGATAGCAACCTTTTCTGCAAATCCTGCAGTTTAACTCTATAGTGTGTTAGTGTGGGGTTTTTTTTGGCATGTTCCCTGAAAGTGCCAGAATCTTAAAGCAACAACAACAACAACATTTTTAATTCTGTTTCATCTTCATCTTCAGTTGGTCCAGGAAAATACTGTCAAGACATAATTTTATTTTTATTTTTAAAATGAATGAAAACATTTCAAGGATTGCAGCTAGGTGGTACAATGTTTGTGAGCCTAATTATACAGTATCTTTTATCAGCGCTTAGAAGCAATAAGATCCCACCTTGCTATTTTATTTTAACATACATATATGTGTTTTCTTCCAGCTAAACTTGCAAAGCGGTCCCAGGAGAGAGAAAATCTTGGTATGCTGGTCTGGTCGCCCAACCAGAATATTTCTGAAGCAAAGTGTAAGTCTCTAGATTTTTGCTTCCCCTAACCTCCCTACTTTTTTTTTTATAAAAAAAAAGCCTGTTTAAAAAGGCAAATAAAATAAAACACCAGGATGCTTTCTCACTGGGGAGAAACTACAGCTGTAACCTACTTTGTGTTTTCATTGTCCTTTAAGTGGAATTTTGAGTCTGTGATATAACACAACCTTATGCAAGGTTTGCTGAGGCTGATGGAAGGTGTTGTCAAAAACCTCTGGATGGAGAAAGCATCTTTAATTCCTTCGTTTCCTAATTGCACATCTTGTGAAAATTTTGAATGCAAGCTTCCCAGAGTTCTCACTAAATTACTGGACGTGTTCTATGAAGCATTGTGCAAGGATAAGTGTCATTGGCTTTACTGGTTTGGAGAGGGAGGAAGGAAAAATAATGGCAGCTCAGCTGTAGGAGTAAAGTTTGTTGGGAGCAGGGCCGTCACTAAGAATAAAGTGGGGAGTAACTGTTCAGAGGCAAGTATTCCCATTCATGCTATTTAGTTAACAAGTTTCTGAGAAGAATCCCCAAAAATATCAGGGGGACTGAAAATAGGTTATCTGCACTTTTCTTACTGACTTTTTTTTTAAAAAAAATTTTTTTAAAATGTGGAATGGCCACTCAAAATTGCATTATTAGCACCCAGACTAACTAACAGTAGAACATTTGTTTGTTATTGAAAGCATTTTTACCCTCTCTCTTAGCCATAAAGGTTCCTTGAGTGGCTTGCAAAAACTGATGACTCATTCAGGGAGTCATGACACACGAGGAAAAAAGAAGGGGAGGGAAGAGGGAAAAGACAAGCACAAATTACATCTCTTATAACACAGTTCTGTAGTTTTGCCTGTGCGGATTCTGTCTTGTCTCCCCACCACATCATATCTGGAAACAGAGCAGGTGACAACATTTGGGCCAGGCAGGAAGGAAGGATTGTTCCTGCTACACAGTTCTTCCTTTGGGCCAGTGGCAGGTGTGGTTGGAGAAGGCCTGAGGCCTTGCCCTAGAGAAAGATATGAGGGTCTGAGGCTTGATGGGTCTTGGTCTGAGGCTCCCCATCATTTTCTCACCCTTTTTGCTCTATTTTTAACCTGGCCAGTTGCATGTTGGATGTGCATTCTGTGAGGTTTGCTGTTACCTGGCTACATTCAGATCATCCCAGTATAAGCTTGGAAATGAACATATTTTGTGAATCTTATATGATGCCGTTAGCGTAGCATTCAGCATAGATTGAGTTAGGTGTTTTTGATTTGTTCAGCCAGGTTGCGACTCCCTTGCAGTGCGGGCTTGTTGTTAGTCAGATTTAGTAAGTAAGTCAGGTCAGCTAACTGACTCTACCTGTAGCTGTAGTTTGTGCACCTTCAAATAACATGGAAAAACTGGGATATACATGAAAAGTAAAAGGTGCCTTTGTGAGGAGGCATTTTCTTCTGGTTTTAATTATATTTTCACCGTATGCTGTTGCAAGGAACATTGTCCAAACACAGAAAACGCTTTGAAGAGCGGCAAGCTTTGCTGAATAGTTCCAACTTTTGAACAGCTTATACACACACTCATATTTTAAAACAACAACAACATAATTATGATTTATTAATGTCCTTTTTGTATTCTTCAGTTACATTCTGTTGCCTTATCCAACCATGAGGGATAGAACTTTTTGGAAAGTGATTTAAGGCTCTGAGTTCCGATAGGGTAGAAGGAGATTTGCAGCTCTTGTTCTTTATTCTCCTTCCCCTTTATACTTCCACGGGACGAAGCTTTTCTGAGATCTTGTGAAGTTTTGCATCTGCAAATTAGCATGCGTTCTAATTTGAGCTCCTCAGAAAAAAAGCGTAGAGCTGATGTTCTCTAAAAGTTGTTAGAGTGCACTTTAGGGCAAAAACGGTTGGTGCCGCCTTAAATATAACCAAGACAATGCAAATTAAAAAATAAAATAAAATTGGAACATAGGGAAAGGTGGCAGTCATGACCACATCGGCCCAGGACTTGTCTTTAGCCTTTTCCAAGGAGCTATAACACCTGCGTCCCAAATGAGCAGAAGGCCTGGTCTGTTGTTTTCCTTCCAGTTTTCTATAAAATATTATACGTCGACTGACTTGCAAGGTTAAATCACGATAAGGCAGAGTAAGTTCTCTCTTCTGGGGTCTTTGCTATAAGATGGCCAAGCTGCGGATGACCGGCGGAACTTGTGGCCCCTCAGAAGTTGCTGAACTGTATCGCCCATCATCCCTTACCATTGGTGAATCTGGCTGAGGCTGATGGGAGTTGGAGTCCAATAGCACCTGGAAGGGTACAGCTCCCTGCTCGAGGGCATCAGAAAAAATTCCAAATCAATCTCCACCCCCCTTAGGTGTTCATTTTTGGGACAAATAGCCTGAGACGAGACTGATTGAATGCAGTGACAGCCAACATACTGTTCTCCAGAGTTGCTCTCCAAGTTGGACTCCAACTTGTCATTAGCACGGCCTGTGTGCAAGGGATGGTGGGAGTTGTAGTCCAATGCAAGAAACAACTGTTGGCTGCCAAGACTAGACACAATTTGCTGGTCCCTGTACATGAATTTCTGTAATGGCATGTGCAATTCTTTGCATGCATTCTCTGGTTGATGAACCTATCTCCACTGAGGGTGGAAGGTCATTCCACCTTGTTGAAAGTCTATAATGTATGTCTGTGTGCACTTTTCTGAGGTTACCGCACTTCTCCTGGCTGTAGACTTTTTGTTGTTGTTGTTGTTGTAAAAAAATACCCGCCAGGAGCATTTGAAGTGCCACTTTCATGTGCGATGCACAGGGGAGAGTTATTCTGATCAAAGGCTTCTCCACCCACATCAAAAACCTGAAGGAAAAGCGAAGCTGGGAATAATTTACATAGCCAAAGAACATTTTATTAATACCAGGGACTTCCAGTCGGATTTTCTCTCTTCTCTAACTCCAGAAGCAGTGGATCAAATAAAATACTAGGCAGGGTCAGATATGAAGTGAACCCATGGTTTGGTTCTGCTACTGCATGAATGATATTTGGGTCCACATGTTTTATCCTCCCCTTGTCTGCTCAGGAGCCTTCATTTAGTTCTGGTTCTTGGCAAACCATAGTTTCTTGGGCAAACTGTGGCTTGCTTAAGAGCATGAAGCTGAAGGAAAGAAAGGGAGAACCTGGATGCAAAACTTCATTGATTGCATACTATCCTGCCATGGTCTGGCATTATGGGATGGAACCTCTGGCTCACATGTTCCCCCTCTCTTTCTTCCTTGGCTTAATCAATTAAAGTATTTCCTACTTTTGCTTCATGCCTCTATTTACTTATATTATTATTTAAAATATTTATGTCCTGACTGCTTGCTGTGATTCCAGGTTGGTTCACAAAAACATTATAAAACATACAAATCATAGCTTGTACTTATATCCAAACTTGGGGAGGGACGCAGGTGGCGCTGTGGGTTAAAGCCTCAGCGCCTAGGACTTGCCGATCGAAAGGTCGGCGGTTCGAATCCCTGCGGCGGGGTGCGCTCCCGCTGCTCGGTCCCAGCGCCTGCCAACCTAGCAGTTCGAAAGCACCTCCAGGTGCAAGTAGATAAATAGGGACCGCTTACCAGCGGGAAGGTAAACGGCGTTTCCGTGTGCGGCTCGGCTCGCCAGAGCAGCGATGTCACGCTGGCCACGTGACCCGGAAGTGTCTCCGGACAGCGCTGGCCCCTGGCCTCTTGAGTGAGATGGGCGCACAACCCCAGAGTCTGTCAAGACTGGCCCGTACGGGCAGGGGTACCTTTACCTTTACCTTTATATCCAAACTTGCAAATTATTGTTTGAATTATCTCCTGAAACCAGGACTTACCTGGGCAAGCACAAACCATAGCTGTAGTGGTTGAAGGGTAGTAGGGAACCAGGAAGTAACTAAGTGGAAAATTCCCAGAGATGGATCATATAGCACAGGGCTCATTTCCATAGCACCAAACGACAGATGTTGGGCAACATGTGTTCATATGTACACAGGTCAGTATTGAATGCGAATTTTTCTGCAGCCTTTTGTTGCACATGCATTTGGTCGCAAACCTTGGTTTGGTGTTCCTGTAATTTGAAGAGTATTAGGCAAATATCCACCTGTTTGATTGAGCTTTGGTTGAATATTAGTAGTTTGTAATGCTGCAATTCGCAGGGATTTGGGTGGCGCTGTGGTCTAAACCACAGAGCCGATTGGCGGTTCGAATCCCCGCAACGGGTGCAAGTAGATAAATAGGTACAGCTCCGGAGGGAGGGTAAATGATGTTTCTGTGCGCTGCTCTGGTTCGCCAGAAGCGGCTTAGTCATGCTGGCCACATGGGGACAAACGCTGGCTCCCACGGCCTATAGAGCGAGATGAGTGCCGCAACCCCAAGGTTGTCCACGACTGGACCTAACGGTCAGGGGTACCTTTACCTTTACCTTTACCTTTACTAATGCTGCAATTAAGGAGCCATAAATCTTTTCATATCTTATAATTTTAAGGTTGCGTGTTTTTTTTACCTGCACTTTAAAATTATTTTTAAAATAAATTTAATTCAAATATTAGATTCTTAACCTTTATATACTTTTTACTATTTATTAATGTAAACTAGGATAATGTATAAGAGTGTTCTGCATGAATATTGCATAATCTTATCATATATTTAAAATTGTTTCCTCTTTCACGCACTTGAGGAGATGATGGCTTGTTAACTTTGTATTATTTATTACGATTTCTTTATATACTGCTTCACACCAAAACAGGCTTCTGAGCAGTTTACAAGTATAAAAGCCCATGATTCAAGCCTCTTCCTTCTCTCAATCTTATAATTTCATTAAGTTTTGATATTATGCCACTGCACCACACTTTTTTTTCATCTGTGCTTTTAATTATATTGTCATTGTGTGATAATTGTATTGTAGCTTTGCCTTGTGATCGTACGGGGCAGAGCAAACTGAAAATAGTTTTATTTGTTTTATTAAAAACAAAGAAAAAGATACTCCTGGTACGTTACTAGTAGTCAAATAAATGTACAGTGGTGCCCCGCAAGACGAATGTCTCGCAAGACGAAAAACCCGCTAGACGAAAGGGTTTTCCGTTTTTCGAGATGCTTCGCAAGACGAATTTCCCTATGGGCTTGCTATGAGTCTTGCAAGTTTTTTTCCCTTCCCCCCTTTTTCTAAGCCGCTAATCCGCTAATAGGGATGCTTCGCAAGACGAAAAAACTGCTAGACGAAGTGACTCGCGGAACGGATTATTTTCGTCTTGCGAGGCACCACTGTATTGTGTATCTGAGGCATTGCTGGAGAAAATTTCCCCTGCAGTGTCTTAATCAAATATGTTCATGTTTCCTAACAATGCTCTTAGAACAGCTATAAGGTTTTTTAAAAAGTGGAGGGGGGGGACTTAAATATCTGTAGATCAGCATCTCACTCTGTTTGCATTTCATTGTTTCCAGTTGTTATTCTTGAGGTAAGTTGGTTTTCTACTTTACAAGCAACAAGTGCCACAAAGGTCCAGAGTAATTTGACTTAGGTGCAGCCTGCAGCCATTTTGAATCAGTGTGGGAAACTTGCTGTTGGCTCTAGTAGGGTGTACATAGCGATCTGTACTTGGATTTCTGCTAGCGTTGCAACATTTACTTGACTAAAATTTTTCGATCAGCCAGCAGTTGATGGCTGGGACTGACGGAAGGTCGTAGTCCAAAACATCTTGAGGGCACCAAGCTGGTGAAGCAGGTTGCAGATGATAATTAGTCTGTGTGTTTTTGTGAATACCTTTATATTCAGATATAGATATAGATATAAAGCCTACTTCATTGCAATAACCGTTTTTTGCATTGTAAAGAGTCTCTACCTGTTTTTGGACTATGATTCCCACCATCCCTGACTACTGGGCCTGCTATCTAGGGATGATAGGAGTTGTAGTCCAGAAACAGCTGGAGACCCAAGTTTGGGAAACCCTGGTCTAGAGGAAGATAGGGATAAACTGCTTGAATTATATCCAATTAAATCATACTCCGGGCAGCGTATGAGATTGTTCCTTTGCTTGGAACCAAAGATTTTTCGGGTGATTTTGGACCCCACCACATACACACCAGCTTGGCGGCAAAGTGGCAAGACAAAGGGAGGACTGACAAAACAATGGGGTCCCTACTTAGAGTTTACATTTAGCATTGTAAATGAATTCTTTTCTGTATTACAGCTGAATTTGTTCTGTATTACAGCTGAATTTGAATTCATGCATTCAAACAATAATATCAGTTTACAGTAGAATGTGGAAAGTTAACCACCATGAGATCTATGGGTGAGGGGTAGTATGCAAATTTATTTATTTATTTAATTAATTAATAAAAAGGGGACACCCAATTTTAGTCACACACGGTGAGGACCCATTGGAAGCAATGGGCAGCAAATGCATAATTTTATTTTATTTTTGGAAAAGTTTTTATTGTTACAATAATTCAGTATTAATACACGCATGTTGTGAATATACAAGCATACAAACATACATTTCATACAATCCTTAAAAATATTCAAGCATACCTACATTCAGCCCCACAGATAATTCCTTTTCCCATCACCTTTTGAACTTTTGAAAACAGCAATTTGCACTGAAATGCAGGTGTGCAGTTGTTAGCCCTGTTGTCACTATCCTCAAAGTCATTTAGCTGGCCTTCTCCCCAGTAGAAAAAATAAATACAAAATTGAAATAAAGTTTCCATATTAATTGCAGCTTCTTTTCCCATTTCCCTCCCCTCCCACGCCATCATGCTCCTAGTTATTAAAAGTATTTTAAGGGGCAGTTTGCCTCAGTGTCGCCCGTAACACACACACACACACACACACACACACACACACAAAAAAAAACAAACATTTCTGTTGTTTATTTTCAGTACTATTTTAGCAGGGTTTGTTGGATGTCATTAGCAGCACAGTGGATTCAAAATACTGAATCCTCACACTAGAGGGGGCCGGAGGAAAAGGAAAATCAATACTTTGTTGCCATGGCAACTGGAGGAGGCCTGGGTTGGCCTGGGGTGGTCTCCTCCATTGAATTAATACATTGCTTCGGTTTTCTCCCTTTTCTTTTCTTTTCTTTTCTTTTCTTTTCTTTTCTTTTCTTTTCTTTTCTTTTCTTTTTGCTCTCTGCCCATATAACTAGCATAGCCAGCTCCCCTTCAGAGTCCTCAGTTTAGCCGAACAAAAAACTCAGAGCACACATACACCGTATCCTGGAATTCTTTTCTCTTGCAAGACATCATGACGTAGTTGCCGCCTTTATTCCAGATGGCGGGATCATACTCTCCACCAGCAAAACATGAACAAGGTTTTCCTGTGTTTTTGCATGTAGGAAGTTTTAGGGAATTGCCTGAGCTTAGAAACAGATGATAAACAGTACCGGAATCCCAGGTGCTATTTTTAAGTTGGTTTTGCTTTGTTTTTGGTGGTGGCTGTGGTCAGAACGATGTGACTTCCTTATTTCTTTTTATGTGTTTCTTGCTGCTCTGATACGACCGTTGAGGGTCAGATACGAATATTCTCCCGTCATGTTAAGTTTCACCTGAAGTGCTTCAGAGGTGTTCCAGAAATCTTTTGAGTGTCTGCAGGAGACAGTCTGCTGCTGCTGCTATTATTATTATTATTATTATTAGTAGTAGTAGTAGTAGTAGTAGTAGTTTCACTTCTCCCCATTTTTATTCTCACAACAATGCTCTGAGGTAGGCTATAAGCTAAGGGGCCTAAATGAGCTTCATGGCTGTGTTGGGATTTGAACCCTGATCTCCCAGGCCCTAGTCTAACCAAATTTATCTGCAAGTAAAGGCAGGTGGCGCTGTGGGTTAAACCACAGAGCCTAGGACTTGCCGATCAGGTCGGCGGTTCGAATCCCCGCGACGGGATGAGCTCCCATTGCCCGGTCCCTGCTCCTGCCAACCTAGCAGTTCGAAAGCATGTCAAAGTGCAAGTAGATAAATAGGTACCGCTCCAGCGGGAAGGTAAACAGCGTTTCTGTGCGCTGCTCTGGTTCACTAGAAGCGGCTTAGTCATGCTGGCCACATGACCCAGAAGCTATACACTGGCTCCCTCGGCCAATAAAGCAAAAATCGAGATTTTGAAAATGGAGACTTAAGGGTTGTATCAAGGTAAATTCTACTCTCTACACCCCCTGAAATTAATAAGTGTGACTTAGTCATAGCTGTTCTTTTCAGTGGGCCTGAGTAGAACTAAAGATGGCTGCAACCCTATGAAAGGAAGCTAGGATTTGCCTACACTTAAAAAAAAAAAGCATTCTCCTTTGTTTTTAATTAAACAAGCTCTTGCCTCACCTGCTGCAAGAAGTCACAGCTGGGAGCCTGCGTAGGTCCTGTGTTACCACATTTTAAACTGTCCCAGATTGACGAGAAGCAAATGAATCAGGCTATTTCAGTTCATAGTACATTACAACAGAATATTGTAATATTTCCAGATATTTTGAACTGCCACTCCTATGAGCACCAGGCAAGGTTGGCAAAGGCTTCATTAAACATTGATCTTAGCCCACCGGTTGTTTGCAAGACGGCATACACACCGCACGTCCAAAATGTGCACACCCACTACCAAATCCTGGGAACTGTAGTTTTACGCCTAACAGCACTATAATTCCCAGCACTCTTGACAGGGTGCAGTCCCCATAATCCTTTGTGAGGAAAATATGTGCTTAAATATATGGCAAGTATGCAGCCTCAATTGGCTGCTCTGCCTCTTTGCTCTTGTCTGCAGCTTTCTGTGCAAAAGTTGTATGTGCGGGGGTGAGGTCTTCCCAGGGGTTTTCTGAGCCTTCTTCCCTCTTCCTCCTTCTTACTGCTGCTGCTCAGCTGCATCCTGTTGTACATATCTTAATGCTAAAAGATAATCATCTAGGAAGGTGAGAAAGGCAAGTAGATTCCACCTGTTTCTCCTGCAAACCCTATATTATGGTCTGCCAGGGGGGTGGGGAGAAGAATAAGTGTTGAATAATGAAAACATTGGAAGAAGCAAGTACGTGACTGGGAGGCAAACGTACAGGAAAGCAGAAATCAGCTCAGATAAAAAGTGTGACGTCCTGCAGTTGGAATCAGTCATTAATGCACCCACCATCCTGTTCACCCATTACTTATTGATTGATTGCATTTATCAGGCGCTTTATGCGCTAAAAAGTCTCCTAAGCGACTCAAGGCTTAAAACAGGGGAATACAAAGGGGCTGAATCTAACTACTTTGACATTGCTATACTTTTAACACAAATGCTAGGTGCTGTAGGTAAGGTAAATGGTGTTTCCCTGTGCGGCTCTGGTTCGCCAGAAGCAGCTTAGTCATGCTAACCACATTACCAGGAAACTGTCTGCGGACAAACGCCGGCTCCCTCGGCCTATAGAGCAAGATGAGCGCCGCAACCCCTGAGTCGTCCGCGAGTTCACGACTGGACCTAACAGGGGTCCCTTTACCTTTAATATCTTCTTTGGAGTGACACTGTGTTTTCCATGAAATGTCACTGCGTAACAGAACTTGCATACCAATCCCTTGCAATGGATGCACTTTTAAGTTTTCAGTGTTCCTAAATTCCTAGCTTTGGTCACATGGTGGCTAAAAAAACCTCTCCTTTCTTGCTGATGGAGTGGCTCTAGGATCTTGGAAACTGGGACCCTGCAGCAGAATTAGTAACAGGTGTTTGAAGTCCCCTGAACCCCAAGACCACTACACCACAGATGATTCCTGACCATGCAAAATGCTGGCCGGGGTTGATGTGTGTTTAAAACACAGCATCATACTTGGAAAAGTTGGTCTGTGGTCTAAAGACATTTACTTTTTTCAGTAAAACAAATGCTGTTTTCCCCTCCCTTTTTCTGTAACCCCCACCCTCGTTATATTTATGAATAAATGTGTACAAGAGTTATTCACTTAAGGGGTGTGTGGAAGGATTATTAGAAAGGCTGACTGTAACCTAAATTCCAGAGCGTTCAGTGAACTTTGAGAGTCAGGGAATCCTGGGATTAAGCATGCCTTAGCTTCAGCCAGACTATTTGAGCGTGTGACCTGAGAAGCAGGTGATTAAATCCAAGGTTTGAAGGTGATATTAATTTGGTGCATCATGCTCTGTTTCCAATGCCCAGGGTTGTGAGTGCCATTGCTCACCTAGTCCAAATGGCATCAGCCCACACAAGACGCGGAGGTATTAGCCAGCTTGGGGGAACCTGAGGTTTGCAGGAGTACCAAAATAGTGGGAACACCACAAATGGGTGTTTCATGGCCATGGGATGCCAAGTGGGTTTGGAAGCAGCATGGAGTATCAGACAGTGAATAGGAGCGCTCCATGCTGCAACATTTTAATGCAGGTCTCACTTTCCATTGCCGGAGTTCCAGAGTTTGATCATGTACAATTCAGCCTCAAAATTCAGATGCTGACTATTGGCATATGGCTTAAAATATTAGATTGTGATGTTCTTTTACCGGCGAGTGTGAACTTCTATTCTAGCTTCTGTCAGTCCTATGCATGTGCAGTCCTATGTACAAATGTCCCAGTGAATGCACCCTTTGTGATAATTGTACGTAGGATTGCAACCTATATGTGAGAAGTGTGTATGGGACAGAGAACGCCTAGGTAATTTGTAGTTAATTTGCAGGGAAAGCTGCCTGGGAAACAATTGTTGTGACATGCTCCCACTCCTTTAAGTTTCTTAAACTATATTTCAGTATGCGAAGTTACGTAAAAAAATAAAAGAATTCTAATCTTTACTGGCAGTGTGTCTTTCTAATTATAGTATGCCTTTAATTGTAAATATTTTAATCCAATCAGATTAGGCCCTGGGGTACTTGTCTGGCCTAGTACTTAACAAAAGGAAATCATCACCTTTTCCCAGACTAGGAAGGTGGTTAGAGGGAGTTGAGAATTGGGGGAAATATCTCTGTTTCTGCTAACTCGGGAATGACTTTTACTGTGGATTCAGGGGAACAGGCTGGCATGCATGTCTTGCTCATTTCTCTTTAATGGAGAGCTGGCAGACATGGGAATCTCTTAGGTAAAAGGACTCCTGGATGGGTAAGGTAAAGGTAAAGGGGCCGCTGACCATTAGGTCCAGTCGTGGCCGACTCTGGGGTTGCGGCACTCATCTCGCTTTATTGGCCGAGGGAGCCGGTGTTAGCTTCCGGGTCATGTGTCCAGCATGACTAAGCCGCTTCTGGCGAACCAGAGCAGCGCACGGAAACGCCGTTTACCTTCCCGCTGGAGCGGTACCTATTTATCTACTTGCACTTTGACGTGCTTTCAAACTGCTAGGTTGGCAAGAGCTGGGACCGAGCAACAGGAGCTCACCCCGCTGTGGGGATTTGAACCACCGACCTTCTGATTGGCAAGTCCAAGGCTCTGTGGTTTAACCTACAGCTCCACCTGCGAAGGCGACTATGGGGTCGTAGCACTCATCTCACTTTCAGGCCGAGGGAGCTGGTGTTTGTCCACAGACAGTTTCCTGGGCCATGTGGCCAGCATGACTAAACCGCTTCTGACGCAAAGGAACACCGTGAGGGAAACCAGAGCTCACGGAAACGCCGTTTACCTTCCCGTCGCAGCGATACCTATTTATCTACTTACACTGGCGTGCTTTCGAACTGCTAAGTTGGCAGGAGCTGGGACAGAGCAACGGGAGCTCGCTCCTTCGCAGGGATACGAACCACCAACCTTCCGATCGGCAGGCCCAAGAGGCTCAGTGGTTTAGACCACAGTGCCAATCTCTTAGAACTTGCATGCAAGGTCCCAGCTTCAATCCATTGGTATTTACAGGTTACAGCTAGGAGAGAACCCTGCTCTAAGAGTCATTGCCAGTTAGTGTAGATGGACCAGGTCTGATTTGGGATAACACAGCTTCCCATGCTCGTAAACACAGTTTCTGACATCCATCTTGGCTGTGAATCCTGAAAGACCTGCTCCCTGCCTTGCAGGCCTTTTTCTACCTGGCCTGGGAGGGTGGGAGCGGGATGGACTCCCAACTACAAATATTGAGGCTGCTGAACAAAATATCAGGCTGGGGTATTGTTTAGGAAGGGTTGTTGGTGTTATTGATACTATTTTTGTGTCTTTATTTTAGATCTTATGATTTATGTGAAGTTGTTCAGTTTGCTTGTGTACTTTTTGATGTTTTGTTTATTGTTTATGGCTAGCTTTGTGATGTTGTAATTAGTTTTTTTTCAAGTTGTAAGCTGTCTTGAGTATGGTTTGAACTATGGAGAAGCAGCATACAAATAAAATCCATGTTACTTCATCATGGTTCAAAATACAGTGGTACCTTGGGTTACATACGCTTCAGGTTACAGACTCCACTAACCCAGAAATAGTGCTTCAGGTAAGAACTTTGCTTTAGGATGAGAACAGAAATCGTGCTCCGGTGGCGCGGCGGCAGCAGGAGGCCCCATTAGCTAAAGTGGTGCTTCAGGTTAAGAACAGTTTCAGGTTAAGAATGGACCTCCAGAACGAATTAAGTACTTAACCCGAGGTACCACTGTAGCTAAAAATCAGAAGGCCATGGAGATTTTTATCTATCAACTTAAATAACCAGGGTGATTAATCAGGCAGAGTGATTTTGGTCAACATTTGCTGTTAAGCCAAAGGTGCAATTCATGAAGAGGAAGTTCAGATTTCGGGTGAACATCCCCAATTCCCCAGTGTACAGGGGCTGTAATGATCTGATACTGTATACAGCCTTATAGGAAAGTCTTCCTGTTAATGTGGTTTTAGGAATCGTTTTGGGGGAATAAATATATGAACCCCCTTGTTTTAGACATTTTGTTAATCATTTCATAATTTTTTTTAAAAAATATTTATTCCATCCCCCCCCCCCTTTTTTTTGGTGATTAACGAAAACAAAGAGAGGCTTTGTGAAAACCTGGAACAAACTCTGGGTTTTCCTGATTCTTTTCTCAGGCCTTCACATCTCTAATGGTCTCTCTGTAGTCCCTGACCTAAAGTACATTCTGAAACAGTCCTGGGAAGTCTCTTGCTGATAGGCAATGGAAGTTGCTAGACTGGTATGCTGAGACTTTGATGACAGTAGCTCTACAGGTATAGATTAGGACCAGCCCACGTGCAGCTGTTAACCCAATGAGAATCTGAAGGCATCGCACAGTTTGCAGGATGTGGCCTCTTGCCAGATATTTCCTGCCTTTTGGCTATTGCTGAGTGGGAATCGGAGAGCTGCTGCAAAGTTGAGTGTGGTTTTTCTTTTTGTCAAGCTTGAGAACAAGCTTAAAGCTAATTCACAGCGGCTGCTAACAAACAGTCCTTTGAAAAGGCAGCATTTGAAGCCATGGAGGAGAATGTCTAATTCTAGATGCGTGTATAGTTTGGTGTTGCTGCTGCTTTGAACTTGTTAGCATTGGAAAGTGACAGGAGCCAAGCACATGCTGCTACATGCACTAAAAGCACCCGAGGTCATGCAAGACCTTGTTCCCATCCCATCATTCCTGAATCCAGCGCATAGTTTTAAAGTAACTCTCCTCCTCTTAATTCTTCTCCGTTGAAGATTCGCAGCTCCGTTCATGAATTTATTAACTATCCTTGTAAAATGTTTTGCCTTTGGTGTCAGAGGCAGAATGTCTCTGAGTGCCTGTTGCTAGGAATAATAAGAGTGCTATTGTGCTCAGATCCTGTATGGGAACTTCGCATAGGCACCCGGTTTGTCATTGGAACGCTCTGTCACAAGAGACTAGGGCCCTGCGGGACTTGACATCTTTCCGCAGGGCCTGCAAGACAGAGCTGTTCCACCAGGCCTTTGGTCAGGGCACAGCCTGACTCCCTCCTTTGGCAATCTTCACAGAACTCTAGCCCAATGATTGCCATCAATTTGATTTGAATTAATTTTATAATGAATGATTTTAGAATGTTGTACTATTTTATTGTTGTTAGCCACCCTGAGCCCGGCTTCAGCTGGGGAGGGCGGGATATAAATAAAAATTATTATTATTATTATTATTATTATTATTATTATTATTATTATTATTATTACAATATGCTTTGGGACTTATATGGACTCTACACTCCCTGTTCTCCAACAACCCTGTGAGGAAGCTTCCAGAGGGGTAGCCATGTTAGCTTGTTGCAGTTAAAACAACCAGAAGGGACTAAAAGTCCAACAGATTTATGGTAGCCCAAACTTCTATGTATTTTGAGCAGTGTTAAAAACTCAGATATACAAGCTGACTGTCAAATGACACCTTAAGCAAGGTTATGGTCGCCACAACAGAATGTCAAGGCACCCCTTTTTATTTTGCAATGAGCTCGTTTTCCATTTTTGGGCTAACAAAACACAGGCTGCAGTAGTGGCATACTTAAATAGGCTTTTATGACACCTGGGAATTTCCATCTGAATTATCCCCAACAAAAATGACTTTTTTTTTTAAAGTACTTTTAAACTCCCCCCCTCATTCATTATAAATTAATTCCCTATACTCTTTTACAGGTCCTCAAGGAAAACATTTCAGATCCTTCTCTAAGTGACATTTTGCTTTCCTCATATTTATTTACCTACTTAATTTATATAGCTGCCCCATAGCAGAAGTACTCTAGGAATCCAGTGTGGTGTAGTGGTTAGCGTGTTGGACTAGGACCTGGGAGATCAGGGTTCAAATCCCCACTCAGTCATGAAGCTCATTGGGTCACCTTGGAGTCAGTCACAGCCTCTTAGCCTACTTCACAGGGTCGTTGTAGGGATTAATTGAGGGGGTGAACCGTACACTCGTTAGAGGAGGAGTTGGGATATAAATGCAGTAAATAAGCTCTTCTGCTTACCTGTTTAAGACAGCCGGAGGGCTAGCCAGATGGAGATGTCAGTCACCAGAAATCTCTACATGGTCACAGTTGGATCTGTACCAGTCGCAAAATGCACCTGGGGAATTTATAGTGCTCGTTTTGAGGGGCAGGCAAGCGATCCTCAGTGAGGAGATGGAAGTGTGCTATCAGCTGCTACCATTTTGAAATTAAATGGGAAAAACCCAAACCTTAATCTGATTAGTTAATGACAATTTCGCGGCATGTTTTTTGTGTGTGTAATGCCTGCACACAGATCATGCCAGGGATGGCATGTGGTGTTCATGTGGATTCTCCTCCAACCTGTAAAACATGCAATAGGATTATGCACTGCAGGCATGTTCCTGTGCCTGGGGAAAATAAAATGTGTGGACTTGCTTTCATTTGCCCTAGAGGGTGTGTCTTCACCACAGTCCCTCTCAGTTAGACTACTGGAACTGTCATTCCACATATACATTAATTCACCAGTTAAGAACAGCAATCTCTTTCACATACTCAGTTGACATAAAGACTTTCTCCTGACTGAAGCTGATAGGAATATTTATTTTTAGGCTGTAATCATAGCCCAACTTATAAATTTAGTGGAGCTTGCTTCTGACGTGGCTGGGATTCCACTGCAAACTGTTCTTGCTAGTGATGTGCACACTCTCTTTCTCTTACTCCCTCAAACACACCCTCAATCATTTGGTTCCTCCCTTGTCTGCCTGCTTCTTTCTTACTCACCCACTCTCTGCAATTCTCTTTCATTTTCCTCATGGTGCGCACGCGCGCGCACACACACACACACATTGCGTAAAGAACTTTTAGGGAAAGCATTCCCCCCCCTTCAAACAGAAACTTGCATGCATGTGTAAGAGAATGTGTGGCGCTGGTACATGAACATTGTACTATGTGCTAATAAGCTTTTCCCACTCTTAAAGGCACTCTTAAAGGCATCTTAAAGAGCTGTTTGCAAGGAGAGTCTCTGAGTATTGCTGCAGCTTCATTTCGAACTAAGGAAGTGCCTTTTTTGTAATTTATAATAGCATTTTAGAGAATCCGCCAACATGAGAAATGGCTGCAGCTCCGTAGTGGAGCACAACTGTGGTGTAATTGCTAGATTGTTGGACGAGGACCTGGGTTCAAATGCCCCACTCAACCATGAAGCTCACGCCTTAGGCCAGTTACAGCCTCTCAGCCTAACCTAACTCTTAGGATTGTTGTGAGGATAAAACGGGGGAGAGAGTTGTATGTGCCATCTTGAGCTACTTGGAGAAAAGTTGGGATACAAGTATAATCATAATTTTAAAAACAGAGACAGCACCTGGCTCAGTCCTATTAAAAGGAGGATCCGGGTGGCAGGTGATGTGAGAGACATTTGCCAGTCAAGCGTAGAGACAGTTCGAAGTTAGTGGAACAAATAGACTGAACCTACATAAGGGGCAGCCCCCTGTTTCCCCTTCTTACAAAACAGCCCTGCATGGTAGGCCAGTATTGCGGTTTCTGTGTTGCAGTGGGATGCCTGAGGTCGGGAGAAAACTAGCCTGTCTAGGGCCTCATCCGCAGCACATATTAAAACCAGTAATATACCGCTTTATAAACAGCCGTGGCTTTTCCCAAAGAATCCTGGGAACTGTAGTTTGTTAAGGGGAGCTGGGAGTGGTGAGGAGACCCAGCTCTTCCCCTCACAAAGTGGTCTTAACAATAAATTTGCAGTGTGGTTTCACAATCAATTCCTTTTTTCAAGGAACTCTGCGAGGGGGGATAGGGGGTCTCCTAACAACTCCCAGCACCCTTAACAAACTACAGTTCCCAGGATTCTTTGGGAGAAACCGCAGCTGTTTATAAAGTGGCATGTTGCTGATTTAAATGTATGATACAGATGGGGCGAAGGCTAGTGAGTTTAAGATGGAGGAGGATGAGGGGAGATTTCAGCGGAGGACTTCCTGACTGAGAGCACAGTCTATTTAATCGCTGCACCATGCCACCCCCTCCTCCGCATTTGTGCCCCTTTTAACTTTCAGCGAAGAAGCCTGTGAAGGGCATTACTTTCCTTTCCTGCTTGCCATTCTCCTAGAGGGCAGCAAGAAGTCTACTTTTGCTGCTTCAGCGGTAAGACTCCATGGTGATCCCTCTCCCTTGCAATAGGCTTCATTATCAGTAGCCCTCTTAATGCATCTTAATCTGATGGCAAGTCCGTGCGTATCCACCCTTTGCATGTGTGCCTGAGTGCAATGCAAAAACCTATGCCCTGTAGTGGAATAATGGACTTGCACAATGTGAACTATTTATGAAGCTGGGCTCCTGTGTAAAACTTTCATGAGATAGAGAGTGAGAGAGAGGGGGGGGGAGGGGGGTGGCAGAAGTTGCCATGCCTAAGGATGGAAACAGCATTATTCTTAGAGGCCCCGTTCAGCTTTTGATAACGGAACTGGGAAAACTGGACTGGACTGGTAAGGGTGTGTGTGTGTGTGGATCTGAGCAGTATTAGTAAAAGATATTTTGGTTTTAATCACAGGCCTTGTTTATGGAATTGAGGAAATGGTGTGCTTAGAATTCTGTGTGTACATAAGAAGCTGTCTCATACTGAGTTGGCGTATTGGTCCATTTGCTTCTGTATTGTCTGAGCTGACTGGCAGCAAAGCGGCCCAGGGTTTTCGGATGGGGTATTCCCCAGCCTTACCCAGAAATTGAACAATATGAAGAACCAAATACAGTAAACAAAAATCTTACAAATCTCTAAAGTCACAAAATGTGCACTCTTGATGGATTCTCTTGAAAACATAGAACCAAATAAACATAAGTCTTATAAGTCTCTGAAAGTCTCTGTAGGCTATGCAAGTCTCTGAAAGAAGCAATGGGTCAGATTCTTATCTGATGAAAACAAGCGGTAAAGCTTTGTTTTATGACGTCCAAGGCTGCCGAAGAGGTCCGCAAACAGACGTAGTGAACAGCGATTCCAGATCTACCCACTGTTTCGTAGAATTTTTCTTCAGCACAGCAGAAGGATGCAAAAATGCTTCATAAACTGCAAATGAATTATTGAAACGATGACCTGCATATACATGGTAACTTACAATAACTCAGATTCTATGTTTTCAAGAGAATCCATCAAGAGTGCACATTTTGTGACTTTAGAGATTTATAAAATTTCTGTTTATTTGGTTTTTCATATTGTTCAATGTTCCGTATAGATTATATAAAGAGTTTATATTGATATTGCATTGTTGTACTTGGTCATCGGGTTGCCTGGGATATTACTGATAATTGTTTGCAACACAGGGGTTTAATTGTTTGGTTGCTTACCCAGAAATTGAACATAGGGATCCTTTTGCATGCAGAGCAGATCCACTGAGTCATGCCTCTTCACTCTAAGATTTCTTAGAATCATAGTGTTGGAAGGCACCCTGGGGGTCATCTAGTCCAACACCCTGCCATGCAGGAGTCAAAGCTAAAGCATCCCTGGCAGATGGCCATTCGACCTCTGTTTAAAAACCTCCCAAGGAAGGAGAGTCCACCACCTTCTGAGGGAGTCATTTTCACTGTCAGAACAGCTCTTAACTTTTAGGAAGTTCTTCCTGATGTTTTGTCGGAATCTTCTTTCTTGTAATTTGAAGCAATTGGTTTGAGTCTTGCCCTCCAGAGCAAGAGAAAACAGGCTTACTGCATCCTCCATGTGACAGCACTTAAGATATTTGGAGACAGCTATCATATCTCCTCTCAGTCTCGTCTTTTCCAGACTAAACATACCCAGCTCCTTCAACCATTCCCCATAAAGCTTGGTTTCCCGACCCTTGACCATATTGGTTGCCCTCCTCTGCACACATTCCAGTTTGTCAATATCCTTAAATTGTGGTGCCCAGAATTGGACACAGTATTCCAGCTGTGGTACTACAGCTATACCTTGGGATGAATACGCTTCAGCTTAAATATTTTCGGGTTGTGCTCCGTGGTGACCCAGAAGTAATGGAGCGTGTTACTTCCGGGTTTTGCCACTCGCGCATGCACAGACGCTCAAAATGACGTCACGCGCATGAGCGGAAGCGGCAAAATGCGACTCACACCCGTGCAGACGCACAGTCGCGTTTTACATTTGCTTCAGGATGCGAACGGGGCTCCGGAATGGATCCCGTTCGCATCCAGAGGTACCACTGTATTACTTCCCTTGATCTAGACACTGTACTTCTGTTGATGCAGCTTAGAATAGCGTTAGCTTTTTCTTTTCTTTTTTGCTGCTGCTGCATCACACTGTTGACTCATGTTCAGCTTGTGGTCTACCAAGACCCCTTGATCCTTTTCACATTTACTGCTAGTAAGCCAGGCTTCCCCTATCTCATATTTCTGCAGTTGGTTGTTCCTGCCTAAGTGCAGAACCTTTCAATTTTAACGGTGTTATGAAGCTGGGGGCCCAACAGCATTTTTAACACCGAACTTGGTGTGTTGTTGTTTTTTTGAAATTCCTATCTTATCTTTCCTTTGCTTTGCTACCTTTTTTCTGGTCGCACCTGTGTGAAACATGGCTTGTTGTGGATGAGGATCAATATTCTAAAATGTGCACATAAGTAAACAAGATGTATGACATTAATACCCAACATTCAAAGAAAGTGAAAAAAATGGGGGGGGGCAGCATTCCTTGAACTTGTATAAAATTGTGTATTAACAGCCTCCCTCTACACAACAACCTTCAGACGACGTTGGACTACAACGCCCATCATCCCTGGCCATTGGCCACTCTGGCTAGGGATGCTGGGAGTTGTAGTCTATGAGACTAGGGCCCTTCAGGATTTAACCTCCTTCTGTTGGGCCTGTAAGACAGAGCTATTCCGTCTGGCCTTTAATTTAAATTCAGCCTGACCTTTTATTTCCCTTCTCTTCCCTCCCCCTCCCCTTTTATGAAGATTACCTGCTCTGAGACCCCACAGCTAATTCTCCCCTGGCCTCCTCGCTGGCCCAAGTAGGACTAATTCAGCCAGCTAGCCCTGGTGACTATCTAATGCTTATTGGATGGATTTCCCCCAAATTGATTTTTGAACTTTGAATTTTATTGTTATTCATGTTTTTATACTGTATTTTATGCTGCTTCTATGTTGTATTACAATTAAGTGTTTTAAATTTGTTGTTAGCCGCCCTGAGCCTGGTTTTCTGAACCAGGAAGGGCGGGGTATAAATAATTTATTTTTATTTTTATTATCTAGAGGAGCCACAGGCTGAGAAAGGCTGGGGTATATAATATATATGATGGTAAATGTTTATGGTACGTGAATTTCTGGAGTATTGAATCATGGTAGAGAGAGTTTTGGATCCATGGGATACTGAGTTAGACCACTGGTCTGTTTAACCCAGTGTTGAAGCAGTGCAGATACTCATTTGAGTACTCAAGATATTACGGTAGTTCACAGGTAGCCCCTGTAGCATCTTCCAGTTCCCACCATTCATGCTCATTGGCCATGCTGGACTGTGTGCATCCTTAATTCTGTAAATGAACTCCCATTTTTCATTTGCTCTTTGAGGAGCATTTATGCAGTAGGAATTCAGACAGCAAGATCTGTTCAGTAATCTTAATTAAAACGGTGCCTGCATTAACCAACTTGTTGCATTCTTTCTACTAAAAGGGAGGGGGGAAGCAAGTTGTCTAGGAAAATATCAGCCAAGCAATAAACAATCTGTTCCCTTCTTTCCATTGAATCTGTTTCTTCAAAGCCTTCTCCCAGCATTTAAATGATAACACACTTATAAAAGGTATTGTTGCACTTAATTGTTTTCTGGATTGTTTACAATCTTTCGTCCTTCAACTTTTGTTGCGTATTTTGTTTCTGTATTTGTATACAACCAATGATTATAAAAATAAATACAGTGGTACCTCAGGTTAAGTACTTAATTCGTTCCGGAGGTCCGTACTTAACCTGAAACTGTTCTTAACCTGAAGCACCACTTTAGCTAATGGGGCCTCCCGCTGCCGCCAGAGCATGATTTCTATTCTCATCCTGAAGCAAAGTTCTTAACCTGAAGCACTATTTCTGGGTTAGCGGAGTATGTAACCTGAAGCGTATGCAACCTGAAGTGTATGTAACCTGAGGTACCACTGTAAATAGTAAAGGTGCCAGTACTCAACAATAAGTTGTTACAGTATTGCCACACTTTAACATTGGGGGGGGGGGTTACTGGTACTGTGTACCTTTGAGAATACCCCCAGTAAATAGCTATATAGAAAATATCATGTACTGCTGTTGAATGGGTACTCAGTTTTATGTGATTTGGATGGTGGTAGTATTTGCTGAGAAAACTCTCTCTGTGTTTTTATTTTGTATTTTTTTAAAAAACAAACATTATTGATTGAACTGAATTGATTCACATGGGTAGCAATTGTGGCTGATACAGATTTTTAATTAAGATGGTTTGATTGTATATTATAATGCTTAATAGTTCATGTAATGAATGGACTGAGAAGCTGCAAAAGCCTTTCCTGAATTTGAGTATATAAAGCCATTCTCAGTTCAGGTGTAAAGGTAAAGTTGTGCAACTAAGATGGACCACAATCTTGGTCTCTTAAGGGTGGTTTTTTGGGAAATGCAATGCCACCTGCCCTGACAATTTCATAAAACTTTAGTTAGAAATTGCAAATGCACTCACTGGAGCAAATTGGCTCTGTCCCCAAACCGCCAGATCATCACAGACTTGCAAACCAAATCCAGCCCATTAGCTATATAGATTTAGCACCTCATCAGAGGGTAATGAAAATGCACTGTTTATGCAAACCCACATGGGGCTTAGGAAATAGGGGAGTTGCATTCAGCTTGGGAGCTCACAAGTAAAAATGTTACATGGGGAAAAAAATACGAGAGAGAGACATTGCACACACTTTTGTAAATCAAGAAAATCTTTAATAATAATAATTTTAAAAAACAGAAAAACAAGTTGCAGAGGCCTTGCTTGCCTTGTTTAAACAGGCTTGCTTTCGGCCTCTTCCCTCTCACTGCGCCTTTACGAGCAAGGATGCGCATATGTGCCACAAGATGGCAGAGTTGCTTTGCTGATGAACCTCGAGCAAAAAAGCCACCTGCTAACCGCAGATGTCCTTCTTTTCTTCCTTTCCTTTTTAAAGGAAAGCTAAAGCGCAGCTCTTGGTGTTTGTTTTAGGCTGTCACCATGTTCTGGAGCTCGGAAGATGCTTCAGATTTGTATGCAAGCAATCTGCACCGGGTCTTCTGTATGATAATGGGTTTTGGAAGGTGGGGGAGGACGAGGACGGAGGAATCTTGCCCTGTCTTAGCCTCTCATTGTTTGATCAATGCTAGAACCTGCACCGAGCATACTAAATACGGGGGTGCTGTTGAAACCGCTGCCGTGTCCTCAACTCAACCCTGTTCTCTCAGTGCATTTTGGCACGTAACAGGCAAGGTGTTGCAGAGCCTCCTTTTGCAGTACCTTGTCACGTAATGGTGAATTAAGCCTGCCGCGGCCACCTAACTTTTGGGGTTTCTTGCTCTCTCTTTTGTGCTCAGCTCCCTATGGATCTCTCTTGGATAATGTGGGAAGGTAGTCTCCCTCTTCTTTCTGCAGCAGCAGCAGCTATGGCTGATGGGATGCTAGGTCACAAAGCAAGATTCAGAGATCCACAGTGGGTGGGGCAGGTTGAGAGATGGCATTGATGACCCCCCCCCCCCCAGATTTCTTCATAGATTTGGGCTCTCCGTAGTTGAAGGAAGCACATGTGGCTGGCTAGTAATTAATAGGTCTGGATATGCCTCTCTCTGCCCCCTGTTCCATAAAGGATGCCTAGCATTTACTGTGTCCATTTTATGGGTTATTGTATGGCTTTTATTGTGATGCGCTGTTCTTTTTATTTTATGTTATTCTCAATGCACTTAAATTTTTGTAAGTTGGAGGCTTGGCAGGGGGTTGGACTCGATGGCCCTTGTGGTCTCTTCCAACTCTATGGTTCTATGATTCTATGAGGCTGTATGTTTCTGAAGAGCAGTTGCTGGAAGCCATGGGGTGGGGGTTGGGGGTGGCGGCAGGGAGAGGGCTGTTCTCAGGTCCCGCTGTCAGGCTTCCCAGAGACATTTGGTTGGCCACTGTGTGAGCAGGATGCTGGACTTAGATGGACTACTGGCCTGATCCTGCATGCTAGGTAAAGGTAAAGGGACCCCTGACCATTAGGTCCAGTCGTGGCCGACTCTGGGGTTGTGACGCTCATCTCGCTTTATTGGCCGAGGGAGCCGGCGTACAGCTTCCGGGTCATGTGGCCAGCATGACTAAGCCGCTTCTGGCGAACCAGAGCAGCGCACGGAAACGCCGTTTACCTTCCCGCCGGAGCGGTATCTATTTATCTACTTGAACTTTGATGTGCTTTAAACTGCTAGGTTGGAAGGAGCAGGGACCAAGGAACGGGAGCTCACCCCATTGCAGGGATTCAAACCGCCGACCTTCTGATCAGCAAGCCCTAGGCTCTGTGGTTTAACCCACAGTGCCACCCGTGTCCCACGATCCTGCATGCTACTCTCACGTTATTAAGTTTCTTGGAGACTTCTTGTGTGGCGAGCGACTAAAGAGTGGCAAGCGACACATGAATTGAGTAAATAAGATTTCCTCGCCAGATGCCTTCACTAAAATGCAGAACCGCTCACCATGTTTTGCTTTTCTAGGTATGGGGTGACTCATGTGTCTGCACACACGCTGGCATGCGCTTTTTATGAATGAGCATGCAACTGAATCAGCCGACGGGAGCTGGCTTGGCAGTCTGCAGGTCTCGCGTGAAAGCTAAACCCACACACATTACCGATTCATTAATAAAAGAAAAAACCTGACACATGCATGAAATCATTGAAGGGACTTGCATCGTGTTTGCAGAGCCAAAAGGAGAGGAGAGAGTGTGGTGTAGTGGTTAAGAGCGGTAGTCTCGTAATCTGGGGAACCGGGTTCGCGTCTCCGCTCCTCTACATGCAGCTGCTGGGTGACCTTGGGCTAGTCACACTTCTCTGAAGTCTCTCAGCCCCACTCACCTCACAGAGTGTTTGTTGTGGGGGAGGAAGGGAAAAGAGAATGTTAGCCGCTTGGAGACTCCTGAAGGGGAGTGAAAGGCGGGATATCAAATCCAAACTCTTCTGTGTTGTGTATGTGAAAGCACCTTCCCATCTTTAACTTATTTTAGTTCATAGGAACATAGGAAGCTGATGTACACACAGAGTATTATCTACACTGGCTCATTCCAGGGTTTCAGGCAGAGCAGATTACCAGCCCTACTTGGAAGTGGTAAGGATTGAATCTGGCACCTTCTGTGTGCTAAGCAGTCGATCTACCACTGGGGCATGGGCCTTCTCCTCTGGTCTGCTCCTGAGATTCTTGAAGTATGCATCGAACAGTGTTTGCTCCATATTAATACATTGCACGTTTGCATCATTCACATAACATTAAGCAGGAGCAAAGGCACAACAGTCCTGTTATGAAACTTTTGCCCCAGTGTTAGAAATTCTAGGGCTGCTATACGTCCAGAATTTCCTAGACATACAGGAGTCGGAAACAGTGTTCAGGCAGAAATCACTGAGATGTCTGGGAAAATCCAGACGTATGGCAATCCATGTCAGAAGTCTAGATTTTGGCGAATTTCCTTCAAAATACAGTGGTACCTTGGTTTACGAACTTAATCCGTTCCAGAAGTCCGTTCTTAAACCAAAGCGTTCTTAAACCAAGGAGTGCTTTCCCATAGCAGCGGAGGACTCAATTTACAAATGGAACACACTCAACAGGAAGCGAAACATGTTCTGCTTCCAAGGCAAAGTTCACAAACCAAAATGCCTACTTCCGGGTTTGCAGCGTTCTTATTCCAAGTTGTTCATAAACTAAGCTGTTCTTAAACCAAGGTACCACTGTAGCTCGATAACTTCTTTTTTGGGGGGGGGGGGGAGGAGATTTTGCAAAACAAAAAGAGGCTGAACAACTTGTGTCTGGATTTTCACCTTTTGAAATATGGCAACCGTAGAAATTCCCCGGGCACGTTTTGCATTTGCAACCACATGGAGATCTCTAGATGCCAGGTTGATGACTGACATCTCCATCTGGCTGGCCCCTCCAGCTTTCTCAAGAAGGCAAGCAGAAGAGCTTATTTATTGCATTTACTCCAAGGAGTAAATGGTTTACCCAGCTCCTCTCTGTTAATCCCTACAACAACCCTGTGAGGTAGGTTAAGAGGCTGTGACTGGCCCAAGTCCAACCTGTGAGCTTCATGGCAGAGTGGGGATTCTAATCCCCCAGGTCCTAGTCCAACACTCTAACCACTGCGCCACACTGCCTTCCTAGAGTACTTCTGCTATGGGGCAACATTCCACCAAGTCAATGGCCAAAAGAACCCTCAATTCAGTTCCACCACGCTGCAGAGGAATAGTTTGGAAATTCCTGTGAGAATGCCAGCTCTCAGAGGGAAAGCAGGGTGCATTTATGTTATCTGTTACTCTAGTTTTTGTTTTAGCAGAACTCCCTCTTGGATATTGGTCTGTATGCCACCAGTTCTATCGCTAGCACTTGCAGTATATAATAGCTTTTTAAATTAGTGGGGACTTGTGTTTATGAGAAATTACTGATTATTCCTTAATTAATTTCAATTGCTGATGGTTACTTAGGCTTTCCATTTTTCATAATTAACATAATGAGCTAAAAAGATTAGAGTGAAAAAAGATGTTCATCCTTAGCATAACACTAATAAATGAGCTCTGGCCTATCACTGAAGGGTAGACCTGCACAGCGTCACTTTGGCTGGAGTCTCAGGCCTGGTTGACAGATGCAGAACCAATGAGGTGTGAATGTCTTGAAGAAGAAGGAGAATGAACTAGGACTCCCATCATCCGTTGCCATGCTAGTTGAGGCTGATGGAAACTGTAGTCCAGAATGTCTGTAGAGCATCAGTTTGAGGAAGGATCTTGGACTATCTAGAGCAGGTGGCCTAGGACACTTTCCTATAGATTTTGAGGAACGCCCAGAAGAACGCCTGCAGCAAGAGCTGGTAGAGTCTGTTCTAGCAGCTCAGGACTCTACCAGTCCACACGCTGCATGTGAATGAGACCAACCCTCATTCTGGTGACCTAAGAGATTTTAGGTCCTCTCTCAACAAGAAGAGCTCACCCTGCTTATGCACAGTTCACTAAAGGGATAATTTAATGAGCTTGTGCTTAAGATTGGTTAGGGTTGATTTTGCACGAAATCCCACCTGCATTTTATATTATTTACTCCCAAGGTTTCTTAAACAGCTTTTCAGCTGCCTCTCCGAGAACCACCTTAGTATCTCAGATTAGAAATCTCTTACCAAAATTAAAATGACAGTTGATTCGAGTTACAAGAAAGGAGATTCCAACTAAACTTCAGGAATAACTTTCTGACAGTATGAGCTGTTCCATGCTGGAAAGTACCCTCTCTTAGAGGTTTTTAAACAGAGGTTGGATGACCAACCTCTCATGGATGCTTTAGTGGAGATTCCTGCATTGCAGGGGGTTGGACTAGATGACCCTCAGATCCCTTCCAATGATACAAGTCTATTGCAGTGGTACCTCGGGTTAAGTACTTAATTCATTCCGGAGGTCCGTTCTTAACCTGAAACTGTTCTTAACCTGAAGCACCACTTTAGCTAATGGGGCCTCCTGCTGCCGCCACGCCACCAGAGCACGATTTCTGTTCTCATCCTGAAGCAAAGTTCTTAACCTGAAGCACTATTTCTGGGTTAGCAGAGTGTGTAACCTGAAGCGTATGTAACCTGAAGCGTATTTAACCCGAGGTACCACTGTATATGACAAAAATATTTAGCATGATGGCAACTAATTACAAAAAGCAAACAAATAAGCAAAAACAACTCAGAACAAAACGTAACTGATGCTTTCTTCCAGAACACCATGTGAAAGAGTGTTGAGCGGAATCCTCATGGAATGAACAGCCTTGAGACCCTGGGTTGCTGCTGACAATGAGTATGTAGACCATCCTTCTCTAACCTGATGTTACAGATGTTCTTGGACTCCAACCATCCCTGACCACTGGCCATGGAGGATGGAGCTGTTGTCAGTTGGAGTTCAACATCATCTGGCAGTCACCATGCTGAAGGAGGTTTATGTAGACCTGTGTTTCCCAAACTCCAACTGTTTTCGGACTACAGTTCCCATCCTCCCTGAGCATTGGTCTTGCTAGCAAGGGATGATGGGAGTTGTAGTCCCAAAAAACCTCTGGAGACCCAATTTTGAGAAATACTGGTGTAGACAGTCGTAGGCCATATGGACTGGCAATATTGACTTTTTAAGGCAGCTCTAATATTTCCAGGTGGGACGCAGGTGGCACTGTGGGTAAAAGCCTCAGCGCCTAGGACTTGCCGATCGAAAGGTCGGCGGTTCGAATCCCTGCGGCGGGGTGCGCTCCCGCTGCTCGGTCCCAGCGCCTGCCAACCTAGCAGTTCGAAAGCACCTCCGGGTGCAAGTAGATAAATAGGGACCGCTTACCAGCGGGAAAGTAAACGGCGTTTCCGTGTGCGGCTCTGGCTCGCCAGAGCAGCGATGTCACGCTGGCCACGTGACCCGGAAGTGTCTCCGGACAGCGCTGGCCCCTGGCCTCTTAAGTGAGATGGGCGCACAACCCCAGAGTCTGTCAAGACTGGCCCGTACGGGCAGGGGTACCTTTACCTTTACCTTTACTAATATTTCCAGGCTAGCTGTTGAAGACTACTACTGCTGCTGTTGTATTCTATATTGCCGGTGGTTTGTTTTATTTTGTGTTTTATTTGTTTGTGTGTGTGTTACAAGCAGGTTTGATCTTTGGAGGAGTGATATATAAATACCATAAAAAGGGTTGTAAAGAAGTTGCCTGTTCTCTGTCCCTTATGTGTTCTTATTTGGTATCAGTGCTGGCTAAGATTGCGAGATAACTAATACTTGTACCTGTGTTCAGGCCCTTCAAGGCAATGAAAACAGTGAATGAATGTTGCAGGAGAGAAGTACACGAATTACATAAATGTATGGTAATGGGAAGCAATATATAAACAAATGAGTTAGCGAATAAAGCCAGTAACGCTTATGCCAGTGCTACCCCATAAAATCTGATGAATTAGGAAAATAACAAAGGGATGTTCATAAAAAGACATGGGGGACCTTGTAACAAAACATTCCCAGTGTGGAGCGCTTCTGTTCTGGATTCAAGTCACTCCAATCCCCGCATAGCTTCCCTTCTCCCCCTCCAGTGGTCAGTTAGCATTCCATGCCCACTGAGCATTCTCAGGCAACTCTCGTGCCCCATTCAGGCTACATTAAGTTCTTCAGTTTCTTGATTGATGTCTGAGGCTAGCACTCTCCCTTGGTCCCGGAGGACATGGCAAAATAGCTCCTCAAGTGTGAATTAGGAAGACAACGAGAAGCTTGGTTATTCTTTATTCAGACCCAACCAAACAAAATCAGAAACAAGAAAGCCAAGCGTCTTCTATGCGCAGACCCCACAAAAAATGTTCTGTTAAATTATTTGGTTTATTATCGCTTTATTGTCCCATCTTTCCTCCAAGGAACTCAAGGTGAGGTACTTGTGGCATGCATCGTTCCCCTCATCATCATCATCATCAACAACAACATCACCATCATATATTATTTATACTGTGCCCATCTGGCTGGGTTTCCTCAGCCACTCTATTATCCTCATTAAAACCTTGAGAGACTGAGCATTGGTGATTGGCCCAAGACCATCCATTTATTGTGACCAAGTGAAGATGCTTAGGCACCAGGATGGCTCCTGACATCTCCACCATCTGGAGGTGCATGCATGGGGATCATTGGATCTAAGCTGTTTTCACACACTAGCAACATGTCCTGTAGAATTCTATCAGATATATTTTTTCTGCACAACCAGAAGGAATTTCAGGAACCATAATGCCTTTTCTGTGCAGCCTGAGCCCAGGAGGCCAGCCTAACCTCCCTGTGGCCTGGCACCTCCAAGATGTTTGTGTTTGAAGACCGTAAGGTCCTCCGTGGGGCATACCAGGAGAGGCGGTCCCGTAGGTACGAGGGTCCTAGGCCGTATAGGGCACGCTGCACCTGCCGTCAAAAAGGGGTAGTTTCCATGTGACCGCTGTGTTGAAGTGTCTGCTCTGAGCAGAGCAGTCTTTCCCATAGGGCTTAGTGGTGTGTCACGCCAGGGCGCTGTCCTCTCAGGGGCGCCCCAGCGACTGGGGGAGCTGCACGGCTTTGCCGGCGGCCTCCCCTTTCCCTGTACGCCCGCCAGCTATGCCCCGCCAACCACATGGCTGGCAGGTGTGTAGCTTGCCTCCCAAACCTCTGCAGGAGGAGAACTATATGGTTGATGGGGCGCAGCTTCCCTCCCAAGCCTCTGTGGGGATTGCTCTCCTGCAGCGGCATGGGGGCGAGTTGCGCTCCCTGATGGCTGGCAGTGCGCAGCTTTGCGCCCCCCCCCCCACTATCCGTGGTAATTTGGGGGCGCTGGGTGGATATTTGAACCCCGGCATCACATTTGCTCAAAACCACCCTGGCTCCAAGAGAGAACAAGTGCCACTTAAACACACCTGAGCTTCCCCACATGTGTGCACCTTCTCTATGGTACCCTCCAGATGTTACTAAACTCAAGCCTTTGCCCCCCATGAGTCATTGCGCTGCTGTGGCTGCATTGGTGGATTCCAGCAACATCTGGAGTGCACCATGTCGGCAACTCACGCACAGCCTGTCCCTTCTCGACCCCTGCCTCCTTTTTTCCTGCTTTGGAGAGAAAAGGTTTATCCCAGTGCAAACTCCCTACTACGTTTATTCGCGGAAGCTAAGAGCGGCGAGCGTTTGGGGCTTGTGCCTGCGGAATGTGAAGCAGGCCGAACAAAACACTTCTCATCTGCTATCAATAATTTCTCAAGGTAATGAAACAATAGATCACAGTCCCTCTTTCCCCCTGGGGCGTGCCGTTTTTCGGTTCTGGGAAACTGCTTTCGTTTTCTCTATTAAAATCTTACTCACATGCTCAGCCTCAACTTTGGACTGATGTTTAATCCACCCCACTGGCCACAGTGACCAAGTTTTGCTTTTTATTTCTGAAATGGCACACACACAGAGAGAGGTCACTCCAGCTGCTTTTAAAGGTGCTATTGCTGTAGGATAGTCCCCCCCATCCCTTTTATACCCTTAAGTTGAATTGGCAGCGAGGAGAGGGGCTTTTAATGGACAGTAAAAACCCTGACTTTAATTGCTGCAGAAATTAGGACGTTAAGAGGCTAATTTGTAAGAGAGGACTTTTTATCTGTCCTGCTTCTTATTGATCTTCCGGGGAGTGGGGGGGGGGGGTTAAAATGTTATCTGGAAGGTGGACTTCGCTTCATGCTAAAAGCCAGTTAATGGCAGCTGTGCTGTACTCAAGAGAAGGGTGGCTAATGGTGGAAACCTGCCATATACATATTGGAGCCTTTAAGGACTGAGTTTCTGGAGCAGGGAGGTACAGAGAAATGAATGGAATAGAGAGAAAAGGCATTTAAACCCGGGGGTGGTTAGCGTGTGGCATAAGAAGAACCCTGGCTGGATGAGGCCAGTGGCCTGTCTCACCAAACATCCTGTGACCAACTAGATCCCTATGAGGATCCCACAAGCAGGACCCAAACGCAATAGTCCTCTCCCCTTCTGCGGTTTCCAGCAACCAGAATTCACAGCAGAGGTAGAAAATCAGGGCAATAGCCATTGATAGCATGAATTTGTCTAACCCTCTTGCAAAGCCACCCAAGTTGGCGGCCATCACCGCCTCTTGTGGGAGTGAATCTCATCATTTTAACTATGCGGCGCGTAAATAAATGCTTTCTTTTCACCTGTTCCGTTGGATGTCCACGAATTCTAGTGTTAGGCGAGACGGAGGGCAGCTTCTCTCTATCTCTGCTTTCTCTGTGTTCGTTTTAGAAAAGCCGGAAATTCCGCAACCTGATCCGCAATGCATTATAGCGATTCTGCAACCTGGTCTCTACAGAACGTTGCCAAAGCTTCGTTCAGATGGTATCTTGCTCTGCTGGCCGCAGCAATATCGCCAAGTAAATAGCCAGCGTGGTGTAGTGGTTAAGAGCAGTAGTCTCGTAATCTGGGGAACCGGGTTTCGCGTCTCCGCTCCTCCACATGCAGCTGCTGGGTGACCTTGGGCTAGTCACACTTCTCTGAAGTCTCTCAGCCCCACTCACCTCACAGAGTGTTTGTTGTGGGGGAGGAAGGGAAAGGAGAATGTTGGCCGCTTTGAGACTCCTAAAGGGGAGTGAAAGGCGGGATATCAAATCCAAACTCTTCTTCTTCTTCTTCTAAATGGCCAGCAGGGTATGCCAGATTCTAGCACTTTTGCCTGCCTTGTGTGTTCCCTTGGGGTTTGGAACTCTCTCCCTGGGGAAGTCTTCCTTGTTTGTTCTCAGGGAGCCTTCCAGAAAGTAGCCCTTTCTTTCAAAGTGTTAAAAAATTCAGTTTTTGTTTGAACCTCCAGATAAAATTCCTTGGTTGCCCTAATAAGCCAAGAGAGTTGACACATTTAAAAATGTGCATGTATGTATAAATGCTACTAGCTTATTTATTTTATCTGTTGTTCTTTGTCGCTTTTTGCAACGGTCAGTTTTATTTTTTATTGTAAAGTGCTTTTCGACATCTTATTGTACTTCACCTTACAATTACATATAACCCACCTTTCAGAATACACAGATCATCATGACAGGCTTCACAGGCAACATTAAACCACGTTGTTGTTGGTTTTTTTTTTTAAAAAAAGCATAGTAAACAATATCAACATGCAAAATGTCGTTGGGATCATTCCCTGTGGAGAGTAGGTGGGCAGAGGATAGTATAAAATGGTGCAAGAAAATGCAAGCGCCGTTTCCTTCTGTGGTTGTAAATTAAAGCAGCCGCATGGGAACTGCTTCATTCCCACATTGCTGCTGTAATGCATAATTGGCACCACCTAGATAGTGTTGTCCCTTTGAGAGTTTCTGCTGAGCTGTCCACTGTTATCTTTGGAAAGGAGTGGATTGGGCAGGAAGCCATAGCAAACTGGCCCTGCCTCTTGTGACCTCATTAGCCCCCCCTAGCCAGTGACCCTCTCCCCAAGACATCAGAGGGTTTTCTAGCTATTCAGGAACCAAGTCATAAAAAGGCAGCGCTCAACAATGTCGATTTAGCATAGGAAAATCAGCTTCTGCAGGTCTGTGCGCAGAGAGACGCCCACTGATAAGAAGAAAACGAGACTGGTCAGCCATGCTATGTTCCTGACGGTGAAATACTTGACATTTCCTATGCACATTCATGTTTCCGCAAAGCTCACCACGTGGGCTCTGGTGTGTGATGCGTTCAGGATGCAATATCCCAAGGCCCAGGGAGGTTTGCCTCCCAGGAAAGATGTAATGTCACAGGGAAAACCTTGGCTGTCCAGCAACAGGGAGCTTATTTGCTCATTCCCCATCAGACAGAAAACACTGCTGGTCTCCCTGGGATTGAAGAAATGGAAGAGAAGTGAGCTTTGTCCCTGCTGGGTTCAGCCGAGATTCATTTGTGCAGAGGGCAGAGGTGTAGCATGGGGGGGGGGGCGTGGCTCCAGGCGCAATTTTGAGAGGGGGTGCACACAGCAGGCCCCTCCTTCGGAGCCTGGCTCCGTGCCAGAGGGAGCGGAGCCCTGACTGCGGTGCTTGTGCCTGGTACCCCCGGGGCAGGTTTAATCGGGGTGGGGAGAGAGAGCAGGCGAGTGGGTGGCAGCGCTGCTGCCCACCCTCCTCAGCCGTGGCAAACCTCGCGCCAGGTGGCAGCAGCTCTCCCACCACGTCACTTCTGACTCGGCAGCGGAGAGCATCGCACCTTGGCCATGGCGAGATGCCCCCGGCCACAAAAGCTCTGCCTCCACCACTGGGACAGGTGGAGAGTGGAGAGCAGCTTCCCTGCCCCTCTCCTAACCCTGAACTGTAGCACACAGAGTGTGCCCTCAGCGCCCCGCCCCCTGGCTTGCCCCAGGCAGCATGGGCATACACTCTGCCACTGCCAGCAGGCACCCATGGTCTCAAGCCAGAATGGGGAAATGCTTGCTCTATCCCCTGGCAATGCAGTTTCCTGAAAACCGCAGCTCACATGTAGGGGCCCAGGGAGAACAGGAACCCCAAGGAATTAGAGGGCTCTGTCGAGTGAGAAGCTGCTTTTACATGGGGGTTCCATTGCAGAGGGCCGTGCTCAGCTGGTGGGTCTATTGCTGATGTGGCTGTTAGAATTCCTGCTCCATGACTGAAGTCATGGGATTGTTGTCTATCACATGACGGTATATGTTTTGACTCCACAGAGTGGGAAGTGACGGAGACAGGTTGTTTGTGTTACTGTGTTCTGTGAAGTGGGACTGTTGTCCTTTGTTCTTTATCTGCTTGAGAAGAGAGAGGGAGCCATGGTGCAGTGCTCCGTGTGTGTTTATATGTAAATGAAGTAGATTAGCCAAAATGCTGAGTTGCTGAGGTCTGCCACACGTATGCTGCGAACACTCTGCAGATCCCTAAGTGTGCCGGTGTCGGTTGGCATCAGTCGCTGTGATTTTCAGGCTGAAGAAAGCTTGTGAAGCTCCTGAACGATCGACCAGGAGGGAGAGAACATGCCAGTCGGGCATGTGTCTTCCAGGGTCCTACTCAAGTGTACGCTGAACTCCTGACAGTGGCATTGGGGCAAGGAGCGTGGCCTCGCTGCAGCATAGAAGGGCGAGTGCCCTGCATGCAAAAAGTAGCATGTAAATTGTGCTTAAGCAACTTCAATAATTTATCTTCCCATCCAGTTTCCCCTGCCCAGCCCTTTTTTTGTTTGTTTTTTGTTCTGAGCCTTTCCAATTGTAAACCTGTGGGCTGGGACTCTCTTGTTGTTTTTAATCCCTGTGTGGTGCTCAGCAAATTGTAGGTGCTTTATAAGTGATAAATCATAATAATAGATAGGCAGTTTTGATAACTTATTTTCTGGCTTGCGTTCAGAGGATCAGAAGTATGCATCGTCTTTTCTGTACGGAGGGGAATATTGTGCTTTTCCGAAGCTTTTGTTGCTCCATATCTAATTCTCTTTCTCCCTCCCTCTCTCTCTCCCCAGTGGATGAATACATAGCAATTGCAAAAGAGAAGCACGGCTACAACATGGAGCAGGTACTGAAAACAATTCAAAAAATTACAGTGTCCTATTAACCAAATGATGACTTTCTCTAAAGGGAAGATTCATTTCCAGTATTATTGATTGATTGATTGATTGATTGATTGATTGATTGCATTTATACCCCTCTTTTCCTCCAAGGACCTCAAGGTGGTTTACATAAGTCTCTTCATTTAATCCTCACAACAACCCTGTGAGGTAGGTGAAATTAGGTGTCTCAGATCCTAGCCCAACACTCTGCATGTCTGTCACTTGCATTCCAGTTTTTAATGAAGCAAATTCATCTGTAAACCAGACTGTTGTACTGCAGTCTTCCTTCTCCCCTTTGGACCAATGCAGTTAATTTTTTGATGTCTGGAATAAGCAGATATTTTACTAATCATTCCCAGTACGTTGGATTTTGTTATCGTTTCCATTTCTTAGCCTACACATCTTAATTTTTTAAAACCACTCTGGGGATGTTTTACTCCTGTTTCTAACCAAAATAAGGTTTGTGGGGTGGGGTGGGCAGGCAAGGAGGAAGCCATACCCATGTATGTGCATTTGACATGATCCTTATCTGCCATTCTTGGGTGTATTTATGTATAAGCAAGCACATTTAATATCTTGCCTCTCCGTAAAAGGTCAGGCTGGCTGGAAACATTAAAGTCTTGCTCAAAATGTATATACCAAACAAACAACAAAGGCTAATACCTTAAAAAAAAATCCACAATACAAAAGGACAGACAGCAAAACACACAAGACCAGTAAGTGACGTCATGAAACATAAACCCGCTAGATGCCTGCCTGGACAGGTGATCTTTGCCTTTGTTTCTAAATTGCCAAGAAGAACATTCACTGGCACAGCTTCTCTACAAAGATGGTTTAGGAGCAGGAAAATGCACAAATAAGAGCTAAACAGAAGACCTCTTCTGGTGTTCAGAAGAATGTGTGTGGCCATAAATTGTGAAGGATAGTTAGAAACTTAGATGTATAAGCCCAATGGCGCCTTAAATCTAGGTTACGGTTGCCACAACAAAATGTCTAGGAACTTTTTTTGCTTAATAATAATAATAATAATAATAATAATAATAATAATTCTATACTGCTTTATGTTTTAAAGAAAAAAATCTCAATGCAGTTTACAACAGATTAAAACCGCAAATAAAAACAATTCACAGTGAAACGAATGCAAGCTTCAAGGAAAATACGTTTTGCTTTCCCCAAATTTATTTACCTACCTAATTTATATAGCTGCCCCACAGCAGAAGTACTCTAGGAAGCCAGTGTGGTGTCATGGTTAGAGTATTGGACGAGGACCTGAGAGTTCAGGGTTCTAATCCCCACTGAGCCACGAAACTCACTGGGTGACCTTCGGCCAATCGCTTACTCTCAGCTTCATGTACCTCCCAAGGTTGTTGTGAGGATAACATGTGTAGGATATATGCTCTGGGATATAAACGCGAGAAATCGTAAAGCTGTTTCCAGTCTAAAACCGACACCGGAAGTTGACAAAAGAATGAGAGAATAGAAGTGGATGTGGATATGTGATTGTTTTATTTACACATGTTTCCGTTTAGTTTTGAACCTAAAGGGTAGCAGATGAGAGAGAAAATTCATTCATCCTTTTCTGTATCTCTTCTGGCCAGTTGAAATGATCATAGTATGCATCTGGGTGCCTCTCTTCTTCCCTGTGTACCCATTTCCTAGATCTATCTAAATGTACGGCGTGTATGGATGGAGCCTTAAGAACACCACCCCAAGGCTGTGGTGCGATGGGTCAGTGCATCTGGCTATTAACCAGAAGGTTGTTGGTTCGAGCCCACCCAAGGATGGTTGCATTGCAGGGGGTGGACTAGATGACTCTCGGGGTCCCTTCCAGCTCTATAGTTCTAGGATTCTATGACCTTCCCAAAAGAATCCCGGGAATTATAGTTTACCCCTCACAGAAGTTACAAGCTCCAGCTCTCCGAACAAGCTACAATTCCCAGGATTCTTTTGGGAGAAAGCCATGTTCTTTAAATGTATGGCGTGTAAAAAGGAAAAGGGTAAAGGGACCCCTGACCATTAGGTCCAGTCGTGACCGACTCTGGGGTTGCAGTGCTCATCTCGCTTTACTGGCCGAGGCAGCCGGCGTACAGTTTCCGGGTCATGTGGCCAGCATGACTAAGCCGCTTCTGGCGAACCAGAGCAGCGCACGGAAACGCCGTTTACCTTCCCTATTTATCTACTTGCACTTTGACATGCTTTCGAACTGCTAGGTTGGCAGGAGCTGGGACCGAGCAACGGGAGCTTACCCTGTCGTGGGGATTCGAACCACCGACCTTCTGATCGGCAAGTCCTAGGCTCTGTGGTTTAACCCACAGCGCCACTCGCGTGTACACAGCCTAAATGGCGTGTGCACAGCCTAAATTGGAAACCACTGGAGCATTATGACTCATGGAACTAAGGTAGATTTGGAGAAGGCAGCAAATAGGATCTGCTTAGCTCTTGAATGATACAAGTAGAGAAATGCATAACTTTAAGCTTTGGTTATTCCATTATTCGACGAGGCACCGTCCCTGCTGAGAGGTTAGAAAGGGGCGGAAAGGAAGAAACTACTCTTTCATGTAAAAAAGGTTATTTTCACAGTGAGTCATGTTGAAGGGAATTCCAAGAAAGAAAACTCCCTAGATATTGAGCAATGAGTGCACGATGACACAGAACTGAGCAGCAGGGTCTTGCGTGTGCTGACCAATGTGGAGCAATGTGACTTTTCTACCAATAAAGAAAAACTTTTTTGAAAAAATTATAATAACAATTTGCATTGCGAAATGGGCTCGGGGAAAGGGAAATCCCAGTATCAAAGTTAGTGCTTTCACTTTGAATAACCTGAGTCAAAATGTTTTGGCCAAGAGGTATGTGATCTATATATAACTTGCAGAGAATTAAGAGGTTTGTTCCAGGGCATTTTAACCAACAGATGGAGGGAATAATAATTTTACTTGAGGAGACAGTGCTGCCAAATTAACCTTTTTTTAAAACTATGACCGTGAGATAGTTGGCCCTTTCTGAAATGTTTGCTGTGGAGGAAATAGAAGGAAAGACTGGGTCGTGTAGCAGATGCAACTTGGTGGGGTTCAGAGGTGATGCTGTGCCTTCAACTTTGGCGCTCTTCTGTACAAGATAATTTAGTAAGATGGGCTTTCCAGACATTCTTTGTGCCACCCTTCCCAAATGTATCATGGTGAGCTTGAATGGCTTTTGTCTTAGCTAACTAAGAAACAAACACCTGAGCATATACCTACATACTGTCTCGGACATTAAAGCCAGCAGTAGGGGCCCTTTTGGTAGTTCATCCACCCTCAGAAGTTTGGAAGCAGGGGGTGGCCCAGGAGAGGACAATCTTTGTTAGCTGACCCTAAGTTGTGGAACTCGCTCTCCAGAGAGGTGCATCTGGGACCTTCATTGTGTGGCTTTTGTTTTATGACGAAGACACAATTTTTTTACTCTACATTTGAACAATATACATATATAACACACGGATATATATACATATATCTGTAGAGATGTCATCACGCTGTAGTTCACATGATCCCTGACAGGGGGCACTGCTCACCACAATGCAAAGGCAAACTTATCAAGTGGCCAGCTAAGCAATGAAGACCAGCGAACAAGAAAACGGGTGGCAGAGGCCACAGCGGCCAGCATAACAACAAAAATAATATAATTATATATACATACATATATATCCTGCCCATCTGGCTGGGTTTCCTGTGGGCTGCAGGGGCCAGCGAGAGAGGGGTGGGATGGGAGAACTGCAAAGTTTTAACAGCTATCTGAAACCGCCACCCATCCTATTCTCTTGACAGCAATTTGTTTTAAATGGGTTTTTAATATTGCCTTTTGAAATTGCTGTAACCCACCCTGGTGGCGAAAGGAAAATAATGAATGAAGGAATGAGAATCTCCGGCTCATTCTGTGACAGTACAGCCATGACCACCAGATCTGAGGACTTCATCTGAAGTTCATTTGCTCTTCAGGAGCGCTGCTCCTCATGGTCTAGAGCAGGCTTCCTCAATCTCAGCCCTTCAGATGTTTTGAGACTACAATTCCCATCATCCCTGACTACTGGTCCTGCTAGCTAGGGATCATGGGAGTTGTACGCCAAAAACATATGGAGGGCCAAGGTTGAGGAAGCCTGGTCTTAGGGAATGCCCAAAGATGTTCAAAACAAAATTAAAGGTGTGGTTTTGTACATTGCACTCCATCTGCATGATCAGTAGCCCATATGTGTGGTCTGCTATTTCTATTATTATTATTATTATTATTATTATTATTATTATTATTATACTGCCCTATACCCGGAGGTCTCAGGGCGGTTCACAGAATAAAATCAAGATATAAAACCACAAAATACATAATAAAAATAAAAACAACCCAATAGCCGCCCCTCCTTTCTTTCCACAAGGCACCCCCGAAGCAATTTACGATATAATACATCTTAAATTATATAGGAATAGTTAATCTATGATTGGATATATAAAAAAGTTAGAAATATGAAAACAGCTCAAAAGAACAGCACATAAACAAAATCAGTTCAGTTCTGAGAAAGATACCAAGCGGTGTAAAGATTTTAGAAGTCTTGTGGAAACTGCTCAGGGACTTGACTGTGCTTTGAATGGATCGTTTCAAGATTAGCATGTGTTGTGGTCTCTCTCTCTCTCTCTCTCTCTCTCTCTCTCTCTCTCTCTCTGTGTGTGTGTGTGTGTGTGTGTGTATGAGTGTATGAGGGAGGCAGACAGAAACAGAGACTGTGTGCCTCTTTAGTCAACTGGGAAGGAATGGATGCAAGGCCAGCTTTTCACTTCCAGAACATCTGTGTTCTCCTTATGGTAAGAAAGCGGTGAGCCTGCCAGAAGGTTATCAGAAAGGATCTGAACACAGCCCAAGCCCTAAAACCTAGGAACTAAACCAAGGGTAGAAGTGTTGGTCTTTTAAACCAAGGGTAGAAGTGTTGGTCTTTACATGAAAATTGCCCGGGTGACAGTTGTTTCCCTTTGGTTGTGGGTCCACTTTTTGTTGCATTTATCCATGTTATCTCTCTCTTCCTTCCTCCAGGCCCTGGGGATGCTATTTTGGCACAAGCACAACATTGAGAAGTCTCTGGCTGACCTGCCCAACTTCACCCCCTTCCCAGACGAATGGACGGTTGAAGACAAAGTCTTGTTTGAGCAGGCTTTCAGTTTCCACGGAAAAACATTTCACCGGATTCAGCAAATGGTGAGGCATCATTGAGGCCTAAGTGCAAAGGCGTGAGAGCCTTGGCTTCGGAAGCAAGTGCGAGTGCTGCGATCCGTGTTGGGTTTGGATGATCTCAAGTAGATTTTCCAGTTGGGGAAGGCGCAGGGATCTTTAGAGTCCGGGGATGGGAGGGCTGAGTTGCAAGAGCTGACTTTTTGGACTTCGTGTTTATTTCCCCCCACTTTGTTCATGAACTACACAATTGATAAGTGTGAAGCACTGATAGGGAGGAGGGCTGGAGACTTGGGGCACGAGATTCTAACAGGGGAAAAGATGATGGGCTGGGAACTCCCCTTTTTTACATTTATACTGTAAAAAAAACAAACAAAAAACAGGTTGCAAAAATGCAGAGATAAGAATGAAAGCTACCCTTCAAAATATTGAAAGCAGCTACTGAGGAAGAGAAATTCTACTCAGCTGCATTAAAGCAGCACAGTGGAGAATGCAAATTAAAGGACATAAGATGAACACTCCGGGATATACTTCTAAAATGGAGACTAGTGTTTCATCCTAATAGAATCAGATTCGACAGGGAACCTGTCAGATAAATATTTATATATATCATAAAGGGCTACTCAAGTGCACCCCATTCCACTGTTGTTGCTTTGCCCTTGATGGTTTTAACATTCATGAATAAGTTTTTTCAAGAAAAGAAAAGTGCTGTGTACACACACACACAAGAAATGAAGACTTACCTACAACTGGTAAGTCACTAATCTCATAAAGATGGGAGTGTCTGGCAGTCTAAATGGTCAGGTTATTATTTTTGCCTGTAATATACAGGAAATTCAGACTGAGAGCGAGATCAGGCCCTCCTTATACTGGTGTATGGAGCGAGGGGATTTTATTATTCCACTGCCGTGAAACACCAGCGACGACAACACTGTGATATGGAATCCCATATCCACCTTTCTTGGAAAGAGGTTTCAGATTGCCAAAACACATCCATCAAAATATTCATGTACAAAAAGATCACAGCAAGGTTTCTAAGTCTAGAACTGTTTATATAGAAGTTGTGGGTGGGACCAAATTAAGATGGCAAAAGCGCAGGAGTGTTTTGTATCTGTTTTAATTGCATTTTAACTCAGCTCTTGCATAAATTTGCTTTATCGACTAGGAGAAAGAATGTACAAAAAAGGGACTCCCTCTCCCCCAAATCTCTGCATTCTTGCTTTTTCTTGAGGGTTTAAAAAAAAAGAAAAAAAGAACAGAAGTGTTTTATATTTATATTCTCTGGAAATTACGGGTCACACTAAAAGCTGTGTGCTGTTAATTAGCAGAAGTAACAGCTGTAACTCCCCCGCCCCACCAAGTCTTTCAGCTTAATCCCTGTTCTTTAACTATTTTACCACCAGTTCTTAAAAATAATAACAGTGGTATCTTGGGTTACAGACGCTTCAGGTTACAGACTCCGCTAACCCAGAAGTAGTACCTCAGGTTAAGAACTTTACTTCAGGATGAGAACAGAAATTGTTCGGCGGCGGCAGCGGAAGGCCCCATTAGCTAAAGTGGTACCTCAGGTTAAGAACAGTTTCAGCTTAAGAACGGACCTCACATTCAAAGAAGAATGGGAACTTTTTGCAAATTACTTAAAAAGACAACAAAATGAATTGGACTCCTTGGCAGGTTTTGAATAAACATACACAAATTTATTGACTGTTAATATAGTAGACAGATAATACAAGGATTTATACAATTTTATAAGATGCAGAGAATAATATGTGTGGCGATATCAGAGGGAGGAGCTGAGGGAAGTCTCGGGGGGGGAGGGTTTGATGGGGAGGTGGGAAAAAGGGGGTAATGAATATGATATGTTTTGATATGTTGAAATTGTTAATAAAAATATATTAATTTTTTCAAAAAAAGAACAGACCTCCAGAACGAATTACCATATTTTTCGCTCTATAAGACGCATCAGACCACAAGACACACCTAGTTTTTGGAGGAGGAAAACAAGAAAAAAAATATTCTGAATCTCAGAAGCCAGGACAGCAAGAGGGATCGCTACGCAGTGAAAGCAGCGATTCCTCTTGCTGTTCTGGCTTCTGGGATAGCTGCGCAGCCTTCATTCACTCCATAAGACGCACACACATTTCCCCTTACTTTTTAGGAGGGGAAAAATGACTCTTATAGAGCAAAAAATATGGTAAGTTCTTAACCCGAGGTACCACTGTAATTATGTTTTGTTGTTTAAGGGCAGAGCTAGGTGTGGGCCTGTTACTCAGAATGGCAATCTCATACTGAGTTCTCCCACTTCCTACTGGTAACGTACAGGCAGACGTTTAGCCAATGATGTAGAGTAGGGTGGGGGGACAATGACTTCATGGTACGGATACCTCTGACCCTCTGCAGGTTGTCAGAGTTTCAACTCGCGTTAGCCCCAGCCACATGTTCCCAATCCCTGGCTCTGCTTTATGATTTGGAGCTTTGGAAATGAGCCCCAAGCTCACACAATCCTTTTGCCTGTGTGGTTTTGTTTTTCCCATTTTACCATAGTTTGCCATGAAGTCGAAATCTGGATAGCTCTTGCTCTCCAAACTCATTTCAGACTTCAAGCCACAGTTTCTTGATTGGGAACATTATGACAAACTATGGTTAGCACTAAACTGCAGCACTGCAGAGAGAGGAAGGGTTCACCATTATTGACTGATGGAAAACGACGGTTAGGATTTATACTGTGGGAGAAAGGTACGTAAGATGAGTGGAGGAATCCCTCGAATGATGATTTGGAGGTTTGTCTGAACTGAGTCAATATGTAAAGAAGCCTGTAATTAATTGCGCCTTTGATTGTTTCACAGTTGAGGGTCTTTGACTACCAGGTTTTACGTATTTCATCCAACAAAGACGACCTTTCAGTCAGCAAGATGCAGGGCTTTCTTCTCCATGTGAAGTCTTATTGATTTTCAGCAACTAGCAAAAAATGAACAAGCCACTCCAAAGGCATAAATATGGTTGCTGTGCTTGAAAGGTTCTTAGGAAGAAATGACTTTTCCAGGGCCTGTTTAAAAGTGCATTCTTGTGGCATTCGGTACTGTTATGAGGACGATGGCAGAATTAGTCACTTCAGCTCACCAAGATAGCACCAGCCATGTTTGTATGGTACTTTACAAAGGAACATGAGCCAAAAAGTGACTTAGGAGGAGCTTGCACTCTAAATTTCAGCCGTGGGAGAGACATGCCAAGGGTGGACAAATAGATGGTAAAGTGAGTGCAGTCCCAGTGTTTCCTTTCAATGGGAGATGAGTGCAAAGGCGTTATACCACGGCTTCAAGGATGTATAATGGGTTTTGTGACATACCTAGAAGGAAGAGAGACCTAGTATCACTTTGCTATAAGGTAGTTCCAGGCAGAATGGAGCCAGTAGAGATTATGGACAGAATGGCTTGAGAGCAGGGAATTTTGGGTTGATTCCTTTGGAGGTGCAACGGCACTGGGAAATCAGAACATAATGATGGAAATAATCAACCTCATTTTATTTGTCGGCCGCCTTTCCATAGTTAAGACCAGGCACAGGGCGGCTTACAACATGAAAAGTTTCACACAATTGCGAATGTAACAAAAGTAGTTGTAAACAGTAAATAAAGCACATCGAAAAAGTATGCAACCAAATGGGGCAGTTTCCACAAAGATCATCATAAGATCGAAAAAAAGATGCAAAAATAATAATACCAATTACAGCAATAATAAATAATAAATAATAAATAATTTATTATTTATGCCCCACCCATCTGGCTGGGTTTCACCAGCCACTCTGGGTGGCTTCCAACCAAATATTAAAAACAATACAGCGTCAGACTAACGGTTCTGGAAGTCTTCTTAAATGCAATTAGACATAACAACCAAATAAAAGGGGTAACAGTGGGGCTAAATGAGTACAAAGTTAAAGCCTTTGCCGATGATTTGGTAATGACGACGGAAGAACCAATAGAAAGTGTAAAAGAGGTATTGGAAGAGATGGAACAATTTGGAAAGGTGGCAGGATTCAGATTGAATAAGAACAAGACGAAAATGATTGCAAAAAATATGGAGCAAGATATGATTGAATTAATGCAGCAACAAACTGAGATAGAGGTGGTGAAAAAGGTTAAATATTTGGGAATTTGGTTATCACCTAAGAATATAGATTTGTATCAAAACAATTATATCCCGGTCTGGAAGGGAATAAAGAAGGATCTGGAGGTGTGGGCCAGAATGAAACTATCATTCTGGGGAAGAATATCTACGGTAAAAATGACAGTGCTACCAAAGATGTTATTCTTATTTCAGACCATACCCATATTAAAGGGTATAGGAATTTTTAAAGAATGGCAAAAAGTGATTTCAAGGTATATCTGGCAGGGAAAGAAGCCTAGAATAAAGTTTAAGTTATTGACAGATGTTAAAGAAAGAGGTGGCTTCGCCCTGCCAGATATGAGACTGTACTACGAGGCAGCATGTTTATGCTGGATAAAAGAATGGATAAAGTTAGAAAATAATGAATTGTTGGATCTTGAAGGTTTTGATAACAGATTTGGATGGCACGCATATCTTTGGTGTGAAAAAAGGAGGGTTCACAAAGGATTTGGAAACCACATCTTCAGGGGTTCATTAATAGAGGTGTGGGAAAGATATAAAAATATATTGGAACCAAAAGTCCCGCACTGGCTGTCCCCGTTGGAGGTAATGAGTGTTAAGAAAATTAATATGAGGAAAAAATGGGGTACATACAGTGAATTGGTGACTAAAGAAGGAGGGAAATGGAGACTGAAGCCATATGAACAAGTTAAAGAGTATATATATGATTGGCTGCATTATCGTCAGGTAAATGAAATAATCAAAAAAGATTTGAAGGAAAAAGGTTATGTAGAAAAGGAATCAACTTTCCAAAAAGACATAATAAATAATGAATACAAAACTCTGTCAAAAATGTATAAGATATTGCTGGAGTGGCACACTAAGGATGAAGAGGTTAAATCGGTAATGATACAGTGGGCAAAGGATTTTGGGTATAATATTCAATTTGAGGAATGGGAAAAATTGTGGAAAGAGAATATAAAATTTATGGCATGTACGCTGCTGAAAGAGAATGTAATGAAACTGTTTTACAGATGGTATATGACTCCTGTAAAGTTAGCAAAGATGTATAAGGTTGATAACAAATGTTGGAAATGTAAAGATAAAGAAGGGACGTTCTTTCATCAGTGGTGGGAATGTAAAAAAGTAAAAAGTTTCTGGGAAATGATATACAATGAGATGAAAAAAAAATGTTAAGATATACTTTTGTGAAAAAACCAGAAGCTTTTCTTTTAGGGATGTTAGGAAAGGACATAAGAAGAAAGGATTTTAAACTTTTCCAATATGCTGTAACGGCAGCCAGAATCCTGTTGGCCCAGAAGTGGAAGTAAGAGGAGATACCGACGATAGAAGAATGGAGACTAAAACTGATAGACTATGCGGAATTGGACAAATTAACTGGAAAAATCAGATATACTAAAGACCAAAAGTTCATCGAGGACTGGGGGAAATTGGTGGATTATCTGAAAAACATATGTGGTATAAACACGTTGTTAGTGGGATTTCAAGAGGCACTGTAAAAAATCAAATAAGTATTGTTCATTAAAAATAATGGGATTAAGGAGGAATAATGGCAATATAAAAAAAGGGAATGCGTATTAAAGATACAAAAATGGATGACTCTCAGAGACGCTGAAGGAAGTTCAAAACAGACACAATTTGTTGTATTCGATTTAAAATGTATAACTGGATGAAAATTAATAAATATTTATTGAAAAAAAACAAAAACAATGCAGCGTCAGACATTAAAAACTTCCCTAAACAAGATTCCCCAATGAAAATCCTTAAACCAGTGTTTCCCAAACCTGGGTCTCCAGCTGTTTTGGGACTAACAGGTCCCATCATCCCTGTCCACTGGTCTTGCTAGCTGGGGATGATGGGTGTTGTACTCCAAAATAGCTGGGGACCCAAGTTTGGGAAACACTGTCCTAAACAATACCGCAACCCAAGGGTATGTTTAGCGTCCTCAGCTTTTGTAGCTGGAGTCAGTCAGGGCCCTTTCTTAAAGTGCTGTGAGACTGACTAGCTGACTTTGGCATAAGCCCAAAGCTTGGGCTTTCTGGGTTTTTTTATACTTGCACCCTCTTTTGTAGAGGGACGCGGGTGGCGCTGTGGGTTAAACCACTGAGCCTAGGGCTTGCCAATCAGAAGGTCGGCGGTTCAAATCCCCGCAACAGGGTGAGTTCCCGTTGCTCGGTCCCAGCTCCTGCCAACCAAGCAGTTTGAAAGCACGTCAAGTGCAAGTAGATAAATAGGTACCACTCCGGCGGGAAGGTAAACAGCGTTTCCGTGCACTGCTCTGGTTCGCCAGAAGCGGCTTAGTCCTGCTGGCCACATGACCAGGAAGCTGTACGCCGGCTCCCTTGGCCAATAAAGCGAGATGAGCACCGCAACCCCAGAGTCAGTCACGACTGGGCCTAATGGTCAGGGGTCCTTTTACCTTTACCCTCTTTTGTACCCAAACACTGCACCCAGTGCCAGCCTTTTCTCCTACAGTGGATCATTCAGAGGCCTTTGCAACACAGCTTGGTGTTGTAGATTGCGGCACCAATCTTAACAGACTAGTGACCTAGCAGAGACTTCAAAAAGACTAGAAGAAGGGCAGTTCCATTCTGGACATCCTTTCATAGGCCATGTACCAGGGGTGGGTGGGGCCAGGAGCAAGAGTAGGCAGATTGTGAGTTTTATGTTTGTTGTGTGCTACTTTTCATGCCCTTACATGCCACTCTTTCTGTCCTTCACCTGAGCCAAGCAAAAGAAAAAGCACAACCAGTCTTTGAGGAACACACCTCAGCCTGGCAAAAGTACTCAGTGAAGGTGCAAAGAAAAACTGTTGAGGTCGTGTGTGGCCTGGGGAGGGTCCCGCGAGCCGGATGGAAAAGTATGGAGGGCCACATTTGGTTTCCAGGCCTGAGGTTCCCCATCCATGAACCTGCAACCAGGCTTTTCTAATCCCTTCTAACACCTCACTCTAAAAGCCAAGCAATAAACTATAAAAGCAGCCATCAGAGCAGCAGCTGGGATGAAGGAGGCAACTAGGGTAGAAATTACACCCAGAAATCCAAAGTACAGTGGTATCTCGGGTTACAGACGCTTCAGGTTACGGACTCTGCTAACCCAGAAATAGTACATCGGTTTAAGAACTTTGCTTCAGGATGAGAACAGAAATCGCGCAGCGGCAGCACAGCATCAGCGGGAGGCTCCATTAGCTAATGTGGTGTCTCAGGTTAAGAACAGTTTCAGGTTAAGAACGGACCTCTGGAACGAATTAAGTTCTTAACCCAAGGTACCACTGTAAGTGAGTAAGGGTACTCTTTAGCTCATCTATAGCTTTTTTATTATTAATATTATTAATAATATTCTGCTGGGAGCCGCCCAGAGTGGCTGGGGAAACCTAGTCAGAAGGGTGGGGTATTAATAATAATAATAATAATAATAATAATAATAATAATAATAATAATAATAATTTCATTTTGGCTGGTGAAGAGAATATTACTTGCCTTGCCTCAGGATCTGAGGAACTTTGGTCTCCCCAAAGCAAGACCACTTCCATACAATATGAGAACCAGTGGATGAAACTCAGCCATTATCAACAGGTTTTCAGAGGACACAAGGTTCTATGAGAGGAGGAAATGACAACCAAAATTGCCCCCCTTTCAGGTTGTAAGCACATTCTTTTTTAAAAAGGAAGAAAAAGAAAAAATGCAATTGAGAGACAGCTCTTTAATTGCAAATTGCTTTTTCTAAAGCTGGGCTTGTCTAGCAGTAAAAGCAGAACAACTGATAATGTAATTAGTGTTTAAGTGAAAATAAAGCAAGACTAACTCAGGTAGAAGTTGGTGGGAGGGAAGAAAACATGCAAGCTTGAAAAGGAAGGTGTTGTGTTATGGAACGTGAGGCAAGTTATAAGACCGGCCTCTCCAGTGAAGGCCAAATAAAAGGAATCATTAAGAAGCAACCAACTGAAGCACCGTCAAGTTGTTGCCTTTTGGTGGCTGTGTTCACATATAATGCTAACCCATGGTTTGTTTTAACGATGGCTTGTTCAACAAACCACAAGCTTCTCATCACACCTGAGCACTGAACCATGGGTTGCTTCTCCAAAGCTTGGCTGGCTTTGCACATTCAGACAAGCAATACCTTGGCTGAACAAACTGTGGCTTGGCGTTATGCTCAAACGAAACCCATGTGTCCCTCTTTATTTTGTGATTTTAAGTTAGTCGACCTCAACATGCATTTGGGCACCCACTTCTTAATTTTTGACACTTGTTTGAGTGGTAGCAGGGCTGCTATTTTGACCCGTTTTAGGTCGCTGTGCAACCCAACTGTGGGTCAAAGACCAGCAATACGTAAGTCATTGGCTGTGATAATGCACTCACTTTGCCCGTTGCGTTGTGTTCGGTTTCTGGAATGGCACCTGCATTTGGATTTCCCAGAAAACCCATTGTCAGGGAACTGCCATCGGAGCCAGAGGCGGAGGGAAGGCTCCAGAGGGATGCCGGAGAGGGTCCCAGTAGGGAGAGAGGCAGCCCATCTGCTGGGGAAGGAAATCAGCGTAGCACCAGTGGAGAAGGGGGGCAGATGGGGGAATCGGCAAGGGGACTCCAGGACTCCTCGCCGGAGACCAGCGGGGAGAGCACGGGTCCTCCGCTGCCCACACCCTCCCTGCAAAGAAGACTTCCGCGCAGGGAGAGTAGGAGGAGGCTAGGCGTCAAAGAACTTCTTTGCTGGAAGAAGTTCAAGAAACGCCCACTGACGGATTCTGCCAGCGATTGAGACAGCCACGGATGGGTGGCTGTCCGGACAGAAAGGGTTCACCCAGGTAACCCAGCCAGGTGTGGCGACAACTTACGCACGAGCAACCCCTAGAACCACTACACCCATGCACCAGCCTTTTGTGCGCTGCTGTCGGTTCAGGCAAGTGCTAGCCCATCCCCAAGCAATCCCAGAATCAGATTTTGCCCTGTCCAACACAACAGTTACCAACTTCTGCTCACAATGGGTCATGGCTGTTTTCCTCGGCAAACTTTGCTATCTGAATGGAAGCTGGTGCGTGAGTAACGCAGGGTGTCTCTATGCTCCCAATATTCTGTCTTCCGCAGCTTCCTGACAAATCGATAGCAAGCCTGGTGAAGTTCTACTACTCCTGGAAAAAGACGAGAACCAAAACGAGCGTCATGGACCGTCATGCTCGGAAGCAGAAAAGGGAGAGGGAAGAAAGGTAAGCTTGCCAATAGGATTTGAAGACAGAGGATCTAGAAACAAGGGCCCTTCGAGGTGCATATTTCACAGTTTTGTTTTGTGCAGAATTATGCAGGCAGTTTGGAGTTCTTTGAACAGAAATACCTTTTAACTCACACAAATTGGGAGTCAAGGGTAATAATAATAATAATAATAATAATAATAATAATAATAATTTATTATTTATACCCCCTCCCATCTGGCTGGCCTTGCCTAGCCACTCTGGGTGGCTTTCAACAAAATATTAAAATACAGTAATGCACCAAACATTAAAAACTTCCCTAAACGGCTGTATGGTGGGAATATTCAGTGTTGATTCTGTGTGGGCATCTCACACAAATGTAACAAACAGGCAGCCCTGTTTAGAGAAGTATTTAAGGACTGATGTTTTTATTCTGTTTTTAGGTATGTTGTAAGCCATCCAGAGTGGCAGGGGAAACCCAGCCAGAGAGGCGGGGTATAAATAACAATGTTGTTGTTGTTGTTGTTGTTGAATTGTTGAAGCAGAGGTGGCCAAAATGGCGGCTGCAACTTCCACCATCCCTGTTCACTGTCCATGCTGGATCTGTTGGAGCAGGATTATGACATTGCATAGAAAGCACCATTTCTCCTTAAAGAATGAAAAAATTATTGTGGCCTAAGTTTTGTGGCTGCACCTGACACTGTAGCCTCTGTCCCTAAAAGCTCATGCCATTATAAACCTGTTTGCCTGTCAGGTGCCCAAATGCTCTCTGCTGTTTCTGCAGCTGCAGATCTGCAATGCTTCCTTTGGAAGTTATCACACAAACGAGGCTTTTGTTTCCCCCCTGAAAAGAGCAGGATTTTGCAGTCTATTGAAAGTGATGTCCATCTCTGTGCTTTTCCATTTGTTTCTGGCCGTATATATATAACTAAATTTAACACAGTGAAAGGGGTGGAGCCTGGCATTTCAGAACTGGCTGTTTAGATAGCGCCTATCTGACCAAGTCGCAAGAATTATCAATCAGTTGCTGCTACATGAGATCAAATGCAGACCATTCCTGGAAAGTCCTAAATCTCCCAAGGAACCTTTCTTTATAACTACCCTGTGATTCGTGATCCCAGTCAACACTGGGCATGTCTTATGGGGTGATGACATAGACAGTCAAGATTATTTAGTTGTCCCTGCCAGGGTCTCTGCCCAGCCTGCTTATAGGAACATGGAGCTTCCCTGTTAATTCCTTGTTGTGAAATTGGATTTTCTGGTAAATGGGATCCTTGCTGTGGGCTTTTATTTCCACCTCTCCTCCCCCGTCAGCCAGTCATGCATTCTGTTCCGAGGGGCAGGGTTGGTTGTGTTAAGAGGAAAAGTCATTTGTGTGTCACTGCTTATAAAGCTTAAGGCCATTAAAAACAACAACTCAGGGCCATTTGAACACAGCCAATCAGTTATTAATAAGCCAACATATGAATGAACCTTCTGCCCATTCATGCAGCACCTTTCTATCTCCATCTGTCTCAATGAGATGTGTAACTAGCCATCGTTTCCTGTGTTGTCACAACCAGCAAGCTGGCTACCAGCTTTGCAGCAAGTATGTTGAGAGATGACCATTCAGACACAGCTTGTTCCTTTCACACCTTCTATGTTTGCAAGGAAACATCACATTAATATTGTTCCATCCTGCCCCTGTTGGGTTTTGCTTTTTCTCCATCCTGCTTTTTCCTTGAGACCCGCACGTGTTCTTAATCTGATTTACAAGGTATTTTCCCCATACCTTTGGACCCTGGGAAAACTCCACGAAGATGTGCCTGAGCCTAGATTTTGCATTAATTCAGTGCTCTTGCAGTGCAGGAATATTGATTCAAAATAGTCATGAGAGCCTGTTGCTATGGAGATGGTGATTCCGCTCTTACAATTTAGGAAAGGGACCAAGCTAGCATATGTATATTTTGTGTGAATTTTTTTTTTAAAAAAAACCAGGAATAGATAAACTGCAGGTTTAAATTGTGCTTAGTTTCTTAATTGTGATCCACCTTGAGCTAAACTTGGGAAAGCTGGGTGCAACTGTATTAATTTCATCACTGAGATAAGCTTGTGAGCAAAAAGTGTTTTTGGCTTGATCTCTAGACAGCAAGCAGCATTGCAATTGGTCCCTCCCCCCTTTTTTTTAAAGAAAACCACCAATCCAATTTCAGTAAACAAGCCAGTATCTGAACGTATGTGACCAAAATAAATAAATAAATATTGCAGCCTGCAGGTGCCTGGTTACAAACACTGAAAGGAACATTTGCACAACGTGAGTGAATGCAGAATAGAAACATTCCTGAGCCCTGGGTTGGTGCTTGCTTTCATCAACACCAATGACTTACAACTATTGCAACTAAACTGAAGGGGAGCAGGCATGTGTAGTAGACTTGCTTCGCGTGATTTTCCAACATGCCTTACTCTTAGCACTGGAACCAGAGCAAGCAAAACAGTAATCGGAAAATTGCTAGGAACTGGCTTATTTTGAGTCACGCCGTTAGTCCATCTAGGTCTTTAACGTAAAGGCTTCACCCACCTGGTGTCTACACCCATGTCACTTAGGCGCAAGGCGAAGGTTTTCTTTTATTTTTCCAGGCTTTTAAGTGAACTTCCTGAATTTCATCTTTTTAAATGGTTGAGTAGGGCTGCGGTTATTGTTCTCAATTGTTTGCGTGTGTGCATGTGTGCGCTGTTTATTTTTAAAAAAATAATATTTATTAAAGTTTCAAAAAATTACAAAAAGAAAGAAAAGAAAAAGAAAAACAGAAAATACAAAATACAAAAAATTAGAAACAATTAAAAACAAATCCATCTTTCCATATCTTGTCTTTCATTTACTTGTTTCCTTGACCTCCTCACACCTTCCTTTTTTGTATTCTAGTTCAATTGGTCATTTCAGCAAATCCTTTCCATCCTTGTTTTTATCTTACTAATTTATCTTAATATATTATAACTTTACATTCTGACCTGTTGACAATCCATTATCCATTATTACTTAACCCTTTATAGCATTACTGCTAAAACCACATAACTTCATTCCAGCATCCTTCTAACATTCCTTAATTTTACAGTGTTTCTGTAGATAGTCTTTAAATTTCTTCCAGTCTTCTTCTACCGACTCTTCTCCCTGGTCTTGGATTCTGCCAGTGCATGTGTACGCTGTTTAGTGTGTGTGTGAATTATTGTCTTTCTTGCACTGCATACTTTATATTTTTGTTACTGTGCTTGTATTGCTTGCTGGCCTGGGAATTCTTGAGAGTCAAAGGTATTGTTTTATCCAACAAATGCAAGCCGCAAAGGTGGATGCAGAAGCAAATACATGCATTCTTCCTCCGCCTTAAGCAGGTGCACTGGGAAATAAAAAGCCACCCAGGTAGCCCCCTTCACACATTACGTTTTATTTCGTTTGTTAGTTTGTACGTTGCCCTTTTGTATAAATATTCCCAGGGCTGCTGCGTTCAATAAAGCAGAACAATAAAAACACATGCAGCGAACGTAATTTTATCCACCACTTCAGTTTATTATCGCCAGCGACGATCTTTCCACAGTTAAGAGAGAATAAAAAGGAAGGCGATAGATCTCCGTGGTCCAGCGTCTGCTTTGTAGGTCTCAAATTCAATCCCTAGCATCTATCTCCCAAGTAGGGCTGGAAGAGACCTATGACTGAAGCCCTGGGGAGATGCTGTCTATCGTTGTAGAACAGAGGCAAGCAATGTGGTGCCGCCCAGAGATAGTTGGACTGACTCCCAAATCCCATCATCCCTCATGGCTAGTTGCAAGGGATGATGGGAGCTGTAGTCCAGCAGCATCAGAAAGGCACCATGTTTTCTACTGATGTCATGGGCTGGTTGGGTGCAGAGGAATGGTGGGAGGAGCCAGCTGTGGAACTCTCAAGGGAAGAAGGCTCAGAGCCCAGGGGTTGGTGGTGGGATGACAATGAGTGGGCAGAGGGAGAAGACTGGGAAGAGGCGGTGTCGGAAGCTGAAGAAGTAACAGGGCGTAGCGAGTTGGGAAAGTCCATGGTAGAGAGAAGTCTAGCATCAGAGGCAGAAGCTGAAGCAGGGGAGGAGGAAGGCTAAGAGGCAGGGATGAGTCTGATTGGTGAAGAGGAAGGGGTGTCTCCCTATCCTGCTGCAACAAGCTCCTCACTGGTCTCCCAGAACCAGAGGAGGCATGAAAAGGGTAGAGGAGAGGTTGACTTCATGGAGGTGCAGTCTCTGATTGCTTGGAAAAAGCCCTGGAGAGGAGGGGATTTGAGCAGCTGTGGACAGGTGGGGACTCAGTCTTAGCAACTATTTCACAGGGCAAGACCTTCAGGAGATGAGTAGTTGTGCTCATTAGGCCTGACACTCCTGCTCAGATCCTGTTTTGCTAATAAAGAGTTAACTCCAGCTTTCTTAGTGTGATTTACTGCTCCTGTCAACCACTGACTTAGATGGTGCTGATCTAGACGGACTCAGTCGTGTGACTCTGAAAAAGCAGCTTCATAGAATGACTCCCATTTGGGGAAGGGGCTTTAGCTCTGCGGTCGAGCGTCTATGTTGCATGCAGATGGTCTCAGGTTCAGTCCCTGACTTGCCCAGACCCCTGTGTGAAACCCTGCACAGTTGCTGCCTGCACAGATTTGAAGTTGAGTTTGCCTAGCCACACGGTAGCAACAGATTTATAAAGCGTGAGAGAGAAACAGGGGAGGAGGTGTGTGTGTGTGTTGTTCTCTTCATTTAATTGTATACAACATATTAGAAAGCTTGTACAAGCGATGGTGTATTTGCAAGATAGCACATTAGTTAAGGTTGCCTGAATCGGTGCCCCCTCAATGATTCCTGCGTTGGGTTATTAAAATTATTTTTGCCTCGATTTGTGAAAACCACAGAGTCAGAAAATAATAACAGAAGTGTTCTGCAGTAAACAGGTGCAAACTCTGGGCTCCGTGGAAGGAATTCTAAAAGGGTTTGGGAAAGAAAACAGCAATGTATGTCATATGGGCTTCTGCAATATCTTTTTTTAATTTCATGGGTTGTTGGAAAGGTGTGCCAGTTTCATTGGATCTGAAGCCTATGCATATATTAAAAGTGGAGCCAATAAGTTCTTTGCTGTTGTCTTTGCTGTTGTCCTTCCTACACAGCACAAGCCTCTTCAGTAGCATCCTGTACAGCTATGCTAAGTCACAGGTGAGCATCGCTGTGTACTGTGGTCCAGCGTCTGATTGGAATTATTGAAGGATCAAAACCTGTTAGGTTAGATCAGTGATCCATCGTGCTCAGGATTGATTTGTCCTTCGTTAAAAGGTAAAGGTAAAGGTACCCCTGCCCGTACGGGCCAGTCTTGCCAGACTCTGGGGTTGTGCGCCCATCTCACTTAAGAGGCCAGGGGCCAGCGCTGTCCGAAGACACTTCCAGGTCACGTGGCCAGCGTGACAAAGCTGCATCTGGTGAGCCAGTGCAGTACACGGAAACGCCGTTTACCTTCCCGCTAGAAAGCGGTCCCTATTTATCTACTTGCACCCGAGGGTGCTTTCGAACTGCTAGGTTGGCAGGCGCTGGGACCGAGCAACGGGAGCGCACCCCGCCGCGGGGATTCGAACCGCCGACCTTTTGATCGGCAAGCCCTAGGCGCTGAGGCATTTACCCACAGCGCCACCCGAGTCCCACTGTCCTTCGTTAGTGGTTCCCAAAATTGTTGCCCCCGCGGACCACTTGAAAATTGTTGAGGGTCTTGGCAGACCTCTGAATGGCTTTTCATGCCCGTTGCAGCAATTGTAATGTGCTCTACAAGGTGCTGTGTGGTTTTAATTGTAATTTCATTGCTGCTTTTACCGTTTATATTTTACCATATTACGTAGAGTGCAGATTGTAACACAATAAAATAACAATAAAAGAAGCAATGCAGACACAAATTAAAAATCAATACCACTGTTTTAATGTTTAGTGCCGTCTCCTGTAGTCAGCCACAAATCTACAGGCGCACCGTGGACAATCTGAGCAAAATTTGCAGACCCACTGGTGGTTCATGGGCCACGTTTTTGAGAAACCCCTGCCCTCTGAGCCACCCCTGGGAGGTTGACAAGTGTAGCCAACCCTTCCAGTTCAACCCGGAAATCGAGAGGGAGGTGTATTCTGGAGACAAAAACTGCAGTTCTGGTTAACAGCTTGTTGCTAGACATGTCCTCTTTTCCTTTTTATGTTCCCTTGCTCGTGTCCCTTTCCCACATGGCGTTGTCTTTTTTTCTTTTCTTTTTTAAAGATAGCAAGCCTGCAGGCCGGGTTTGTTTATTTCAAAATAATTAACTGTGCAGTGCCTAGCAGTTGAGGCACTTTATAAACAGTGCATATTAATCTCTCTCTTTCAAAGTAATTGCTATGATATAGCTTGCATATTAAAGCAGCAGTTAGACCCATGGGAAGATGCTCTGTGCTGGGTTGGGGCTATTCATCCAAGAAGCCCAGGGAGATGTCCTTCCAGATGTTCTCGGACTCCAGCTTCCAACAACATGTGGAGGACTATGGATTCCCTATGCCTGGTCTAACCCAGTATTGTCTAGCCCAGGCTTCCTCAACCTCGGCCCTCCAGATGATTTGAGACTACAATTCCCATCATCCCTGGCCACTGGTCCTGCTAGCTAGGGATCATGGGAGTTGTAGGCCAAAAAACATCTGGAGGGCCAAGGTTGAGGAAGCCTGGTCTAGCCTGACTCAAGGGTTCCAAGCAGGATCTTTCCCATCACGTGCTTCCTGGTCTTTTTAACTGAGGATGCCAGGGATGGAAGCCAGGACCGTCCTGCATGCAAAGCATGGACTCTGCCTCTGAGTCAAAGATAACACTTACAGATGCTTCTACAGCTCTGGGTACCTACACAAACCAATCTAGGCAGCTGTTCCCATGTACTCTTATGAAGCAGTTGCAGCAGCAGGGGACCATTACCCTCCACTAGCTTGTGTACCATCTCTGCACACATGCAGCCGGAGACTGAGCCTGCGTGGAAGCCGCCTCTGCTCCTCCCTTTTCACTACGCTCCTGGTTCTGGGAGACAGTGGTGCAGGAGCGGGGAAGCACTTGGCCCTTCACTTGCTTGACCTGCCTCTTCCTCCTCTTCTTCCAACCCATCCTGAGCTCCACCCTCCAGCTCGGAAGCCTCCTCTGCCTCTGCCTCTTGCCTCCTGGCTGGTGCAGTTCCCCACAAATCGCTGGCCTCCGACTCCAGCCCACCTTCCCCTGGAACACACCTGGCAGCATTCTGCCAGTCCCTGCCATTGCCTCTTCCCTTTGCTCAGTAGGTGATCCATGAGCCAGATTGGGGCTTCTTCCCTCCAACCAGCCCTCTGAGCCTTTGCTCCATCCCTTTCTTGCTGAGCTCCAGAAGGGGAAAGAGTTCAATCCCTGACAACTCCAGGTTCGAGCAGAAGGTTTGATTCCTGGCACCTCCAGGTATGGATGGGAAGGAATTGTGGTGGACCACTACTGGCCAGTCTAATCAGTACTGAGATAGGTGGAATCTGACTGGGTACCATGTGTCCATATGCCATTGTCCTTGCAGTGGCTGCTTCCTCTAGTTCTTGTGGCTGCCTTTCTTTGATTATGCATGTGAGACAGCAGGTGTCTTTACTCTTGGTACAAATTAGTCTTACTCAGTGGAGGACTTACATTTTAGGGTCCCTGAAGTTTGAGCCCTTCACAACCAGCAACAAAGTCTGGGTAACCACTGTTATCTTCTTCAATGGGGTTGTTCCACGACAGGTCACCAAATTAAAAAAATAAAATAATTACTACTACATCTCAGATTTTGATAGAATTGCTGTGCTGGATCATCTCGTACGACATTAAGCACGTTTTACAAAATACTCTTTTTCTGGTTTTTCTACATCATGCACGTACAGTTTCAGACGAAAATGTCATTTTCTAGAGATAATATGCCTAAAGAATTAAAGCGCTCTTCAGCAAAACAGCCAATTTACCCTGACACACCACCTTTACAGCATCTGTGCCACTGACTCTCAGACTTTGGGGTTGTTTTAATATATACAACAAAAAAGCTAATCTACTAAACCCATTTTTTAAAGCAATATGGACTAAAGTCGCTTCTGGGGGCCCCCCAGGATTAGGGACCTGGATGCTTAAGCTTAATTAGTTTCATAGTAGATCTGCGCCTGGGCTTACTTCCCCCATAACTGAACTGAACAAACTTTCATTTTAAGTATTATTTCCATGTATATTTTATATTGTTTTATATAAACTGCTTAGAGGTTACTGTACATTAAGCAGTATGTAAGTGAATATAAACAAACAAACAAAAAATCCACTGAGTCTGCAGGCCCCGTTTGACAGCTTATCACTGATAGTAGTAGTAGTAGTAATAGTAATGATAATAGTAATGATAATAATTTTATTATTTATACCCACCCAGTGTGGGGTACTTTCATCGGGTGATAAGGCCCATTGAAATCAATGGCTACAAGTTCTACTCTTGAGTATGGCTAATGCTAGCTATCACCCACATGTCCCAGAATATAAAATATTTGTCTGCATGGCTGGTATTGTAGATAGTGGTGACAGATGTCTTTGAAATACTTTGCTAATATACAAAATAGTGGCCTGGTTTTTTTATTATTATTATTAACTGGGGAGGGTTTGTTTAAAGTCATTATTAGGCACCTTGTTACTTTAGTGTGGGATTGGTTAAAGATCTAAAGGAATCTCTTAGGGCTGTGAGTGCTTGCAAAATCTTACATTCATTTTCCCACCTGGCCTGGGACTGACTCCAGCTACAAAAGCTGAAGCTGCTTGACTGACCCTTGGGCCGCAGTATTGTTTAAGGTGTTTTGTTGCAGAGATGTGTGTTGTTGTTGCTGCTGCTGTTAATTTTATGTATCTTTATTTTGGATCTTAGGATTTGTGTGGAAATCGTTTGATTCGGCGGTGTACCTTTTATGTTTTGTTTATTGCTTAGGACTACTTCTGTTATGTTTGTAGCCATGTAATTTTTCACATGTTGCAAGTCACCTTGAGCATGGTTTTAACTTTAGAAAGGCGGCATACAAATAAAATGATTGATTGGTTTTCCCCAACGCCCTTATGCTGCCTGTTCCATGACAATCAATATTGTTCCAGTTTGATGTCCGTTGTTTATTCTTTTGTTATTGACAAGAATGCGTTTTCACTCAGCCAGGAATTAAAACAAACACGTACACAGATTGCAGAGCATATGCTGTTTTGTGCCTGGCAGGGAAAAATCTGTCACCTGTGGTTCCTTCCTTCCTTTTTTAAAAAAAAGAAAAGAAAGATACCGTATGATTTAGCAAACAAGAAAATCTGTGTGCAACCCTGTTTGGGCTGCAACCCTATATTCACTTACCTGGGAGTAAGGCCCATTGAACTCAGTGGGAATTGCTTCTGGAAAAGGCCATTTCCATGCTGGGAAAAATAATCAGGAAAAGAATTGAAAATAAAACTGCCGGTATCATAATGCTGTTGTACAAATCTATGGTGCAACTGGAGTATTGTGTACAGTTCCGGTCTCCTAGCCTGGAAAAGGATATTGCAGGGTTGGAAAAGCTTTGGAAAAGGGCTACCAAAATGATCAGAGAAATGGAGCAACTCCCTCACAAAGAAAAGTTACAACCTTTCAGACTTTTTAGTTTAGAGGAAACATGATAGAAGTTTGTAAAATAATGCACGGCATGGTTAAAGGTAAAGGACCCCTGGATGGTTAGAGTCCAGTCAAGGGCGACTCTGGGGTCGCGGCGCTCATCTTGCTTTCAGGCCGAGGGAGCTGGCATTTGTCCACAGACAGTTTTCTGGGTCATGTGGCCAGTATGACTAAGCCGCTTCTGGCGCAAGGGAACACCATGACGGAAGCCAGAGCGCACGGAAACACTGTTTACCTTCCCCCCAGAGCGATACCTATTTATTTAAAGGTATTGACCTTTCAAGCCCTTCATGGCCTAGGACCCAGAAAACTGTCACCAACACTGCACACACAGAGTTCCATGGGATCCTCCCCTTCTTATCCTCTCCCATGTGCTCTTAGACTTTGCCTGAAGTGTGCGTCAACCTTCTTGGGTTGATTTTGCAGAGGGCTGATGGGGGAGAGGTGGGAAAGATTCTGTTGTTCTAGCAGAAGTGTGCTGCACTAGTGTAGCAGCAATGATGGATATGACCCATGAATTTAAAAACAAACAAACGCAAAGGGTTCAGGGCTTTTTTATTTTATGTATTTATCGCTCCCCTTCCAAAAAGACATAATATGAAACTATCATGGCAGCTTACAAAGCAAATAATCCCAAACCATAATATATAATGATTTAAAACAAATAAAAGGAAACAGTTTAAAAGCAGCTCCTTGCTTCAAAGGTTTGGAAACTTGGTGTCAGGTATAAGTAATCGCAAGTGCTGTAGACCTTTCAGTGAAGTGGCTTTTGTTATAGTTCTTCTATGATGTAATGGATTGTGTCTACTTCAGTAGTTCTTGTGAGATGGCCTCTTAAAATATAAGAATGACCTGTCTCTCTAAATACAGGTCACATTAATACTTATTTAGGTTTTGTGATAGTGTGATTGTTTCCTTAGTTTGAGCATCTCCCCTGGATGTTCCCTATAAGATTCTTGCATTCTCTTTTTGATTATATTTTGTTGTATTAGAACCTGCACACCATCTTTTCTTTAAAGTGATCTGTCTGGTGTTTACTGAAAATTAATGTGGCACTTTCTTCCTTTTTTGTTTTCTAGCGAGGATGAAATAGAAGAAGCAAATGGAACTAACCCTATCGATATTGAGGTTGAACAAAACAAGGAGAACAAAAAAGAGGTATTTCCCCTAATAATGCTTTAGTACATTTAAGGTAGGGAGGGGAGAAATAACCTGTGGAATTGCTTAAAACAATGCTAGGTAGTTTATTTGTGGTTTCTTCATCTAGGTGTTGTTTTTTTAAAGTAAGGATTCAGTTGTAACAGCCTTAGCTTATGTGGGAGGTAATATAAAAACACAGGTTAGTTACAAGTCTGTTCTAGAAGTTTGTGCCTCTGATTCTTTTAGCCTCAACTGTTTGCTTGCTGTTGGGGTCATTTTTTATTAACTTGGCTCACCTCTCTATCCTAAGTCACCTTTAGCCCTTCACATGTTGCTGAACTGCAACTCCCAACATCCTTGGCTGTTGGTCATGTTTGCTGTGGCTGATGGTATTTGTAGTTCAGGAATGTCTGGGAGTTTCACAGCTTCCCCTCTCGCCCCCTGACCGAGAAAAGCCCTTTGTTTTATCTGTTCTTAATCTTTCAATATTCAGCTTCACTAGGATGTCCACGACTTCTAGTGTGATGAGAGAGGTGAAGAAAGCCTTCCCCAGTGCTTTTTTCCTTAAAAAAACACACACGTTTAGGGGTTCTCAAGAAAATCACAATTTTATAGTTCAAATTGGGAAAAATAAAGACAGTAAATGGACAAAAGTACAAAGAACATGCATTACCTTATATTACACAACTGACAGCTCACAGTAACTTCCACATTGGCATGAAGTTGTATGCACTAACATCTTCCTACTCATATACTGCCCCTCAACGAGGCCAAACTTTCATCAGAAAAACACCACACATCCACATTCCACACTGCTTCACACATTAAACGCTCGCTTCTGTTGGAAACTCAGGAGACACAGGGAAAGAAAATGAGGCTGCCATTGGGGGTGGTAACAACGAAACTGACCAATCACCATGCTAGATTCCAACTCCTACTTCACACATTAAACGCTCTCTTCCGTCTGAGACTCAGGAAACACCGTGACAGCAAATGAGGCCGCCATCGGGGGTAGCAATGGAACTGACGATTCACCGTGCTAGAGAAGAAACTAAACATTTAAATTTTTTTGTTTCTTCTCCCGTTAGATTCACAAAATGTTTAGGGGTATGCGTCCCCCCAGAAATAAAGCACTGGTCTTCCCCCATGCCATGCATACCATCTGTGTTGTCATCTGCGTAATCAAGGACATGTAGCAGCTAGAACTGCAATCTGAAACTTGAGCCCAAACCATGTTAGAACACCTATGTCCAGTAAAACTTTCTTTGAGTGTTCAGGATTCTAGCTTGTGAGTTGGGAGATTCATAGGAAGCAATGCTTTCCTCAGTGAATCGGGCTGGTCCATCTTGGTTTATCCAGCTAAATGCAGCCTACCGGCCACTGGACTCCCTTGTTCTTGCTCCTCACCAGCAGGCAGACACACAGCAAAAACAGGAAGATTCTCACGCCCTTTGTGGACCTCCCTTTTATGGTTGGTGGGCTATAAATGTTTGATAGACCACCTAGGTGCACGGCTTTGCCACATATATAGCTGTCTTGTCGGGGAGTGTTGGTGATGCTAAATTTTAAGAAGCGCCTTGAGCTTCTGATCCCCTTTATCACTGCTTATCTCAGGAATTTGTCACACTTGGAACGTAGTACTTTTGTACCTTATGCTCATACAATCTATTAAGTCACTTTTGTGATTAATCAGACTCAGGATTATGTAGAATAAGCAATTACGTTAAAGCTGCGAAAGAATAGACAGCAGCAATGCGATGGGCAGGTGTCCAGTTCACCCTTTCGCTGGGCTGCATTAAATATAAAATTTTAAAACATCTGAGTGAATAACAATGTTTTAATACCAAAATTCCCTGGAGGAGTTTGGAAGAGGGGAGATTATATTTTCCTTCTCTTTAAATTGTAGCACAGCAGCCTAAGACAGCTGTTTTTAAAAAATGCTTCCTTGGCCCAGTAAAACATCACTGCTCTTGGCAACCGGATGGCACAAAACGATCATCTTATTTGCTCGAACTAGAGCAGGGCTGGATGCAAAACCAAATTGTGACACATCCCTTAACGTCTTGGGGGCAAACATCATTCTACAAACTCCAAGACTGCCACATCGTACGTGGCTGCTATCTTGATTAGTGTCAACAATACATTCAGCATTGAAGATGATGGGAATTAAATCATCAGCTGGAAGCCCATAGCTAAATTGTACATTAGGAGTGTGTGTGGCAAACTAAGCTACTGTTCAGAGGAAGCTCTGCAACTGGGAACTTGGCATCATTGCTTTAATCTGGATGCCATCTTTACTGAATTCTTTCATTCAGCACCTTCTCACCCTGTTTTCAAACTTCATCTGCTTGTCATGAGGACCAGAGACATCTGTAAGTTGGGGTTACATTGGAGCAGGCGGTGGTCGGTGTCCACCACTGACGTTCTTGCTTTTATCTCAACCTCATAATGGCTTTGAGAGGCCAGCATGATTACTAAATTATTAAGACAAGTGTCTGTAAAGATGAATATCGGAGGCAATCCTTTGCCCACCCACGGTTGTACTGGTTGCATTTGAACTGTTTTTCTTGCACCATGAATGAAATTTTCTGACCTTGTCTAATAGTAGGCTCCATGCAGAGTTTTGTCTTGGTGCATGGTCACAACACATGGGTCATTGGATTCCTCCATGGTGCAATTGATAATAATTACCCTATGGTGGAAGTAACCAATTGGACAAATCCACTTGGAAGGAAACAGTCCTCAACCTTCAACTACTAGAGGTCTCCCCCTTAAAGAACAGTTCCTTAGTTGTAGTAGGGCAGATTAAACACTTCTTCACTGTGGAGACAGTAACCGCACAGATGACACTTAATCTGTGTTGCATACAACGATGTACTTCCTGCAATCTGGTGCAGCTGCTGGTAGATTATCCAATTTCTGCCATATTGTTTGTTTGTTTTGATTTATTTTTAAAAAACCAATCTTCCACCCAATTGGCAGCCCAGAGCAGCATGCAGTATAATTAAAACCCATCAACACAAACTGATTCACAGTGTCTTACCACTAATGTCTTAAACACCACTAATGTCTTAAACACCACTAATGTCTTAAAAACTCAGCCTTCCAAAACTACAGTTGAACACGCACGAAGATTTGGGCAACTAGGTTCCCCAAAGGCTAGTTGAATAAATAAGCCTTTAGCTGGCACCTGAAGCCCAGCAATGAAAGGAACTGTTGTACTTCCCCAGGGAGGGTGTTCTAAAGTCCGAGGGCCACCACTGAGAAGGCAACGTGAGCACCACCACAAGCAGAGCGCCTTGCAGTGGTTGCAACCCACGCTAGACACACTGTTCTGCTAGTGGTCTGGGGGCTTGCAAGGGACATAACCATGTGAGTCATTATACCTTTGTGAGTGAAAGCTTGCACACGTTACTGGGAACGGCATGCAAGCAGCCAAAGGACAAAGGCGGCAACCACATTTTTGTGCATAACGTGCATTGCTGTGGGTCATGAAGCAATGTGCCAGTGTGGCATTGTGCAGGGATGAGGAAGCTTCTTTGTTTCAGGTGGGGTGAGGAAGCTCATCTCAGCAGGAGGGGGAGCCACCCTGGCTTCTTCCCCAGCCGGACTCATCTCTGCCTCTTGGCCTCCTTTCCAGGCTCCGCTTCTGCCTCTGAGTCCGGACTGCTCTCTGCCACAGACTCTCCCAGCTCACTAAATCCTGTTGCCTCTTCAGCTTACAACACCTCCTCCTCCCCAGTCTTCTCCTTCAGACCACCACGAATCCCCAGGCTCTCAGGCTTTTTCCCTTGGGGGTTCCCCAGCCGGTGCCTCCCACCACTCCTCTGCGTCCATGGCACATGGTTGGGAAAGACATTGGGGAGCTGTATCTGATCAATGTCAGCAGTACTAAGCTAGACAAATAAATGACCTAACTTCCTTTGCCAGACTGGGCCTGGGGTTAGACCCAGGCTTAAATCCCCACTTTGTCGTGCAACTCGTTGGGTGACCTTGAATCAATTAATACCTCTCAGTATAACAGACCCCCGCTCAGGTGTGCTGTGAAGAGGAAAGTGGGTTGGGAGAACCGTTTTCACTTCCTGGAGCTCCTTGGAGGAAACGTAGACTATAAATACAATGTAATGCATAAATCAGCAGACCGTTGCATGGACTGTCTTTCAAATGCTGAATTCTGGAAGCACGTATGTTTCCCGTGCCCTTGTGTTCCTTTTTGACAGAACCCCTTTCATAATTTTTGCAATCATTTTTTTTTAATTCTTAAGTGACAGATGGATGAATTTATCCAATAACACCTAATGAAGTGCTGCTGGAGGGAGCTCCCACTTTGGGAGTTTACTGTGACATTGAGTGATAATTAAGCACAAATTTAATGCAGTTTAAATTCTGTTAAAATTGCCTGCCTGCCAAATCCCCAATCCAAGAAGCTTTAGGTGTGTATTGTGTTTCTGAGGTGATGAGCAGCTCTTTGATGTTAGCACCGCAAGTGCCGTCACAGGTCTTTGAACAAGCTCTTTCCACCCTACCCCTTCACAATATTAGCATTCGTAATCCAAATCTTTCAGGCCAGGGTCAGGAACAACTTGACCCCAAAGCAGAGGTCCAGAAGACATAAACAAATTGTGAGATAACCAGCCTCATGTAACCAACATGCTTAAGTCTAATGAACGTATGAAGGGGTTAAAACCATAGAGTAAGCTGTCCAGCAGGCTTAGCTTTCTTTGGAAGAGACTAGGTAATCAAGGCATTGTTCTTCCCCTGTCTATCTGAGAAGCTCAGTGTATGAAGAGGCTAAGTTGGCTAAACTTAGCTGCATGGCTCTAACATGCCTCTCCTGAGTTCCTGTACCAATAATTTAGGAACTTTTACCACTGTAACTAACCAAGTTTTGCTGCCCATGCAATTTTTCTAAATGCTGTATGAATCCGACCTTTGGAGAGTATGTAAGTAAATCATTTTAAACTTACCAAAGGTGCGGTCTTTTTTCTATAGAAAAAGGGGCAAATTTTAGATCTCATAAGGGCATATTTTAAAGGTCTGACAGCCTATATTTTCTGTGCTTTACTTTTCTGCATGTTTTGTTATCTTAAATCTTTGCTGGGGTTCTCTCACCAAAGACAACTTGTCCCAAACTTGGATTTTGGCATCCAGGGAATTTTCCTTTCTAAAAATGCCTATTTTTCCCCTTGAACCAACATTTGAAAGCACGCAAATTTCACTTGCCAATCTGACCTTGTAGGACTTTTTCTCTCCTGAAACCCTGGTCAGTGCAGGCAATGCTGGGCTCAGTGAACCAATGGTGTGACTTATGTAAAAGCAGATGGGTGTGGTTTGCAAGACCAATAAAAATATCCCACTCTCGCTTTTATTTTATTTTTTTTAATTGGCATTGTTTTCTGGCACTACCAAGGCCACAACTGTCTCTTTGTCGGATGGATGTTTTAGGATCGGTGTATAATTAGCTAAAAGTTTTGAAATCCCTTTGACAGGCTTTGCTTATGACAAATGTTGGCTTTGGCTGTGCTTCCCCCTCACCCCCCAAAGCTTTTTATTGCCACTGGCTCCCCGCTGCAAAGCCAAGAACGGTGGACGTAGCCGTGCATGCTGAAAGTCAAAGTTAATTTGTGTCTGCTGTGCTTTCCAAAAGGAAGCAGATGGCTGCAATGTTTGAGTTCAGGTCCCCTTTGCAGCCAAGCAGTGTGCGTTGGATTACACACCCTTGTTTATCATGCTGTAGTAGAGCTAATCTCTGCCTTCGTTCCCTCCCTTGTACTCACCTGGCCCCTCCAGAATTGCCAAGGCACATCCAGTCGCTCTGGGGCACAAGGACACGCTGCCTCTGAATACATAAGCTTGTGTGCGCGAGAGTGTGTTCATTGCGTACGTGTGTGCATTCTTCAGGTCTGAGAAGGGAAACCAGGTGTTTGGCAGCAGACACTGTTCTTGGTGCCTCGGTCACTGCCCAGCAGCTGCAGTGCATTGTGAGGTACAATGAGAGTACTACTAGTCACAATAGCTGTGCGCTCTCTCTGTTGCCATAGTCGTTGGCAGCTGTCTTGAGAGACAACGGAGTCCGCCTCCGGGGGTGAAGTCAAACTGCTGTGTTAGCAGCACTGAAGTGGCCTCTCTGGGCTGCATGCCTGGGCAGTGTGTATGGAGGTCCCGGGCTGCCCAGATAACAAGGCCCCCTCCTCAGCCTCGCTGATGTGGTCCAAAGGAAAGCAGAGAAATATGTTTGGCACTAGCTGGGCTGCAGGAGTAGCAGGAAGGAGGCTTACAAGGCGCCATCCAACCGTCTTAGGGACTCCACTCCAGATTTGTGTAAGGTTTACTCCAGGGGTCAGCCAGGTTTACCGGCCATGGGCTGGATCACTCCTACGGAGATTGTCCGTGGGCCGGACTGACGCAGCATGATGCCTGAAATCGCTTCTGCGCATGCCCAGACATTGAAAATTGTGCCTGCGCAGAAGCGAATTTCGGCATCTGGACGTGCACAGACATTATTTCTGGTATCTGTGCGTGTGCAGACGTGATTTCCGGCATGCTCAGTGAGTCCCCGCACCACGCTGTACCATTTTAGCGCAGCGCATGGAGGATTGGCCAAGTGGGTGGCTCAGTTCATTGGCAGCTTGTGGGCCGGTAAAACGGTCTTCGTGGGCCACTTCCGGCCCATGGGCCACACGTTGTCGACCCCTGGTTTACTCCTTAGCCTTTTCTTCTCCTGAAGATGTCCCGCAAGGCAGTGGAGGTTTAGAACCAGAGTTTTCCTCTTCTGTTCTTGTTTGCAGCAGGAGGGACTCTCTCGACTCTTCTCCCACCTGCTGCCTTTTCTCTGGCATCTCTCTCTTCCACAGACCCCCCCTTACTCCCGCCCCACCTTCAAATTAGCCCCCTCCACTACTGTTTTGACCTGTTTGACAGAGACCTGGTGAAGAACCATAGAAATGTAGAGTTGGAAGAGGACACCCCCCCCCAAGGTTCATCTGTCCCACCCCACCACCCCAGTGCAGGGCAGTAATGCCCCTGCATGCATTTGAGCGTTTATACTCCTTTCCTCATTCTCAGCGCTGCAGAGGACCACTGCAAAATTGGATAAGATATGGGGGCTTAGTTGTCCCATTTCTTCTCCTGGGATTAAATCCTAGAACATGCCTTTAAAATGGAGGCACTGTTAAGGTCTGCTGCAGGGTGGGGAAACCCTTTCAGTCTGAGGAACAGATCTCTTATAGCTAACTTTCCAGGGGCAGCATGCCAGGGTGGGTGGCATCAGAGGCAAAGGTGGGCAGATTATTAGATACCACTGTTACTTGAAAAATAAATGCACCAGCCTTGTAAAAGTGAGGGGGTTTTTTTTGCCCCCCATCACATAATTTACGCAAGCAGGAGGCACCATCATAGTTCAAGGACACATTCCAGCCAGGCCAAAGTAGTTGAGAATGGCACAGAGCAAACTCGGTGTGCAATGTGTCTTTGGAAGGATTCCAAGGGCCAGATAGAAACCTCTAGAGGGCCACAATCTGCCCACAGCCTCGAGATTCCTTATCCCTGGCCTTCTAGATTATTGAGCTGCAGGGACTCTTAGTGAGGGATAATTGCATTGGTTCTACCTGGGTTAACCGCCAAGGTGACCACCTTGAATAGAGCAAAGATGGAAGTTGTCAGTCAGAACTGGCAGCACAGAGTTAATCAGCCTGCATATCTGTAGTCCCTCGGCTGATGCAATCCAAAATTATCCTGCGAGATTAATCTGTGAGAGGACGTACATCTCTCCCCATTCTCCCTTCACTTGTCATATTTTTCTGGAAATGACATGGTCAGGTTTCTCTTCTCCCTCCTCCCCTCCCTCCCTATTTAATTAAAAACTGGATGAACTCGGAGTACGCCGCTTTATCATTTGGTTAAATGGTATTAAAAATTAATATGAGAGTGGAAGAAATTATATAAGGGTCCTCCGCACGATGTACGTGTCACAATTGGTTTTCTTAAAGCTTGTTAACAAAGTGAAATCTCTGCCCCTTTCCCCTCGTTGCTTGTGTATTCCTTTAATCCTTTGATCAGCAAATCCCATTGTTCCTTCTTTTAAAAAAATAAAATAAAGTCCCTGCTTCATCCTTCAGATGTTCTGTGGAGCAGTGAAAAAAAATTAAATATAATTTATTTCTTCTGCTACTGTAAACAGAAGCTCAGGCTGAATAGCACTCTTATCCAGCCCTTGGGAGTCTCTTCAAGCCAAACCTTTTTACACCCTCCTCAAGTGCTTTTGCCTGACTAGAACCTGCCCTGGAAGACAACGATAATGCATTTTGTTTGCCTGCATGGAGAAGGGAAATAGGGACGCAGGTGGCTCTGTGGGTTAAACCACAGAGCCTAGGACTTGCTGATCAGAAGGTCAGCGGTTCGAATCCCCGCGACGGGGTGAGCTCCCGTTGTTCAGTCCCAGCTCCTGTCCACCTAGCAGTTCGAAAGCACAAAAGTGCAAGTAGATAAATAGGTACCGCTCCGGCGGGAAGGTAAACGGCGTCTGGACCTAACAGTCAGGGGTCCCTTTACCTTTATGGAGAATGGAAAAATGTAACGCTTGGGGTGTGGAAACCTCCTGACGTTTGCGTGGCTAAGTTGTGGCCTACAGTACCAAAATTAGAACAATTGCCCCGCCCACTTTTGCCTCTGGCCCTGCCCATCTGTGGCATGCGGCCCCTGGAAGGTCACCTAAGGTGGAATGTGGCCCTTGGTGGGAAAAGGTTCCACCACCCCCCCACACACATTAAGAGATTGTTAGCTGCGCCGCGTGTTCCAAAAAGCTTACCCTAAAATGTGTCGATGGTGGTGTCACTGCTGGATGATGCCACTGCCCACAGATGTTGACTTGTGCTTGCCGGCCATTATTTGTTGTGGCCTATCTCTGTTCCCTTGAGCCCCCTGGCACACAGAGAGCGCTTGGGAAGACGGATGGGGTCACAGTGTCCCAATTGCGCTGGAATGTGTGGAAGCAAAGGAGCAGAAATGGCCTTCTCCCCAAACATATAGTGCAAATCATCATCATGTTATTTGTAGGCCGCCTTTCCATAGCTAAAACCATGCTCAAGGCATCTAACAACAGTTATTTACATAATTGCAAACACAGCAACAACAACTTTATTATTTATATGCCACGCATCTGACTTTGGGTGGCTCCCAACAGAATATTTATGCGGCCTTGTTTTCTGTCTCTAGTTCAGAAGTGAACAATCTGTGCCCATGGTTATCTGTGTGAAGAAGTATTTTTCAACTTTGAATGTAAATTGTAGGGTTTGCTCCTCCATCACACTGTTTTTTTGGGGGGAGGGAGGGGCCTATTATTTTACTTTTATTAATTTGTTTAAGCAGCTGTATGCTGCCCTCCTGGTGCAAAGGCACCGCTCGGGGTTGCTTGCATTTTAAACGGACAATTTCATTAAACAAAAAACCCTCATCAATATGAAACAATCAGCCAAGGAGACAAGATCAGCAGTAGAAACCAAGCATAAGAACATTAGCTCCCCGCATATGAACAAAAGCCTGCCGGAACAAAGGAATCATTAATAGCTGACGAACAACTGCGAGGGAGGGGGTCTGAGATCCAGAGGCACACAAACTGCAGAGGCCCCCCCCCTCCAATTGCTTCTCTGTCAGCATCTCTGAGCTACCCCACACTAACGCCCCCTTCCTTTCCTTGTTAGTAATCACGAAACTTGGGTCGTGGTGCCCAGACTGGCATAACCATCATTTAAAGCCAGCCAAAGTTTGCTTTCAAAGCAGAGATTGAAAATCAAGATTAAAAACTGGTTTCAATCTCTGGCTTGCAAGCCAAGGGTGACTAGAGGGAACATTGCTGCACATTGTGGTAAAAACATAGTTATGACTACGCAGAAAAAGAGGAGGGGGGAGGAAGGGGAACAGAGGCAGAGATGTAAACGAAGCTATGGGATGCTCTTGGTTTGAACCACGAGGTAACAAAAACACGTAAGATATAATGTGCTGCTATTCTGGTACATGTGACTGTTGCCCTCTGTGATAGCTATTTCACTCAGCTCTGGCTAATGCAGATCACAGCTGTCAGCCTACAGAGCCTCCTCCCTATCTGAGGAGGCACCAGCCATCATAGGTACTTAGCTGCCTGACCATTGGAGCATCTAGTTCAGTATTGTCTACACTGACTGGTAGCAGCTCTCCAAGATAACCTGGAGATGAGACCTGACACTCAACCTCTTTGCTGCAGCCCATCCTTAGAACAAGGTGTGTTGCCTGCTCAGGGAAGGTTTATTCCAGGGGTCAGCAAGGTTTACCTCACCTGGGCCGGTTCACTCCAGCAGAGATCCCTCCGTGGGTCGGATCGTGCGCCTGATTTTTGGTGTCTGCATCTGCGGGTGGCTCGGTTCAGGGGCGGCTCGGGGGCTGGTTAAATGAACCCCATGGGCTGCTTGTGGCCCATGCTTAGGTTGCCGACCCCTGGTTTATTCCCTCAGACTAGGAGAGAGCAGCACGACTACTTCATACCTAAAGGTAAAGGGGGACCTCTGACCTTAGGTCCAGTCGCAAACGACTCTGGGGTTGCGGCGCTCATCTCGCTTTATTGGCGAACCAGAGCAGTGCACGGAAACGCCCTTACCTTCCCGCCGGAGCGGTACCTATTTATCTACTTGCACTTTGACGTGCTTTTGAACTGCTAGGTGGGCAGGAGCTGGGACCGAACAACGGGAGCTCACCCCGTCGCGGGGATTCGAACTGCCGACCTTCCGATCAGCAAGCCGTAGGCTCTGTGGTTTAGACCACAGTGCCACCCGCATCCCTTACTTCATACCTAGCAGTCTTCAAATAAGGAAAGGAAGAAGTAACGGTGGTAGCACAAATATTTTAGAAGACCCTTATACTTCCTTATCTGTAAGAAACTGGGAGAGAAGCAAAACAATGAGTTTTTTAGAGAGAGAAATCTGTACTGGAGCTGCAAGCAAATCCAAGTGCTTTGAAACGCAAAACAATATCCCAGATTCATGTTTTGAAAATGCATTCTTTCTGTTGCCTACCTTGTCCCCAGAAGACCTTTTATTTTATTTTGCAGGACAGATTCCATACCCATGCAGAAATCCTTATCTTAGTGCTTTGCGGTACTGCATATAAAAATGAATGAGCTTTAAGGATTAGCCTGCAATCATCTGACCCCTCATGTTTTGTCTTAAATTAGTTTCTGCTTCTTCCCCTCTGGCTGACACACAGGAAATTACATCTCAAACTTAAACTTTACTCTTCTCTCTCTCTCTCTCTCTCTCTCTCTCTCCCACCCACTCAACAAGCTAGGTCTTCTTTTATTTCTGGCAAAGAATTAAAGTGACATATTGGTGGCCTAGCTTTGGAAAGAGTGGCGTGGAAATGGTTGTGTAGCTTTGAGTGACACACTTGCAAAGTGCTGAGGAGAGCCGGGACAGGATTCTTTTCCTCCAGCTGGTAAAACCAGTAGCAACCTTCTGTAAGGGTATTTATTTTACAAATACCTTTGGGGCTGAACCCTCACAAGGCAGCTTCCAACAAAGCAAAAACTCAGCCCAGGCAATCTGCCAGAGATGAGTTGCTGTCCTCATTAGGCCTGACGCTCCTTGTGTGGATCCTGTTTTTGCTAATAAAGAGTGAACGCCAACTTGCTAGTGTGATTTGCTGGCTCAGTGAGGGAAGTAAAGGAAACAGATCACCTGGCCCTAATGGAAGAACTGACTGAGCACTACCCTGGATACACGCCAATATTAAATGCATAACACAACATCCATACAATAACAAAAATTTAAGCAGTTGTATAAATTACAGTTCATAATAATGAACAATACAATGCATGATAACAGGTAATACATGATACATACCGAACATAATGAATACATACTAGGAAGCCGTGTCAAGTTAATCACAACTTTGTCCCAGCAATAAATTCTGCAACTCAACCCCTGTAAAGTAGTCTCATAACTTGTTATTACCCACTTACCTTGCTTGCAACTGTAAAATACAATGCATATCCTTTTTTTTAATTGCAAATTTATTAAAGAAAAAATAGAGAGAAAATGCACACGGGGGTGGGGGGGTGGAACCAAACAACAACAACAGAACGAAACCCAAATCATCTATTCACATTCACAATAACACTCAGCATCTATGCATCCATCTTAATTTACACATACAGATCAATATATGCCATCCAAATGTCCAAGGGCATTAAGGTCTTCAGATCATTACATAATAGATGGTGTTTATTCTTACAGGTTTAAGTGTAAGTCACTTAGTCACCATAAGGACTCGCACATTCCATTTTTGTTGTGCTGTTGTTAGTCCCCATACTACAGGGGAATAATTTAAAAGTACACGAACACCCACAAATATGAAGGATTTTTCCAATACAGGACTAATACAGATAGCAACTTCAGCGCAAAACAAATATTTTGCTGCACTGGCCCACATTATATGCCTCATCAAGGCATTTCCTACATTGCACTTTCATCCTATATCTGAGCTTGACAGCACCTTCTTGTAGAGATGTTATGGAGTCCAGCTTACCTGAAACCCCCAATTTTTAAATCAAAAGAAACTTTCTGTCTAGATTCCAAAGCAATCTTCCATTGTTCAGGTTGTATTGTACATTCTAATTCCCTGTTCCACTGTTCCCTAAATAATGCAAATACATCTTCCTGGGAAATCTGAGATGCAGTAGCATATCTACATGTTATTGTTAATGATGCCAGCCTCGTTCTGCCAGATGCAGTGCAAGCATGGTTAACAGCACTGGGGTCAACCTTGTATATATGTCAAGCAGTCCCAGAGTTCCAATTTGTTACCCGTAAGAACCATGTCAGCCTTCGTGGTGGCTGCAGTAGTGCTATGATGGTTGTTCCTCCCAGGGAGTCCACATTTCCCCCACCATGCTGGGGGCTGGTCTGCTAATCCCAAACAATTTTACAAGGCAAGATTGTCAATACATCTGAACCTCTCTCTGCCATAGCATCTTCCTGCTCACCAAACCCTGTTACCTCTTCAGCTTCCTACACCTCCTCCTCCCGGTCTTCTCCTTCTGACCACTCATTGTCGTCCTACCACCAGTCCCCTGGCTCTGGGTCTTCTTCCCCTAGGGGTTCCCCGGCCGGTTCCTCTTAACACTCCTCTCCATCCAGCCAGTCTATCACTTCAGGGCATAAAAATACAGCGGACTCTCGGGTTGCGAACGTGATCCATGAGGGAAGCACATTCACAACCCTCAGAATTCGCACCTGCAGCGGCGTGTCTGTGCACGCGCGGGTCATAATTCGGCGCTTATGCTCAAAGCGTGATTTAGCGCTTCTGCGCATGTGCAAGTGCCGAAACCCAGAAGTAACCCATTCCGGGTTCGGCACAGTGCACAACCCGAAATTGCGCGACCCGAAGCGTCTGTATCCCGAGGTATGACACTACAACATAAAAAACACAAAACATATAATAAAGTGAACAGTCCTCTCTCCCACAACACATTTAAGGATATCAGATGTTAATCAGCCCAATGTTTTGCCTGGCGTCTAAATGTATGCAGTGAAGGCACCAGGCAAACTTCTCTGGGGAGAGCATTCCACAAATGGGGAGTCACCCCAGAGAAGACCCGTTTTCGTATCACCACCCTTCAGATCTCTCATGGAGGAGGCACACAAAGTGCCTCAGAGGATGATCTCAGGGTCGGTTCATATGGAGAGACACAGTCCTTGAGGTATTGACTAGATGGGTCATTTTGGTCGGGCTTGGTATAAGGGAACTTCCTATGTTTCTAGCGTCTCCCCTTACACATAATGGGGCTATCACATGGCATCGCTGGTCTATACAAGCTGGTCCCTGCATGTGGGGCCACTTAGGGCTGGGCGATATATCTATACATTTTCCAAAACGGGTTTAAAGTTCATATCATGATACTGGTTTCATAATTTTTAACCTGGTGATATATCGCGAATCACGATGTGTTTGTGTGTGCGCTATGCAAAAATCACAATGTGAGAAAAACTGCAAAGCCAGCCAATGCCTCCACATAGCTCCATCCTTATTTCAGACATTGTGGGACACGGGTGGCACTGTGGTCTAAACCGCTGAGCCTCTTGGGTTTGCCGATCAGAAGGTTGGGGGTTTGAATCCCCATGATCCTCCTGGCAACCTAGCAGTTCGAAAGCATGCCAAAAAGTGCAAGTGGATAAATAGGTACCTCTCCGGCAGAAAGCTAAACTACCTTTCCATGCGCTGCTCTGGTTTCAGTGTTCCATTGTGCCAGACGCGGCCCTCGTCGTGCTGGCCACATGACCTGGAAAAACTGTCTGCGGACAAACGCCGGCTCCCTTGGCCTGAAAGTGAGATGAGCGCCGCAACCCCAGAGTGGTCTGCGACTGGACTTAACTGTCAGGGGTCCTTTACCTTTCTTTTTTATTCTGCGATGGTGGTAGATCACAAAGTTGAAAACCAGATATCACCCAGCCCTAGCGCCAGTAATGTGGCAGCTGCACTGATCAGCCACCACAATCAGGCAAATTACAGGTTCGTAGGCCTCTTAAACAGTTGTATGTGTGGATTATGGTTTGAAGTGAATTATCCCGGCTTAACGTATGGCAGATTTCTACTTTGCAGGTTCCCCTGGTGGAAACAGTTCCTCAGGTGAAGAAGGAAAAGCACAGTACCCAGGCAGCTAAGAACAGAGCCAAGAGGAAACCTCCCAAAGGAATGTTCCTTTCTCAAGAAGATGTGGAGGCAGTCTCCGCCAACGCGACAGCTGCTACCACCTTGCTGAGGCAACTGGATATGGAATTGGTCTCCATCAAACGGCAGGTAGGAGCGCTTTCCCTGCGACAAATCAAGGCTTATTTTTAATCATCCCATACATATTTTAAGAAAGGAGCTGCCATCGGTCTCAATTTTGCGCCTCCCCGGAGGATTCATAGCTCGGACGAGATGTTTTGCATCGGGATGAGACTTGATTAACAAGCTGTCAGCTGAGCAGCATGTTTCAGAATGGAATTATTTCATCTTGGCTTTCTATTTACAGTGCAGCAAGGTACAATGTGCGGTTTGCCAGCTTCCTGTCTCTTCCCCCAAGATGCTACTATAGACTTCTATATATCACAGTTTCTGTACTCTTTTTTTATACTCTGGATGGGTTGTTGGTTGTTTTTTATTTTTTGTTTATTTTTTGGTTTTTTTTCGTTTGGAGAACATTTTTGTACCGGCCAACTATTTTTTTAAAAAAACTTCTTTTTTTGCATACTTGGTGATTTGATTTCCTTCCCAACTTAAACTTTTACTCATATAGCAATCTTCCATACTCTCAAATCCAGGAATACAACTAGGGTAGCACTTGTTTTTCTTGCCCATACCATTTCTATACAATAGATATTTCTCTACCCCCCAACCCCCCCCCCCCCAAAATTACAGCTAGTCTGAACCGTGTGACAGATTTGGCCTAGTTGATGCCGTATAGCAAATCTTCAAGGTTCCGATGTTAAAACGGCTTTCTTCCAATTTTAAGAAAGAAAGAAAATTGTTATAATATAACTGATATAACCCAGTGGCTCAGTTGGTTGGAGCGTGGTGCTGAGAATGCCAAGGTTCCAGGTTCAGTTCCCTGCATTGCATGAGGTTGGGCCAGATGATCCAACTCTATGATTCCATGATTTTATAATCACAACCCCTGGGCAACTCACTCCCCAAATATGCTTTGTCTTAAAAGGATTGTTCTGTTCTTTCAAGTGCCACATATATTCACCCTATGTATTTAAAGCACTATGATTCCATTTTGAACAGTCATGGCTTCTTCCCCCAAAGAATTCTGGGAGCTGTAGTTTGTGGTGCTGGGAGATTCCCCTATTTGCCCCCTAGAGCTATAGTTTACAGAGTGGCTTAACAATCAAGTCCCTCTTCACAGGGAACTCGGGAAACTGTAGCTCTGGGAGAGGAGTAGGGGTCTCCCAGCAGCTGTCAGCACCCTTGACAAACTACAGCTCCCAAGATTCTTTGGGGGAAGACATTGAGTGTATGAAGTAGTATGATACCACTTTGTGGTGTGAATGTGGCCCAGGCCTCCTCTAATAACTGGTGTGAACTGTTGCTAAGGGAGATGTAAGCTCCTCCCAGACTTTTCATAATATGTACTGATTGGTCCATGGTGCAGAATTCCAATTGCCTTTCTCCCAATCAGTGCAATAGAAGAGGCTGTGTGTTGATTGGTTGCGCTCATGATTTACTGAGCAGCATTGGTATTTTTAAAATGGCAGGGTTCTCTCACTTTCTAAATTAATAATAATGCAGAAGCATGTTTCTTCATATAGACACTTGTAGCCTTGTTCCCTTTTCTCTTGAACCAATTATCAATTGTCCGATTTGGATGATTTATGCCTGTTGCACCACTCTTAATTTCTGATAATAAAAATTTAGGGGCTATACTTTGGCCAAGCGTCCAGTTACAGCAAAATAGAAATTAGAGGTCAGAACATCAAATATTTTATGCCCTTTATGAATATGAACAAAAGCTTCAATCCTATGCGTACTGATCCATGAGTAAATACACTTGAACCTGTGAGTAAACATGCACAGAATTGCACTGGAAGTTAATGCAACCTTTTTTGTTTGGCCGCATTCTACATTTGCTTATACCAATCACTTAATGGCGCTCTGGTTCCATGCGCAGATAAGTGGGATAAACCCCTCACCCCAAACAAATAGAAATCAAGTAAAGCAAATACTCCCATTTCCTAATTAATTTTACTGCGTTTATATCTTGCATTACATTGGGCTTTTATTTTCCCTGCACTGGCTACAGCTATAAAAGGGTTGAAGTGAGAAAAATGAACCCCGGTGCTTAATGGAATCTCTTGAAAAGCTGAACAAAATATTTATAGGCTCCGCATGGATTATGAATGCCTCACGAAGGAATGGGGAATGAAGGATGGGAGTTGAAAACTTGGCAGGTGCGGCCTTGTCAACGCTGAACCCACCAAAGGGAGAAATGGCACCAACTGAAAATTCCCCGCTGACTTCACTTTTGCCCATTGTACAATAATAATAATAATAATAATAATAATAATAATAATAATAATAATAATAATAATTTTTATTTATACCCGCCCTCCCCGGCCAGAGCCGGGCTCAGGGCAGCTAACACCAGTAAAATTACAATAAAAACATAATGGGGGGGGGGGACCTAATTTAAAATACAGGTTAAAATGCAATTTAAAATGCAGCCTCATTTTAAAAGTAGCCCATAGATCAAAACCGTGAGGGGAGGGAAACAGAAGGGTCAGACTGAATCCAAACCAAAGGCCAGGTGGAACAGCTCTGTCTTGCAGGCCCTGCGGAAAGATGTCAAGTCCCACAGGGCCCTAGTCTCTTGTGACAGAGCGTTCCACCAAGTCAGGGCCAGTCCTGAAAAGGCCCTGGCCCTAGTTGAGACTAATCTAACCACCTTGCGACTTGGGACCTCCAAAGTGTTGTCATTTGTGGACTTTAAGGTCCTCCGCGGGGCATACCAGGAGAGGCGATCCCGTGCTGATGCTTTTGTCCCCCATCAAGGCCAGGGACCTTTTGGGACTCCCAACTCCCTTCATTCCTAGCTATTGAACAGGTTGCCTAGAGGGGATGGGAACTTGGAATCCAACAGTATCTAGAGAGCCACGGGTTCCCCACCCCAAATTAAGAGGAGCATGGCAGCCAGTGAACCCGTCGTCCCTCTCCATGCCTCTCCTGTTAAGCAAAATGCACAGAGGTGCCATGCCACAGGTTTAAGAGCATAAGAAGAGCATTGCTGATGGGTCAGACCTGGGGATTTCCCTCTCCTATAGTTGCTTCCCAGCAGTTGAATTGCTAGATTCTTTGGGGTGGTAGCTGGATGGATAGATGGGGAGAAGCAAAAGGAGGCCTGGGTGTTTCTGTATGATTTGCTTCTGTTACCTGATTCCAGGATCTCTTTAATGTTTCCCTATAGTATACTGACCACGGGTGGGACCGCGGGTGGCGCTGTGGGTTAAACCACAGTGCCTAGGACTTGCTGATCAAACGGTCGGCGGTTCGAATCCCTGCGCGACGGGGTGAGCTCCCGTCATTCGGTCCCATCTCCTGCCCACCTAGCAGTTCAAAAGCACCCCTAAGTGCAAGTAGATAAATAGGGACCGCTTTCTAGCGGGAAGGTAAACAGCGTTTCCGTGTGCAGCGCTGGTGCTGGCTCGCCAGAGCAGCTTCGTCACGCTGGCCACGTGACCCGGAAGTGTCTTTGGACAGCGCCGGCTCCCAGCCTCTAGAGCGAGATGAGCGCACAACTCTAGAGTCGGTCACGACTGGACCTGACGGGCAGGGGTACCTTTTCCTTTATAGTATACCGAAACTGACAATCTCAGTAGGGCTCCAAGGCAGGGCTTCTGTGTTCTATAATCTGGTTGTTGTTTTTAGTTTTTAAAAAACCAAGTTTTTTTCTCTTGCTGTGTTATTGTTGGGTTTTTTTAAGGGCGGGATAGGTAAGTACTCTCTGCTTTTAAATGTCAGCATTAAACTGTTACCAGCTGCCTCTCGGCGTAAAAGGTCTTTGAGGGCAAACGCTCTCTGTAATTCAAAGGCCAGGCGTACTTTCCCAGCTATTTCCTACTGAGACTCGTGGCCTGCAAACCGTCTCCGAGATCCTCTTGACCTGCGCCTCTGAAACTTAACAATTCCCTTAGATTTTGTGCGTGTGTAAAGAAGCCCTGGAAAAAGGGTATTTTCTTTTAGATCTTGTGCAAGCTTGCCTCTTAAATTAGTTAAAAGTTCTCATTTCTTCCCTGGAGTCCTTTGGCTCTGAACCGAAGCTGCAGTCCTCAAAGCAGCGCTGACCAGAAAAAAAAGGAGAGAGGTAGGAAGTTTTAGAGAAAGGAGAAAGCGTTTCAGAAAATTGCAGATCAGAGCTTGGCAGGGGTTTCTCCACCCTACCCCGTCTGAAGGAAGTGGTCTTTTATTCTGTTATCTCTATTGACAGACGAAGCTTTTCTTTTCAGATTCAGAATATCAAGCAAACAAACAGCGCTCTGAAAGAGAAACTTGAAGGAGGAGTCGAACAATATCGGCTGCCAGAGGTAACTTTATGTCCTAGTGGAATTTGAACCAAAGGAGCGGGGTGGGTGAGATGGCAATTGTACTGAAAGTCTGTTGGTTTCATGTGCGCTGACTGGTGATAAATTCATGAGTTCTCATTTTGATGTGTCTTTACCAAATTCACACTTCCTGAACCAGCAGGCAGATTGAAACACAGGTTTCCTTTCAAATTCACCTCCAAACTTTGGAATGCAAGTCGGCAACAACAACAAAAATGCATACAAATATTATATATATATATTAGAGGAAATTGCCACACTCATCTTGGCTCTGGTCTTACCTACTCCCGCCCTGCAAGCTAACAGGGCTTCCATAGGAAAAAAAATAGGTTCTGTACCTTTTTAGCAATGCAGGAATAAGCCTTTGGGCTCACATGGTCTCCCTTCTCACTCCTCCTCCCGGTGCAGCCATGCAGAAGAGATTAGGAGCATCTATGTGCACTTCTGCATAACCAGAGTTCTGGTCTATGTCTGGACTCTGAGCACCACTTGCTGGGAATTGCAGGCTGTTCATCTCAGGTTCCTCTTGCAGGCTTTTGCCCAGGCATCGCTGGTTGGTCATTGTAAGAACTAGATGGCCCACTGTCTTTGATCCAACAGACTCGTCTTACATTCCCGTAAACTATGGTTAGCTTAAACTATGGTTTGTTCAAACACGTTGGGATCAAACCATGTCACGATCCTGGCGCCAGATTGAATGGAGAAGCCCCCCGTGAGTATAGCCAGCTCCCCCTCTAGACTTTCTCATATGAGACGAGGAGTTCAGGGTTGTTGTGGTTTTTTTAATGATTTTATAGGTTGTGGCTTTGTTTCCGAATCTGATCCTTCTACATGGTTTTGTATGCATTGTGGTATTTTATACATTGTGACTTGCAGTTATTTTGATTCATCATAGCTTAGTAGTTATTTACAGGTAGGTAGGTAGCCGTGTTGGTCTGCCGTAGTCGAAACAAAATTAAAAAAATTCCTTCCAGTAGCACCTTAGAGACCAACTAAGTTTGTTATTAGTATGAGCTTTTGTGTGCATGCACTGTGTATCTGAAGAAGTATGCATGCACACAAAAGCTCATACCAGTAACAAACTTAGTTGGTCTCTAAAGTGCTACTGGAAGGAATTTTTTTTTAATTATTTATTGTAATTGTTAAAAGTGAACTCCTGTTTTAATTATTACCCGTTAATATTTTGAGAGTTGATTTTATTGTTTACTATTATATTCTAATAGATCGCTGAATATTACTTTGTTTGATATAAGTCTTTCCATTTTAAAGCTTTATTATTTCTTTCTGCAGTGGATCAGATTATTATAATGTGTGTGTTCTTTGCTGCACATTTTGCTGTATACCCCCTTGTGTATAGTAACCTACACAAAGGTGGTATACAAATTAAAAGTGCAATGAAATGTGGGGTCAGGGAGTGGAGCCAGGCTAGCAGGCATAACTGAGAGCCTGACATTGAAGCTCAAGTGAGTCACCATGGACCAGTCACAAGCTCTCGGCCGAACCACTTCACAGGGTTCTTGTGAGGATGAAAGGCAGGGTTGAATCACGTCTGCCATCTTAAGCTCCTTGGTGGAAGGGAGGGCTATAAATAAAATTTCACAGAAACTTAGTTTTGACATGAAGCCTGGTGCATGAAACTCTGCCAGGGTGGTATTTGAAGAGAACTTGTTGGGTATGGCCCCCATCGCTCAATGGCAGAGCATCAACCTTGCATGGAGAAGGTCCCAGGTTCAGTGCCTGGCATCTCCAGGTTGGGCTGGGAGAGATTCCCTGAGCTTAGATCACCTGCCCACTCACCCCCTCCTCCTTCCCTGCTGTCAGTCAGCAGTTAATTCAGATAATGAATTGCTTCTGTCGTTTGACTAAATATATTCTTTCTTTCTTTCTTACCGCTCAGAGGAATAATGGGGACTTTGTTTAACAAATGACTGTTTTCCTCATGCAGCTCAAGCAATTTGTTCAACTTTTTCATTTGTGTACACTTGTCAGGCTCGGGGTTTGAAAGCAGATCTGTTACCTAAGTAAATGATTCCTTTTCTTTCTCGTGACACTTAGGTTACGCTGAAATGCAACGCGCGCTGGACCACCGACGAGCAACTTCTTGCTGTACAAGGTACAGTGCCAGAAACCCATTTCTGTGCGTTGGAGGGTGGCTCTCTGTCCTCGGGGTAGTCAACGTGGAGCTCTCCAGATGTGCTGGAGACTCCCAACTCCCATCAGCCCAAGCCTTCAGGATCAAAGATCAGGAAGGATGGGAGTTCTAGTTTGCCATATATAGTGGGCACCCTATTTCTTGGTGATGCGGAACTTCCACATTGATAACAAAGAATTTATCCTGTAGTGGTGCAATGTCTCCAACATTTAGGTGAGGTTTTGGGTGAATCAGTGCCAGCTTCTATAAATTAGTTTCAAAGTGAGTTCCCTTCTTTTGGCTGAGATGGGCTTAAAGGGTGGTTTAGACCATTGGGTGGGGTTTATTTCGTAACCTATATCATGCTCCCATTGGACTTTGATTGCATTGAGGGATTTTTCTAGGGTCTTGGACTAGTATTTTGTATATAGCAGTGTCTCACATCGAATGCAACCGACCTGTAGAAAGGACTCTATGCATTGAAAACAGAGCCGTTGTGTGTACCCTTGTTAACTAAAACCTTTGTTTATAAAACTTTTTTAAAAAGAAAAACAGAGAGAATTTATCCACTTTCCTACTTAATATATAAGAGGCTCTCCTGGTGTCATCATTGCTTTAGGCAAAAACACTCCTCTTTATCCAGGCCTTTGGCCATTAGGTAACCTGTGGCCTGTTAAAAGTGTTGGGGACTGACAGTTATTATGATCGTTTTTATTATTATGCTCTCTATTACTGTGCATTTATGTTTTTCTTATGATGCCCCGTAAAATGTTTAATGTTGTACGCTGGTATCTTTTGATAATGGGCAGTATATAAATCAAAATAATAATAATCATCATCATCATCATCATCATCATCACTGTAAACCATTGCCGTAGTTTGGAGGGTGTCTGGTTTGCAATCTACAGTTGAGGTTGCTCTGTGATAGCTCAGCTCTGGTTCCACCCAGGTAGCGATGCCCAATGCCGTTTCACAAGTCACAGGTGGAGTTTGCTAGCGAAGAAAGAGGCCTACGCATTTGTAGCACTATTCATTATGAACATTTACTCAAAAGACTTTTTGTCTTGTACCATATGGTCCTGTGCCCAAACAAACCTCCCCCAATCCTGGCGTCAACTTTGGCACTTCTCCTCTCTGGTGCCCAGCCATTATCGATACAGAAGAGGAACATAACAAATAGGGCCTTGTCTGTTGTGGCTCCCAGACTTCGGAGCACACTCCTGAGGGAGGACCACCTTGCTCCATGGTGGCCTTTTGGGGGGATGTGGGAGCATCAGTAGTCCAGCAGGAGTCTGGATCCTGGTAATAGATTAGACATTATATTATATCAAATTTATTACCTTCCCTTATGCCTAAGGTCCCAGGGCAGGTTACACAATATAAAAACAGTTCAAAACAACTTCCAACTATAGAAATAAGGTGGGACCTAAAAGCATACTACTGTCATGCCAAACTTTGGTTTTATTTATTGCATTCATCATTTATTCATTTTTTAAAGAATACATATTACCTTAATCTCAGTGGATCCCAGGGCGGGGTACAAAATGCAGAATACATATAACGAAATACTTAATGATAAAAGATTGTAAACAGTCCGAGCAGTTAAAACCACAGAGCAGGCTAACCTGCTACCAGCAGATGAAATACACTAAAACACTGAAAATGTCTGGGCAGAAAGGTAAGTCTCTACTTGGCGCGGAAATGATAAAAGTAGTTTTAGAAACTGAGATACGACAGCTAAGAGCTAAATGGCACCTTAAACCTAGGTTATGGGCGCAACAACGGAATGTCCAGGCACGTTTTTTTAAGAACAAAGAATACAAAGCTGAAAAGGAATGAACTGCAGCTGAAGTATTACGTTAATTTTTCACATGGTCTAGTCCTTCTCCTGCCCACCCCCCTAATATTCTTAAGAGGGTCTCTTCTCCAGTCTTCAGAGAGTAGCTGGATGTGGGGAGGCAGAAAAAGGTCCTCCTTTCCTTCCACTATGCAGCTTTAATCTGAAATCTTAGGCGCGGTACTGCGCTGAAAGGGGAAGGCAAATCTCAAGCAGAACATCCCTGCAGAAAAGGCACTTTCTTGGACCGCAGCGTAACCCGCCTCCCACAACGGTGGTGAACAGAGAGGACAAGTATTTGTTGTGGTGCTTTGGGTCTGTTTACTTCTGTTTTCAGTAAAGCTTGACTGATATTTTACAAGTTCTTATTAGCTGGCATAGAAAAGTGAAACAAAAAGGGATTGGAGATAAAACAAAAAGCATGCAGCTTGCATAGATCTGCTTTTCTTTGTGCAGTTTTTTATATATATATAAAAAATATAGAGTGCATGCAGTCCTGGTTGCATTTCTTAAATCTTTTTTCTGACTTTTAAAGTTTTGTGGGCTATTGCCTAACAATGGTGACGAATTTTATTTGTTCCATTCATACCTAGTAGCACCTGTCATGCAATGCAGCCCTAAGTATTGTCGGGCCAGGAACAATTTCAGAATTTTATTTTGTGTTTATTGTTTCATTTATATGCCCACCCTTCATTAAGAAATTTCAAAGCTGTTCACAAACAAGAACGCAGAATAAATAATGAAACACACTGAAAAAGAAACAGTTACAGATAGGTAGCCGTGTTGGTCTGCCATAGTCAAAACAAAAAAAATTCCTTCCAGTAGCACCTTAAAGACCAACTAAGTCAGTTCTTGGTATGAGCTTTCATGTGCATGCACACTTCTTCAGATGTATCTGAATAATACAGATAATAATAATAATAATAATAATTTATTATTTCTACCCCTGGGTTTCTCCAGCTACCCTGGGCGGCTTCCAACAAAGATTTAAAATACATTAAAATGTCACACGTTAAAAACTTATCTGAACAGGGCTGCCTTCAGATGTCTTCTAAATGTCAAGTACCGTATTTTTTGCACCATAACACTCACTTTTTTCCTCCTAGAAAGTAAGGGGAAATGTCTGTGCATGTTATGGAGGGAATGCCTACAAGTGGCATGCCTACAGATTTTCCTCCTCTAAAAACTATGTGCGTGTTATGGTTGGGTGCGTGTTATAGAGCGAAAAATACGGTAGTTGTTTATCTCTTTGACATCTGATGAGAGGGTGTTCCACAGAGCGGGTGCCACTACCGAGAAGGCCCTCTGTCTGATTCCCTGTAGCAATAATAATGATTTATTAAAACTTTAAAGGCTTCCATTATTGCGCTGACAATAACCTTAAGACTTCTTCTCCTTTTCTCTAGCCATCAGGAAATACGGTCGAGATTTTCAGGCAATCTCTGATGTGATTGGAAACAAGTCTGTGGTGCAGGTGAAGAACTTTTTTGTAAATTACCGGCGGCGTTTTAACATAGACGAAGTCCTACAGGAGTGGGAAGCAGAGCATGGCAAAGAAGAGACGAACGGAACTAGTACGCAGAAACCCGTAAAGTCACCAGATAATACCATTAAAGTTTCTGAAGAAGAAGATGAGGTAGGAGGGATATAACTTGAGTTCAATCTTGATTTAGTTCCCAAAACCTTGACAATCAGTTCCTTGGCAGAACCGGCTCCTTTTCGGATGGTGTTTTGCTAACATTATTACTTAGTGGTGTCATTTGGAAGCTGGCCAGTCATATATTATCAGCTAACTGCCTGTGGTTTTGACATGTTTGGAGAACGTCAAATATTCACTGGAGCCAAGGAGAGCCTTGAGGCCAGCAGAACGAAGCAAACGTTTGCTCTGCGGCAACTTTTTAACACAGGATGCACAGAGCATGGCAAAAGAAAAAAGATCCTTCTGGGTTCGGCGTGTATCTTATTTATTTATATTTTATTTTGTAGACTTTAATGCTACTTTTTGTCAATCACGGAACTGGTAGAATTAAAGCCTGCTTTCCAACCGCTATTCCGCAAATTGGGTTGCATTTGAAAAGAAAAAAATGAAAGTACAAGCAACAACAAAACTTTATAACAGGGACAGATTAAAATAGAAAGTTGGCAGCCTCCAAAGATTGTGTGGCTAACCTGGGGGTGTCTAAGCATGCACATGGAAGATCACTGTCTTTCTCAGGTCTGATTTAAACACACTGTCCACCAAGAATTTTCTTTGTGACTCCACGTCAAAATTTTGTTGAGTTTTCTGTAAAATCTGTGACAAGAAAGTGGCTGGTGGAGGGCCTTGGGGTAATGTCCCTTCCCACATCCTGCTCCTCCTCCTCCTTCTTCTTCGTAGCTTACAGATAAAAAGAAGAATCGCTAAAAACATAGAAGAAACAATCATTAAGAAACAATTGAACATTAATAGAATTAAAATGATACACACACATAGAATCTGTTTAAAACATGCAAATGATTATGGCAAAAACAGCGCAGCACCAACCCTTTAGTTAAAAACAGTCAGTTCCCCAAAGCCTGGTTGTTGCTATTGACAGAAACAGTGAAAATCAATTTGTTTATTCTTGACGTTGTTCAAATGATGGCAGATCTTATGGCGGCTTGTGTGAGCGAGGTGCCTTCCTCAGTGGGGCGATACCTTTGTTTTTGGGCAATGTGCTTTGCGTTGGGCTTCCCTGAAGGCCCCTTTGGGAGTTCCCACTGCAGCCTGCTTTGTGATAGAAGCAGGGGGAACCAAGACTCATTCGCCTGCCATGGTGGCAGGTGCATGAGCATGCGATTTATTTCCAAGCAAAATTCAAGTTCTGGTTTTTCACATTCCAAGACCTTTGGTGGCCTAGGACTCACATGTCTCAGAGGGTGCATGTCTCCATATGACTCCGCCTCCCAGGAGGGGGGAGCCTCGCTCCTGAGTTCCCTCCATGGAATGTTGATTTCCTGGGAAAGTGTCAGGCCCAATTTCTAAAGCTTCCCTTTCTAATGAGTTCGGATGGCACTCGACTTTTTCATATCGTTTCTCTCCCCCTACCCTGTTTCATTGCTTTGTGAGCTTGATGTGCGTACGGCTTTTATATTTGTTTTGACTCTATTATGGAATATCTCGAGTGTTGTGCATGAGACATAATAGACATTTATAAATCTAGGGCCCAGGGGGTTTTGAGGATGACATTCCTGCCTCATCTCCCTCCCTTCTTATGTTCTGCTGAAAGCCGTGCCGTTGACAAGAGTGGCAATGCAGCTTGACGTTTCAGCTTTCTGTTTGTTTATGAATATTGACTGAGAAATCCGTGAATGATGTCTCGGAGCAGACGGGAACTGCCAGCTCCTTGCTCTCACGTCAGCCACCTGTGGGTTTCCCCCACCCCCCCTCATTTCGGTGCCTGGTACCTTTGCTTCCTTGGGGACAGAATACGAGGCTTGGAAAACTGACCTCTGTGTGAGTTGTCCGATTTTAATGTTGTGTCTCCCTTCTCTTTTCTCCTCCAGGCAACTTCTGTTTTGGATGTCAGATATACATCCGCATCATGAGAAACTCAGGTAGCCTAGAACAATGTTGATGTTTTGACTACTGTTGGTTATCCATGATATCAGGTATTAGCAAAACCTCAAGACAGCCATCATATCTCCGTGGACAAGCAGCTATTACCAAAAAGAGAGAGAGAAGAAGAAGAAGAGAACAAATCACAAACCAAGGCAAAAACACTTCTGTTCCTGTGCTACATTTGCCTTAATTTTCTCCTCATTCCTCCATACTGCCTCCATTTGCTTTTCTGCAGTTCCTGGGACAAGCTCTCTGCCCTTCAACAACACCCAACTTCAAAGCATTAGCTTCTCCTTGAGCCATCTACGTGCCGGCATGCAAAAACCTCTTACCAGCCAGCTCTCCTCCCCTTCCTGCTCCTCCCCATGCTCAGAGGTTGACCCCTCAAACCAGGGGTGTTTCTAAAACTTGCTCCCTAGTAGTATGTATTTCTGTACGGCCTTGTGTGGTTTCAGCTTACTTTATGGTGTAATCATTAGTCTTACAGTGACATTTTAAAATCTTTTTCTTTTTTAAAAAAATAATTATATACATATATATATATATATGAATGAACTCTCCATCAAAAACATGTATTGAGCATGTGCTAGGTTGGCCTGGTGGCTTCTCTGAAGTCGGGGGACATGGCAAGTAGGTAGGATTTCAGGGTGCAAGCGGTAGACCACCCGCCTCCTAGCACATGCAGAAGCTGTATTCTGCTCTTTTTTATTTTTAAAGAAAACTCCGTTCTTAGTTGTGATTTCTATTATCGTCATTATTATTGTCGTAATGGATCTTCTTACTTAGTGCAAAAGGGAATGTGCAGCCTATAACCTGCTTTGGAACAATCTGTTGGTCGATCGATGTATATGCACCCAAACACCCATGTACTTTCATTATCTCAGCGAATGCTGACACAGCTGAGTTCCTTTGACCGTCTTAAGGGGTTCGGGCAAAAGCAGCAGCCTTTGCCATTCACTCTGGGGTTTTTCTGCATCTGTTTGATACTTCTGTCGTCTTAAGAAAGGGACTTGGCTCCCCATCGAAATGAACAGAGGCTGCACAGTCGCTGTGCTTGGCAAATGGCTTGCTCGGCCACGACATTGTGGTGCAAATTAAGATAGAGAGCTTCAGTCCTTTAAAATGTGTGTTTGAACAGAGGGGACACACACATACACACCCTGTCCCCTTTCTCCCACCCCAAGAGCTCCTTTAAGCTGCTGTCGCTTAGTTCCTTCCAACACGCGGAGCCCAGCTGTGTGGCAAAGGCCGTTGTGGCAATTCCACTTCCTAGGAGCTGGGATAGAGCTGGCTTGAGGAACAGAATCTTGGAGGTTCCTCCTCCTTAGACTTCTGAACTCGGCAGTATGGAGGCGGCGTGGGTACCAAAGGAGCCCTTCAGCTGAAAGATGTAGGATGTAGCGTTCTTAAATATTTTCATTAGCTGTAATAACGATGCAAAATTGAATAATTTTAATCAGGGATGTCCAGGGGTTAATTTATGTGCGTGTGTTTTTAGTTGACTTCATTGCCACAGTACCCTTAACGTAGAAATCAATTTCAAATAAAGTTGCAACCTCAATATGCACGGCTTTTTGAGATGCTGAGGGCGAAGAGGGGGGTTAATTTGCAATTTAATAAACCTACCGCTCTTCGGACGGAAAAAGAGCTATCTTTAATATTTTTCTCTTGCCATGCCCTTTTTTACGGTAGCAGCTGCAAATGTACATGTGCGCCCTTCGCTGGCAGCTACGCTGATTTTAAAATTTGCCTCTGCCTTCTAAAGTTCACACACACACACACACACACACACACACCCTGCCTACGAACTAACCTGCCGATCAAAACTTGCTGTCCTAAGACACGTTCTGTTTGGTACACCAAACGCCACTGCAAATATATGGGGGAACAGGTCTAGTAATAACCCTTGTTTCCTGAGGTAATGTAAACGCCTTATTTTTGGAAGGGTCTGTCCCTTCTGTTTCGATAATTAAAAATATATGCAGTTAAAGCACAACAGGTGGCTTATTCCTTACGACATGCATTAGCCAGTGTAAGCATTTTAACCATTGTGGTGTGCTTAGGTGGCTCTGAAGCTTTTTAAAATAATAATAATAACAATATAACAGTAATAATAACTGGGGACTTCTACTATGCATGAGAAGGCAGAACTGCACTTTATCATAATTTTCAGTGGCTGAAACCACAAGGGAATTGCAATTGGCTGGTAGACAAATTTCATTGAAAATAATAGCCCAACCACCTGCCCATTTTGCCCTGATTGCAGGGATGAAGAACCTTGTGGTGCTTCAGATACTGTTGGACCTTTGCTCCCATCATGCCTGACCTTGCTGGCTAGGGCTGATGGGAACTGTAGCCCTGCCAAATGTGACATGCAACAGGTTCCCCGGTCCCTAGCATAGCGGATCCTGAACAGCCAAGATCAAGACTAATTCTAGCCACTTGGAAGCACCTTTTAAACAAGACTTGCTTCATAGCAGCTGCCTGATGATGAAATGTTGGAGAAGCCGAGATATATAATGTTGCTTGTTTTCTTATCCAGGGTTCAAAACAAGAGGAGAATACATAGATAACGCCAAAAATCATAGAGAGCTAAAGAAACAATAAAGCTTTTTGAAAAATAACGCCAGCTAGTCTACTGAGGAACAGGGAAATTGAAAAACACTAGCGTGCAAATGACAAAATCTTGGCCTCTTTCCTTTACTCCTAAGTGACACCTCCTTGTGCCTGAGCTATCTGATCTAGATTACGATCTCTGGGAACCATTTCTTCCCCTTCTTTAAATCCTCACCTATCCTTGTTGAATTGAGTCTTATTCCCTGCCAGGCAAGGTTGTAGAAAGTAGCTGCTTCCAAGAGACGTGGCGAAGAATAATTGGCGTGTTTTGGGTTTGGATTTCCACCTAGTAATTTATTTATTTTTAAAAACAACAACCCTGGCCTGTCCTTTTTTAAAAATCCAGCCGCAGCACTAGGCAGTGTGCAATTTTATATTTTTTAAGAAAATCTATGTAAATGTTTTATATTAAATTAGCAAAGGATATAATAGCCAGGTTGGTTTGAACGGTCTGCCTCAAATCCATGTCAGAGAGCTGAAAGGTATGATCATGTAATGTATATGTTGCTGGACAATTGAGATTGCTGGTTGGGAGAGATTTGAAAACTCTTCCACGTAGAGAACCTTCATGCCAGAGAGTGAGGCCAGAACATGTTAAGATTGTGTCTCTAGGGAGCATTTATGTCGAGTAACCTCTCCTCTGCAGCTGAAGTGGTACAGTCATGACAGTGGACCTGCTGATCATGTGGTTTAACTCAAGAGTACAAGCCTGTTTCGCTGCTCCCTTCAGCCAACCTACCAAACATTATCAGAAAAAGATCGGGTTTTGGCTTGATCCCTCTCCCAGGAAGAGAAATCATGTCTTTGCCTCTTCACGATTATCTTATTGTAAACCTGCATACAATAAAACGCGACACTGAATTCCCCTCCCCACCATTAATTCAATATCACCTGCAACTGTTCTAGTATGAAACGGGGAAAATATTATTAACTTTCGGTTGTTTTCTTTGTTTCATAATCTTGTCTCCTATATGGATAAGCTTAACCTTTCAGTTCAAGCGTTCACATTCCAAGGCACCACGTTCTGATTTAGAAAGGTCCACAAAGATTGCTACATTAAATGTAATATTTGCTTAAATTTTGTTTCCTTAAACTATCAGTGTGGATGTTATAATTATATATATTTTGTGGAAGATGGGAAGTTTTTGTTTCCTTCTAGGTATAAGTTATTGTGCAACGACGGCATCACTACGACAAAAAGTGGTACTTTTTTTTTTAAAAAAAAAGACTCTTAGTTTTAGAAATCTTAACAAATGTACACATGCGCCATAATTTTACGTTTGTTCTATTTAATTTTTAAGTATAGTTGTGTAACATGCCAGTACATTTTTCTCCCCAACCTGCTCTGCTTATCCATCAGGATGCCTTGTTTATTTGAATGTTGTATCCTAACTGGTTTCACACAATGCGATCGAACTTCTTTAATTTAGAGCCAAGGGAAGACGAGGTATTTGCAAGAGACATTGTATGTTGAACTTAACACAGCTTAGGGAAATGTTGTACAATCATATGCTCAGCAGCAGCTACAACTGGCAAAGCAGCCATAAGGGTTGCCCTCGTACATATTGCAGGGATTTTTTTGTGTGTGTGTTGTTGTTGTTTTTGCAGTTTCCCCCCTTTGAAACGCATCTGTGTGTTGAGGAGAGGGAGGGAATTGTGGCCCTTGGCCCCAATCCCTGACCTTCATGCAGCTCCTCCCCATCCCTGTTTTCCAGGGGTTGGCAGAATGTGTGCAAAAGGGCTTCTGCCCATGCACAGATCTATGGAGTCTTCAGTGTGAGTAGGGACATTGCACAGCCAGGCTCTTTGATCGTGTGGATAGAAGCAGTATGTGTATTTCATACATTCTGCTGAAGACAGATTGAGGGACAAGGTTCCAGTTACAGATAGGTAGCCGTGTTGGTCTGCCATAGTCAAAACAAAAAAAAATTCCTTCCAGTAGCACCTTAAAGACCAACTAAGTTGGTCTTTAAGGTGCTACTGGAAGGATTTTTGTTTTGTTTTGAGGGACAAGGTGACTGGCTGTTTTAACTGCTCTTCCACTCCACGCAGTCAGTATACACATGGAGGGAAGGTGGAGAAGAAGGTCAAGCTCTGCCATCCAGTCTACTAGTCGGCGCCTTGTCTGGCAACCTGCCTTGCAATACCGCCCAGGAAGTCAGGGGTCTCCTCCACGCAGCTCCCAGAAAAGTCAGGTAGGACCAGAGAACTGATGGCGCCCATCCTCGATCCTGGAGGTGATAATTCTGCCCTCATGTTCCACAGCCCCAAGTGGCCCACTGCAAAGATGTACCAGGAATTCCAAACAGAATGATCTCTGTTCCAGTGCCAGCCAATGCCGTGTTCGAACGTTCTGATAGATGAGTTGCTTAGTCCCATGCATGGTGTTTGCAGTGGCCTCCTGGTAGGGATGAATCTATGGGGTTGCTGTTTTTCTCAGAAGCTTAATCCAATGTGAGAAGCTCCCCTTTGATTATATTGAAGTAGTTTGTCATGTGGCATTGGTAGGCCAGGGAACAGATGCCGTTTGAGAAGAAAAAAAACAAGAAAATATAAGACTCGCTTGAGTTCCAGAAATGACTTTGGCTGTTGCGTGCATCTTGAAGTTGGGTAAAAATGGTAGCAAGTATTTTACAACTTTTTTGAGGGAAAGAGGAGGGAACTATCCTCAAATCGCCATCCTAGCCAGCAGTTTTGTTACTATTTACGGCCCGGCTAAAATATGTTTGTTGTCATTTAACTCTTCGCTTTCGTTTAGATTCTCACACACACTGCATGTTGTGTACCAGATATGACCCTAGCATTGCTTTTAAATAACCTGATTTCCTTGCAGTATAGACGAGTGAAAAAGGCTTTACTAATTTTGGAAGTTTCCGTTTTAAAATGGCAAAGTTTAATCCTCCTGGGACATTTTTAAAACATGAACCAAGGTAAAAACAAAACAAAATCAAGTGTCCCTGTTTTTATGAGTTTCAATTAGCTGTAGACTGTGTTTTTAGCTTGTCAAAACCGAGCCATCTTGTGCAATGCCCTAGAATACCCTGAGTCCCCTTCGGCTACTCCCTGAAAAAAATGCAGCTTTTTTTGGTGTGTGTCTCTGGGCACATCCCACTTGCAATGATGATGATGCATAGCCTCCACTCATTTCAGTGGTGCTTGAGCTGGAATCCTTTCCTTGCAAGCATCCCTGGAACAGAAGCAGCACCTGTTGGATAGCTGCCTCTGTGGGCAGCAAAGCACAATTAGCAGCGAAAGCAACAGTTCTGAAGAGAGAAGGTCAGTATATGTCTGGGCATGTTGTATATTAATGAGTGTTTACATTCATATTCTCCTCAAATTTAAATTTATACTGGAGTGTATAGTTATTCCATTATGTAGATTTTATCAGTTTCGTTAAATTCTCATAGACCGCTTACAAGGTCAGCCCCCCCCCCCCCCGGGACTTTCTGATGATTAAGGTTAAGTTTGCAAATATAATAAAATTCTGTATTAGCCTTTGAAGTGATACAATTATGCATCAGGGGTAGGTTTTTTTTAAAGTATGTATTGATAATGCTGTTGTAAGTAATATTATTCATCTCTCTCTCTCTCTCTTTTGTTGCCTGTTTCTTTCCCTCCCTGCGCATTATTTAGTACACTTAACTGTGATGAATGGTCATAGAATTATAAAACTGCTTAGCCACTGAAAATAATAGTTTTTCCTCCCCTACCCCTTGAATTATCATTTTACTGTAAGAGGAATTATGGCGGGGAGGGGAACTCGTGATTCTTTTCTGAAACTCTGCACAGTTCATTTTTCTATTATTTCCAATGTTTGCTGACATGAAATTAAAAAAACCAAAAACAAAACTCAAGCCATTGATGTGATGTACTGTGTGCTTAAAAGCCTCATCATTCCAAAATGGATAGGACTTGAGAATTGATTGCTTGTCCAGCGTGATTGGCGCCTCACTCTGAGAGAGACACAGGCCTGTTGCAGGTATCAGCAGCCAACACTTGAGGTGACCAAGATTATTACGGCCTGTCCTTGACAGCCAAACCAAAACAAGCAGACCTCTTTCCTAATAAGTCCCTTCTTGTAATCAATATGCAACTTCTATTTATCCCATACTTAGGCTGTGTACACAGTACCTGCTTACCGTGCAGCTAAGCCATTCTTCTTACTTTGGATTGAGGCTGCTGGCTCACGGGGATTTGTAAAGGCAGCTCCTGCCAGACAAACACAATGTGTTCTCGGGGAATAGTGTTGTGAGTGTTTGCAGAGCGAGTCTGCGGTTTCCATTGATTCCCATGAGGAAAATTCCATTGCGTTCCCGACTACGGGATTTGGACTCTAAGATAACGAATAAAGCACCAGGACCATGCTTTAAAACCTTGCAAAAGGCAAACAAGGAAGGGGGAAATATACTCTCTTATATGCCCAATCTCTCCTCCTCCCTCCCTGTGGGCTGCCTCAGACCCACAAAACAAAAAAGCAAGGTGGCTTATTTGTTTTCAGTACTACATGCAGGTCCAGCTGTTTGGATATCTGAATCTGTGGTATGTCTAGTGAGGTTTGGGTACAAACTCCTCGTATTTGGATAGGTGAATTTTTTGTATAACAAGCGTTTGAATAGCAGGGCCTGGTTGCACAGCACTTCCCAAACTAGTGACGGAAGTGTGTACACAGCCTTGATCTTCTCTTTCCTCGGGCCATATAAGAAAGAGCTGTGGGTCCAGGGAGAAGCAGAAGTGAGGAAACTCACGCCAGGGAATGCACACACTAATCACTCCTGACAGAACCCTCATTGGCCTGAGAGAACTCTTGGGCTAATTGAAGCTACCAGCACCTCTTCTTTTCAAGACATAGCAGAACATAATCCTGTTTCAATGTCTTCCTTCAAAACCACCAAATAGGCTTCAAATGTCATTAAAGGCTTTATTCCCATTCACCTCCTCATATGTGTATGTGAATATGTCACTTCAATAATACACACCATGTCCTCCTAAGCTGCTATCACTATTCCAGACGGCAACACACTTCTACATTACTTAAAACAAGGATGTTCTATCAATTGTCAGAATATTGCAAGCAAGCTCTTGATTCTCTTGTGAGTGTTTTGGATAACCAGGAAAGATCACTCTTGGGCTGAAGAGTAATGCTGTATCCAATAATCCTTTAAAAAAATCTCTCTCTATTATTTATCCAATAAATTTTAGCAAGGCTACAGTTCCACCGTAATCCCTCAGATTATGCTGTCAATATACATTAGGACAGTCGCACAGTTCATTCGTTCTCGCAGGGGCTCATTATGGTTGTAACATATAGACCATCATTTCTTATTTTAGGTCAACACGTACAGAAGATGCATCCTACAGAAATGACAGCTTTGCCACTGAGAAGTGATTTTCCTTCCTTGCCGTTTATAGAGATCCAGTCTTGTACCCCGCGGGCTGCAAAATCACACTTTTAATTCACAAATTTAGCATTGCGTCTGCAAACATAGAAGCATTTGATTTAAACCATTGAAACGTCCCAGACCATTTAAGAAATTAGGGTATCAGATTATGGGCTACTCTAGGCTGACTGGCAGTTCTGGAAGTTGCCCAGAAATTATGATTAATAGACTCTTGATTCATGCCACTGAGGTCCACAGCCCTTTTGTTGATGTCTTGTTCTGGGTTCATGGGGAAAAGTGGAAAGGCAGACTGGTGGCTGCAGCTCCTAAGAGAGCCCCCTCTCACAAAAGAAACCCAAACAAATGTATTACTCATGTGTAGGACATACCCCCATACAGACCAGAGTCAGTGAAGGTGGGAGCAAAGGGGGCACTCCCCTACAAACATCAGCCTGCTCTCAGCCAGCTCCTGTTTTATGTATCTTCTTGCATATTTCAAACCTAGAAATTGAAGTCATGTCTAATTAAAAAGCTTTCATGTACAATGCAGCTACTGTCTCAGCTACTGGCTAGGCTTCCATTTGGAACGTTGGAAAACATCTTCCTTGGTTGTCAGGTTCATTTCTGGACCCAATTACAAGTGCCTATGCTAGTGTTGAAAGCCCTAAGTGACTTTGGTCACCAAATATCTGAAAAACCTCCTTCCCTACTGACATGTCTTGGGTGTGAAGATAAGCGGTGGAGACCCTCTTGGTAATTCTGCTGTCCTCAGAGGTTCAGAGTGTGGTTGCCCAGGAGAAGACCTGTTTTGTGGCAGCCTCTAAATTGTGGGTTTCCCTCACCATAGAGGTGCTCCTGGCACCTTCACTATACAATTCTCATTGTATGCTGAAGGTGCACCTCTTTACCCTAGTCCTAGACATGCGTTGTAATATCTTTCGTGACAGAAATGTGTTTCAAACACTATTTAAATTGTTATGGCTCGCCTTGGGACCCTGTGATGAAGAGTAGGTAAAAGGTAAAGGGACCCCTGACCATTAGGTCCAGTCATGGCCAACTCTGGGGTTGCGGCGCTCATCTCGCTTTATTGGCCGAGGGAGCCGGCATACAGCTTCTGGGTCATGTGGGCAGCAGGACTAAGCCACTTCTGGCAAACCAGAGCAGCGTACGGAAACGCCGTTTACCTTCCCGCCGGAGCAGTACCTATTTATCTACTTGCACTTTGACGTGCTTTCGAACTGCTAGGTTGGCAGGAGCTGGGACACAGCAACGGGAGCTCACTCCGTCACGGGGATTTGAACCGCCAACCTTCTGATTGGCAAGTCCTAGGCTCCACCCGCTTCCCTTGATGAAGAGTAGACAATACTTCAAATTAACAGTGGTGTTAATGGGTGATACTCAACTAAGTTTTTCTCCAAAAAAGATCCATTGAAATTAATAATGTAGGTCTAGTAATTTCAATGGGTCTACTCGATGAGTAAAACCTTGTTTTATGCCACCTAATATTATTAATAATACTAATAAGTAAATAACACTCTAGAACTGACTCATTTCAACAAAGGAACTGCATCGTCTACAGAGCCAATGTCAACCCAGTAAACCTCAGGTGAGCATACCTGGTTTTGTTCCTTTTCTAGGGGAAAGCCCAATGGATCCACAGCGGAAACAGAGCAAAACAATGGCTGCATGAATGGAGACCTGTGTTTGGCACATTAAGAGGCAATTAGCAAAGTTTCATGGGAGTGCCTATTTATTTTCTATTAACACAATTTACCAAGTAGGTTACAAGCACTCCTGTAGATCCCTCTTTGCACAAACAAAAGTCTGGTTGTGTTGAAAGAGGGGACAATCTTTTCAACATAAAGCTATGGTTCACTGCAACATCCTTTTCATTTGTCTTTTCCCCTCTCTCTCATAGCATAGTATTGCTGACGAGAGCACTGGCTTGCTCCCTTTGTGACAGGAATAGTCACAGTGCCCAGGCACTGAGTTGTACTTTTGTCTCCTTAAATGCGTTAAAGCTGATGAGCAGTTATGTTTTGAGTAGTGCTTAAGAGTAGTTGGTGAAATAGGCAGGGGCCTCGGTGGCATAGCACATGTTTTTCACATAGAACAGCAATGGGGGACCTTTTCTGGCTCTGCGGGCCCGATCTTTATCAGGATCAGCGTGACTGCCTACCTGTCTGTCACCTGATAGCACAATGATGCCAGGTGACTTGGCACTTTGAGGTCCCCAAATTGGGACTTTACAGAACTACACACAGCCAATCCGACAGGCTTTGTCTTTACGATCCATCAGTTAATGGGAAGTAGAGCCTTGCAAATACACAACCAGGTTGGCAGCCATGTTGTCCCAGGCATGGCATGGCAACTTGTTGGGACATCTTTGTTGCTTCCTCCCAGATCTGAGCTGCTTCTTGTGCTCCTGAACCATGACTCCTGAGCCCTGTGTCTACTGCTAAGCCGATGCCACTTCTTGCTTGAATAAATATATATTTCCTCCTTACAAATAAGAGCCTTTGCTTGTGTGTTTTAAGGCCTTCTGCACGCAGTCTTAAGTGCTTTGCTATAGACTATAGCTTTGCTATTGCTATAGCCGTCCTTACCTCCTTACCCTTGGCAAGGATCTGCATGAGAGAAATAAAATGTTGGGGCTCGCAGAAGCCGCTGTGAAGTTAAAAGGGCCGGATGTTATGATTTTGTGTCACAACTTCACAGGGAAACCATAGCAAATGACTGCATAAGAGACACAATCTGAATGCTCACCCATCAGACCTTCTCATTAGTGTCAGGTTCTGCTTTGGGCTCTGACAGCAAAAATCGGGAAGACCTGCAATGGAGAATGTTCTGCTCTCTGGGAATGCATTAGCATAGCCTGTGTGAGGGTGTTTTCAAATGGCAAAATATTGCCATACGCTTTCAGCCAAGTACTTGTCAATAGGCAAAAGGCAAAGCGGCCTGCTCATTTAGAAAGGACAATGTAGAACATAATCTGTCCCCTTTCCTTAATAAACTAACTTAATCCTTCAAAATAAAACCAACCAGTTTCTTCTATGAAGAAGAATTAGGTGTAACTGATTATATGTAGCGCATTATACTATATCTTTCTTATTGTATTGTTGGCACTATTTCCCCCTTTTTTACTTTTTCTTTTCCTCTCATAACTTTATTCATTTATTTTTTAAATGTTGGAGCTCTGATGCCAATTGGGCTGGAAAAATTCAGGAAAGATTGCAAAAAAGGGCTAAAAAGCTGTCACCCAGCCCAAACCTAGGACTAGCTCCTGAGCTGGTATGAATCAAAGAGAACCATAGAGTTGGAAGGGTCCCTGAGGGTCATCTATATATTATAAATGCCCTCTCATTTTTCTTAATGGTGTGGGACAATCACCTGAAATCTCTGTGCTTGACCTATGACATCCATATAGATCCGGCTACTTCTGGCAGAGAGATGCACATATTTGGATTGAAGGTAAATGAATAAAGTCCCACCAAACTGAAATATTGCCTTCCCGTTTCAGTCTTAGATTGGCCGCTATCTTTCCTGAGGTTGCAGCAGACCAAAGGTTCTTATACCAAAATTGTGTAATAATAATAAATAATAATAATTTATTATTTATACCCCACCCATCTGGCTGGGTTTCCCTAGCCACTCTGGGCGGCTTCCAGCAAAATATTAAAATACAATAATTCATCAAATATTAAAAGCTTCCCTAAACAGAAATGTGTGTAGACAGATTTTCCGATTCCTTCCCATGCTAAACTGAGGTACCCATCTAGCTGCCATTAGTGAAAATGTTTACAGTTCTTTCGATCCTGGAAATATTGTCAAAATAAAAAGTTCTGGAGCGCAGTTTATTGATTCAGTATTTTTTTTGTTCTTTTGAAAGCTCTCCTGACTCAGGTGGCTTTTAGTCATTCCCCAGACGGACAGACAGGGGAACATGACGCCTTTTGGAAGTCGTGAAAGGCTATCCCTGTTGCTGGATTTCCCCACCTCCCAGCCAGATGAACCCTTTCTACAGTTTGCATGCTGAAGGGGAGACATGGCCTCTCTGCCTTGCTAGGGTGGGAAGACCAGAGTCCTGAGCAATCCTAAACTGGCAAGCTGGCATAACGCAGGACTGCATTGCAGTCAATTCCTTCCTTAGAGGTCTTGAAACAGAGGCCCACCTGTCAGGGATGCTGGAGGAGTGGGTTTCTTGCAAGCAGGTTGGGTTAGGTGACCTATTGATGTCTCATGCAACTCTTAAGTGCATATACAACTGCAATCTTTGCATTGCTGGTGGCAGTCAGAGGCTGTGCCCTGGGAAGAGCGTTGTTTGCAAAACGGGAACGTTGGCGGTGTCCTTTGCCGATTTGTCAACAGCCTAAATGGCAGGTTATAAAGCATTCTGCATAATATAATTGCCCTATAAATGATCGTCAATGATAGGATACGCTTAGGATTCACATTTGATATTTTCCCAGCTTTTAACCACGCTGTGCTTTGCCCTGGGCTGCTGTGAACAGGGCGTGAGATAAATCAAAACAGAAGTAATATAAGACTTGAAAGCTCGCTTGAGTTATGGCACTAAAACTCCCTTAGGGAGAAGGCACACGAGGGGGTTTGGAAAAGAAGGATTCCTTAATGAGGTTTCTGCTGGATGGTGGAATGAGATGGGGAGGGACAGCCGCTCTGGTTTGTGAAAGGAAAAGTAAATGAGAAAGATGACATATTGCCTTTTCTTTCTTCTCCCATTTGAGAGGCTGTTTGTGTGACATCTTAACAGTGGCCTCTCAACATAAATCTACATAGATATATGCCTTTCCAAGGAACATAGTCTGTCTTCCAATGGTGGGCTGCCCTTCATGTGATTCCCCCATGGGAGGTCCGGAGGGTGGCAACATGAGAAAGGGCCTTTTCTTTGGTGGCTCCCCATCTTCAACCAAGTACTTAGCTGATTGACATCTGATGCCCTTTTGAATGTGTTGTGGTAGAGGGGATTATTGGGTTGTCTTAGTTCTTATTTTTATTAAGTACTTTGCATTTTTATATTGTAATTTTATGTTGTGAACCATCCTGAAATCTATGGGTATAGGGCAGTATAACAACAACAACAACAGCAGCAGCAGCAGCAGCAGCAGCAGCAGGGTTGTCCTCCAGATGCTACTGCCTTTCAAATTCCATCACCCCTTTTGGTCATGCTGGCCAGTTGTAGTTCAAAATCTGGAAATTAGTGTGGAATTAGGGAGTGAATAAGATGCGGGTGGCGCTGTGGGTTAAACCACAGAGCCTAGGACTTGCCGATCAGAAGGTCTGATCGGTGGTTTGGATCCCCGCAATGGGGTGAGCTCCCGTTGCTTGGTCCCTGCTCCTGCCAACCTAGCAGTTCGAAAGCATGTCAAAGTGCAAGTAGATAAATAGGTACCACTCCGGCAGGAAGGTAAACAGTGTTTCCATGCGCTGCTCTGGTTCACCAGAAGCGGCTTAGTCATGCTAGCCACATGACCCGGAAGCTGTACGCCGGCTCCCTCGGCCACTAAAGCGAGATGAGCGCCGCAACCCAAGAGTCGGCCACGACTGGACCTAATGGTCAGGGGTCCCTTTACCTTTACCTAATGCCCCAGGCTACAGCTACCCCAACCTGTATGGTAGTACAATGTATGGTATTTTAAAGCATGGGTAGGCAAACCAAGGCCTGGGGGCCAGATCCGGCCCAATCACCTTCTCAATACAGCCCGCAGACGGTCTGGGAATCAGCGTGTTTTTACATGAGTAGAATGTGTGCTTTTGTTTAAAATGCATCTCTGGGTTATTTGTGGGGCATAGGAATTCATTCATTTCCCCCAAAAAATATTGTCCTGCCCCCCACAAGGTCTGAGGGACAGTGGACCATCCCCCTGCTGAAAAAGTTTGCTGACCCTTGTTTATAAGGGATGTGTGATATTTTAAAGGGATTTCCTCGGACTGGCAAAGGGTTATTTTTTAATGCGATAAATAGGCATAATTCCGAAGCAGTGGCACAAGATAATGGGCTCCAGCATTTATGCTTGCTCTATTTCCTAAAACGATTTCCTTGCACTTCATCGGTGCTTATCAGTAACATTTGTAGCAATAACTGTGCCACTTTAGGGATGTTCTTTTTATTTATTTATTGCCGGTGGCGTTGATGATATTTCCATGGCCCAGGCTGAAAATAAAGGGTGGCAATATGCTACCCAAGAACAAGTTGATGCACAAGTTTGCATCGGGCATTTCAGTATAAATATCACTTAGCTTTTTGATATAGTACGTGTCAATTGGGTTCAAGTGCATCTTGGGTGCTATGTGGACCAAACAGTTATTTAATACCACATTCATAGCAATGGAATCCTTTCAGAAGCTAGTGTCCAGATAGCACTTAATACCAGCCAAACGTAATGCCATAGCAGTGGGAATCTCTCACGCAAATGGGCGTTCAGTATGATCACAGAAATAACGTAGCAATGCTGGGTATTTCAGGTCAAGATCTGCCAAAAGAAAAATGGAAAATATTTATATATGCTGCAACAGCGGCAACCGTTTTGCTAGCCCAAGGCTGGAAGACAGGAGAAATACCAACCAAAGAACAATGGCAAGAAAAATCGATGAATTATGCATAATTAGCAAAGTTAACGGACAAATTACATGGCAAGGACAATAGTGACTTTAAAATAGAATGGGAACCTTTCACAACTTACCTACAGAAACAACAAAAAGAGATGGACTCATTGGCAGGTTTTGAATAAACATTCACAACTTTATTTAAGCGGAATATGATGAAAGACAGCGTAACAACATGTATAGTTATTTAACATGTGGAAGATAACAAGTCATGTAATAAACCAGAAAGGGAAGAGGAGGGAAGTCTATGGGAGGGTGGGGATTGTAAAATATAAAATTTGGATAATTGCATTTGCAATTTGTTATAATAAAGAAACCTAATAAAATTATTTTAAAAAGAAAGAAAGAAAGAAAGAAAGAAAGAAAGAAAGAAAGAAAGAAAGAAAGAACATAGCAAAAAAATATCCCCTGCCCGCCTTTAATGTTGGTTTATTATTTAATTCTATTTGCATGGCTGCTGAAGGAATGTGTTATCTGGGCAGCTTGCAAAAAAAAAAAGTAATAGAAAAAATGCGCAAAGTTATAATACTGTACGATTAATAGAAAGCAGCTTAATTGTTTTCCCTGGCAAGGAAAAACAAAACAATTAACAGCATGTCTATGCAAAATGGGGAGCCAACATCTGCCTGCCGGTTACTTACTAAGACAAAAGGCCTGAGTTATCCACAATACACAAGAGATTGTTTGCTCTTCCTGCTTAGTTCCTGGTTCAGCATCTCCTACATCAGGGGCCAGCGAACCTTTTAAGCAGGGGCCCGGGGGCCGGTCCACTGTCCCTCAGACCTTGTGGGGGGCTGGACTATATTTTTTTGGGGGGAATGAACAAATTTCACCTGCCTGCAAAGAGGCCTGAAGATGCTTCGCTTTACCTGTCCCACTTGTCGTCCCAATAGCCATAGTTGGGCTTCTCCAGCCAGCCAGGTGCCGTGGCAGGGTAGGGGGCTGCGTTAGCCGGCGAAGACGGAAGCAGCAGCCCCACTGGAGGAGCCGCGGATGGAGGTAGGGGAACATTGCCGGAGCTTTTACCTGTCCTACTTGTCCCACTCCTGCTGCTTCCTGAGAGGCACCGCGGAGAAGAAGACAGAGCCGCCCGCCAACCCACAAGTGGCCGTGACCACCACAATGACCCGCCTGAACGCCATGGGAGGAATGAAGGAGGGAGGGAGGGAGACAGGCGGCCACGAAGAAACCGTGCGAGGAAGCAGCACAGAAAAGGGGCACAAAGAAGGCAGGGGGTGGACTGAGGGAGAGGGAGGAGGAGCAGGAGGAAAACACAGCAGTAGTCGGCATCACACAGTGCCACCCTGCTGAGGCAGGCGGGCAGGTGAGCTGACTCCCGCCGTCAACAGCGCCCGGCGTGGGACAAGATTGCTCTGTCCCTGAGAAGAAAAGCTCAGCCGTGGGAGGGAGAGGGAAAGAACGCACAGCGATTCCCGGACCCTCCGCGGGCTGGATCTAGAAGGCAGTTGGGCCTGATCTGGCCCGCAGCCCTTAGTTTGCCAACCCATGTGTGATAGGAATTTTGAGGTCTTAGATATATGGTAATGTTCATAAGCGTACCAACCAAGCATGTACATAGATCAGCACAGGAAGACCGACCTGGAACCATTTTGATTCCTAAACTGAGCAAATGTTTTCTCTGCAAGGTCAAAGTGGGAAACCTCCCATTGTCTCTTTCCTCACAAATCCTGTCTTAAGGGCACATTTAAGATATGAATAGGGTGTGAGCCTGTGACCTGGCCCAGGAACTAAGTATTTATCATTACAAAAGACTGGCCAGGCTCCCCAGGAAATCCAACCAAGTAACTTGCCAGACAGGAGAAAAACGACAGGAGAAAAACCAACATTCAAATTTCTGTTTTAGGCTGCCTTTTTTGTGATGTAGGTATGATGTATCTGAGGGTGGTTTTGATCTACAGGGTGGCAATTTCAAAAGTCTTTATAAGGCCTTGCGGGCCATTTTTCTGGGTTCCTCTTCCTCTCCTGCGGGTGAGGGGAGTACCCTGTTGCAACAGTTCAATAAAGATCAAGCTTACTAGCTGCTTTGCTTCTCAATATTCTCTGGTTGGCCTCTGTTACCTTCTCCTACCAATAGGGAACCTATGTAAGGACTCTATATGGGCTCTTGGATACCCCATAAGGGAAAAGGGCATTTTTTGTTTACAACACATTTCCTACATTAAACAAAGCCCACCCCACCCCACCCCACCCCCTGGCCCTGCTTAAACATGACTATATTTCATTGCATGCAAGACTAGGATACCTCTTATTCTGAACAGAGGAAAGGTTCAAAGAGCTTCTCCCTACGTTTTGCAGCTCCTGATATATAGTAAGACAAAATCAAATGGAAAAGCCCAGATTGTAAAAGCACAAATTATTTACGTGTTCCTGGGTGAAGTAAAAGGTCTTTGCCTGATGCTGAAAACACCATAAAGGGGTTGCAAGCGAAACAACTACATATCTGGTGTGCCAACACCAAAAAGGCCCTCTCTCAAGCTGACAGCGGTACTCAGAGCAGGCCCTCTGATGAGAATCTGGAGAATCAGGCAGTTTATATATAGGTGGAGGTGAAATTCCAGGTCACCTGGTTCCAGCTCATTAAGGGCTTTCAAGGTTAAAACCATCACCTTAGTCCTGGAAATAAACAGGGAATCAGTGCAGCTGACAAAGCACGGTAGCAATTTTATCGCTTTTTCTTTTTCCATTTGGTAGGCTCTGCAAACTAACATTTTCCTTAGGGGTCTTATCTCATTCATGCTGGTGGCAGCTTGATTAGAAACAGAACGAAAGTAGGAACTGGCAGCGGGCTGCACGTTTGAGAGCTAGTTCTCAGAGATTTGTCACCCCATCTGCCTGAGATCAGGGGCGTGGATAACCAAGATTCACCCCAAGCCCAGACTACATGGCTTCCATTCTTGACATATCTCAATAAGGACTTTGTTCCTATCTGCCTGCCTGCCACTCGTGCCTCCTCTTCAAAACACTCTCTCTTTAGAATTGATTTGTACAGCACAGAAACAATCCGCCTGAAGTGCCATCCTGGATATTTGACAATTGCATGACAGCTGTAATTATTCAGTGTTAATGTCACAATATTTCAATATTGGAGTTCCTGGGCTTTTGTTATATTGCTCATAATGAGCTGTTCAAACATGACGGGTGAGATCTAATGTGTCCATCCCTCAGCAGGGCAGATGCTATTGGCACAGCAGATTCTCCCCCAGAAATGCAGTCTGGAGGGTTGAGAAGTCCATACCCTCCAATAATAGGTCCAGTTGTGACCGACTCTGGGGTTGCGGCACTCATCTTGCTTTATTGGCCGAGGGAGCCGGCGTACAGCTTCCGGGTCATGTGGCCAGCAGGACTAAGCCACTTCTGGCGAACCAGAGCAGTGCATGGAAACGCCATTTACCTTCCCGTCGGGGCGGTACCTATTTATCTACTTGCACTTTTTTGCTTTCAAACTGCTAGGTTGGCAGGAACAGGGACCGAGCACCCCGTTGCGGGGATTCAAACCGCCAACCTTCTGATCAGCAAGCCCTAGGCCACTCTGGGCAGCTTCCAACATATATAAAAACAAAATACAACATTAACCTTTAAAATAACTTCCCTTCTAAAAGTTGTATAGTTACTTACCTTCTTGGCTCTGCAGTCACGTAACTCCATACCCTCCAACATTTCTCTTATGGGAATAGGGACATCCTAAGGAAAAGCAGGACATTCTGGGATTAAATCAGAAACCCTCACAACTTCTATAAATCCAGGACTGTCCCTGGAAAATAGGGACACTCGTAGAGTTTGGGAGTCCTCTGAAACAGATTTGGAGTGGGGGCTACAGAAGAAGAAGAAGGGAGAGGAAAGGATGTCCCATTGTAGGAGTGGAAGTCCACTCTTAATATATTGGATGTCACCTCTCTGGTTGGATCCAGACAGTAAAATTTTTCACATGTTCCATTCAGTGGGTGTACCATCCATATCCATTTGTACACAAATAGCTGAGCTGTACACTTGTACAATCATTCCCATGTCACGTTCAGCGAGTGTAACATCTGTACCCCTGTGCACAACCGTTAAGCTCTGTATATCAACAAGGGTGGACTCTTTCACACAAACCCTTTTACGTGGGTTGGGAGAATTTGCACCTGTGCTCAGTGCAGCATGTGAACAAGCCTTTGGTCCATGTTTAGCATAAGACCATTGAGACCATTGGGACTTGCTCATTCAAATCCTTTTGATTTCAACGTGTCTTATTTGAATAATAGACCCAATAAAAGTATTTTAAGGTGTATTCATGGACATTATGTCATATTACTGTACTTTTACAAGTTAGGCCCATATTTTCATCCCCATGATGCTGATTTTTTCGGGGCGAGTGGGGCAGGATGCTGAGAGCACAGTGGCCACATCATTATGAGATGAGGTTTGAATCAGGACCTTTCTGGCTCACGCTCTGCACTTTGCGGTAGATCTGGAGAGAGATAGTAGAATTCTGAGACTGTAGAAGGGACTGTGCCACTTCAGTCTATAAGGGGGGTTATTGTGATTTTAAGAAAAACAAAAACCTAGCATTTCAGGGGGAGATTTTCTAGTTGAGCCGGCTTCCTATATACAAGGAAACAAGCAAACCACGGGGGAACATTCAACACCTCAACACACACCTGAAGTCTGAAGTGGTACAGTCACCTCTTATCATCAGAGCATCCTCACATCCACCAACATGTCACAGGGTAAAACAGGGTCACATTTTGTACCTAAGTGCCATTATTCTTACACCGAGGGTCACTGCTCAAGCTCCTCCCACCCCAGTTGCAAATCTTCTCTGCCTGTTGTAGGGTGCGTTCTTAGGTGCCAACTCCCTGGGTGCCTGAGGACCCACAACATTCCCCATGAATTGGCACCCACAAATTTCAGTACTACCCATGGCCCCGGGCAACCACAGTCGCTGTGCCAAGTTGGAACTCCTGGATGCATTCATTTAATTTGCAGTAGTCTGTACTGACGCAGCTTCTGAAGGCAGAGTGTTAGTCAGCATGTTGCCAGTGCGTGAGCAATGCTCTCTGTGTGTGTCTGTCTGTCTCTGTAGGGCCAGCCCACACATGAGACCAAGTGAGGCAACGGCCTCAGGCGGCAGGATCCCCAGGGGCAGCACATCCCGATGTTGTTTTTCCTCCCCCTCCTTGTTCCTTCACTCATCCCTTCCTCCCTTGCAGGGAGGGATAAGCCATTTGGAAGGGGGGTTTGCCTCAGGTGCCAAAATGTACTGGTGTGTGTGGGAATGCACTCGTGAGTGCATGTAGGTGAGCCACACTGGCGTAAAAGTGAGAAGGGGAACCGTCTGGGCTTGGGGGGGGCTGCAATATTTCCTCGGGCTCCAGCACATCCTTGCGGGCCTGACAGGCAGGGACTGCGTCTTCATAAAAGCAGCAAGTGGAGATTTCCTTAAATGACTTCCTTGGCGCACGTACACCTACCTGTGCTTGAGAATCCATCTGTATCTGGTAAGTTATGCAGCCGCAGAGCCATATAACGCTCAGGATATAATAAGAGAAGTCGAGAGGAAGTGGCAGAAGACGTCCCCAGATCCTCCCGAGATGGAGCAGCTCTGCTAGTAAATTGGTTTAGTTTTCCTAGGGCATCCTGCGAGCTCCACAGCCTGCCTGTCACCATCCAGGGTCATTACTGTGGCAGCAGAAAGCGGTACATTACAGCCTGCACCAGAAATAAAGCCAAGGTTAACTTGCCTGTGATCTGAATGCAAAAGATGCAGGGGCCGGGGCTGAGAGGAAGCTTCGCCAGGCATTCGCTTGCAGGAACAAAGCCCGTTCCTCTTGTCCAAATAGAACACGCCGTGTCCATAGCACAAGAGGCAATGGAAAGTTAGGGGTCCGTTAATAACTTACTCATTTATTAGACAACATATTCTTCGCCCTTCCAGCTTCAGAAATGCTCAATGCAGCAACCGATGGATAGAACGATTGAACAGCAATCCCTCAACCTAACCTACACGGTCAGGTTGTTGTGGGGATAAACCAGGGAGAGGGAGAACCATATATAGCACCTTGGGCTTTTGGGAGGAAAAGTAGAATACCAAGCCTTAGAAGGGACAGCTGAGGGAGTTGGGCATGTGATGGACTGAGAGAAGATATAGATTCAGGTAGGTAGCCATGTTGGTCTGACGCAGTCAAAATAAAAATAAAAATAAATTGTCCAGTAGCACCTTATAGACCAACTAAGTTTGTTCTGGTACAAGGTTTCATGTGCATGCATACCTGAAGAAATCAGAAGGTATCTGAAGAAGTGTGCATGCACATGAAACCTTGTACCAGAACAAACTTAGTTGGTCTATAAGGTGCTACTGGACAATTTTTTATATTTTTATTTTGAGAGGAGATGTGATAAGCATCTTCAGATATCTCGAGGGCTGTCACATGGAAGATGGAGGAAGATGGTTTCTCCTGCTCCAGAGGCTAAGACCCGATCCAAGGGATTCAAGTTGCAAGAAATGAGATTATAAGGAAGAACTTAATAGCTGACAGTGGAATGGTCTCCCTCAGGAGGTGGTGGACTCTCCTTCGTTGGAGGTTCTTAAGCAGAGGTTGGATGGCCATCTGTCATGGGTGCTTTAGCCGAGATTCCTCCATTGCAGGAAGGGTTGGAATTGATGATTCCAACTCTAAGATTCTATGATTCCATAAGTATCATAATAAATAAAAAGGATGCACCAACAGCAGAATATATATAAATGCAAAGATGCATATCAACAAACAAGCACGACAAGTAAATCAAAGGTATGTTAGAAAAGAACAGTCTTCTGTAGGTGATGCTGGAACAGGGTGCAGAGGTGACAAGAAAATGTCCTGGTATGGAAAGCTTGATAAAATGTTTTCTGCATCAGGGGAGCCTTCTGGGGACCTCATGCCAGTGTTGGTTGGAGGTGTGTGTGTGTGTGTGTGTGTGTGTGGGATGGAGTCGGCAGATCAACAAATATAAATTTTACCTTTGTGCCATAGGCTAGTTTCTACACATAGCTGCATGTTGTTCTCGGTCCTCTATCCAGGCAAGCAACAGACATGATGGGAGTGCAAGGATGCATTCCAGCCAGGCCAAAATGCCCAGGTCTCTGTGTGTATTTGTGTGGGTTCTTAGTGCTTCCTTGAGCATAACATATTCCTGTCAGGAGAGGACAACTGTAAGTGGCGGTGGCAGCTGGTACTGTGTAGTGAAGACACAACCAGCCTGCTCTGCAAGGCTGTTGTGCAAGGAATGGCACGGGAGGTTCTCCAGAGCTTCTCCCTTTTGTCACAGGCATCTCTGCTGCAACCTCTCTTGCTGGGGTGAAAGAGCCCTTGGTCTTAATGGAGGAAGGGTTTGCATAGAATTGATGCTACCTATTAAAAAAACGAAGGACTCACCAGTGTCTTAAGTCAAGTCAAGTAACCTTTATTGGCATCACATAAGAACATTCAGAATAGATAGGCCAGTGCGATCTCGTCGCCACCCCAACGACACACTCACCTGCCAAAGGACAGAAGAGGCGAGCAATCTGCCTCATCTCTGTGGGTTTCCAGCAAGGGCAGGATCCTGTAGCGTACTTCGGCGACAAAAAAATCAAATAGAGGAACTTAGCTACTGTCTTGGTGAGCTCCTGGTCTCTACCTGTAATAAGACACGCATAACCTCCATCTCTGGTTTCCATGTTGGAATACATAGATGGTCTACAAATTGTTGGCGGAGATCATCATACGTTTTCCAGTGTCTTAATATCGGGGGAGATTTGACTGTGAGCACACAAGGATTTATCTGCCATTCCTGTCCCCCAGCTGTCTTGGCTCCATGCTGTGTCTGTATTATTTATTAATTCTAACTAAACCATCTTCTTGGCTCAGTTGGTTAGAGTGTGGTGGTGCTCAGAACACCAAAGTTGCAGGTTCAATCCCCGCATGGGATATTTCTGCATTACAGGGCGTTGACTTGATGATCCTCAGGGTCCCTTCTGACTCTGCAATTCTGCGATTCTCTATCTGGAGCCCAAGATCAGCTGAGGACCCTGCTCTACAGAACACCGAGGTACATGATTCATCCAGAACCTATTAACATAACATCTATACTGTTCATATTTGTTTCTGGGCTGCTTGTCAGCCCAAATCCCTCAAAGCAGCTCCCACTAATTAAAAAGAAAAACAACCATAAAAAGATAATGAGAACCAAACTCAGTCAAAGCACAATAAACGAGCACAATGACAGGGCTGGCCAAAGATGTTTTGCCACCTAGAGCCATCCTCTCTGACCACTGGGCATGCTGGCTGGGGCTGATACGAGTTGGCCCCCAGCAATGTCTGGAGGGTCACAGCTGTCCCACCCCCACGCTGAGCCTGACACTTTCCTGCTTTTACTCGCAGTGTTGCCTCAATGAGACAATATGGCCACATTCATCCCATACATTCAAGGCACTATAATATCACTTTAAACAGCCATGATGGCTTCCCCCAAAACTGCATATTTCTTTGTATGCTGACTTGATGAAGAGCGGTTAAGAATACTTATAAATTAAATATATACATAAGGTATCGCCACCTCTGAAACTGAGCTCTACTCTCCCAGAAATATGTGTCTTCTGATGCAAACTTGCCCCTCCCCCATGCATGCATTTTTGTATACATTGGAGAGCTGCATCGCAAAATTCGGAGAAGTGTGGACTTGGAGAAGATCGCTGCATTTCGTTCCACATGTTGTTGTTGTTTAGTCGTTTAGTCGTGTCCGACTCTTCATGACCCCCTGGACCAGAGCACGCCAGACACTCCTGTCTTCCACTGCCTCCCGCAGTTTGGTCAGACTCATGTTTGTAGCTTCGAGAACACTGTCCAACCATCTCGTCCTCTGTCGTCCCCTTCTCCTTGTGCCCTCCATCTTTCCCAACATCAGGGTCTTTTCCAGGGAGTTTTCTCTTCTCATGAGGTGGCCAAAGTATTGGAGCCTCAGCTTCAGGATCTGTCCTTCCAGTGAGCACTCGGGGCTGATTTCCTTCAGAATGGATTTGTTACACATATTGCTTCCAAATGTTTGAACTAGGAAGTTTCTGATAGATGTGAACAAAATCAATTCTATGCCCCATCCCTCCCCACAGGCCACCCTGCAGCATCTTTTCCAACCCATGCCATTGATAGCTGGTGCTGCTGATTGACAGGAGGAAGAAGAGGAGCAGCCCAGGAGTGACGGCCCGCCTACTTCCTCAGCAGAGCTCCAGAAACTACCATCACCAACATATACGGGACAGAGATTCGAGCTTTGCAGCACCTCTTTCCCAAACAGATGCATTGCAACTGATGCTCTTGAAAAGAAAAAAAAAGGAGGGGGGGGTGATTTTCTTTTGGAACTGTTTATGGCTTAGTCTAATGTCATTTATTTTTTGGGCTGTCTTATATCCCTCGAACTGTTTGATTTCCTGAGATAGTGAGCCTCTTGGAGACAGAACTCTCAACGTTTAGAAAAACTGTGGTAAGCCTGTCCGAACCCATGGAATAGGGGAAAGGAAGCACTCATTTGAATGAGAGAAAATAAAGAGCTATACTCAGGAACGCACCCCAGGACCAAATTAAACACTAGGTCAAATGCATTGTTACATTTTTTTGAAAATGCAACCAGCAGCTTCTGGGGAGGAGGGAAGGAGGGCAGATATTTATTGGGATCACAGCAGGCCAAAAAGGGGGATTCAGACCCTCTCCCTGTCCTGCTACGCTCTTGGTGAAGATTGCTCCTCTGAAGCTGCTATTTACAATGGGAGGAAATCCACACCCACCCTTTTGGCGCCAGTGATCTGGGATGAGAGGCAGACTTCGTTCCCTCCTGAGTGTCTCTCAGATTGCAGGCTGCTTCCTTTGTCCCACAGAAAGCAAAGGAACCCGGATCAATATTGTTGACATTCCATTCAGGCAAGAGTCTTCCCAAGTCTTCGCTGGAGATACCGGGGACTGGACCTGGGGCCTTAAGCAGATTGCTCAGTCCCTGAGCCTCAGTCCTTCTGAGATATCCTTGCCCTGAATTCTGGCATGACAGCAGAGGGTGGCAGACCCTGGAATCTGGGGCTTTTAAGACTGCAGCCAGCAGAGAGCAGCGTGGGAGTTGGCTGTTTCCATACAGAAGATAATGGCGCTATTAATTTGCAAAATGCTTTGTGATCTTTATTGACTCTATGCTTGCGAGGAGATACTTTCTTCAGAAGGGGTAGAACTAACAGAAATTATATTTTATCGCACCCTAGCAACAGGAGACTGCGAGCGGGGAGAAAACCTGAGCAAAATTAACCCAACACACACACACACACACACACACACACACACACACACACACACACATAGAGAGAGAATTGCTGCTTTCACCAGAGGTGCCATTCTGAAGCTTGTTTTGAAGCGAATTCTCTGGTGGATTCTCAGGTGAAACATCTGAGATATTCTTAAGGCAGCAAAATGTGTTTCGGCAGTGTAACCATGCAAATAAGGCAGGACTCAGACATAATACACCAAAGACATAATACACCACAAACATGCAGCAATTGCCGTTCTTGCTGCTGCCTCGAGCAGACTGGGAAATCGAATGTGGATATGGCCCCACTCATTCGTCTCCTGCATTCAGTGATCTCCCCTTTTATTTTATGTGTTGGGATGTGAATAGATGCTAGGAGAGGATATATTTATAAAATATTATCTTTCCTTCCTCCTGTTTGCGAGTTCAGCAGAGTGCCATCCCTTTGCATCTTAAAGGGAAGCTTGGATAGCCTAGTTTCAGCCTTTTTGTTTAAGTAATCTAGGATATTTTAAGGCAGACTGGATTTTCCCGGTATTTCCCCCTTTTCTCCCCCCCTTAAAACAATAACCACACAAACAGTCTTGTAAAAGGTAAGAATAACATTTCCTCATTCAGAATACTTGTCGAAGAGTAACAGGTACAGCAGCTTTGTTCAGGTAGGCTTAAAATGCTAATTCAGTTACAAAGACATATGTAAATCTAAGCTTGGAGCTCAGACTAGGCAGATGTTGGCACACTGCTGGCAGAGTGGAAAGAGATGGGAAAAGGTTGTGCCCTGGCAGGTAGGAGAAAATATGGCTATGCCCTCCTCCTGTCAGGGCACAGTGGGAGACACTCTCTAGCAAGTTTACAGGGAAACTCTGTGAGCTTCAGTTCCTACCATGTGCCTGTCTAGCAAAATGTGAATTGTTGGTTTGACTGCATTTTAAATATCCCACATTATGTGCAACTCCACCTAGGCTTCTAGTGAAATAAAAAAATTAAGGGCTTATATATATAATAAATGTTCATAAATGTACCAACCAAGCACGTACATAGATATGTGGACCACATGTCTGGAGCAGCACAGGAGGACCCCCTGAAACCATTTTGACTCCCAAACTGACCAAATGTTTTCTCTACAAGGAGGGAGGGGGTGGGGGAACCTTCCCATTGTCTCAGGAATTGGGTAATCACCACCTCAGAGGAATGGGCAGACTACTGGGAAAGGCAATCAGGTAAGGCATTATCAGATATCCGGGCAGACAGGAAGAAAAAAAACATTCAAATTTCTGTTGTAGACCACCTTTTCTGTGATGTAGGTATGATGTTCTTGGGTTACACCCCTTCTGTGATGTATGGAGGGGTGGTCTTGAGCTCCAGGGCAGGGAATTTAAAATGTCTCTATAAGGGCAGGCACACCTTGGTTTTGGGTCCTCCTCTGTCCTCCTGCGTGTCAGGGGAGCACCCTGTTGCAACAGCTTTAGTAAAGATCAGGCTTACTAGCTGCTTTGCTTCTCAATATTCTCTAGTTGGCCTCTGTTACCGATGGAGAACCTACAGAAGACTCTGTAAGGGCTCTTGTGTCCCCCATAAAGGAACAAGGGCAGATTTTTGTTTATTACACTAGTCCATAACAAAAGGTCCTAGGTCATATGATAGTATGTCGTGTCACATCAATGGCCTAATGGAAACTACCATACTTCCTCTCTCTCTGTCACATAGTGGGGGCGTTTCTAAGTTGTCACCAGCAGGACTGGGCAGTGGTGATTTATTTCTCCAGGAGATTTTGTGCCCCTTTAAATACGCTTAAATTCTTTATAGGGGACAGAGCACAACCAGGAATCTGGCTGGCTGCCTTGCATAGGCAGCCCAAGCACCCAACACAAATACAGTTCCCAGATACATTGGTCACCAGTCATGCAAATGAATGTCGTGACCCATAGACTGCATCTTCATTCTGTTGGAGAAGGTATCATGGGGTCAGTAAGTAATTAAAACTTGCACCTTAAAAGATGCATTTTAAAATGTACTGCTGCAGGCTTGAATCAGTAGGTTAATAATCCAAAGATAGCAATCTTATCTAAAGCTTGATTCATTAGTGGGGGCAAACATTAATTGCAGGAGATTAAAGGGCAATGCTCTTCCTTTCTTCGAGGATTTATTTCTCTGTCTCGGGATGGTAACTGTAACAAGAGAATGGAAAATAAAATATTAACAATGCCCTTCTGTCTAATAGTGAGCAGTAGCTTTCATTTATTACATTGAGATTTTAAGGAAGCACCTTGCTAGACCAGATTTAAAGGTAAAGGTAAAGGGACCCCTGACCATTAGGTCCAGTCGTGACCAACTCTGGGGTTGCAGCGCTCATCTCGCTTTATTGGCCGAGGGAGTCAGCGTACAGCTTCCAGGTCATGTAGCCAGCATGACTAAGCTGCTTCTGGCGAACCAGAGCAGTGCACGGAAATGCCATTTACCTTCCCACCGGAGTGGTACCTATTTATCTACTGCACTTTGACGTGCTTTCGAACTGCTAGGTTGGCAGGAGCAGGGACGGAACAACGGGAGCTCACCCCGTCGCAGGGATTTGAACTGCCGACCTTCTGATCGGCAAGTCCTAGGCTCTGTGGTTTAGGGCCTGTCAATTCAGGCAGCTGCCTTCAGGCACCAGGCCCATTGGCAAACCAACTCTGCATCACAAAGACGTGACATGAAGGCTGGCAACATCAACCCTGAGGTGTGGGAATCCCTTGCAGGTGACTGTCATGCCTAGAGACAGGCAGTCAAGTTGTGCGTCCACGGCAGAAATGACCACTGGGAGGAGCCCAGAGAGAAGAAAGGCCATAGTGCATCTGCAGCAGCACAACCAGATGCCTTAATCTGCCCCAGCTGCAACAAAACATGTCTCTCTTGCACTGGTCTCTACAGCCACAGCAGGCGCTGCAACCTCCCAATCGTTTGGCCTCACCCCTAAAGGCTCACGTCTCCACTGTCATGCAAGACAGATGGATGCCAACAACTTTAGCATACTATTTCAAAGAGAAGCCACTGAGATGCATTCCGAAAACTGGCATGTCTGTCAATAGTCTTTCCCTCTTGCATACATGTGCTTCCTGGCGGCTCTTTGTTGTGGGGTTGGTGCTTCTTGTTTGTGCAACCTTTTTGCAATTTGCCTTAATACAGAGCGTTTTTGCATGTTATTTTCTTGAATATTTATATGCACGGTTTATTAAATGCATTTTTTTTGTTACACATTAATTGGCTAGAGAATTGCATTGCAGAATTCAGAAAAGGGCAACTTTTGAAGGACAGCTGTCTTTCAGTTCACATAGCAATTTGGCAGAATGTGAATTGGGTAGGTTTGCCTTTAAATGCAAGCTGAATCAAATTTCTGACCCCAACCCTATGGGTGGATCACCCCCAGAGAGGTGCACTCTGCAGTTTACTGCTGTCTGTTAAAGGTGCTGAGAACAGTAGCAACTATGTAAAGGATAAACTACAGTTCCCAGGATTCTTTGGGGGAAATCATGTCCCTTCAGGAGCCGCCCTGGGCTCCTTTGGGAGGAAGAGCAGGATATAAATTTAGTGAACTGTATTAAAATACGTAGCTTTGTCCGTTTTAAGAATGGAGCTCCTCCAATAACCCCCATTGTTCTGAGGTCCCGCTCCGAGAACCTTCTGGCGGTTCCCTCCCTGCAAGAAGTGAGGTTACAGGGAACCAGGCAGAGGGCCTTCTCGGTAGTGGCGCCCTCCCATCAGATGTCAAAGAAATAAACAATCATCTGACTTTTAGAAGACATCTGAAGGCAGCCCTGTTTAGGGAAGTTTTTAATGTTTGATGTTTTATTCTGTTTTTATGTGTGTTGGAAGATGCCCAGAGTGGCTGGGGAAACCCAGCTGGATGGGATGTGTATAAGTAATAAATATTATTACTGTTGTTATGTACTGAAGTTCTCACCCTGGGCCAGCAGGGGGATACTGTAGATAGTTTTCACTAGGGTCCACATAAGCAAATAAGGAATTGAAAGTGACGTTCAGTGATTGGATAGTTACAGAAAGTTGTTACTGTTGCTCTGTAGTGGAGCTTTATATAAGCAGGTTGGCTGAACCCTTCAGCCCAGTTTTGTTCTGGCCTGTGAATAAACAAGAGCTGTTTGAAGAATCGCTGTGTCGTCTGATATGTTCACCCACAACTTAACAATTATTATTATTATTATTATTATTATTATTATTATTATTATCTTAAGAATGTAAAATCCGTCATATTGAATAAAGTACTGAATCAAAATAATCATGAAGAGAGAGGAGAATATATATTTTTCCTACGGAAAAAGATAGAGGTTTTGATGTTATATTATCAGCTAGGCCTATGTGGAAGAGACAGTGCTAGTTGTTTGTGTGCTTACTTCTTGCATTCCACTTTTCTTACCTTCCGAGGTTGAAAAACTGACAATCTTCAGATGCCTAAGAAGACTCTTGCTATGCAGTGCATATAACACAAGATTTACCTTGATCCCCCTTTGCTGTCACTTGTTTTCTCTTCTGCAATCTCCACTATGTAGGTTGCTGTGGCTTCCTAGGACTGTAGCTCTGGTGGTATTTAATTTTTTCTTTTACAAAGTGATCACTTCATGACACTTAATTGCGAAAAAGAGGGGTAAAGGTAAAGATAAAGGGACCCCTGACCATTAGGTCCAGTCATGACCGACTCTGGGGTTGCGGCACTTATCTCGCTTTACTGGCTGAGGGAGCCGGCGTACAGCTTCCGGATCATGTGGCCAGCATGACTAAGCCGCTTCTGGCGAACCAGAGCAGTGCACAGAAACGCCGTTTACCTTCCCGCCGGAGTAGTACCTATTTATCTACTTGCACTTTGATGTGCTTTCAAACTGCTAGGTTGGCAGGAGCAGGGACCGAGCAACGGGAGCTCACCCTGTTGCGGGGATTCAAACTGCCAACCTTCTGATTGGCAAGTCCTGGGCTCTGTGGTTTAACCCACAGCACCACCTGTGTCCCCAAAAGAGGGGTAAGCTGGGCCTTTTGAGTCTGTTTGGAAGTCATGGACTCAAGCTTCAAATTTTGTGTGAGTTAGGTTTTTGTTTTTGTTTTTTATAAAAGTTTTTATTAAAATTTGTGAATTATAAAAAGAAAGAGAAAATTTTACATACAAACAAACAGGAATGATTGAGGGGGAGGCACTCAAGTCAAATGTAGCGTAAGATGCAGCAACAGAAGACAAAACAATTGCAACATTTTTCACGCCAGTAGGCGTTTTCTCAAATAGAGCAATTCACATGCAGACTTGTCAGGTGAAAAAGAACGAAGGAATGAAGAGTTAACAGCATTGTTTTCCATTGCTTCCCAGGTACTAGTTGTCCAACAGACATATAAAGTACATATGTCTGCCTAAACTCCACAGTTTTGTGGGAATGTAGAAAACCAACATCAAAACAACGGTTCCTGGAAAATCCCCGCTTTCAATTTGGAAAGAGTACCGTAAATTTCGCTCTATAACACGCAGATTTTTTCTCCTAAAAAGGAAGGGGAAATGTCTGTGCGTGTTATAGAGCGAATGTGTGGTCCCTGGAGCCGAAAAATCAAGCAAAAATCAAATCGCGGGGCTGCATGCTGCACAGAGAAGCGAAACTTGAAAAGAGGAAGCGGCTGCTTTCCTGCATTCTGCCTCAGGGTCTTACTGCCCACCCTTCTCTGTTTCCTTGCTGTGTTTGCTGAAACGGAACAAAGAGCAGGGAAAGCCCCTCCCCTCCAGGCAAGCTCCGGTGCTGCTGGGGGAGAGGGAGAGAGAGGGGGGAAGGGAGAGAGAGAGGGGGGGAGGGAGCGAGGGAGGGAGGGAGAGAGAGAGAGAGAGAGAGAGAGAGTGAGTGAGAGAGAGAGAGATGGCTGGCTTGGGTGGGGGAAAACTTTTGCCTTCCTTTCCTCCCTACCCCTCTCCTGCATTCTTAGCCAGCTGCTTCTCTGCACACCCCTCTCCTGCTCCTTGTCCCTTCTGTGTTTTTCCTTCCCTCCCCACTTAAAATGTGGTTACAAAGCATAGATCCTCAGGATCTTTGCATTGGGTCACCCCAAATTCAACATCAGATCACATAGCATGTCCATGGCTACAGCCTGCACCAAAAAAATCACGCACCCACTGTTGCCTGGGGCTGCAATGGTGCAAAAACGTGGTTACAGAGCATGGATCCACAGGGATTCTCAGGATCTTTGCATTGGGTCATCCCAAATTCACCATCAGATCACATGTCTGTGGCCACAGCATGAAGCCCAAAAATGATACATCCACTGTTTCATTCAGAATGTTTTTTCCCTTGTTTTCCTCCTCTAAAAACAATGTGCGTGTTATGGTCAGGTGCGTGTTATAGAGCGAAAAATACGGTAAGTTTCTAGGTCTTATGATGGTGATGATTTTCTTTGTTTGGATGCAGTGCCTCACCACTGTCCACTGAAAAAAACCCACTCTTTAGTGCTAAATCAGAACAAACAGCAAACCCAATTGCCATTTGTCCTGTTAAAGGTCAGATTTCGGGGGGGGGGGGACAAGGCAAACAGGGGTGTGGATAAGCCCTGAGCCACAGATGGGGAACTCAGGAGCCTTCAGAAGTTGTTGAACTTCAACTGCTATCGACCCCAGTGTCAGCCACTGGACAGAGGAGGAACGGTGGAGACCCTTCCAGGGAGGAGGAAGAGGAAGACAATATAGATTTACAGCAGGGGTTTGAGGGAGGTCACAGCTCAGAGGCAGATGAGGGGGAAAGTTGGGGAATAATGGGAGAGCCAAGAGCTACACCTGCTGACATGTCATTGTGACGTTAACATATGAGAGTGCTGGAAGTGACCATCAAAAGTGGATCCTTGAACATCGTGGCAGATGCCTTATCACAAAAACCAGAGAGTGAAGGATGAACAGAGACAATCAACAATTTACTTGTTTATGTATGTATATATGCGTGTGTGTGTGTGTGTGTGTGTGTGTATGAAAAAAACAAAACAAAACACAAAACTGTTTGATCAGGAGTGTAACTTTAAGAAGTTAACTCTCCTGAATTGAAACTTATTAAGGGGGGGAGGTATGTGATGTTAACATATGAGAGTGCTGGAGGTGAAATAGTTAAACAGGTTACCCAATCAGAACCCAGGGGGTGGAGTCAGAGGGACTATAAAACCAGTTCTGGGAGGGGCAAAGGAGGAGTTTGTTGGGAGTTGGGTGGTTGGTTGGAGTGGGAGTGAATTGGGATACAGTCTGGGGGTAGGTTGAGTTAGTGTAGCGAAATAAGCTGAGTCAGGAACAGTTAGGGGCTAAGAAGACAAGTAAATATCTGAGAGGTGGTTTAGTGAGTGAGAGCAGGTAGTGGAAGTTATAGGTCTGGATAGGCACCCCATGATTGTAATGGACTGATACCATTTATGAAACACACGCTTGTTAAACTGCAAGAAATAAACAGAAGTTTATGTTCCAATTTAACCCTGATTGGACTCAGTATTGTACCTGGTAGGGCCTGGGTGGTGGCAACGAGAAATAAAGTGGTGGCACAGGGATCAATAAACGGTGAAATGTCTGGGGACCCCGTGTGATCGCCACAGTCATTAGAAAGCATTCCAGACCCTCCATCTCCCAGAACCCGGTGAGCCTTGAAAGTAGGAGAGTAAAGAGCTCAAAGACAGAGGGAACGTAGCAGCAGAAGTGACAAATGAGGAATTGGGTGGAGATTCACACAGGACAACGCCATTATCCAAGAGGCAGGGTTCTATAGCCTCTCTCTCTAAGGATTGGAATAAAAAAGGACTGTAACCAACTTTCCCTTGTCTTTATACTTTCCTTGGCATCCAGCCAGGAGCCTCTGATAGCATCCTGACACCCAGCCAGCACCATCCCAAGAGCTACAGGTCCCTCATCCCCGCCGGAGCTGAAACCAGGTTTAAATTAAGTCCTGTTGGGAGGTGCCTGGCCTAAGAGCTCAGCAAGTACAGCAGTGGGCAGAAAGAAGCACTCCGGCCTCTGCCAGGTGGCACATCTGAAACTCTTAAGGAAGGGGCTGATGTATGCAGTGCGAGCATCCTACAGTGCCACAGAACCACCGGATGCCTAAAAATAGAACACAAAAGTTGTAGGGGTTTGCACATAAATGGTCCATAAATCTGGGCCGGAACGATCGCTATAATTCTAGCGACGAGCCACTAGACAGGACCAAGCGAACAAGCAGATGCGGAGATGGTTGGAAGCAGCTGAAGATGCTGCATTGAATTTTCCCCAAGGTAAATTTTCATCTGGAGGTGACCCATCGCTCAGATCTTAAGGATTATTTAGTACCTTAGCTGACGGAAGGATCTCGGGGCTTGTGAAATCATTTGTAAAGCTTTTGGATCTATAGATAAACGACGGATGGGGGCTGGGGGCTGTTGTAATTATCCTCCTTAATGCCAGCGTGGAAAGCCCTGGCAAGTCAGTAGATTAGAAGCAATGATCATGTAGATTACAGATTCTGGCCGAGGAGGATTTATGCAAAGTGTCTTCGTGTTGCTGCTGCTACTGAATGAGGAAAGAAAAATGTCCACACATTTGGAACGGAATTTGCAAACTCCAGTATGCACCGTTCTTCATTTTTATCTGTGATCTCTGCCACTGTTGCTTTCGAAATGCATTTTTAATGTTGTGCGTCCTTTATGTTTGGGTTTTTTTTGCATTTTTTTAAATAAAAAAAGCATTGTGCTTTTGTGAGAGCTGCCCTGTGTGGTGTATGAGCATTAGAGAGGTAGGGGATACGATTTTGGGCAGAGGGTTATAAATTATAGTTTCTGGGAAACACTGGCCTAAGAGTGCTCCAAAGAACAGCTTTTCCCAAAGGTGTGATGGGGATGTGGGTGGCGCTGTGGTCTAAACCACTGAGCCTCTTGGGCTTGCCAATCAGAAGGTTGGTGGTTCGAAGCCCCATGAGGGGGTGAGCTCCCGTTGCTCTGCCCCAGCTCCTGCCAACCTAGCAGTTCAAAAGCTCACCAGTGCAAGTAGATAAATAGGCACTGCTTTGGCGGGAAGGTAAATGGTGTTTCCGTGCACTCTGGTTTCTGTCACGGTGTTCCATTGTGCCAGAAGTGGTTTAGTCCTGCTGGCCACATGACCTGGAAACCTGTCTGTGGACAAATTTCAGCTCCCTCGGCCTGAAAGCGAGATGAGCACCACAACCCCATAGTCGCCTTTGACTGGACTTAACTGTCCAGGGGTCCTTTACCTTTACCATGGGCTTTGAAGACGCTCAAACTCAGGGAGAAAAGGAGAAATGTGCTAAGAGGAAGGCATGCTTGGCACACTGTGTAATCAACTTGAAGGGTCTGCAAATATGTGCCACCAAGTGGTCTATGGAGTGTCCTGGTTCCTGAACTTTTAGGAAGATGGGGATCCCACTTCTCATGCTTTGGAATTCCTCCGCAGGACACACTTGCTTAGAAGAATGATTTGAAAGCCCCCCACAGATCATAATGTGCAGTGATCACCCAAATGCAAATTGGGTATACTTGGTTTTTCGTTTGCCCATGCAGGGAAGAATGTCTTGTGTGAAGGTGCTCTTACAGAGATGGGAATAGCTTTATTTCTGCAGCAATCTATGTTTTAATTTCAATGTAGGATGCCACTCTTGTGAAAGGAACCAAATCTTCAAGCTTTGGAGCAACAATCAACCCCACACCTGAAGTGTGCCAGGAGTGGAAGGATATGTAAATTTCACATTATCATTGGCTAGGAGTTTCATAGCTACTGCTTCAATGATGCACTCTCCTGTGTGCAAATGTTTCCCTGGTTGCTTGTCTGTCTGGCTTCAAGCAACTTCACCTCTTCTTTCCCTTTCTCCTTTCCCCTCTTTTCTGCAGGAGCCCCAGGACTTCTGCCTCTCGATGCTTATTAGGACCATGGTTGGGGGATAAATTAGAAAATGGATTGCCAACAAGGTCCCACAGGTGGCAATAAGTCCACCCATAGCCGATATGATGTCTAGGTAAATATCCCCTTTAAAGACCCCAGGGCAGGAGAGACTGGATGTGTGCACCCTCCTGTTTACTCTCTGTGTAGTGTGCTCCTGCTACTGGTTTTGGAAGCAGTGTGCACATGGCTGTCAGGGACTGGGCAGAGGAGGAATGGTGGAGACCTTCTCCCCAGCCTGACCCTTCCAGAGAAGAAGAAGACAGTTCAGAATTAGAACAGGGGTTTGAGGGAGATCACAGGCTGATGAGGGGGAAAGCTGGGAAATAATGGGAGAGGAGGAAGCAGCGGCAGTGGAGGGGGAGGGACAGCTGACGGACCCAATGCCTTTAGAAAGCATTCCAGACCACCCCCCATCCCTTTTGCGATCAACTATGGATGTGGGTGGCACTGTGAGTTAAACCACAGAGCCTAGGACTTGCCAATCAGAAGGTCAGCGGTTCGAATCCCCGCGACGAGCTAAGCTCCCATTGCTCTGTTCCAGCTCCTGCCAACCTAGCAGTTCGAAACCATGCCAAAAAGTGCAAGTAGATAAATAGGTACCGCTGCAGTGGGAAGGTAAACAGCATTTCCATGAGCTGCTCTGGTTTGCCAGAAGTGGCTTAGTCCTGCTGGCCACATGACTCGGAAGCTGTACACCGGCTCCCTTGGCCAATAATGCGAGATGAGCGCCGCAACCCCAGAGTTGGCCACGACTGGACCTAATGGTCAGGGGTCTCTTTACCTTTATGGTCCCAAAATCCTTTCCTCGTGTGCTGCTTCCAAAATATATCCCATCATATAAATGTGTTGTTGCCCAAATGCAAGACTTTGTATTTGTCCTTGTTGAACTCCATTCTGTCCATTTCAGCCCAGTTTCCTTTCTGTCCATGCTGTTTTGAATTTCATTCCTATCTTCTGCGGCATTCCCTGTTTTTTGTGTGATCTGCGGGTTTGATAAGGGTCCCTTCAACAACCGCTTTCATCTAAGAAGAGAAGAAGAGTTTGGATTTGATATCCCACTTTATCACTACCTGAAGGAGTCTCAAAGCGGCTAACATTCTCCTTTCCCTTCCTCCCCCACAACAAACACTCTGTGAGGTGAGTGGGGCTGAGAGACTTCAGAGAAGAGTGACTGGCCCAAGGTCACCCAGCAGCTGCATGTGGAGGAGCAGAGACGCGAACCCGGTTCCCCAGATTACGAGTCCACCGCTCTTAACCACTACACCACACTGGCTCTCAGTAATCTAAGTAATTAATGAAAATATTACTAGGCTCTAAATAGTGGCACCCCACTCAATGCCTCTCTCCAGTTTCATGAGGAACCACTGATGCCTACTTTCTGAGTATGATTTTCTTTCCAGCTGCGAATCAACCGAATGGTATTATTGTCTGGCTCACATTTCACCAGCTTGCTAACTGAAATGCCATGGGACATTTAGCTGCCCAACACTGACTTATCATTTTTGTGTACATCTAAAGGTCAGACCTCCCCCACAAGGACTCCAGCCCCACTTCCTGCTAATTCTGGCACATTGTCGGAGCTGAACAGCTGCGATCCTAGGCAGAAACCTAGGAATGGCGTTCCAATCTTTCCAGAGAAGAGCTGGACTATAGAACAAGCATTCTCTCAAGTGACCTGGTTTTAGGACAGATGAAAGGATGTACAGTGGTACCTCAGGTTAAGTACTTAATTCGTTCCAGAGGTCCATACTTAACCTGAAATTGTTCTTAACCTGAGGCACCACTTTAGCTAATGGGGCCTCCTGCTGCTGCCGTGCCGCCGGAGAGTGATTTCTGTTCTCATCCTGAAGCAAAGTTCTTAACCTGAAGCACTATTTCTGGGTTAGCGGAGTCTGTAACCTGAAGCGTATGTAACCTGAATTATTATTATTATTATTATTATTATTATTATTATTATTTATTATTTATACCCCACCCATCTGGCTGAGTTTCCCCAGCCACTCTGGGCGGCTCCCAATCAAGTATTAAAAACAATACAGCGTTAAATATTAAAAACTTCCCTTAACAGCGTATGTAACCTGAGGCACCACTGTACTGTTTCATACAGCATGCTGGTAGTGGACGGGGCAAAAGGGGGAAGTGGGTGGGGCAATAAAATGTGCTTTACCTTTCTGTAGTAGCCTAGTTTCCACACATGCACTCCCATGCCCTGTCTCCTTCCTCCTCCATTCAGAGGCGTGAACAGAATTCCCATGCACATTCCAGCCAAAGCCTGTGGAGAAGGGCCAGTGAGGAGGTGTGGCTTGGGGAAAGGGGGCTCTCCTAGCCCACCACAGCTAAAGAAGGTATACGTCTGAGAGCCAAGTCTTTATTGACAAAAGAAGCACTTAAGGTGACTCCTGTGGTGCTCTAGATGCACGCAGGTGTACACGCACGAACACACACACACACGGCTCTAGTCGCTAGACAGCTGTCCTCCATAAATCTGCACCCTGCAGAGCAGTTGCGCCAATAATGAGACTGCAGCTCTGCAGCTTATATACCCTCCCCTGAGACTTCTTCTGCATGGAAAGTTGTTGGGGACTGGTTGGATGCAGAGGAACGGTGGGAGGAACCAGCTGGGGAAGAAGAAAAAGAAGAGTTTGGATTTGATATCCCGCTTTATCACTCCCCTTCAGGAGTCTCAAAGCGGCTAACATTCTCCTTTCCCTTCCTCCCCCACAACAAACACTCTGTGAGGTGAGTGGGGCTGAGAGACTTCAGAGAAGTGTGACTGGCCCAAGGTCACCCAGCAGCGCATGTGGAGGAGCGGAGACACGAACCCGGTTCCCCAGATTACGAGACTACCGCTCTTAACCACTACACCACACTGGCTCTCAAGGAACTACAAAGGGAAGAAGGCTCAGAGCTCAGGGATTGTTGATGGGGCAAAGTGAAGCAGTAGCTTAGTGAGCTGGCAGAGTCTGTGGCAGAGAGAGGTCCAGAATCAGAGGCTGAAGCTGAAGCAGGAGAGGAAGGAGGCCAAGAGGCAGAGGTGAATCCCGCTCTTGAAGAGTCATGGGTGTCTCTCCTCCTGCTGTGACCAGCTTCCCTCTCCTCCTCATCTCTCAGGACCAGAAGAAGCATGTAAAGGGCAGAAGAGAGATTGGCTTCATGCAGGCGCAGTCTCCGATTGCTTGAAAAAAGCCCTGGAGAGGCGGGGGCTTAGATGGCTGTGGGGAGGAGGGGACTTTCAGTTGCGGCAACTGATTTTCATGGAGGAAAAGCACAGGGAAGGAACTTCTCTGCTCACTAAGCCTGACACTCAATGAAGTCTGCGGAGATGGTGTTTTTACTAATAAAAAGTGAACTCCAACCTGCATGGTGTAATTTAGGGCTGACTTGCTGTTTCCACTTCAAGCCCCTCCTGGTTCTAGGAGACAGCAGGTCGGGGGAAGGCCTAGTGCCCTGTCTGCTGCCTGAATGTCCTCTTCTTCTTCCACCACATCCTTTGTGCCTTCCTCCATCTCGGACTGCCCTGATTCTCTTCCCTCCGCCTGCCCTGGCTCCTGCCTTGCAAATGGCGTCAAGCCCCATGAAGCGCTGGCTCCCTTTCCTGGGTCACTCCCTGAAATATATTCGGAGTTGAGAGTGGATTTCATGCTCTTTATTCAGCTCATAGTGGTGAGGAGGAATGGAATGTCTGCTTCATATACATTATTTACACAATGGGCCCCACATGATTGGCTAATTCCAGGATTCTCCTGTAGGCCAATCAGGTTGTGGATTCACTTCCACCTGGAGCTGGACTGGGTGGCTCCTGTGGACCAATCAGACTGCTGCATTCTGAATCCTATTGTTCTAGGACCAATCAGGCTGCTGCATTTTGGATTCTATTCAAATCAGTACATAACACTCCCCTTGGCCCCTGCCTCTGCCACACACTCTTCAGAGACCTGACAGGGGCGAGGTGGGAATCCCCAGGACCATATTCGGCCCCTTGGCCTGAGGTTTGCCACCCCTGAACTCCAGTTTTGCCATGATGCTGTGTTTCTGTAAGAGGCCTGCGATATCCACAGCTTTCCTAGTTTCTCAGGGCTGTGCAAAGAGACTCTCTGGCAATGTTGAATGCGGGAGCAACAGCAGCTTTGCATTTTTGTTTTTTGAGGGGTGGGGGTGGGGGAAAGATGCCTATCTGACCTCCCCGAAACCGGGCTTTGCATTGCAGCAGTAGAATTTACTTCCATCTTGTGGGTTTTAAATGCTGCCTTGGCAGGAGAGTCGTGATTCAACTCTGCAGCTGTGTCCTGTGGTATATACACAGCATCCAGAAATGACAAATTAAGCTTTCAAAAGGGGGCAAAATGCAATTCCAACCCAATTCCGCAGCTTCCAGTTGTCACCATGCATGTGTTTTATAGGCATCTTCTCCCCCATCTTATATATATATATATATATATATATATATATATGCTTTCGTAGATTTTCACGGGTACAGGAATGCAGGTTTTGGTGTCCTCGGGTGTCTTCCCGTGTAAAAGTTGGGGTGTCTAGGCGACGTTTCGACGAGGTCTCACTCGTCATCTTCAGGCTGGTGCTTTCGGCTTCTTGTTACTGGAACAGAGCGGGATCTCAATGTTTGAGTTCCTATAAATACTGTAGAGGGGGTGTGGTGTCTAGCCTCCAATGTTCTGGGCAGAGAGGAAGTTCCCAGGCTAGTGTGCCTTTTCTTCTTTTGTTCCTTAATTACTTGAGAGATACCTTGAGTGATTTCTTGAGTGATATCCTGAGTACCACTTAGGTGGGTCATTAGGTGTGGATTAGTTGCTAAAGTCTTTGTGTCTTGACCTCTTGAACTTTGTGAAGAGTTTTCCTGAGAAGATGGCTGTATTGCACTTAGTTGTGCTTTGGCTTGGCTTCGTGTATAGGGGCGAGCTGTGGTTTTGTGGCTTGTGTCAGCCAGATCTGTGTAGGGATTGCAGGGGGGTGCAGCATCCGGAGGTGCCACCATGGATTGGCTACTGGATGGTGTCCACAGATGAATTACTGACACCATCCAGTAGCCAATCCATGGTGGCACCTCCGGATGCTGCACCCCCCTGCAATCCCTACACAGATCTGGCTGACACAAGCCACAAAACCACAGCTCGCCCCTATACACGAAGCCAAGCCAAAGCACAACTAAGTGCAATACAGCCATCTTCTCAGGAAAACTCTTCACAAAGTTCAAGAGGTCAAGACACAAAGACTTTAGCAACTAATCCACACCTAATGACCCACCTAAGTGGTACTCAGGATATCACTCAAGAAATCACTCAAGGTATCTCTCAAGTAATTAAGGAACAAAAGAAGAAAAGGCACACTAGCCTGGGAACTTCCTCTCTGCCCAGAACATTGGAGGCTAGACACCACACCCCCTCTACAGTATTTATAGGAACTCAAACATTGAGATCCCGCTCTGTTCCAGTAACAAGAAGCCGAAAGCACCAGCCTGAAGATGACGAGTGAGACCTCGTCGAAACGTCGCCTAGACACCCCAACTTTTACACGGGAAGACACCCGAGGACACCAAAACCTGCATATATATATATATATATATATATCCCTCCCCCCACATAAAGTAAAAGAAAAATGGCATTACAGTATTTATCTGTGGCTTTGAACAAATAGTTCTAATTTTCTCTTCCAGGGGAGAAAATAATTACAAGGTCAGTCAGGCTGTCTGTTCTTCTATAACCAAACCTTTGGGTTGCATTTCCTTGGGGGTAATCTGTCAGGGGCCACATGCCACTGGCGGGCAGGGCCGGATGCAAAAGTGGGAGGGGGCACAATCTTCTCTCCCCCTTCCTTTCACCCTGTGTTTTTCCCCCTTCCTAATAATAATAATAATAATAATAATAATAATTTATTACCGTATTTTTCGCTCTATAACACGCACCAGACCATAACACGCACATAGTTTTTAGAGGAGGAAAACAAGAAAAAAAATATTCTAAACGAAATAGTGGATATATGATTTTTGTGGTTCATGCTGTGGCCACAGGCATGTGATCTGACAGTGAGTTTGGAGTAGCCCAATGCAAAAATCCTGAGGATCCATGTGGATCCATGCTTTGTAACCACGGAGGAGGGAAGGAAGGGGAACCATGGATCCTCTGCAGCAGATCCCCCCGCCACCTGCAGGCATTCGCTCCATAACACGCACAGATATTTCCTCTTACTTTCTAGGAGGAAAAAAGTGAGTGTTATGGTGCAAAAAATACAGTATTTGTACCCCACCCATCTGGCTGGGTTTCCCCAGCCACTCTGGGCGGCTTCCACAAAGACCAAAAATACACTAATATGTCATACATTAAAAACTTCCCTGAACAGGGCTGCCTTAAGATGTCTTCTGGGTCAAGAGCCAACACCAGAGATGGAGAACTATTCACAGTATGGGAGGGTTCTGGGTGTAGATACTTCTGGTACCCACATGCCAGTGGTAGGCAAGGCCACAGGCAAAGGTGGGCACAGCATCAAATCTGAATCCAATCCTTTATAGCAAGGTTGGGGAACCAGATCTTGATATTGTGGGACACTATCGTAGTCATACCAACAAATCATGTTCTGCCAGATAGACACATGAAGGAGCTGAGGCTCACAGAGATTTCCTGTAATATTTGCTAGAGAGAACTCTGTGAGGTCACTTCCTTTGGCTGCCCTGGCAGGAAGCTTTAACACTGCACACTTCCTTCTTGCCTGGGCACCTCTCTTTTTCTTCATCATGCTCCGAAGCTGATGACACATGCATGCTTGATCTCTGCAGCTCCGACACCTTTTTTTTAAAAAAAACTTCCATTTTGTACTTTTGTAACTTAGATAGTACAGTAGTTACAAACCTGTCTTCATTTTGCAACTTTAATTGCTGCTTCAAGGCCTAGATTATGTAAGTAAATACTACTTTTATTTGTTCACACAACCATGTGTGGGTGTGTGATCTATGTTTTTAAGGGGGAGGAAAGGGGCAATACCAGGAAAATCCAGTCTGCCTTAAAGCATCCTGGATTATAGTTTCTAGGAGTTTAGATCAATTTTGTCTTAGCTTCCATGTTTAAGCTGCAAAGGATGGTACTGTGTTGATCTGACTAAAGTGAGCAAGGAAGGATAATAACAACAGTATATCCTCTCCCAGTGACTAAAACTATTTCTACAAATCTTTCTCGCCCCACCCACCTGTCAGTCATTGCAACGACATCAGGTGACTGATAGGTGGGCAGGGGCAGGCCCTCCGTCTCCCATCTGTCAAAGTTGACCCATGGGGCCAGATGGAGGGGTCTCATTCACCAGCACATTCCCTGCAGGGAATGAGCTGGTGAAGCAGCACTCAGCTGGACTGAACCATGCCAGTCACTGATGTCACCTGGTCGTGACAGCTGATGGTCAGGTGGGTTTGGTTTTGGGGAAATGGCTTAGCAGCCCAATTCGGACTGCCTCGTAGGCCAAGAATGGCCCAGAGCCCAGAGGTTCTTCCACCCCTGTTTTGGGAACGTCTACCTTAGGTGAATAGCACAACATCTACACATATTTAATGCCGTTTGGATGGTAAACACCAACGTTATGGCTACATCTCTGTTCTAATTAACGTAGAAATGAAATGAATAACCAAGAAAGGAAAAAGAGGAGAGAACAAAACAGTAATGAAATGGAAACTAAACAAATGAGACAATGACAAATGGAAAAGTAAGGAAATTGGGTTCCTGGAAACAAAAGAGAACAAGGGATGAGATGAAATGCAACAGTAATTTTTCAAGAGCACAACTCTAGTAGATTGTGCTGGGTTAGGAGGATCCAGAAGTCTGAGAAGTTGTGGAAAGAAGTGTGGGTGAGCTCAAGGTTTCAGCAATTTAAGCCTTAATGTGTGGCACAGCTGTGCTCTCTCATGCCAGTTTCTTCATTTGTCCTCTAAGGAAAGGAAGATACTTCCCTTGTCTGGAAGGCTGTATATGCAGAGAGGGGTGTGTTCTACAATTGTAACTTCACCAATAAGGCAATCCTATACATGTCTACTCAGAAGTAAGCTCCGTTAAGTTTTATGGGACTTAAGCATGCATAGGACTGTAGCCTACGAGGCTTAAATGTGAACTGAACCAAGGGCGTTGGGAAGTGTGATTGGGGAATGGGACAGGTAAGGCAATAAACGGATCATTACTAATTAGAAGAGGTGATTTATGTGTAATAGAGAAGGTGACCCATCTGGTTGTATATATTTACTGCACTACGCAATGTTTAAATAGCTTTCGCATTAAGATTTTCTCATAATTTTCATATCTATTCTTTGTTTTGTTCTATCAAAATGTCACCCTACAGCATTAATATTTCTAGGGCACCTTACAGAATTAAAGCAACAAAAACAGCAATTTATTTATTCATGAAATATTTATGCCGCAACTTTTATGACAACGTCGGATATACAAAAACACCCCAGCAGAGAGCTCTGTACCTTAGTGAACTGAGTTTGTATGGGGACAGTTTAATCAAAATCATTTGGTTTGCAGTGATAATGTATTCATATTATTCTTAATGTTATTAATATTAATATGTCACTTTTATTGGGTCAGGTGCTCTTGCAGAACATATTCCTTAAACACCCAACGCTTTGTGTGGCTTGTGATTCCCATGAGTGTTGCTTATTGGACAGAACAGAAGGTGAAAGTCAGTCTCCTACGTCCACCTGAGGCAGGTGTGGGCAAGTGTGAGGAACCCTTGGCCCTCCAGGTGTTGCTGAACTACAATTCCCATCCCCCCGGTCACTGGCTATACTTACTGGGGCTGATGGGAGTTGTAGTTCAGCAGAACTCTGAAGGGCCAGAAGCTTGCCACACCAGCCCTAGGGCCTTTCATGGCCCTCAGCCTAATATCATGCATCCTTGCCCTACTTGTAACTTCGTATGGGTGGCAAGGATTTTCTTTGAACCGCCCTGAGACCACAGCTATGTGGTCCCTGGCAGATTATCCCCAGGGAATACGACTCTCAACAAAAGAAAAAGATGGTCCACCCCTGAGCTAAGGAAATTCAGAACTCTAAGCCGATAGGCGTATAACATGGGTAGGCAAACTAAGGCCTGGGGGCCGGATCCGGCCCAATCGCCTTCTAAAGTCGGCCCGCGGATGGTCCAGGAATCAGCGTGTTTTTACATGAGTAGAATGTGTGCTTTTATTTAAAGGCATCTCTGGTTTTTTTGTGGGGCATAGGAATTTGTTCATTTCCCCCCCTCCAAAATATAGTCCGGCCCCCCACAAGGTCTGAGGGACAGTGGACCGGCCCCCTGCTGAAAAAGTTTGCTGACCCCTGGTGTATAACGTCCTGAATTCCTCCCCCCCGCCCCCGCTGGTAGTTTTCATCTGAATACAGAGGTACCTCGGGTTACATACGCTTCAGGTTACATACGCTTCAGGTTACAGACTCCGCTAACCCAGAAATATTACCTTGGGTTAAGAACTTTGCTTCAGGATGAGAACAGAAATCGCGTGGCAGCAGCGCGGCAGCAGCGGGAGGCCCCATTAGCTAAAGTGGTGCTTCAGGTTAAGAACAGTTTCATGTTAAGAACGGACCTCCGGAACGAATTAAGTACGTAACCAGAGATACCACTGTAAACAGTTGGGGAAGGATGCAATCTACCTGCGCTATATTACTTTGCATGGGGTGCGCATTGCAGTGCGCATTGCAGTGCATCCCCACTACCTTCTTATGCAACATTTACACATTAATACCTTTCCTAGGGCTGGACTGAGGCTGGAAGAGGTTCTGATCTCAGGTCTCCCTGTGAATGGGTTCCTAAGAAACCACTGCAGAGCGTGTCAGGAAATTGTACATTAGACAATCTGAATGGCGTCATTATCTGAGCGGAGTAAGTAATTTGGTCTGATAATTTGTTTGAAAAACAAGGCAAGACTTAGAGAATGATTTAGCGCGGACATGCCAACCCAGATCTAGTCAAACAAAAGGGAAGATAAGAAGAAGGTATCTTCCCACGCAGATCAGAGCACAGTGGAGGAGATGCAATTTTCTTTTTAGAATAGTTTCATACTGGTTATTCTTGAGGTTCAGTCTTTTATAATTAGGATGAAGGCTTTTCAGTGGCTCCAATTTTGACTAGCTTTCTCGGGATACATTTTCCGCAGTCCTTGTTCCTCTCCAACCTCTTTTATGATAAATTGGCTCATATAAAGAAAAGCTCAAGGAAAGTCAGGTACTATGGTGCAATGGCGGGGGCGGTGGGCAGGACGATAATTTATTATGATTGGGGCAAGGTCACTGATCCTCAAATCTGAAAGCCTCATCTTACGGTATTAATAGATCTGGAGAGGCGTCTGTTGGTGAGAAAAACAATAAAACTGTACCTGTAAAGATTTATAACTTCTGGAAGGGTAACAGAAGAGATCATTCCATATGTAATTTATGGGTTAATTTTGTTATCCATAAGTCAGCTAAGAGGGTGGCTGAGGTGATGTTACTTAGCAACCAGGCAGAGTGCTGTAAGGTAGTTTGTGCTCTGTAGTTCTGAGGGAGTTTTCCTCCATTTGTTTGGTTGGATGTCTTCCTGATCTGTACAAGGCCTGAAGTAAGAAAGCACAAAACTGCTCTGTTTATTTCTCACATTACACCCCCCCCCCCCCCCGGTTCCTCAGTAATGCGTTTTCAAGACTTTTCTCTCTGGACTTTGTCTTATTTAAGTGACTATGCTAACCACAGCAGCAGGCACAAAAGTCCAGAAAAACAAACCCAGATAACAATTTAGCTAAAAACATTATTATTATTATTATTAAAAAAAATTTAGCTACAGTTGATTTAGCAAACTTGACATTTCTAGCTGATTCCTAAGGTACATGCCCACTTTATGATTTTAATATATTATGCCATTTTAGAATAACAAAGCAATACATGCATACATACATACATGTATGCCCCCCCAAACTGCTGCTGTATAAATTTATTATTTATACCCCGCCCATCTGGCTGGGTTTCCCTAGCCACTCTGGGTGGCTCCCAACAGATTAAAAACAGAATATGTTAAGTTGGGGACGCAGGTGGCGCTGTGGGTAAAAGCCTCAGCGCCTAGGGCTTGCCGATCGAAAGGTCGGCGGTTCGAATCCCTGCGGCGGGGTGCGCTCCCGCTGCTCGGTCCCAGCGCCTGCCAACCTAGCAGTTCGAAAGCACCCCTGGGTGCAAGTAGATAAATAGGGACCGCTTACCAGCGGGAAGGTAAACGGCGTTTCCGTGTGCGGCTCTGGCTCTGGCCAGAGCAGCGATGTCATGCTGGCCACGTGACCCGGAAGTGTCTCCGGACAGCGCTGGCCCCTGGCCTCTTGAGTGAGATGGGCGCACCAACCCCAGAGTCTGGCAAGACTGGCCCTTACGGGCAGGGGTACCTTTACCTTTTATGTTAAGTTGTGGGTGAACATATCAGACGACACAGCGATTCTTCAAACAGCTCTTGTTTATTCACAGGCCAGAACAGAACTGAACTGAAGGTTCAGTCAGCCTGCTTATATGGAGCGCCAGTACAACGTAACTGTAACAATTTTCTAAAACTATCCAATCACTGAACATCACTTTTGATCCCTTATTTGCATAACTATCTACAGTATCCCCCTGCTGGCCCAGGGTGAGAACTTTAGTACATAACAGAATAAAACATCAAATATTAAAAACTTCCCTAAACAGGACTGCTTTCAGATGTCTTCTAAAAGTTGTGTAGTTACTTATCTCCTTGACATCTGATGGGAGGGTGTTCCACAGGGCAGGTGCCACTACCAAGGAGGCCCTCTTCCTGGTTCCCTATAACCTCACTTCTCGCATTGAGGGAACCGCCAGAAGGCCCTCGGAGCTGGACCTCAGTGTCCGGGCAGAACGATGGGGGTGGAGATGCCCCAAATCATCAGTTTTGCAGTTGAGTTCCAGGGAATCCCCAAAAGGGGAACCAAGATCACTAAGAGACTGAAACAAATTCTCTGTGAGAAAAGATTACAGTGGTACCTTGGGTTAAGAACTTAATTCATTCTGGAGGTCTATTCTTAACCTGAAACTGTTCTTGACCTGAGGTACCACTTTAGCTAATGGGGCCTCCCACTGCTGCCACACCGCCGTCACACGATTTCTGTTCTCATCCTGAAGCAAAGTTCTTAACCCAAGGTAATATTTCTGGGTTAGCGGAGTCTGTAACCTGAAGCATCTGTAACTTGAAGCGTCTGTAACCCGAGGTACCACTGTACAATGTTTGGGGTTTTTTTAGCTTGGAAAAAAGGCAAGTAAAGAGAGCATGGCAGAGGTGCACTGTTTGAAAAAAAGCTAACAGACCTCTCTCATAGCATTAGAACCCAGGGTCTTGCAACAAAGAGGAATGGTGGGGGAATTCAGGGCCAACAACCATTTTTTTTCTGCCTCAACTCCAAAGGCCAGAAAGCCCCTTCAGAAGTCTGCTGGAAGCAGGTCTCGTATGCAGGCTTTTCAAGAGCTGGAGGGTGGGAAACAGATACCTTTGGATGGCAAACGCTGGCCAAATTCGAACCACACATTTAAAGCACTACGATACCACTTGGAACAGTCATGGCTTCTTCCCCCAAAGAATCCTGGGAGTTGTAGTTTGTGAAGGGTGCTGAGAGTTGTTACGAGTCCTTTATTCCCTTCACAGAACTACCGTTTACAGAGCGGTTCCCAAACCATCGATCCCTCTTCCCAGAGAAAACGGGGGATTTTGTTCCCCAACACCATTGGTTCTCCAACACCACCAGAAAAATCTATCATCTAAATGTTTATCCAGTACTTGGGCAGAGAACCTTGGCCAGATGAGGAGAGAAATGTCGAACGGGGCTGTCATTCCGGAGGGAGGAGGGGATGACAAATACCTTCAGTGGTTGGGGGCAAAGGGACATCTCTTCAATGCTTTAAAAATTACAATTCAAATTAGAATCTGGAATGTGCTGGTCTCTTGTCTGCTTTGGGAGCTCTAGTACTCCATTAATGCCTGAACCCTTAGGAAGAATTACGTAAGAAGAAGAAAAAGAAAATTAATAGTGTAGAAGGCAACATTGCGATGCTGTTCACGTACCACCCTGTAATTCATAGGTTATGAGTCTGCCCAAGCTGTCTAATTCATGGGTGTGATTATTTAAACTCTCTCTCTTTTTTTGCCTTGTAAGGTGGGGGGTGGGGAGTCACTCTGTGGATTTATAGTTTTCAATGGAAGTTTCAAATTCACCATTTGAAATGAAGCCATCCAGAAGGAAGGGCTTCGCCTATAAATCACAGCATTACAATATGGCGCTCTGCTCCGATCAGGGGTGGGGCGTTTGTGGCCCCCTAGATGTTTCCAGACTACAATTGCCATAATCCCTGGCCTGCCTTATTAGAAGAACAAGCTCTGCCACGGGCAGCATAGCTGTCTCTGAAGGGGAGACCCCAAAGGGGCTTGATCCTTTGGGTCATTACTTTATGGTGTCAGAGGCACAGGGGCAATTGCACTGTCGGTCAAAATATGGAACTGTACTCCAGGTCCTGTATGAAACAGGCCTATGACCCTCACTTGGGGCAAAAGCCTGGTAGAGGGCAAGTTTGACTTGGTGAGTTTCCCCCTGAGTGAGAGACAGGGGGAGGAGTGTTGAAGTGGACTTGCTGCCTTCCTCCTGACATTGTGGGGTACCCAAATTCAGGGTGCCATCTTCCTGGACGCCACCTTCCCATTTTTTTAATCGCAAGAACACGACGACCATTTGGGTTGCTGTGATCTCATGCAATTTCGTGCTGTGGTTCCTTTCCCCAAAAGCCCTTTTTCGGTCAAGGCATCCAAAAAAACCATGTGTTTTTGTGGGGTACCACACAAGATTGCAGCCCACCCCCAAGTGCTTTTTTCAGGAGAAGATTGCACTGCAAAATTGCGTGAGATCACAGCAACTAAAATGGCTGCCATGCTTTCATGATAAAAAACAGGATGTTCTGGTTTTTCTCGAACACTTGCGGGGTATGGGATGCTCCTACTACTGGGCCTTAGTTTATTATCCATGGCCTGATTCCCACAGTTTTATATGGCAACGCTGGATGGTGGTGGTAACACACCCTCCAACATTTCTCCAATGGGACATTCTGGGATCAAATCAGAAACCGGGATAGCATCTCTAAATCTGGGACTGTCCCTGGAAAATAGGGACACTTGGAGGGTCTGTAGCAAAATCTGTCTGGGTGGACAGATATCAGAGAGTTGCAAAGATGATGGCAGGCCATTAAGAGTGGAGAGGCTGACCCCCATTTGGAGAGGAGGCCTGTTTCAGTCCCCATCCCCCAACCAGCCCATTCCCTTGGAAAGCACTGAGACTGGAATTGCCAGAGTTCCCTGGGGAGAGGAATTGACCGTGAGAATTTCAGCTCTTTGAGGGAAATAAGGTTCTTCTAGCAACTCATCTGGAGTTACAATTCCCAGAGGGGTTTAACAGTGATTCCTTTTTCTCCGGAAACTCTGGGAATTGCAGCTCTGTGAGTAGAATACAGGTCTCCTAAGCTATGGTTTTCCCAGTAGTGATGTATGGAAGTGAGAGCTGGACCATAAAGAAGGCTGATCGCCGAAGAATTGATGCTTTTGAATGATGGTGCTGGAGGAGACTCTTGAGAGTCCCATGGACTGCAAGAAGATCAAACCTCTCCATTCTGAAGGAAATCAGCCCTGAGTGCTCACTGGAAGGACAGATCGTGAAGCTGAGGCTCCAATACTTTGGCCACCTCATGAGAAGAGAAGACTCCCTGGAAAAGACCCTGATGTTGGGAAAGATGGAGGGCACAAGGAGAAGGGGACAACAGAGGACGAGATGGTTGGACGGTGTTCTCGAAGCTACCAGCATGAGTTTGACCAAACTGCGGGAGGCAGTGGAAGACAGGAGTGACTGGTGTGCTCTGGTCCATGGGGTCACAAAGAGTCGGACATGACTAAACAACTAAACAGCAACAAACAACTCTAAGCACCTTAATCAAACTACAGCTCCCGGGGTTCTTTGGGGGGATGGTTAAAGTGATGGTTAAAGTGGCATTTGTGCCATGCAGATATGGTCTGATAGGTATCTGAGTTTGGTATCAGAAAGAATGGTGATGAGACAACAGTGTAGGTGTGGACACACCTTTGAACAGTTCTGCTTTCTCAGAAACCTTTACACCTGCAGGAACCGCAGTGTCGCTTGGTTAGGCTAGGCACAGAGAGTAGGTGGGGGAATAGAGGAGTCATTAGAAATGCCAAATGATTGCAACGAGCTTTGAAATACTGCAGGGAACTCATCAAAGCTGGCTATAAATACTCTTTAAAATTACCATAAGCTGTCTGCAGCTGTAGCAGAGAAACCTCGGGCAAATGGTCACTCATTCACTCGGGCTGAACTCGTACGCCTCCCTTCCTTCAGGAGAGAAGTTTCCTGGGCTCTCAACTTCCACAGGCCTGTAAGAAGATCCAGGAGAAGCCTTTTATGTGGTCAGATTCCTGGTGGAGGGAGAGTAGCATTTATGGCATTCTTGAACCTGGGAGGAGGCAGGCATTGAGGCAGGCAGGCAGGCTGTGTTGCAGCTCGCAGACATCAGACACCAACAAAAGAGACTCACACTGTCACCTCTCAGTTCCAGCTCAGCAGCACCCATTGCACAACACTGTTCCCACTAATGTTTCTATGCACCCAAGTCTTTGTGCATTGTCTGAAAGGAGAGTGGGCATGAGCTGGTGGGCATGAACATATGCACGTTAATAATAATAATTATTTATACCCCGCCCTTCCTGGTTCAGAAAACCGGGCTCAGGGCAGCTAACAACAAATTTAAAACACCTAATTGTGATACAACAAAAAACAGCATAAAATACAGTATAAAAGCGTGAAAAACAATAAATTCAAAAATCAATTTAGGGGAAAATCCATCCAATAAACATTAGATGATCACCAGGGATAGCTGGTTAAATTAGTCCTATTTGGGCCAGCGAGGAGGCCAGAGGAGAAATAGCTGTGGGATCCCAGAGCGGGTAATCTTCATAAAAAGGGGAGGGGGAGGGAAGGGAAGGGAAGGAAGGGGAATAAAAGATCAGACTAAGTTCAAGTTGAAAACCAGGTGGAATAGCTCTGTCTTACAGGCCCTGCGGAAGGAAGTTAAATCCTGCAGGACCCTGGTCTCATGGGAGAGAGCATTCCACCAGGTCTGAGCCATCACTGAGAAGGCCCTGGCCCTGGTGGAGGATAATCTGACTTCCCTAAGGCCTGGGACCTCTAAACTATTATTATTCCTGGACCTTAAGGCCCTCTGCGGGGCATACCAGGAGAGGCGGTCCTGTAAATAGGAAGGCCCTAAGCCACAAAGGGTTAGGCTCCCCTTTCCTACAGCCCTCCCAATCTGTAGGTGTCAGTGGTGAGTGTCAGCTGGCATGGCACCACTTCTTCCCTGTGCATGCAGGTTCATATGCGTGTCGCAGAATAACGTCAGAACAGCCTAGAATGAAAGACTTTGCAAGTATGTCTCGTAAAGCAGAGCAGGGAATCATATTGTCTTGGGGGTAATTTGTTTGGGGTGTGTGTGCGTGCTTGTCACCAGTGAGAGGGGCCAGATCCCAAAGCGAATGGCAGACCCTCCAAGTCTCCCTATTTTCCAGGGACATCCCTGATTTAGAGAAGCCATCTGGTTTCTGGATTTGATCCCGGAATGTCCCGCTTTTCCTTAGGATGTCCCTATTTTCACTGGAGAAATGTTGGAGATCCCAGGGCACATTACAGCGCAATGCAATTTTGCATGTTATTTTCACCAATAGATACATCCATCTGCACATCTTACACGAGCATATGTATTTTCGTGCGCATTACTTGGCTGGAGAACTTCGTAGCAAAATTCAGAGAAGTGCGGATTTCAAAGGATGGCTGCATTTCTCTCCAGCGTACTCCCCACTGGCATATGAACCCTGGAATGTTTCCCACGGGGGAATGCAAACTGGGGGGAAACAAACCCCCACCCCGTTGTAAAGGCTCAGATGCAATTGGGGGATGGGGTTGTGTGTGTGAAGCCAACAAGAATAAGAACAAATCCAGAATGAAGTGCACGTGTAAACACAGCTGAAGCGTGCCTTATTTATACCGTAATTAACATAGTTGGATTCTTCCAGCTCTCTATTTATAGTGCCGTTTTTCCCCCTTTCTTTCCAAAAGCTGCTAAGTCCAATGTCCTCTAGAATGCCAGTTCAGCACTTTCTGGGTATCATTGCGTTTCTCCAGCCAGAGTTAAGCAAGGGCAGCTTATTAGTTATACTGTGATGGACTGAACCCAACTATTGAAGGAACTTTCCAAGGTAACGACTGAATAATAATGTTTGGATTTTACTTATTTAAAAAGGGAGAAGGAAGATGAATTGCGGTTTTACCTTAATCAATTGTGATGCCTTCCTGTGGCCTAAACTGGCCTTGGATCACTCCAGAAGGTTTATAACGTTCTGCCTGGTATGGAGAACGTAGATGCAAAAAATCTCCACCCCTCACCGCTGTGTCTACCTTTCAGGGCCATCCAACAAGACTGATTGGCAGAAAATTCAAGGCCAGAGATAGAGAAGTATTTATTCACGCAGCACAAAGTTAACCTGTGGAATTGGCTGCCTTTAGATGGCTTTAAAGGGGGATGGCCGTATGAGTGTACATGCAATACAATTGTCTGGTGTACAATTTGTGTACCTGTGTGCCCAGGTATTTGAACTGTACAACTCCATAAAGATACACTCTGTTGCTCAGATGTGAGTATATGTGTAAAGACCAGTGCTTGGTATAACATGTGAACAAGCCTTTCGAGACTCATTCATGGAGAATGGAAACTACCCAAATTTGTACTTCCCTGGCTTAACCAATGCATCAACCAAAACATGACTAGTTGCGTTTTCAGAAATGAATGCAAAATGCTATCAAAATTATTTTGGGTGTTGCTCTATGCCAAAAGGCCACGGGGTGCTTTACAACGCGATAAACAGCACAGCAGGCATTCGAGGTAAAAACACTTGCTTTACTACAACTTATAATAAAAGCATCATCGTCAAACTATCCACAAATTACTGCCATCACAATTCCCACATCCCAAAGCCTGATGGAAAAGGCGGGTCTCCACCTGTTTCCTGAAAGAAAAAAATGATGTTGGGTGCACCTCAGTGGGGAGAATGATCCACAAAGGGCTCCAGTGAGAGCCAGTGTGGTGTAGTGGTTAAGAGCAGTGGACTCGTAATCTGGTGAACCGGGTTCGCTTCCCCACTCCTCCACATGCAGCTGCTGGGTGACCTTGGGCCAGTCACACTTCTCTGAAGTCTCTCAGCCTCAATTACCTCACAGAGTGTTTGTTGTGGGGGAGGAAGGGAAAGGAGAATGTTAGCCACTTTGAGACTGGGGATTCCCACCATAGGCCTCAGACAAGCTCTGCATGGGCATGTTCAGGGATCTCCAGAGGCTGTCCAGTCAACGCCTGGGCTTCCCTCTCCTCTCCTTTGCTGTTGTTGACTTGCACCCAGCTCCCGAGCCCCTTCTCCTGACTTTGCTGGCAAATGCCTCGCAGGCGCAGCCTATGGGGAAGCTGCTGGTGGAGGGTTTTTTTAATTCTCACTGGTGGCACAGAACCCCACAGTTCACTAGTCTCATCCCCAAGATCCTCTGCCTCTTCCTCCCACTGCCCCACCAGCCTATCCCCAGTCGTGCCCTCTGGCACGTCCCCCCTCTTCCCAGCCCCTTTATCTTCCAGCTCCTTCCAATCCCTGCCAGTGATTGGCCCAAGGGCCACCCAGCAAGCATCGTGGCAGAGCAGGGATGAAATTAGGACTGCGCTGAATTGATAAGAACCACTCCTTAGTAGTGGTCTCCCCACCTTGAAATCAGCTATTTTGTTTTGGCTATGTAAACAGAAACTCGGCTACTGATCCTCTTGAGTTGGAGCCCATTGCTTTTATGGCCAGCTCTTTTATTACGCTAATGAATATTGACCCACTAATTGTGGCTATTGACGCTTTATCTATTTCTGGTCGCTGTTTGTTATCATGAAGTCAACCATTATAGAGCATTGCCTCTCTTGTTTGAGGCATTTTCCACAGCGCTGGAGGAAAATGGTTTTATTCTTTGGCTTCTCTGGTGCCTCCTAAACCTGTTTTGGGGGTTCCCTGAACCCTTCAGAGCAAATTTGGGGCAGGGTACAGTGCGTCGAGTGGGGAAGTGTACATCCTTATGCTGACTGAATAATGGATTGGATACTGTCCAACTGACCAAGGATCCATGGTCTGCAGCAGATCAGGACCATTGAAAAAGAAGCAGGAATTTTAGTGAGAAAGAAATCAGGCAGTGTTCTTTGGCACTCACAAGGCAGATTGTCATTTCATATAATCCAGGAAGTGTGAATTTACCTTTGAGTGTAGGTATCAAGGGGAGATGCAGCAGCCACAGATCCCAAAACCTGTAGTAAAGGTAGGGCCCTTCCATTGAGGAGGAAGGCATATGAACAACCAAGAGGCCACATGCCTTATATACCTGCCGCTGTGGGTTGTCAACGTGCATCCCACATGGATCACGTTCACAATCCAAGCATCCACTGCGTCTGCGCACGCGCGGGTTACTATTCGGTGCTTCTGTGCATGCGTGAACCCCAAAACCTGGAAGTAACCCGTTCTGGTTCCCTCACAGGGAAGCAGGCAGAAGGCCTTTTTGGTAGCTGCACCCATCCTGTGGAACACTCTTCCAGCAGATGTCAAAGAGTTGAACAACTATATAACTGTTTTGGGAAGTTTTTAATGCTTGATGGTTCCCCCCTCCTCCAGTTTCCCTCTATTTTTGTTGGAAGGTGCTCAGAGTGGCTGCGGCAACCCATTCAGATGGGTTGGGTATAAGAAAATAATGATGATAATAATGATTAATAATAATAATAATAGTATACTGAATCAAACCATTAGTCTATCTAGTTCACTATTGCTTATTCTGACTGACAGCAGCTCTCCACAGTCTCATCATCTTAGGCAAAGATCCTCCCAGACCTTTTAAACAGGAGATTCCAGGGATCAGGGCCACAGCTCCAGCTCTGAAGTGACCCCGGGTCCCTTACTCTGTTAGTGAGCTTACCTGGTTGCAAGGTTATGAACCGCACTGGGCTGATGGTTCTAGTCACCTTATTAATTCCCTAGAACATTCCAGCAGTGCCATAGTGTGCAGAGGCAATTGCCCTGGGCGCAAAATTGTTAGGGCTGCAAAATTTCAACACCTAGTGCTGCATCAACACAGCTGCACACTTCTGTTGCTGGGCTCTGTTGAAAACAGCTTCTCCTTGCGAACCAGGAAGCGACCTCTCCAGACAACGGAACGACTATTCTTTTCTTATCTCAGTGGTTGCGATCTTCTGGGTGACACGAACACCGTTAGGCAGTTGAATGTGCATGTCTACTCCATCCATTTCCCTCCCTCTGCACAGCCCCGGGTGCTGGCAACCCACGCTATGCCACTGCATTCCAGAATGATGCTAGATCCAGGGGCACTGTGGGGATTTTACAAGGTTCGTTTGGTTCACCCGCTTGTCAGATCTGAAAATAAATGTAGGCTCAGCAGCGGGCCTCGCCAGAGTGTGGGGTTCAGGTCCTGATCCTGGCACTGCCAAGGATTGAACTTGGTAGTTTCTGCAAACAAAGCACCCACTCTTCCATCAAGCTACCGTGATAGGGGTTGCCAACCTTTTGGGCCATGTGGGAGCATTTCGCAGTGGAAGAAGTGCCATGGGCACCAGTCACAAAATGGCTTCTGCAGGAGGCATGGCATAGCACAAAATGGCTGCCACGGGGGTGCGGCATAACACAAAATGACTGCCATATCCAAAAGGGCAGCAAAAGGCACAAGGCTATAAAACATTACAGACATGCCTCTGCATCGGCCACCCTATCAGTGGGGGTTGTGGGGAGCATCTACACCAGACCTTTCTACCTTCACTCACAGAGACATGCTCTTTGCACCTCTCCTATACTCAGGAAGGATGGGAGGATGGGTGTCCAACCCTGGCACCCAATAAAACATGGACAGGCTTAAGGGTGTGTGTCCATCACAGCAGGGACTGAGCCAGGAACCGAGAGGAATGAGCAAACAGCCTCTCGTGCATTGTGGGTTTCTGAGAAGGTGCTGGCAGCCACATGGTTGGCAGCTTCTGCTGTACCCTCCTTTGGTGTGTAAATCGCAAAGACAGTTTATATCCTCCATAAATGCATATCTTCTGGGTTGCAATCTTGCCAATCTATAAGCACCCAACCGGAAGAGTTTATAAATACGTTTTTTCCCGAGCCATCCTGCCGCAGACGTGACTTGTCACGTACACCGCGCTTTCCATAATCATTCACCTCCCTCGCTTTCTTTTTAACGACCGTTTTATAAACTGGAAAATGCCGCGTGTGAAGTTACTCCAAGATAGATCGTATCGTTGCTTCCCACTGTTCTGTGAAGCACGCTTGAAAGGATCCCAGCGTATCGGTGGATCTTTATATATATACGAAAGCAAATATTTGCTTTCGTAGATTTTCACGGGTACAGGAATGCAGGTTTTGGTGTCCTCGGGTGTCTTCCCGTGTAAAAGTTGGGGTGTCTAGGCGACGTTTCGACGAGGTCTCACTCGTCATCTTCAGGCTGGTGCTTTCGGCTTCTTGTTACTGGAACAAAGCAAATATATATATATTATATATATATATATATATAACCAACAACTGACAAAATATAAAGCTTCTCTGCCCAATGAGCTGCTGCTTTATTGACATCTTAAGACATTGTGTTTGAAAATAAAGCTCATCCCGAAAATGATCCTGTTAATTTCATTTTCATGCAGGGCGGTGGAATTAGGCACTGAGAACATAATAGATCATTGCAAATGTGGACTAATGGCTGCAAGTTATAGTTTTCCGCTTTAGCATTGTTGTTTTTTTAAAGCCAGAGAAATTGGATTGCACTAACTCTCCAACTATTAGATGCAAGCATATGCAATGCTATAAAAGGGGGGGATAGATGAAGCAATTTTCCATCAGAGAGGCATTGCATTTATAACTCAGCACACGAACACCCGAAATGCGCATTTAGCAATTTAGTTACACCTGTTGCAGTTTGCAACCAGCCCTGGTGTGAAAGTTTACCCCTTTCTCTTTCACTGGTCCTATTGGTACATTTCCCCCTAGGTAAGCATTATGGATTATGTAGTGTTTGACCTTTTGGATTATGGTGCTGGAGGAGACTCTTGAGAGTCCCATGGACTGCAAGAAGATCAAACCTCTCCATTCTTAAGGAAATCAGCCCTGAGTGCTCACTGGAAGGACAGATCGTGAAGCTGAGGCTCCAATACTTTGGCCACCTCATGAGAAGAGAAGATTCCCTGGAAAAGACCGTGATGTTGGGAAAGATGGAGGGCACAAGGAGAAGGGGATGACAGAGGACGAGATGGTTGGACAGTGTTCTTGAAGCGACAAACATGAGTCTGACCAAACTGCGGGAGGCAGTGGAAGACAGGAGTGCCTGGCGTGCTCTGGTCCATGGGGTCAAGAAGAGTCGGACACAACTAAACGACTAAATAACAACAACAACAAGTGTTTGACCAGAGCAGCCTTTTCTAAACCATCATCCAGGCAACCCAAACAGTAGCCACAGCAGCTCAGGCCCCCGTTGAGAAGGTGGCAGACAAACTGCACGGCTTTCTGGCCACAGCAGCTCCAGTGTCAGCCAAGTCTTCGCTCTGTCAGCAGCAGCAGTGTCTGGATTTTCATGTAGTGATGGGAACCTACTTGTAGGTAGCCATCCTTTCGTTGCTAGATTTTCCTTGCAAAAGACGAAGCCATGTGGTTTGCCCACAGTTAGCAGCACAACACGTTTTCAGTTGTGGGCGCCACAATTTAAGAAGGACATTCACAAGCTGGCAGGTGTGCAGAGGAGGGAAACCAAGATGATCAAGGGTCTGGAAAACAAGACTTATGAGGAACAGTCATGGAGGGAGCTGGGTATGTCCAGCCTGGTAATGAGGAGACCGAGAGGAGATACGACAGCCATCTTCAGATATCTAAAGGACTGTCACAAGGAGAGTGGAGCAAGTTTGTTTTCTCCTGCTCTGGTGGAGAGATCATGCACCAGTGGATTCAAGTTACAAGAAAGGAGATTCTGACTAACATCAGGAGTCACCTTCTGGTGGTAAAAACTGATTGGCGGAGGAACAGACTCCCTTGGAAGGTTTTGGACTCTCCTTCCTTGGAGATTTTTTAGATGGATGGTCATTTGTCATGGATGCTTTAGCTGAGATTCCTGCATTGCAGGCACTAGATGACCCTCAGGTGTCTTCTAACTCTGCAGTCCTATGGTTCTATGATTCTATGAACATCTGGTGGGCCAAAGATCCCCCACCGCTCCTCTAGTCCTTTATGATCCTTCTCCCCCCTTCTCCTTTGCAACTCCAATGTCAGAGGTGCAAAGGAAAATGGGGAAGGATTGGAAGGGCTTTCAGAGCCTCTCCATGTGGCTCCTAGGTGGCTCCAAGCTTGGAGGTGCAAGAAGCCACGCAGGGCAGCTCCAAAGAGCTCTGCTGGGAGGGAGAAGCCGTTTCCAGAAATTGCATCCCCTTCCTTGACCAAAACACGCTTCTATGTCTTTTTGCTGTCCACCACAGCCAAGGGAGATGAAAGGTTGGCCTGGTAGCAGGAGGAGAGCAGGAAGGAGGCCAGAAGCGCCGGTCAGTTGGGGATCTTCTGTTGCAGAAACGGATTACCAGGCTGGCCTGCCACTGCTCATCGCCACCTTCCTGTGCTCCTACAGGAACTCATGCTCCTACTCAGCCGTGGAAGTAGAAGCAGAAGCTCAAGCTCCTCAGGTTGACCAGGGAGGAGTACGGTGGCTTGTAGCAGCACCAGGCAACCTGGGGCTTTGGATCCTGGGGACAGGAATTCTAGGACGCAGCTAGAGGAGCTAGTAGAGTAGGGCAGCTGCTAAGGATCTCCTGGAGTTTGTTTTGGGTGCTCCTGGGCCATTCATCCACTGCCTTTTGGGTGGGTTTACTCTACAGCACCCCCTGTCAGTGGCTCAGTGCACTGCAGCATGAGAACACCCGTACATGTTTATTATACTTAAGGCAAACTGCTTGCACCGAGCCTTGCCCATGATGAGCTAGAGACTGAGACCTGAAACGTGAAAGTTTGTGCTTGGAAAAGCTTCCGATGCTTTCTTTTTGTGCCTCAGGACCACGATTAATCATTTTAAGCAAGAATAAATAAACTGCCCTTTACATTTTCAAAGCCTCTTATGAACATTAAATATGCAGTTCACACATCTCTGTTATCCAGAAGAAACAGCTACGGTGAAAAAACTCCTCTTCTCCCTGTGCGCCGAAAATGTCACCATTCATAAGAATACCCCTAATCTCTACTGGCCAGGAACTGAGAGAGACCAATTGTTGTTCAGGCTGGGCTGTTAACAAATGCGAAGGGAGGTGCCATGCATTTTCCAGAAATTGTCACCCACTCCTCCTGTGATACATGCATGCCATTGCATGTGAATCTGGTGCTTGTTCAGACAATCCAATACCTAAGGTTGGCAGCCATTAAGCTTGTTTTAGATGGAGCACTGGTTCTCACCAAAAGGAGCTCATAGATGTGGTGGCTATGCATTACCTCCGATTTACAAAGAGAACAAAGCAATTAAATTATTTTAAAAAATTAAAAATATTAAAATTAGCAATAAGCTTAAAACATACACCAAAATTCTACCAAACCTTGTAGGCTTGTCTCAACAAAAATGTTTTTAGAGGCACCGAAAAGAGTACAGTAAAGTCACTTGCCTGATGTCAACAGGCAGGGAGTTTCAAAGTTTGGTGGTACCAATGCAGAACAGGCATTATGTTGGCACCTGTAACAATGCCAGTTCCGCAAAGCTCCTCTTGTGAGCATTGTTGATAGGGGACGAGAGTGCACCATACTGATGTCCATCCCTCATTTTAACTCCTGAACTGTTGACATCAGAGGCCGTAGCAGCCAGCAGGGTGGGGAAGGGCAGAGCAGTATTGCTCACTGAGTATTGTTGCTGTTTCCTGAGAGGGAGAGGGACCAGGGAGACGGACGAGGCACAGGGAGCTCAGCACGGTGCAAGCATCGTGGCAGGAAGCATGGTTCCACTGCCGTGCCTTCACCGAGTAAGGCAGCTTCCTGCACCTCGCACCCCCTTCTCTCAGGAACCAGCAGCATCACCTGGTGCTTGGAAGGCAGATGAGCCCCATCAATCACTACAGATCAATGATTGCTCTTCAGATGTTTTGAACTACAGCTTCCATCAGCTTCACTCAGCCATGATCAGGGATAATGGATGTTGTAGTCTAAAACATCGGGAGTATATCATACAGGTTGACATAATCCAGAAAGCAGGGCCCTTCCCCCAAATGCGACACTTGTGCTAGAGATTTATAAGATTATAATTTACTAGTTCTGGTAGTGTCTGTGACTCCCAGATTGTGTGCTCCAGCACTTGAAGTGGGAGAGTGTACAGTTCCGCCCCCCCCCCATAGTGGCAGAATGCATGGAAACCTTTATTTGGGCTGCTGGAGAGTTGCTGGACCAGGGATGGAGATTTTCAAGGTTCGGGGGCCAGATAAGGCTCCCTAGGTGTCTCTCATTGGCCCTCAGGACTCTCACCAGGTAGGCTCTCACTTGCTGTCCTGTTTTTTACTTTTTGAAATATGACAGCCCTACTCACCACCCCTTCTTTTGCAACCTCCTTGGGTGTTTTTTCCTATGTGTAAAGTGTCCTTGAACTCTAATAATGGCTTTTGCTTGCTTGGGTGGAAGTCCCTGTGTGTACAAGAAGAGCCTAGGCTGCTATGGAAAGTTAAATGTGCATTCTGCCCATGTGGCCCCTGGATGATCGTTTGGAAGAGAAGGTGGCCCCCGGCCTGCAAAAAGTTCCCCACCCTTGAGGTAGATAGTACTTAGATTAGCTGGGCAAGCAGCGTGCCCTGGTATAATGCATCACCATGTAATCTGGAACAAAATATTTGTTTTAAATGCCAAAGAAGGCAATCTTTCGCCTGTGCAATTTGCCTCCGCAACCGGCATCTGTTATTTTCTCAGGAGGCATTTATTTGCGAAGACAACCTGAGTTAAAGGTAGTGCAAGAAGTACCATTTATGGATTTAAGTTGAATTGCTTAATGAGTTGGTTGGAAATCTGTCTCTCTCGGTTGTGCAGCTCAGTATTGCACCAAGGATTCCTATGAATGCTTCCCCCACCCCCAATCCACTTCACTCCCCACCCCCACCCCAAGAGTACTTGGAGATTGCAAACCGCCACGTTATCGCTGCGGGGCTGGAGGTGAATTAGTAAAATGTGCTGCAGAACTCCCTCAACCTTGCAGCAGAGGTTGCCTTCTGCATGCGTTCTTGTGCTGTTCTGATTCAGCTCTTTCCCCTCTTATAGATCTGGACTTGGCAGCAATGAGGTGTGATTAGAATATACAGAGCTGCTTTCACACACACAAAAAGTCACCGCTTGGAGTGATTTCCTCTCCCTTTAAAGCTGCTGTTGAACGAAATTGATGCACAATATTCTTCCACGCTACAGTTGTTCTCAGCCTTCGAAGCCATGCTAAGAATGACGAGCGGCTTCCCGAAAGCCTTTCGATATTAGCAGCACCTCCTGGGAGCAGTGCATATGTTGTTGTTGTTTGCTACTTATTGTAGATGCTTGTTTTTATTTTATTTCCCTCATTCTGGAAAGCTAGGCTCCGGCTAATGCTATAGCAACTGAGGCAGAGGTAGCGGGCAGCGAGCAGGAAATCCATTTCTGTCTTTGAGGCTTACCATATTGTCGGGAGAAAGATGGCTCCGCGGCGTTCTCTATTTGACATCTATTTATATTGTTTGCACACAAGGATAAGCACAGTGCAACCTTCTGTTTCGCCCTACAGCAGCAAGTGTTGCATGCAGAAACGAAAAGTCAACATCTAATCCTCCGGAATGAAGGGAAGCGCTGCTAACAGTACTCAAACCAACTCGTGCATGTTTGCGCTGGAAGTACTGTAGCAGTTAATTATATATTGCTGGCATATACTGCGTCTTCTTCCCATCATGCTGAAAACATCCGTGGTGCTACTACTCATCGAAGCTGGAAATGTAGGGAAGTTTCCTTCTACTGAGTCACATCACTGTCACAGCTGGCTCTGTTCTCCAGGATCCAGGAAGGGGAGATTCCTAGCTTTAGCTGGAGATGCCAGGGATCGAGACCGCGACCTTCTGCATGATAAGCAGACGCTTTTAACACCGAGCTATCACCCTTCTCGAGGCTCGCGGGTGGCACTGTGGGTTAAACCACAGAGCCTAGGACTTGCCGATCAGAAGGTGAGCTCAGGGTGAGCTCCCGTTGCTCAGTCCCTGCTCCTGCCAACCTAGCAGTTCGAAAGCACATCAAAGTGCAAGTAGATAAATAGGTACCGCTCCAGCGGGAAGGTAAACAGTGTTTCCGTGCGCTGCTCTGGTTCGCCAGAAGCAGCTTAGTCATGCTGGGCACATGACTCCCTCAGCCAATAAAGCGAGATGGGCGTCACAACCCCAGAGTCAGCCAAGACTGGACCTAGTGGTCAGGGGTCCCTTAAGCCTTACCTATCGCCCTTCCCAATTGTGTAGCTAACCAAGTTAGTTCTGGGAAGATGCCTTCAACTCACAGTAGGAAGCCCCTTTCAGGAATCAACATAGGCATTGTACCACCTTGGGGCTACATCCACGTTCATCCCTGAAAAGAACTTCATTGCTGTTGTTGACATCCGTCTGTCTCAAGAGACAGTGGAGTGCACCTCCGGGGGTGAAGCCAAACCGCTGCATGAGCAGCACCAAAGTGGCCTCCCCAGGGTGTGCTGGGCCCGGGGGTAACCCGAGCAACGTGGTCCAGGTCAGGTCCCGAATCCAAGGGTTCTGTGAGGAGTCAGTCCGACAGGACCAAGGCAGGACATGAGGCAGGGTCAGGCACAGGGACTCAGGCAGGTTCAATGTTGCTCCCACAACCTGGGGTGGGGTCCGACAGCCTTTTATCTTTGTCGGGGTAGCGGCCAGTCCTGATCCCCCGGTGACTCACCTCCCTGTCTCATCCAAAGGCGAACACTCCTCCTGCGAGTACTCAGGTCTCTCCTTTTCTCAGACCTCAGTCTCTGCAGCTTGGGAGATGTCGGTGGGTTACTAGACCCAGAGGCCGCCTCAGCCTCTCCTGACCCAATTGGTAGCGGAGCAGCTGTAAGTGATTGCCCAGCTGGAGGTAATCCCCGCATCTGGAGCCAAGGCAGGTTCAGGCCCCTGACTCGGCCCAGCTGGTGCTTGTTGCAGGGGAACCTGTGCAGAGTCCTAGCCCGAGTCCCAGGCCATCACACCGGGCACAAACCTGGGTAGTGTATAGGGAGGTTCTGGGCTTCCCAGATGACAAGACTCTCAGTCTCACTGAGGTGGTTCAAAGGAAAGCAGAGCAATACATTTGGCACCATCTTGGCTGCAGGAGTTGCCAGAAGGAGGCGTGCAAGGCACCATTCAACCACCCTGGGGTCTCCACTCCAGATTTGTGTAGGCAGCGGAGGTTTAGGACCAGTGTTTTCCTTCTCCTAGATGTGCTACCATACCTGGTTAACATAGTGGGGTAGGAAAACTGGGGCGGGGAGTGGGAATTGCATCTGCACAATCAGTGGCGTAGCGTGGGTTGTCAGCACCCGGGGCAAGGCAAGTAATCTGCGCCCCCTCACCCGTGGATTTGTGCCCCCTAACCCTAACCCCCAGATGTTGCGCCCGGTGCGGCCGGCCCCCCCTGCACCCCCCATGCTACGCCACTGTGCACAATAGTACATGGGTAGATGAGTCTAAGAAGCCCGGGATACAAATTGTCACAGCCCTCTAGCAGTTATAGTGGCTCATTTACCAGAAGTAATGTATTTAGTGTTAACTCTGGAAGGGTATACTCGACTCTGACCCAACTAAGCTTCCTGGTGTATATTTTGTCCCGCCAACCCCTCACTTCCCTCTACAGCAGGTGCAGAAACCACCTTCTTGCCCATTGGACCTCACAATTGGCCTCTTCTGCTGAACCTGCCGGAGTCTGTCTTTGCATGCAGTGGAGGTCCCTAACTCCCTGAGGGTTTGAGACCCACTGGCTACCCTCACCTGGTTTAGCTGGCCAGTTGAAACCATTTCCTGGGGTGTGGCTGCTGTCCCATGGAGACAGCTTCCAGGAGCCACCACTCTGAGGTCTACGGATGAAGGGTGGAATGCAAATTGAATGAATGAATGAATGAATGAATAATGTATTTGTTGTCTTTGTGTTTTTAACTGATTTTGGTTATTTATTCTTTCAATTAATTATTATACCCCTACTTTGTTGGCTAGAGGGGGCAGGCCTTTATTATGGTGCTCAGCAGAATGGACCACTGCTGGCACCCACATGCTTGCAAGTTGCCCTCCTGAAGGCTGCTCAAAACACACCCCGTAGGACGGAAAAGGTTCCCCATCTCTGAGTTACAGAAAAGGAACGTCTTGACTCCATGCAGTTTCTGTAAATAAGAACGATGGATTCCAAGTTTATCAGTGTTGCTCTGGGAACATAATCAGGTAATTAAGCAGCTCCGCAGCTAGGGATTAATTCAGATGGGAGGCTTTCACGACTATCCCTACTGCTTAGTTAATCGATTAATCGATTACATTTCAATAGCAGTTAGGCATCTTATGCTGATTTCCTTTTCTGGCTTCTCCTCCTACAAGCAGATGGTCCATTGTTGCCTTGCTAGCTTGCCCTTCAGTCCGACAGTGCTGTTAACTGAATGACAGGCTGGTTCATCTCAAAAGCATCACACATCAGTGGCTTAAAATGCAGCGAGGTCATTTCTTTCTGCTGCGTTTCGAGTTCTTTTTGTGTGTTGCTGTACACACCAGAGAGTGGGGTGGGGATGCCTCCCCCCCCCCAATTTCTTTCCCCATGAAGCAACTTACGTTTTCGAGTTGGATAGAAGTTGGTTGAATGGGAAACGCATCACAGAACAGCATGTGATGGCCTGGGATTCGGACTCGGATGCTGAACCTGAGGATGCTGAACCAACTCCCATCATCCCTGCACAGGATTCCCCGCCTCCAGAACCAGCTGAGCCGGAGCTGGGGCCTGAGCCTGAAGGGTCCTCACCTGTGCTGGATCCTCAGGTGCAGGCAAGAGCTGAGTCTGCTCTGGCTCCTGAGATGATGGAGGACCCATTGCCTACAGGTGCTCCACTCTCAGCCCCGTCAGAGGAAGCTGAGGTTGCCTCTGGGTCCGGTAACCCTCCAGCCTCTCCTGAGCTGCAGAGGCTCAGGACAGAGAGGCGGAGGGAACTAAGTTCCCGCAGGGGGAGTGCTTGCCTCCAGGCCAGGAGAGGCGAGTCACCAGAGGATCGGGGCCGCCCTATGCCTCGGGGCAGATAAAAGCCGGCCAGCCCCAGTCCCAAGTTGTGGGAGCAACGTTGTTGGTTCCCGCCTGGACCCTGTCCTGCTTACCTGCCTGAGCTCCTCACCTGCCCTGGCTCCCTGCTTGCATGCCTGTTCCTGACTTCGCCCGACTCCCTGCCCTGCACCCAGCTTCAGCTTCTACGGACTGCCTCCATGTTGCACCTTTGACCATGGACTGGACTTGGACCTCGCCTCTCGGGTAACCCACGGAACCAGCACACTTTATTTCTCAAGAAGCTACAGGACACATATCCTTGTTTGCAACCCCAGTCCCTGAGAGCCTCCAGGGGTTCGGCTTCCTGGGAATGAAGGTCAGCGGAGACTGGTGTCTTTAGGATATATGGTTTCATTTACTGTCATGGACTGGTTGGCTGCAGAAGAATGGTGGGAGGAACCAACTGGGGAACCACCAAGGGGAGATGGCTCAGAGCCCTGGACTGGTGGTGGGACCACAATGAGTGGTCATGGGGAGAAGAGGAGGAAGGCAAGGAGAGAAGCCCAGAATCAGAGGTTGGGGAGGAGGGGGCCCAAAAGGCAGAGATGAGTCAGGCTGGTGAAGAAGCCACGGTGTCTCCCCCTCCTGCTGAGACCAGCTCCTCTCCCCCTGGTTTCCCAGAACCAGAAAAGGTATGAAAAGCGTGGAGCAGAGACATACACATCGATGGAGTCTCAGATTGCTTGGGAAGGACCTGGGAGAAGAGACTTAGGTGGCGACCTTCAGTCCCTGGAGAGCCAGTGTGGTGTAGTGGTTAAGAGCGGTAGACTCGTAATCTGGGGAACCGGGTTCGCGTCTCCCCTCCTCCACATGCAGCTGCTGGGTGACCTTGGGCCAGTCACACTTCTTTGAAGTCTCTCAGCCCCACTCACCTCACAGAGTGTTTGTTGTGGGGGAGGAAGGGAAAGGAGAATGTTGGCCGCTTTGAGACTCCTTAGGGTAGTGATAAAGCGGATATCAAATCCAAACTCTTCTTCTTCTTCCCTACAACTACTTCAAAAGGGCAATATCTACCAGGGCCTGGCCTCCTGAGCAAACCCCGCTTCCTTAAATAGAGTGAATTTCACTGATGCTGTGTAGTTGATTGCTGACTGGCTCTCCTGATACCCACTCCTAGCACTGCCTTAGAGAATGAAAATATTTTTTAAAAACTGCACATGTCCTCCTTAGATATTTTAAAACCTGAGAAAAACAAAGAAGTCAAAATGGCGGATACAGTGGTACCTCGGGTTACATACACTTCAGGTTACATACGCTTCAGGTTACAGACTCCGCTAACCCAGAAATAGTACCTCGGGTTAAGAACTTTGCTTCAGGAGGAGAACAGAAATCGTACTCCAGTGGTGCGGCAGCAGCAGGAGGCCCCATTAGCTAAAGTGGTGCTTCAGGTTAAGAACAGTTTCAGGTTAAGAACGGACCTCCGGAACGAATTAAGTACTTAACCTGAGGTACCACTGTACTTTCTCCTCTGGACTGTTCTTTTTTTATAAAAAAAAGACACACAGAGATGGAAACGGAAAACAGAAGAATGGTTCTCCTTCTGGAATCTTCTGCCTGAACCAGCTGCTTCCCATTGCTTTAGAGGAGAGATGAAAAGACTGTGCCCCACCAGGCATTGTGGCACTCCAACTCCCATCATCCCTGACCATGGACTATGCTGGCGGGGGCTGATGGGAGTTGAAGTCCAAGAATATCTGGAGGGCCACTCCATCTCTCCTTCACAATTTTGCTGGGCCTGCAGATCCCCTCAGAATAAGGCAATGTCTTTAGCATTGTTGTATAGTATCTGCATTTGATGCTCTTTTATGCAATTTGTGTTTATTTTTTAACTCGCTACCTCGATGTTGTTTTAATATGGTTTGGCATTTAGCTTTGATGGTTGTTGTTTTTAAAGAAGAGAATGCAAATTGCCTTTGTTTGATAATGTTATTGATTGAATGCTCCCAAATGAATCTGCCTGCCTCCCAGCTCATTAAAGCTTGGGCTGAGTTCTTCTTCTTCTTTTTGCTATCGTATTTTCACTGTGGACTGGGTCCCCTGAACAGCTTTATTGAAAGGAGCACCACTGTTGTGCTAGTGTACTGTGAATATCCCTTTTATCAGAGGTGGAGGAAGGCAGGGGCTGAAAATGTTAATAAAACATAATCTGATGCATTTAAAAGGACTTTGCAAAAACAATACTTGCTCAAATTACAGAGAATCGCATTTTCAAAGCCCCCTTTCATTGCATTTTATTCATCTTGCATCCCATGTCCCTTAGATCAGCAATTTGAGATAAGGTTGCCACATTTTGGATCCAGCTTTGCCCAGTCTTACAAAAGAAAAAGAAAAACTTTTTAAGGTATTTGAAGCATTTTCATACTGCTTAATTATTCACATTTCTAAGGGGTGTACATAAAAACAACTGACAGAAAATGAGACAGCAAAACAATAAAAAAGAAATCATAAGGTCAAACTCTACCTTTAAATACCTGCTGGAGCAAGAAAGTCACAGGCCATACATTTAAAGCACTATACCACATTAAACGATCATGGCTTCTCCCAAAGAGAACTGGGCAGGAGCTGTAGAGTTGTTAGGAGACTCCTATTCCCCTCACAGATCTGCAATTCTGTGTGAAGAGAGATTGAATGTTAAACTGTAGCACCCTGCTTGTGGTTAACGCTTAGCTGGAATGAAATATTCAATGCAGCAATAGAGAAATTAAAATAATAATTTATTTGTCAGACAAATAAATGATATGGTTACCAAAGCTCTGCCCCTTCCAGCCCTGATGGCCAGCACTTATATTTCCTCAGCCCAGCCCCCTTGCTCCTCCTTTGGCTGCCTCTGTCCAATCAGCCTGGTTGAAATTCCTATTGGCTGTTTGCTAGAACCAATCATAAAAGATACACCCATTTCCTATTACCTTTTATGGGAGACAAAGAGCTATATTTCCTTCTATCCATAAATGGCAGACAAGTAGCCATATATCTTACATTTGCCTTGACAAGGAACCTTAATTACCAGATCACCTTTTGCCCCTGTTGCCCCTGCATTCCAAAACAAATGGCTAAAACAAATGGCTCGTGGTATTAAATTCTATGTAAACAGAGATCTTGGGTTCACATTCTCACACACCATCAATGAAATAAGAATCTAACATAAGAATCTAACATTTCTTACTTTCTAAATCCTTTGCCTAATTACATTAAGCCAACAAATCTCATACATAACATAGATAGCTTTTTAGAAGAAAAGGCCTTTGCAAAGTAAAAAGGAACTCAGTAAAAAACAGCTTCAAAAGAAGCCTCTTTACAAGGACTTCCGGAGGCGGCGCAAAATGGCAATGGCGGTCCTCTTTACTCTGTGAAGAGGGGCTCCGCGAAAAAGGGTCGTCCTCTGCGGCAAAGCGGAGACCCATTAAGAAAAACCACAGGCAGAGCGAGCCTGTGGCCGTGGGACTCGGCGGGCGCCAAAAGCCCCCCCAGAAACGAAGAAGGAACCTCGTAAGGGGCTCCGGAACGTGAAAGGGGGAGCAGCGCTGTGAGTTCATCGCTCTTTTCGTGGAAGCAAAGCCGCACTGCTGCTGCTGATGAGCGCTGACCTTTCTTCTTGAAAACATCGAAATTGGCTGCAACATACCCATGAGTAAGGGGAACTAAATATTGGACTAAAATTCTGGAATTTGGCTGAAAACGGGAGGCGAGTAACAGGAAGTCCGTCTCCCGATCTTGCTAACTAGATCAAAGCAACGACTCAGAAGAGCGCTGAAGCGTCCAAAAGGGATCGTAAAAGCAAAACAAGGGCGCATTGATAGACTTTGTAGTGAAAAGACAAGCGGGAAATCTTTGTAAAATTTGTGGACTTTATTCTTGGAACTTTCCTCCTAATTTTGAGCTATGCGGAGTTAAAAGGGACAACCCAGTTGTCGGACTGTCAGTGCGCAAAAGAGAACTGTCAAACTGCTGATACTGTTATTGGAGTTTAAACTGTTACATAGACTGAGATATTAACGTTTAAACATTGTTGCTGGGACCCTTCTTGACACCTTGTGGCCTTTTTTCAAGAAATAGAAAGCCCGGGGAACCTTCCTCTTGTGCTCTGGAACTACTTAGATTTAATATAGGGAATATAAGAACTTCAATGGTGGAAAAGAGTTCTTTCCTTCCTTGAAACTTTGAAATACCCCCCCTAGAGGATTGTGGAGACATAGAGGCCTGGGAACTGTACTTTATTGTGACTTTCTGTGGTTAAATTGTTTACACTCTGGACTTGTCTGACTCATGGAATAAAAGATAATTTGACCTTGAACAGAGGCAGGTGTGGAATGAGTGGCTCAGGGAGAACAAGAGCAGCCAAAGCTAAAGAAAAAGAAAAGAAACCGGTGCAACTTGTTCAAACAACCCTAACTCATCAACGTAGATCATCTGTCCCAACTGTGCTGACAGCACAGGAGGTGGAAGTTGAAGAGCCTGCTGCAGAAGATATGGCAACTGGAGGATCTGAAACAGTCCTGAAACAAATTTTGGAACAACTGGCAATTTTAAATCAAAAAGTGGACAATCAATCATCAAAAATTGATCAAGCTACATCCTCTATTAGTAAATTATCTGATCAGGTTTCCCAGCACACTCAGGCAATTGAGAAATTGCAAGGAGCCACGGCTGAAAACTATAAATTAGCTGTGGAAGCCAGTCAAAAAGCAGAACAGGCGAACAAAAAGGTTGATGAGATTAAGGGGGAAGTAAGGCCTCTGAAAAGACAGGTAGGGGAACAACAAGCCTACCTGTCATTGGTTGAACTGAAAAGTAAGGAAAATAATCTCAGGTTAAGGGCCATCCCAGAACTGGAGGAAGGAAATTTAGAGGGATTCTTGACACTTTTGTTCTCCAAATTCTGGGGGATTGAGGAAGACAAGGATTTCAAAATTGTGACGGCTTTTAGACTGGGAAAATTGATAAAGAAAGATAAGTCCAGAGACTGTTTGGTTATTTTGAGATCAAGAGAGGAAAGAGACAAGATACTAGGACTACATTTTAAAAAATCTTTGGAGATAGAAGGTAAAAAGGCTGAAATTTACAGAGACATACCCAAACATCTTTTGGATCTTAGGACCACTTACACAGATCTGACCAAACTGCTGAGATATAACGCAATCCCTTATAGGTGGGAGTTTCCGCAAGGACTATCATTTACTTACAAAGGAAGGAAAGTAAGAATTAAAACACCTGAGGACCAGCAGAAGTTCCTACACGACCACGAGGAGGACCTCCAGAAAGGAGCTGCAGCTTCTTGGCCACCACCACCACCGGGACCATCTCCAAAACCTACACCGTCTGGATCTGGACCAGCACTACCACCTCCGGGATCGGAGGGAAACCTAGACACCCCATTGTAGGACCCACCAATTAGACCAGGATGTCTTTGCAGCTTCTCAGTTGGAATATAAATGGCGGAAACTCTCCGGAAAAAAGAAGAAAAGTATTCCATATTTTGAAAAAAGAACAATTGGACATTATTTACTTGCAAGAAACACATGTGACAAGGCTCCACAGAAAAGTGCTAATTAACAAAAGATTAGGCCAAGAATTTATTTCTTCGGATAAAGTCAAGAAAAGAGGAGTGGTGATATATGCAAAGGAGAGCCTGTCACCGAAATTTCTATTTAAAGATGAACACGGCAGAATTTTGGCGATTGAAATCCAGACACAAGGAGAAAAATTTTTGATATTAGGAATATATGCTCCAAATGAAGGAAAATTGGAATTTTTCAGGAAGCTGCATGAGATTATGCTGGACTACTTAGATTACAACAACATCATTATGTTGGGTGACATGAATGGGGTTGTGTCTGTAAATATGGATAAGTCGCAAAGTGCTAACATAACGAAAGATGGCAGACTACCTAAAACTTTTTTTGAAATGACTGACAATGTGGACTTAATTGACATATGGAGGGTTAAGAACCACCTGGGAAAAGAAGGAACTTTCTTTTCTGAAGCTCATCTGACATGGACACGAATCGACCAAATATGGATAACTAGAGGACTGGCACCCAAGACTAGAAAGGTGGAAATCTGCCCAAAAACCTGCTCCGACCATAACGCTTTGAAAATGGAACTGAGACTAAATACAACCGGATCCTTTAGATGGAAAATGAATGACACCTTACTAAGGGACGAGAAGATTGTTAAGAAGGCCCAAAAAACTTTAAAGGACTATTTTGAGATAAATTTAAATACCACTGTGGAAAAAAGAACAATCTGGGACGCAAGTAAAGCAGTCATGAGAGGGTTTCTAATACAACAAAATACGATCAAGAAAAAGCTCTGGAATGAAAAGAAGGAGGAGATATTGGAAAAAATAAGAGATGGAGAGAAAAAATTAAGATCCAGGCCTAAGTCGAAGGAAGTGCTGAGAGAAGTGAAATTTTTCCAAGCACAATATTTGAAATTGATAAATCAAGAGGTAGAATGGAAAATTAAACAAATGAAACAAAGATCTTTTGAATCAGCAAATAAGTGTGGGAAACTGCTAGCATGGCAGTTGAAAAAGAGACAAAAACTCAATACAGTTACAAATCTAGAGATTGAAGGGAGAATGGTTCAGAAACCCGAGGAAATTAGAAAGTGCTTCCAGAGATATTTCAAAGAACTTTATTCACAAGGGCCGCAGAAAGATTCGGAGGTGGACCAATTTCTTAAAACTAACGGATTACAGAAAATACCTCAGGAAATGAGAACAACCCTGAATAGTAATATCACACAGCAAGAAATTGAAAGTGCCATTCAGAACCTTCAATTAGGCAAATCTCCAGGCCCCGATGGACTTACCTCCAAATATTATAAGGTTTTGAAGGACTATTTGATACAACCTTTGTTGGAGGTCTGTAACCAGATTATGGAGGGGAGGAAGGCACCGGAAACGTGGAAAGAAGCTTTCATCACATTGATACCTAAACTAGAAACTGAAAAGACCCAGCTTAAGAACTACCGCCCCATCTCACTCCTAAATGTGGATTACAAAATTTTTGCGGACATTTTGGCAAGTAGGTTTAAAAAAGTGCTTAATGAAGTGATCCATAAGGACCAGGCCGGCTTTCTCCCTGGTAGGCATTTGTTTGATAACACAAGAAACATTATCGACATTTTGGAACTTCTACAAACAAATCTTAACACTAGAGCGGTGTTAATCTTTATTGATGCGGAGAAAGCCTTCGACAATATCTCTTGGATGTTTATGAAGAGAAACTTGGAAGGGATGGGAGTGGGGCGGGGGTTTGAAAATGGAATAGAAGCAATATATTCAGAACAGAAAGCTAAATTGATAGTAAACAATGTGGTGACAGAGGAGTTTAAAATTGAAAAAGGGACACGGCAGGGGTGCCCTCTATCCCCCCTATTGTTTATTTCAGTCCTGGAGGTACTATTGAACATGATTAGAAAGGACCGGTTGGTACAGGGAATTGAGGTCGGAGTGAAACAATATAAATTGAAAGCATTTGCAGATGACCTGGTATTAACACTACAGGAGCCAGTCTCTAGTACTAAAAGAGTGTTAGAATTAATTTCTGACTTTGGTCGGGTGGCGGGATTTAAACTGAACAAGCAAAAAACTAAGGTTCTAGCAAAAAATTTGACAACTACAGAAACAGATGAGTTCCTGAAAGAAACAGAACTAAATGTGGTTAAAAAAGTAAAATACCTAGGGGTGTATCTGACCTCCAAAAATTTGAATTTGTTTAAGGATAACTACGAGAAATGTTGGTCAGAAATCAAAAGAGATTTGGAAACATGGTCAAGATTGAAACTTTCCTTGTTGGGCCGAATAGCAGCTATAAAGATGAATGTATTGCCGAAAATGTTATTTTTGTTTCAGGCCCTACAGATCGTGGACAAGGTGGAATGTTTTGGAAAGTGGCAGAAGGATATTTCCAAGTTTGTTTGGCAGGGCAAAAAGCCCCGAATAAAGTTTAAAATATTAACTGATGCGAAAGAAAGAGGGGGATTTGCCCTGCCAGACTTGAGGTTATATTATGAATCTGCAGCCTTCTGCTGGTTGAAAGACTGGATTTTACTGGAAAACACTGATGTCCTAGATCTGGAAGGGTTTGACAATGCTTTTGGGTGGCATGCGTATTTGTGGTATGACAAGGTTAAAGTGCACAAATTGTTTAAAAACCACATTGTCAGAAGAGCAATTTTGATGGTCTGGACAAAATATAAAGACTTATTGGAGAGTAAGACTCCGAGGTGGCTCTCACCGGTGGAGGCCAAGGCACGTAAGAGACTTAACATGGAGGCCAATTGGCCTAAATATGGGGAAAAAATTGAAAAAATTGGAGACAATTGGAGGTTGCAGAGCTTGGAAAAGCTAAAAAACAAGGTGCGAGATTGGTTGCACTATGCACAAATTCAAGAGGTTTTTAAAGTGGATAAGAAGGTTGGATTCCAGGTGGAAAAATCGAAACTAGAGACAGAACTGTTAGAGCCAAAAAATAAACTACTTTCGAGAATGTATAACTTGCTGCTTAAATGGAATACTCAGGATGAGACAGTCAAATCCGCCATGATAAAATGGGCGCAGGATTTGGGGCATAACATTATGTTTGAAGACTGGGAAAGGTTATGGAACACCGGAATGAAATTTACGGCATGTAGTGCCTTGAAGGAAAACATTATGAAAATGATATACCGGTGGTACATGACCCCAGTCAAGCTTGCTAAGATATATCACCTGTCTGATAATAAATGTTGGAAATGTAAAGAGGCGGAAGGGACATTCTTTCACCTCTGGTGGACCTGCCCGAAAGTGAAGGCCTTTTGGGAGATGATTCATAATGAACTAAAAAAGGTACTTAGATTTACCTTACCTAAGAAACCGGAGGCCTTTCTCCTGGGCATGGTGGACCAGAGAGTGCTTAAGAAAGATAGAACTTTTTTTATGTACGCCACTACAGCAGCAAGGATCCTGATTGCAAAGCATTGGAAGACACAAGATCTACCCACACTGGAGGAATGGCACACGCAGTTGATGGACTATATGGAACTGGCCGAAATGACTGGCAGAATCCGAGACTTGGGAGAAGAAACAATTGAGGAGGACTGGAAAAAATTTAAGGACTATTTGAAAAAACATTATAAGCTGTATGAATGTTAAAAAATGCACCTTTTAGGAAATTCTAGCTTCAGCAATGATAAACTAAAGAAATGGAAATTAAGGCACAAGAAGTCAGAGGTAGAATAATGAAACAACTTTATTGTGTTTAAATGAAAATGTACATGATTTGGGTTATAACACATTTGAAATTAGGTAACATGATAAAATGAAGGATACAATAAGTATTGAAACAAGTTAACAAATTGCTGATGTTCTGTATTACAGAGAATGCAGGGTTGGGAGGATGCGGGGAAGTCCAGTAGACTTGGAAAAAAGAACACGAAAATTTGTAACCTTTCTATTTTATTCGTATAATCTGCTTTCTATTCTTTTTTCTGTACTTCATAAACTCAATTAAAAATATTATTAAAAAAAACAAAAGAAGCCTCTTTACACCCCCCTTTTCCCAGCCAGCTGCTTTTCCCATTAGCTCTTCCCAAAATTTATTGCCCTTTAACTCTCTCAGTATACCTTAAACCTTAGGAAAATATGGCTAGAGTCTAATGAGAGGCACATGGTATTATTTTCTGTTAAACAATAAATCTTACTATTTACCAACTCTTAATTAGTGTTTTTGCAGCTTGATTGTGAATATGTAGGGTCAGTGTAACATTTGCTCCCAGCCTGTAATTCCCTTTTACAACTTGGAGAAACTTGTCTCCTGCTACTGCTATAAATCAGGGGGGCCCTTGTTCAGGAGAGCAGGAAGATAAACAACTGCCAAAGTACTTAGCCAGCTGGTTTCTGCCTGGCATGAAACATACAAACATTTGCAAATATATCTTTAAGCTCATTTTAAAATACAGGCCTTGATCAGATGCCTCAAAACCACTCTGGGAACCCTAAATCTTCCCCCTCGGCAGTCTGTGGATTCTGGATGCGCAGCACAAAAGTTTCCCCAGGCATTAAACACAGACCCCTAATGCCTGTACTGTCCAGGTGAAAAACTGGTGGCTGCTCTGCGGTTTGGGGAAGGAGCTGAAAGATGTACACATGCCGTAATGAGCCCAGAAAGTAGGCTGGGACCAGAGTTAAAGTGAATTAACTGCTGGTTCCTTTGATCTAACGGAGATGCATGAATCTGAGATGTATGCACTTTGATCTAACTGAGATGTATGAACTTACACACGACTGCATTCATCACTCCAGCAGCCTTATTCCCAAGCCCTCCTCCTGCGTCCTTTGCCAGAGGTTGAGTTTTGCTGTTCCTGTGGAATGAAGGGCTTCAATCTGCTCCTGAATGTCACTTTTGGCTCTGACCGTGGCTCTGTACACAACATCCATTTAAAGGAACTCTGAAGCACATGACTTGCAGCAAAGGATCCTGGGAACTGTTCCTCAGTCGTTTTTACTGTGTTCAAATTATGTTACTCATGAGAATTATCGCAATCGTTTTGCTTATTATGAGTTTATCCTTTTACAGTACCATTTTTGGGGGATAAACTGCCCTATGACCATCCCCCTCAAAGGGCAGTAACTCTCTAATGGTATGAAACTGTGTGGTATAAGATAATCAACAATACAGCAAGACTAATTGGAAGTCATTTTTAATTTCTTGTTTTACAAGTTTTACAATCGTTCACATCATTGGGAGTACAAATGATGTTAGTTATAATAATTGTGTTGTTTCATGTATTGCTATTGTCTGTTTGTCAATTTATAGTTTGTTTTTTTTATTTATTTGATTGTATGATTGTTGGTTTGTTTGTTTGCTTTCCTGGCATAAATGTATCTATTTTAAAACAATATCTATCTATCTATCTATCTATCTATCTATCTATCTATCTATCTATCTATCTATCTATCTATCATCTATCTACCTATCATCTATCTATCTATCTATCTATCTATCTATCTATCTATCTATCATCTATCTATCTATCTATCTATCTATCTATCATCTATCATCTATCTATGAACTCACTAATGGATAAATACGTCTATATATATATTGGGAAGGTTTCCTGCAAATATGTGAATGTGAGGCAAAATGGCACACAAAAATGAGCATATCTGGAGAAATGTTCACAATAAAAAAACAAACCTGTTTTCTAACACCCTTGGTCACCATACACCTAACTGAGGAGTCTTGGCTATTACCCTCTTCTGAATCCCTTGGTCACATTATGCCAAACAAGCACATCTATTTTTTCCCATCAAACAGTGGAGGCCATGGATATTTGTTTATTTTTAAGCAGACTCCGAGGCACCCAGGCGCTGTGGCTTGTGGTTTCTATGCATCTCATAAACACACACACACATCCTTGTGTGTGTGTTCTTGAAAACATATCAGCCTCCACCATTGAAAACAATGCCTATAAAATCAAGAATAAATGCTGACCAATATTTTTTTTAAAAAAATTATTCAGCAACAATTTGAAGGACCTGTTTTGAGAGCAGTATCTGCTATAAGACCTCCTGAAGTGTCTGGGTTATTGTAGAAGATGTGTCGCGCTAAGATAAATTCCGCTCTCTTAGTATAGTGGATATGCCTTTCCTGAAATAGATGTAAATCATTATTTTTGGACTGCCCAGTCTGGTGCCACTTATCCAATTAATTTCATCTTTTGGCCAGGCCAGCTTCCTATTCATGGAACAGTGTATAAATACTACACTTGGAATAAAATGGGGGCACATGACTGCACTGCAGCTGAGAGTGACATATCTGAAGCTGTCAGGGTGTTGGCTCCCACCTTTGCAATGCTATTTTAATTCTGTGCAAGACAATTTAGCCAGAAAATGCCCTGGGTGATTTGATCATTCAAATATTTATCGCTTTTAATGCAAAGGCGATTCTGCAGCTTTTAAAGGCACCCTAAAAGCTCCCAGTTGTCTTTAGCTGCCTCTAGGTATTTTGTTTGCTTGTTTAACTTTCAGTACAATTTCAACCATCATTTTATTTCTCTGCTGCCTTTCCACAAAAAAAGAATTTTGCTGAAGGCTGCTTGCAACGAAGGATAAAGGAATATATCTTGATACCAACCATCACAAGAGCAGCTGCATGATAACGAAATGAAACGACGTATGGTGGTACCTCGGTTTTCGAACTGTTATGTACTGAGTTGAATAGGATCCAAAATGCAGCAGTCTGATTGGTCCTAGAACAACAGGATCCAAAAGGCAGCAGTCTGATTGGTCCTAGAACAATAGGATCCAAAATGCAGCAGTCTGATTGGTCCTAGAACAATAGGATTCATAGAATCATAGAATCATAGAGTTGGAAGAGACCACAAGGGCCATCGAGTCCAACCCCCTGCCAAGCAGGAAACACCATCAGAGCACTCCTGACATATGGTTGTCAAGCCTCTGCTTAAAGACCTCCGAAGAAGGAGACTCCACCACACTCCTTGGCAGCAAATTCCACTGTCGAACAGCTCTTACTGTCAGGAAGTTCTTCCTAATGTTTAGGTGGAATCTTCTTTCTTGTAGTTTGGATCCATTGCTTCGTGTCCGCTTCTCTGGAGCAACAGAAAACAACCTTTCTCCCTCCTCTATGTGACATCCTTTTATATATTTGAACATGGCTATCATATCACCCCTTAACCTCCTCTTCTCCAGGCTAAACATGCCCAGCTCCCTTAGCCGTTCCTCATAAGGCATCGTTTCCAGGCCTTTGACCATTTTGGTTGCCCTCCTCTGGACACGTTCCAGTTTGTCAGTGTCCTTCTTGAACTGTGGTGCCCAGAACTGGACACAGTACTCCAGGTGAGGTCTGACCAGAGCAGAATACAGTGACACTATTACTTCCCTTGATCTAGATGCTATAGTCCTATTGATGCAGCCCAGAATTGCATTGGCTTTTTTAGCTGCCACGTCACACTCTTGGCTCATGTCAAGTTTGTGGTCAACCAAGACTCCTAGATCCTTTTCACATGTACTGCTCTCAAGCCAGGTGTCACCCATCTTGTATTTGTGCCTCTCATTTTTTTTGCCCAAGTGCAATACTTTACATTTCTCCCTGTTAAAATTTATCTTGTTTGTTTTGGCCCAGTTCTCTAATCTGTCAAGGTCGTTTTGAAGTGTGATCCTGTCCTCTGGGGTGTTAGCCACCCCTCCCAGTTAGGTGTCATCTGCAAATTTGATCAGGATGCCCTTGAGTCCATCATCCAAGTCGTTGATAAAGATGTTGAATAAGACCGGGCCCAAGACAGAACCCTGTGGCACCCCACTAGTCACTCTTCTCCAGGATGAAGAGGAACCATTGATGAGCACCCTTTGGGTTCGGTCAGTCAGCCAGTTACAAATCCACTGAGTGGTAGCATAGTCAAGACCGCTTTTTACCAGCTTCTTTACAAGAATATCATGAGGCACCTTGTCAAATGCCTTGCTGAAATCAAGGTAGGCTACATCCACTGCGTTCCCTTCATCTACCAGGCTTGTAATTCTGTCAAAAAACGAGATCAGGTTAGTCTGACATGACTTATTTTTCAGAAATCCATGCTGACTATTGGTGATCACAGCATTCCTTTCTAGGTGCTCACAGACTGTTTGCTTAATGATCTGCTCCAGAATCTTCCCTGGTATTGATGTCAGACTGACTGGGCGGTAATTATTTGGGTCCTCTCTTTTCCCCTTTTTGAAAATAGGGACAACATTTGCCCTCCTCCAGTCTGCCGGGACTTCGCCTGTTCTCTAGGAATTCTCAAAGATGACTGCCAGTGGTTCTGAGATCACATCTGCCAGTTCTTTTAATACTCTTGGATGCAGTTCATCTGGCCTTGGAGACTTGAATACATCTAAACTAGCCAAGTATTCTTGTACTATCTCCTTAGTTATTCTGGGCTGTGTTTCCTCTGCTAAATCATTTGCTCCAAATTCTTCAGGTCGGGCATTGTTTTCTTTATCGGAGAAGACTGAGGCAAAGAAGGCATTGAGGAGTTCAGCCCTTTCTGTGTCCCCTGTTTGCATTTCACCATCTTCTCCTCTGAGTGACCCCACTGTTTCTTTGTTCTTCCTTTTGCTACGAACATACCCATAAAAGCCTTTTTTGTTGCTTTTAACCTCTCTAGCAAGCCTGAGTTCATTCTGTGCTTTAGCTTTTCTGACTTTGTGTCTACACGTGCTGGCTATTTGTTTGAATTCCTCTTTGGTGGTTTCCCCCCTTTTCCATTTTTTGTACACATCCTTTTTTAATCTTAAGTCAGTTAAGTTCTTTAGATAGCCACCTGGGCTTCTTTAGGCACCTTCCATGTTTCCGTCTCATTGGTATTGCCTGAAGTTGTGCTTTTACTATCTCCCTCTTAACAAACTCCCAGCCATCATGAACTCCCTTTCCTTTTAGTATTACTGTCCATGGGATCTCACCCAGCACTTCCCTAAGTTTTATGAAGTCGGCTTTCTTAAAGTCAAGAAATTGAGTCCTAGTATGCTTGGCTGCTCCTTTCCGCTGTATAGTAAACTTCAGAAGAGCATGATCACTCACACCTAATGATCCTTCCACTTCTACCCCACTAACCAAGTCATCAACATTGATTAGGACCAGATCTAAAATGGCTGTTCCTCTTGTTGCTTCTCCCACTTTCTGGACAATGAAGTTGTCTGCAAGGCCAGTGAGGACTCTGTTTGAGCTTATGCTCTTGGCTGAGTTTGACATCCAACAAATATCCGGGTAATTGAAGTCCCCGGATGCAGCAGAATGCAGCAGTCTGATTGGTCCTAGAACAATGCAGCAGTATGATTGGTTCGCAGGAGCCACCCAATCCAGCTCCAGGTGTAAGTGAATCCGCAACCTGATTGGCCCACGGGAGAATCCCGGAATTAGCCAATCACATGTGGCCCATTGTGTAAATAATGTACATAAAGCAGATATTTTTGGGGAACTTACATTCCCCACTACAATGAGCTGAATAAAGAGCATGAAATATACACTCGACTCCGAGTATATTTCATGGACGTAATCCGTTCCAGAAGACCGTTCGAGTTCCGAAACGTTCTAAAACAGAAAACGGAAAACTCAGTACGGAAAACTCAATATGGAAGCAGCGTGGCGTGTTCGACTTCCGAGGTGTGTTTGAAAACTGAAGCATTTATTTCCGGGTTTAATAGTGTTCGAAAACTGAAATGTTCGACAACGGAGACGTTTGAAAACTGAGGTACCACTGTAATAGCAAATACATATAGCGACATGCAAGAAAACCCCCCAATATTTCAGTACCATAAATATAACAACAACATTAAGCAACATGGCACTTCCTGGCAATAGCAAAAAAATAACAAGGGAGTTGGACAGTTTCATCTTAGTTCCAGCAACATCCTTGCAACAATGCTATTAGTATTCTCTCTCCTGCTGCAATTTCAAGGCTTCTTACAATACACCTCTTCTGATGTCGCTGTTTAATGCAACCCTTCCCATTTTCCACTTTTAGTGAATACATTTTCTTGTAAGCAACTTTATTATTTGGCTACTACAGTGGTACCTCGGGTTACAAACACCTCGGTTTGGGTTACAGACTCCGCTAGCCCAGAAGCAGTACCTCGGGTTTAAAACTTTACCTCAGAATGAGAAAAGAAATAGCGCACCAGTGGCACGGCGACAGCAAGAGGCCGCATCAGCTAAAGTGGTACCTCAGATTAAGAACGGTTTCAGGTTAAGAACGAACCTCCAGAATGAATTAAGTTCATAAACAGAGATACCACTATTATTTATTTATTTCATATACGAATCCCGCCCTGTGAGAAACCTCAGAGCGCTTTGCAATACAGCAATTTACAACACACACACACACACACACGTACATGTGCACCACATATTATTCTTATTCCATACCCATCACTTGTCCCGGGACATCCAATTTTTCTGTGCAAGAGCATGGAACCCAAAAATGTGTGGTTTTGAGCACCACAATCTCACATGATTTCACACCGTAAACTCACCCCAAAAGATGCACTTTTTGTGGGGCAGCGATCTCTCGTGGCGCCCCAAAATACGTGTTTTCGGGCACTGTGAGATCACTGTGCTTTGGGGGGGGGCACGAGTCACCCCACATCATGTGACTCACATGGGAGTGTGCCCTAGAAAATGAGCGTCCAGGTTTTTCGCCTCGACGTGGTGGAGTGTATGTTATTCTTATTCTTATTATTATAATAATTATTTATACCCTTGCCCTGTTCCCTGACATCAAGTCAAGGCAGCTTACATATAAAATAGGAAAAGCTAAAAGAGTTTGGGAGGGAAGCAATGATTAAAAAGAAATTTAACAGTATAGAATTAAGAGAATATATATAATATCTATTAGAAACATAAAGATACTTGCAGTAAAAACAGCATGGCACCAGCCCTTTCATTAAAAGCAGTCAGCTCCCAACAGCCTGTTTGAATAAGAGGCATTGAACCTGCCGATGGAAGGACAAACATGAACACATGTATGACGAATCAATTCAAATCATGCAGATATCAGATGGGATAAAAGTCTCCACTTAGAAACCTTGTTGAAAGAAGAATGTTTTCAGCAGGTGCCAAAAGGCCAATAGAGAATATGCCTGCATGATATATAACAGGAGTTACAAAGTGCAGTAATAATAATAATATTTATACCCCGCCCACTTGGCTGAGTTTCCCCAGCCACTCTAGCGGCTTCCAGCAGAATATAAAAACAGAATAAAACATCAAATATTAAAAACTTCCCTAAACAGGACTGCCTTCAGATGTCTTCTAAAAGTCAGATAGTTGTTTATTTCCTTGACATCTAATGGGAGGCCGTTCCACAGGGAGGGTGCCATTACCGAGAAGGCCCTCTGCCTGGTTCCCTGTAACCTCACTTCTCGCAGAGAAGGAACTGCCAGAAGGCCCTCAGAGCTGGACCTCAGTGTCTGGGCTAAATGATGGTGATAGATGCGCTCCTTTAGGTATACTGGGCGAAGGCCATTTAGGGCTTTAAAGGTCGGCACCAACACTTTGAATTTGTGCTTGGAAACGTACTGGGACCCAGTGAAGATCCTTTAGGACCGATGTGGCCATTCCCAGTCCACTGCCACACTATAGGCTTTATTCTGACATCATGTGGAATGGTCCTCCCAATAGTATGTATGTATGTCAAGAAGATCAAACCTATCCATTCTTAAGGAAATCAGCCCTGAGTGCTCACAGGAAGGACAGATCCTGAAGCTGAGGCTTCAATACTTTGGCCACCTCATGAGAAGAGAAGACTCCCTGGAAAAGACCCTGATGTTGGGAAAGATTGAGGACAAAAGGAGAAGGGGACGACACAGGACGAGATGTCTGGACAGTGTTCTCGAAGCTACCAGCATGAGTTTGACCAAACTGTGGGAGGCAGTGGAAGACAGGAGTGCCTGGCATGCTCTGGTCCATGGGCTCACGAAGAGTCGGACATGACTAAACAACAACAACAAATGTATGTATGAATGAATGTAATAAAAAATTATACACCCCTTGATTGTAAAAGAAAGAAAGAAAAAATATCCCTTCAAAGCGCTTTACAAAAGGTAAAACAGTAAAACTGAGAGAGAGAAAATCACAACCCTACTTTAAAACATACAAAAGTTAAAATTCTGTCAGGGAACTGCCATCAGAGAGTCAGGTGGTGGAAGGGCTCAAGGAGGCTAAGAGACCCTCAGATGCTGAGGAAGGAACCAGCAGGGGGAGAGGGAGAGTTCCTGCAGAAACGCAGGCGGAGGGATGGCTCCAAGATGCTTCCAGTGAGAACAGCGGGGAGGGCTCAGGACCTCCGCTGGGGACGCCCACTCCGCGCAGGAAACTGTCACGCAGAGAATCTAGACGTAGAGTTTCCGTTAAGGAACTCTTATGTTGGCGTAAATTCCGGAAGCGTCCACTGACGGATTCTGCCAGCGATTGAGGGAGTCATGCTTTGAGGGTTCCCATAAAGGCAGAGCTTTGAGACCTATGCAAAGCTTTGAGGGATTCAGCTTTTACGCACAAGCAGCTCATTATCCCATCACAGCAATCCGTCAGTCCCTGAAAGCCACTTGTGCAAAGGAGAGGCATCATGAGTAACCCAACCGAAGCTGGAGGGGCAGGTGGAGCTGGAGCGGGTCCAAGTCTGGAGGAAAGATACAGAGCGTTGGAACACCAGCTAGCACTGCAAACGGCGCGGCTTGAGGAGAGGCGGGCTCAGGATGCAAAGGGGAGAACCACCCCCATCGGAAGGAAGGTACCAGGGTTGGTGCAAAAGTTTGGGGGTGACCCAAGAAATTACCAAGCCTTTTAGATATTAAAAGGACATACAGAAACATGATTCATTGCAAGAAACAGCAACACATCCTCGAGGCTTGGTCCACTCTTCGTTCGGTTGTAGAGAGGCATGACTCCCGCTCCTTCTGGCGCTTAGTTAGGCCTTCGGCTCCATTCAATTCAGCTACCCTGATTTCCGCTGACGAATGGATCGCCTATTATTCAGCCAGCTTCGCTTCTCCAAATCATCTTACAGATCACCTTCAATCCCCGCTGGACCTCTGTTCCTGTTCTCTTAGTTCCTCCTCCTCAGTAAACTTCACCTCAACTCGCATCTTCAACATCATAATGTCCATGCGAAGGAATAAGGCCCCCGGCCCAGACATGGTCCCGTTGGACCTCTTCCTGACTGATCCTCTTTGGTGGAGTGAACAGCTGACTCCTGTATTCACCGCTATCTCCTCCGCCCTAGACATCCCCGACTCCTGGAGAGAAGCTACAATAGTCCCGATTTTCAAAGGCGGCCAGCCAAACATCCCCAGGAACTATCGCCCCATCAGTTTATTATCTATTCCGGGGAAAATATTTACTGCTGTTTTACTGGAAGAACTTCTTTCATGGGTCCATGAGAGGAACATTCTACCGCCAGAACAGATTGGCTTCCGAAAGTCAACATCAACCATGGACCACTGTCTAACTCTCTATCACCTTGCCAGTAAATACACTGCACCAAGGCAAGGCCACCTGTTTGCCGCTTTCATGGACCTGGAGGCCGCCTTTGATTCCATTCCTAGGCAGAGATTATGGTCCAAACTTGCCCATCTGGGAATTGATCCGCACCTCCTCTCCCTAATTATTTCTCTTTATTCAAACACCACAGCTCGCGTCCGAATCGGCCCCAATGGCTCCCTTACCACTCCATTCCCAACGGCCAGGGGCGTCCGACAAGGTTGTCTCTTGGCCCCTTTACTGTTTAATCTTTATCTTCATGATGCTCTTTCCCCTTTGAAGCTAGCAACTAAGTATCCTCCTCACTTAGCAGGCCACCCTGTTGCTTCCCTTTTCTATGCAGATGATGCCGTCATCTTATCCAGAACAGCTGCGGACCTAGCAAATGCAATTAATGCATTTATCGCCTATTGTAAGGCGGAAGCTCTTAATATTAATTATAAAAAATCGAAAGTCCTCCACTTCACTCGTTCCCGCAAACTCAAGATGGAGCCGCTTAAGATCACAGGTGGCTACTTAGAAAAGGTAAAAGCCTTTAAATATCTAGGCTTAATATTTACTTATAATCTCTCCTGGACCACCCATCTACAATCTGCCTCTCTTGCTGCAACCACGACCTCTAATGCCATTGTCCGATTTTATCACCAGAAAGGCGGCAAACACCTTCCAGCATCAATTCAAATATTTAATGCCAAAGTTGTCCCTAAACTATTATATGGCTGCGAAGTATGGACTACAGCAATATCAGGTAACTTGGATCGCCCACTTCACATGTTTCTGAGATCTCTTTCCAGCATCCCGAGATGTGTCTCAGGTGCAGCCCTACGACTTGAGTTCGCCCAGCCCTCAATCGAAAAACGAGCATGGAGTCGAGCCATTTCCTATAGCTCCCACCTATTAGCATCGGATGCTCGAATTAGAGGTGGTTTCTCCAATCTCGGTTTCTAACTCCTCTCGTGAACAAGCTTCATCTCCCAATCCAGCCTTGGATAGTGTCCCTTCTTCTGCAGGATTCTGACTGTTGGATTACCGAGATGACAGCTAACTTCCTGCTTAGTGTGATGAAGAGGAAAGCGGCACCAACTTCTTCTTTAATACCACAGCTGTAGTCGATACGGCGCACAATCGAACCTGTTTTTGTATTCTCTGTCACTCAATGTTTTAAATCCCCTGTTACTTTTGTTATCCCCATTTTTTCAAAGTATTCGCCCAGGACGACATCTCCTTTTACCTCCCCACCCCCATTTTATGTTGTTATTTCTATGTATATTATGCTATGGCCACACGGCTAATGCAATAAATCGATTATTATTTATCACCAAGCCTTTAAGACAGAGATGCAGTATGCCCTCAATCTGCAGTTTGATGACTTTGCTGATGAGGAATCGAGAGTGGCTTTTGTGATTGGGCATCTCGAAGGGGGGGCTAGAGACTAGGTGAAGCCCCTGATGGCAGTGAATAATGACGCTTTAAAGGACTTGAGAAAGTTTTTCCTCGCGATGGACTTGATGTTTTCCAGCGAGATTGAACAGGGGGTGGTGCGCAGACAGTTGATGGCGTGTAAACAGGGGAATCAGTCCGTTCGAGAGTATTGGACACAGTTTACCATGCTGATACATAAATTGGGGTGGGACCTGTCTGCGGACCCGATACAAATGCTGTTTGAAGAAGGGCTATCCCCAGCAGTAAAAGACGAACTTTCCCGCGCGCCCCGTCCGGAGTCCATGGATCAGCTGACCAAATCTGCGCTCGCGATTGGAGCGCGCCAAGAAGCAAGGGCGCTGGAGAAGCGGGAAGGGAGAGGAGAGCGTTGGAGCGATTTCCGCATTCCTGAGATGCCAGAGCAACCTTCCCCGCCTGTAAAACCGATGGAGATTGGGGCAGCGCGCGCGCACGCGGAATTTCAAACGCCAACGAAGGGCGGAAGAAGGAGGGGAAAGGTGCCAAAAAATGTTTCCTCTGCCAACAGCCTGGACATTTTGCCAGAGTCTGCCCTCAAAGGAAGGGATGGCAAGGGATGGCGGGAGCTGTTGGGAGTGAGGAGGAGGGGGGTAAGGAGCAGGTAAAAGCCAACACCTGGCTGCCAGCATCAGGGCACAGCAGCCAGGCCCAGGATCAGTGAACGTGCCCAAGCCTGAACCCCCAAGAGCAGCTCTAGTCATAGAGGTGTTGCTAGAGCTACCCAATGGACATCCGCTAAAGATAAAAGCTCTATTAGACTCAGGCAGCTCCTGTAATTTCATGAGTAAGGAGTTTGCAGCTGAACACCAGATACAGACGCTCCCTTTAAGTAACCCTTTGCAGGTGACAACGATTGATGGGAGGGAACTGCTGGGAGGCGAAGTGAACCAACAGACTGTTCCCATGATAATGAAGGTGGCCAGGCACATGGAAGTGATTGCGTTTCATGTGGCCACACTGGGAGGAGCGCCCATCATATTGGGAATGAGCTGGCTGGCGCTGCATGACCCGCTAGTGGGATGGCACCAGCGGATAGTCTCTTTTGGGTCAGCTCATTGCCTAGAACACTGCAAGGGAAGGGAAACTCAGGGGGAAGCCATGGCCACTCTGGCAGGGATGGAGGTGGGAAAAAAGGGAGAAATACCACAACAATACGCCGACCTGGGCAACGTCTTCAGCGAGAGAGAAGCAGATAGACTGCCCCCGCACAGACCCTTTGACTGTCAAATTAACCTACTCCCAGGAGCCCAGCTGCCAGTGGGCAAACTGTACGCCATGTCTGACAGGGAGATGCAGGAGTTAAGGGAGTTCATTGACAAAAACCTAAAACGAGGTTTCATCAGGGAGTCACAAGCGGTGGGGGGTAGCCCAGTTTTCTTTGTGGACAAAAAACACACAGATAAACCCAGGCTTGTAGTGGATTTCAGGGCCGTAAATGCAGTGTCAGAACCAGTGGCTTTCCCCATGCCCAGAATTGATGACATTTTGCCCCGGGTGAGGAAGGGAAAGATTTTTACCAAGCTGGACCTGAGGGAGGCGTATAACCTGATACGGATGAGAAAAGGAGATGAATGGAAAACTACCATGTTCACCCCCTTGGGGGCCTTTGAGTATCTCGTTATGCCTTTCGGTCTACAGGGGGGCTAAGCCTGCTTCCAATCCTTCATGAATCACGTCCTGGGACCTTTGCTTTACAAGAACTGTGTGTCATTCTTAGATGACGTATTGGTGTACTCAGAGAATGAGGAGCAGCATGTGCGAGATGTCAGGGAGGTACTGAGCAGGCTGCAAGCAAACCAACTGTGGGTAAAACTGGAGAAGTGTCAGTTTCATACCAGAGAGGTGGAATTCCTGGGGTACCGTTTGTCAGACAAGGGATTGGCCATGGATCCCAGCAAGGTCCAAGCAGTACTGGAATGGAAGGGACCCAGAACCAGGAAAGACGTGCAGAGGTTCCTGGGGTTTGGAAACTTCTATCGGAAGTTCATCAAGAACTTTGCCCACTTAACGGCTCCAATCACTGATTGTCTCAGTAGTAAGAAGAAATTCTCCTGGACGGAAGAGGCGCAGCAAGCGTTTGAAAGGCTAAAGAAAGCGTTCGCGTCGGAAGAACAGCTTTTGCACGTGGATCTTCAGAAGCTGATGAGGGTAGAAACGGACGCATCTGATCGAGCGGTAGGGGCGGTGCTTCTCCAGCCGGGAAAAGATGCGTCGGACTGGAGACCGTGTGCCTTCTTCTTGCGGAAATTGAACAAATCCGAGAGGAACTACACCGTGTACGACCAGGAACTGCTCGCCATTCATGAAGCTTTTTGGCGGTGGCAACACCTGCTGATTGGAGCACAACACAAGGTCCAAGTGTGCACGGACCACAAAAATCTTGAATATTGGAGAACGGCCCGAGTACTGAACCAGAGACAAGTGAGATGGGCACAGGAGTTCTCCAAATTCCATTTTGAAATTTGTTACGTACCGGGCCCGGAGAACGTCAGGGCGGATGCTCTCTCTCGAAAACCAGAGTATTTAGAGGGGGAGGGAGCGCCCGAGGAAAGGCATATCATCCCCGAGGACCACTGGGTGTGTGGGGCAGCATTGGTGGGGCAAAGAGAACTGGTAGAGGGAACCGAGAACGACAAATACGCCCAAGATAAGCTCAGAAGGCTCAGGGGAGCTGGAGAGAACACAGGGGGGTTTGAGGAAAGGAACGGGGCGTTGTATTACAAGGGGGCACTGTACATACCAGAAGGGGAACTGAGGGGTAGAGTGCTCAAACAATTGCACGATAGCCCCACCGCGGGGCACTTTGGGCAACACAAAACCATGTGGTTGGTTACCAGGCAGTTCTGGTGGCCAAAGGTGAGGGAAGATGTACGTGATTATGTAAGGGGGTGCGACCGCTGCCAGCCAGAACGGCCATGGGAGGCGGTATCCATAGATTTTATGACGGATCTGCCAAAATCCAAAGGGAAAACAGCAGTCATGGTAGTGGTAGACCTATTAACCAAGATGTGCCACTTTATAGCCTGCTCACATGCGGTCACGGCAGAAGAAACCGCCAGGTTGTTTGTAAAACACATTTTTAGGTTGCATGGCGCCCCCTTGAGGGTGGTCTCAGACCGAGGGAAACAATTTACTTCCAGGTTCTGGAGGAAGGTCATGAGCTTACTGCACGTAGAGGTAAATTTCTCGACCGCCAGACATCCAGAAACTAATGGGCAGGTGGAAAGAGCAAACAGTATTCTACAACAATATCTGAGGTGTTATGTGAATGACAGAGAGAATGATTGGGTAGAGAAATTGGCTCTGGCCGAGTTTGCCTACAATAACGCGGACAATGTGTCCACGGGAATGAGTCCCTTTTTGGCTAATTATGGGTGCCATCCTAGGGCATTTCCAGGGGAAGGAGGCGAAAGATGGAGCGTACTGGCAGCGGAACACTTTGTAGAAGAAATGGAAGCAATACATCGTCAGCTCCAAATGAATTTGGATAGGGCCAAGGAAGAATACAAGAAACAGGCAGACAGGAGCAGAAGGGAAGGAGAGACCATAAGGGTGGGGGACCGGGTGTAGTTGTTGACACAAGGGTTGCCATTCAAGGGCGGGTGTAAGAAATTGAGACCCAAACGACTGGGACCCTTTGAGGTCATACAACAGGTAAATCCGGTGGTCTTCAAACTCAAGTTGCCAAACAACATGAAACTGCACCCAGTATTCCATAGATCATTACTGTCACCATACCGAGAGGGTCGGGAGTTTGTGGGACGTGAGGGGGAGGTTCCCGCGGTATCGCAAGTGGAAGAGAGGGAACGCAGCAGTCATGTAGCAGAAATACTCGACTCTCGGTGGAAGGGTAAACAGGTGGAGTACTTAGTAGAATGGGAAGGGGAACCGGAGTCTGAAAATACCTGGGTACCGGCAGAAACGGTCAACGATGAGGTATTAGTAGAAACTTTCATCGCCGGTTCCCAAGGGAGCCTCAGCCTTTGGCTAGGTTCTGGGAGAAACACTTCGGAACCACTGACGAGGAAGAGGAGTTCGAGGGGTTCCCAGAATCAGGACAGGAAGAGGAAGAAGAATCAGATGTGGAAGAGTATTCGGGCAGAAGGGACAGTAGTAGATGGAAAGCGGTTTTCGAGTCATCCGAAGATGAGGAGGATTCTTTCCGGGGGTTCCCAACCTCACCACCCAGAGAGGAGGGGGAAACGGGGGGTGAGGGGGGTCCTGGAGGGGAGGTGGATGTCAGGGAACTGCCATCAGAGAGTCAGGTGGTGGAAGGGCTCAAGGAGGCTAAGAGACCCTCAGATGCTGAGGAAGGAACCAGCAGGGGGAGAGAGAGAGTTCCTGCAGAAACTCAGGCGGAGGGATGGCTCCAAGATGCTTCCAGTGAGAACAGCGGGGAGGGCTCAGGACCTCCGCTGGGGACGCCCACTCCGCGCAGGAAACTGTCACGCAGAGAATCCAGACGTAGAGTTTCCGTTAAGGAACTCTTATGTTGGCGTAAATTCCGGAAGCGTCCACTGACGGATTCTGCCAGCGATTGAGGGAGTCATGCTTTGAGGGCTCCCATAAAGGCAGAGCTTTGAGACCTATGCAAAGCTCTGAGGGATTCAGCTTTTACGCACAAGCAGCTCATTATCCCATCACAAATCCTAAAGCAGATTAAAATCTCTTCCTCTTTCTAAGCATCTGGTTAGGCTTGTCTACACAGGTGCTAAAAAGAGGACTGTGTAGGCACCTGCTTGATCTCAACAGGCAGGGAGTTCCAAAATGCCACACTAAATGATTGCATTCTTACAAATGCCAAGCGGGTATTATGGGGCACTAATTGCATTAATGCCAATTCTGCCAATCGAATTGTGGGGTAAGGCGGTTTTGTAGGAGCACCAGCTGCAGTTTCTTGGGTACCCTTAAGTCCATGGCAGCGATTCAACCTGGAGTTTGCCAGAGGATGGGCGAGGGTGGTCTGGCTCCCCCACTCCAGAAACAGCTGTAGCTGCCAAACCAGCTGAAGCCGGTAAAAGGCACTCCTAACCCCTGAGGTCACCTGGGCCAAAGCAACAGAGGTGGATTCCAGGATCCACTCCCAGACTATGAAGGGACTTCTTTCAAGGGGAGCATCCCCCACCCAAGGCAAGCACTAGATCAGTTATCCGACCAATAAAACACACTTCTCCAGTCAAAGCTTTGAATGTTTCCTGTTTCATCTATTTTATTAATTAAGAATAAAGAGTATCAATCTATTGCACGAGTTCTCCCGTTATTTCTCTATTTTGCAACCTCTCTGGAGGTTGACTAAGCAGCTCCCTGCTCATAGAACGGTGTATAAATGTTAAGAATAAAAATCAGAGTACGTCCCTGGGTTGCAGCTTAACGTAACGCATCTTAAGCTGGCAGGGTGTTGTTTACCATCTTTGCGGTTGCTAATCATCTCCTTCCTCGCACACTGCAATGCACACCCGCTTATTTATTTATTATAATTTTGCAGAGTCTGGTGTGTATTATGAGGCCTGTCAAAGAACTTTCTTCCTTTCACCCTACATGATTAACATTATATGTGTGTGTGTGTGTGTGTGTGTGTGTGTACACACACACACACACACACACACACACAACACTAATACCATCAAATCATGCTTGAATCGTCACAGAATACAAGAGGGCAGGCCCTGCCCCAAAGAGCTTGTTGTAATTGTTTCAGTTACGTACATATCCTTAAGAATGGACCTAGCCTTCGTTGCAGTCCCCAGCTGCTGTTAGACTACAACTCCCATCATACCCTGAGCATTGGTCATGATGGTTGGGGCTGATGGAAGCTGGAGTCCCGCAATAGCTGGAGGGCCACAGCTTCCTTAGCTCTGGTCTAGGAATTGAAGTACACTGGTAACCTAGCCTGCCCTCAGCCATCCAGTGGACCTTTGTGGACAGAAAGGATTGTGAGGGATTCCAGTTTCCTGAGCTTCTGGTGTGATCTTGTGTGTATTCTGGGTTTGTCCTTTGGTCCCGACATCTGACCTTGGTCTGGATTGCTTCCTGGCCATGATTCCTGTTTTACCCTCATCTCCAATGCCTGTTTGGTTTCTTTGGTATGACTGAAGATTCCTGGCTTATTTTAGACCGCTGCCTTTGGTTCAGCCCTGACAATGACCCTTCCTGAGAAGTGGATGTGCCTGGTCCATTTCCAAATTGCTTTTTGTTGTTGTTACTGGCCGGCCACCAACAACCATTCAGTTGAATCCCTAGTGCAGGGTAACCAATGTTATAGACTATAGTTCCAATCATCCCTGTCCATTGGCAGGCTGACCGGTGATGATGGGGGTTGTAGTCTAAAATATCTGAAAGTCGCCAGGTTGGCTACTCCTACCCTAATGAATCATTGGTACAGAGAGTTACCTCAGATGGCAGGCATGATGACTTCAGGGGACCCCTTTCTGGAGGCTATGGTCCTTCTTGATATTCCAGAAAACCAGACAAAGCAGGACAAGAATTTAAGCTATAATCTAACTGAGCACCAAGCGTCCTGTAAAAACTGGGATGTCCTGTTTTTTCTCATGAGAGAGCAGTGGGTGCTGTGGTCTCACACAAATTTATGCAGTGATTTCTTCCCCCAAAAGCACTTTTTTGGGGTGTGTGTCCTGTGATCTCATGTGGCACCCCAAAATGCATGCTTTAGGGCGCTGTGTCTGAAAAAGTACTTTTTCCAGGGGGAAATTATGCCCCCAAATTGCACAAGATCACAGCATCCAAAATGGCCGCCATTCTCTCACAAGAACAAACGGGAAGACGGCATCCTGGAAGATTGTGTCCTGAATTTTGCCATCAAGGTGTTTGGAGGATATGGTGAGAGCCCATTTGAAGTCCTGCTCTGTGACAGGAATGGCATCAAACGCAACTTATTTTTCTGTCATTGCATTAGTGAAACCCTGCCTAGCAGAACAGTAAATGGCCTAGCGCAGCCTCCTAGAGTCCTGTCAGGGGGGAAATTGGGATATAAATAAATAGAACAACAACAAAATAACAACAACTTAAATTATGATCAAATCTAATCCTCAGTGGCTGGCTGTGGTATGTTTGTGAGGTGCTTTGTGGAGAAAATCATTCACTTCTCTTTAGATGTAATCATCACTTTAATTCAGGCCTCCAGGACTCTAGCCAAATGATCATATATGATGGGAATTGTAGTCCAAAGGTTCCCCAGTGTTGCATTATATTGTATTTTAATGTTGTGAACTGCCCTGAGATCTGTGGATGAAGGGTGGTATACAACAACAAACAACAACAACAACAACAACAACAAAGTTATGTGCAGATCCTACAGAGGAGGTACCTAACGTCTTTCCTAGCTGTATTTGCATAGATGAATTCCTGCTGTAAATACATGTTCATCTTTTAAAAACATTTCATGGCTGAGTTACTCTCACTTTAGGAACGCTAATATAGTAGGGTTGTCATATTTCAAAAAGTGAAAATCCAGAAACAAAAGTTGTTGACCTTTTTTTGTGCCAAAGTTGTTGAGGATTTTTGGGGAGGGGGTTGTGTGTGTTTTTAGCACAAAGTAATGAGCTTTTATGGCTAAATCGCAAAAAAAGAAGTTTAAGGAAAATAGACAAAAATGATTTCCGCCCGGACACTGCTTCCGACTGCAGTATTCCGTCTATGTCCGGGAAGATCCTGATATATAGCAACCCTATAATTTAGCATAACCCTAACCATCCTCCATATCAAACCATCTCTCACAACTTAAGTAAAGAGAGCACACAATATTTATACCCTATTTCATTTTTATACTCAAATAAAATTGCACTGAGCAAACAGATGAATTAGTTCGGGATTTCCCTTATGCATGCCTTTTAATATTCTTTCCCTTTGCATTTGTTTAATGTCATTTGCGTTTGCAATATCTTGCTGTTAATTTGCAATCCTGCCCCACCCACCCCTTTCTGACCTCCCACTCCTGTGAGCGTAAACGCTTTTTTGGCTTTGCCAAGTCAATGTGAGACCAGGATTGAGCCAGTGCGTTTCACTAGTTAAGTCTCCAAGGTTATGGCCAAAAGTCCATCGAGGTTCCTCTACAGGCCACAGGAACACAGGAACAGGAGTAATTGAGCATTAATGATATTTATAGGGTGTCGTACTTCACAAAGGACAACCCACCATTTGAAAAAGTCCTTTATTTGAAGGCCTGCCCATTCCAAGTCCTTTATTTAAAGATAAAGGACTTGAAGAAGGAAAAACAGGGGGCCTGAAGTTGCCCATCAACAATTAGCACCCGGGCAGTGGAATGGGGAGACATGCAGATCACCAGATCAGGGCTATCTGACATAAGAAAAGCCCTGCAGGATCAGGCCAATGGCCTATCCAGGCCAGCAACCTGTTCTGACAGTGGCCAACCAGATGTCTGTGGGAAGCTCACAAACAGGCCCTGATTGAGACGTATTCCATTTCTGTTTCAATTATAGTCATCATTTCTAAATTTGTGTCTATGCATTGTAACATGCAAATGTTATGCAAATCTGTTTCCTCTTTTGCCCTCCTGCTTTTAAATGACACATTTCCTCTTTTTGTGGCATTGGGTAACTGACCGCCCTAGACATTTCCAAGGTAAAGGGTGGTTTCAAGGCAGTCCGGACAATTTCCTAGATCCACTAGATTCAATTTCCTAGATTCACTCTCAGCTTGTTCATGCCTGTGCAAGTTTTGCTCGGTCTCTTATCATTCTACTATAGCTGCCAACACACCATGCGTTTGAAGCACTTGCCTTGAAGAATCCTTGGAATGGTGGTTTGTTAAGGGTGCTGGGAACTGTAGTTTTGTGAGGGGTAAACTACAGTTCCCAGGATTCTTTGGGGGAAGTAATGCACTTTAAATGTAGGGTGTATATGCAACCTTAATGAGTCTTGGTCAGACGTGAAAGCTTTAACCATAGAATCACATACCCTCCAACATTTCTCTGATGAAAATAGGGATGTCCCACTCCATAATGATAATTTTACTATTTATACCCCACACATCTTACTGGGTTGGCCCAGCCAATCTGGGCAGCTTTCAACATATATAGAAACATAATAAAACATTAAACGGTTTTTTAAAAACTTCCCTGTACAGGATTGCCTTCAGGAGGCTCTGGGGGAGGGGTGTGTGTAATGGATAACTCCATACCCTCCAACATTTCTCCAATGAAAATAGGGACATCCTAAGGTTAAACCACAGAGCCTAGGACTTGCCGATCAGAGGGTCAGCAGTTCGAATCCCCGTGATGGGGTGAGCTCCCATTGCTCGGTCCCTGCTCCTGCCAACCTAGAAGTTCGAAAGCACGTCAAAGTGCAAGTAGATAAATAGGTACCGCTCCGGTGGGAAGGTAAACGGCGTTTCCGTGCGCTGCTCTGGTTCGCCAGAAGCGGCTTAGTCATGCTGGCCACATGACCTGGAAGCTGTACGCCGGCTCCCTCGGCCAATAAAGTGAGATGAGCACTGCAACCCCAGAGTCGGTCACGACTGGACCTAATGGTCAGGGGTCCCTTTACCTTTACCTTTAAGAAAACGTGGGACATTCTGGGATCAAATCAGAAACTGGGACGGCTTCTGTAAATCAGGGACGTCCCTGGAAAATAGGGACACTTGGAGGGTCTGGAATCAGGTGAGGTGAAAGTTCTATTTGCAGTAAATAATTGGAGCATCCTTCACACATGCAAATCACCAATCACAATCAGCCTGATAAAAATGCATGTGAAATCTGCCCTGATGTGTCTCTTCAGCCCCGACTGGGCTAGGCGAGCTGGGTAGCACTTCCAGAGACCACCTTCTGCACAGGAACAGGTCAAAGTGCTGTGGACTCACAGCTTAGAGTTGTGAGCACCGGATTCACTTCCACAAGAAGACAGTCGTCGCACAGCAGAGTATAGCAGAGTACAGCAGAGCATAAACGACTCTGAGAGCAGCTCTGTAGAATATTTTCTTTATTCTATCTACAACAATAATACACAACTATATACAGAGCTAAATGAGGTCTAAATGAAAAATGCTGAACTGCATTGAGTGTCTGCAGCTGCTCTTAGCAGCAACCTTATTTCTACACATGATCTCTCTCTAACACTCAGTCTCTCTCTCTCCGACACTTTGATGTGAGGCTGGAGCGGAATAAGTAGAGAGCAGAAACTGCCCCTCCTCTCTGGAGAATCAGCAGAGAACATCAGCAGATTCTTGGATATGGGAGGGGTTCACAACAACTTACTGTTGTCAACAGGGCCAGCCCACCCATCAGGCTTGGTGAGGCAGTTGCCTCGGGCGGCAGCTGGGAAGAGCAGGCATGTGCTTGTTATGTACTGAGTTGAATAGGATTCAGAATGCAGCAGTCTGATTGGTCCTAGAACAATAGGATTCAGAATGAATGCAGCAGTCTGATTGGTCTACAGGAGACACCCAATCCAGCTCCAGGTGGAAGGGAATCCGCAACCTGATTGGCCTACAGGAGAATCCCGGAATTAGCCAATCACGTGGGGCCCATTGTGTAAATAATGTATATAAGGCAGACATTCTGGGGGAACGTCCATTCCTCCTCACCGCTATGAGCTGAATAAAGAGCATGAAATCCACTCTCGACTCCGAGTATATTTCAGTGTTGCTTGCCTCATCCTGCCTGCTCCTCTCTGCCCTGGGCTGCCTGTAGTTGCCTCAGACAGTGGGGAGGGGGAGGCAGCGGAGAAGGAGAAGGAGGCAGTGGGATGGCAGCATCTTCTGTTTTGCCTCATGCAGCAAAATGTCTTGGTCCAGTCGTGGTTTTCAGCTTCTGCCTCTGGCTGTTGAACGAGGGTTTAGTAAACCAACACTGTGTGTTTCTGAGAGCAAGACTTCTTACGCGGGGTTTGCTGCTTACATAATTGCATGTAATTACTTCTCACCTAGAAATGCTAGCTGACGCTTGAGTTCAAATTCAAAAGGCTATCGAGTGCTCATATGGCTGTGGGGGGAAGGGGAGCTATGCTTTGAGCACTGTGCAGCGCTGCTTCAATAGGCCTTGCATATTACAAGACTGGATGCATTAAGGCTGCAACCCAAAACACACTTACTAGGGAGTAAACCCCACTGAACAGGGTGGACTTACTTCAGAGTATGTATGCATATTCCGTGCAGACTTATTTGGTAAGCAGCTACATTGAACGCAGTGGAACATTACCTCCATGTAACCAAGCCTAGGATTGGGCTGCTGGGCTTGCGATTAGTTAGAGGTGGAATGGGGAGGGGGGGTAAACGACTGTGGAACATCAGTACATATTGGAGGGCATCCTGCGTGCTATACATTTTGGCCCCATTGAAATTCCTCAGGAGGAAACGCTTGAGTATGTCCTGGTACACAGTCTTTAGTCCTTAGAGGGCACTTGTATGCTGAAGGGCCTTTTGCAGTTCTGTAGTGTGAGAGGGGGCCACAGGGGCAGTTGCCCCGGGTGCAAAATTGTTAGGGGCTGCAAAATTTCAACATCTGTGGCTTCCGTTGCTGGGCTCCATTGAAAATGGCTTCTTCATGCGAACCAGGAAGTGACTTCTCCAGACAGCAGAACAACTCTTTTCTTATCTTTGCAGCTGGGTGACATGGATGCCGTTAGGCAGTTGAATGTGCATGCGTACTCCATTTCCTTCCATCCTCCTCCCTCTGCGCAGCCCAGGGCACTGGCAACCCACGCTATGCCACTAGCCTTATGACCATAGTGTAGGATTGTGTGGAGCAGAAGCAATGCCACTGTCCCTTTCTTCTCAAATATGAGGAACGGCTAAGGGAGCTGGGCATGTTTAGCCTGGAGAAGAGGAGGTTAAGGGGTGATATGATAGCCATGTTCAAATATATAAAAGCATGTCACATAGAGGAGGGAGAAAGGTTGTTTTCTGCTGCTCCAGAGAAGCGGACACGGAGCAATGGATCCAAACTACAAGAAAGAAGATTCCACCTAAACATTAGGAAGAACTTCCTGACAGTAAGAGCTGTTCAACAGTGGAATTTGCTGCCAAGGAGTGTGGTGGAGTCTCCTTCTTTGGAGGTCTTTAAGCAGAGGCTTGACAACCATATGTCAGGAGTGCTCTGATGGTGTTTCCTGCTTGGCAGGGGGTTGGACTCGATGGCCCTTGTGGTCTCTTCCAACTCTATGATTCTATGATATAGAATGAGATTTCTCCTGCTAGGTCCTTTGGGTAGGTACCACCAAGTCCAGAGGACTTAAATGGATGCAGATCCCTTCTAGTGAGGAAAACAAACAAACAAAATAACGCACCATTCTTTTTGTTTGTTGTTGTGTTCTTGGCTTTCTAGATTTGTTGTGGAAGCTGAGTGTCATAATGATACGTTTCTGCCGTGCACTTAGAAAATGGCAGATGGTGTTTTAAGGCAGAACAACGCTGCACAGCATGCTTTGTTTGGTTTTCGGCGCACTTGTTGGCAGTTTTCTAACACGCCAAAGCCTTATCCCGGAGGAAAGATAATCTGTTTAGCTTAGTGGTGGCCTATCTGCTTCTCCCCATGGTACCCCATGCCGACGGTTTTTGCCAATTTGCAAAAGAAGGCAACACTGTCTGGGGTTCTTGAATGAGGGAAATCCGGTGCTGCGGTGTGTGTTTGATTGACGCCAGGACTTGTGATGTCAGTCAACATAACCGGTGGGAGAGCTCTTTCATAACAATTGGTTGTTACATCACAAACCACTTAGAAACCTTTCCCCATCCTTTATTACTACCGTTCCTGTTATTTTAATTTACTACCCAACCACAAAAATAAATGGGATGGAGAAGCTCTCCTGCAAGGTAAAGTTGCAGATTGGGACTTTTTAGTTAGGTGATAGGAGTTTGTAAAATTCTGCATGGCTGTCTGATCCTCCTCCCTCCCTCTCTCATGGCAGGCTGCCAGTAATGAAAAAACAAGAAGCTCTTACCATGGTATTCACAGAGAGGGGCATAGGATGTTGCCTCTTGATAATGGCGTTGCTCCGAGTAAAGTCCCACCTCCTCTGTCTCTCCTATTCTACATCATTCCTGCATTGGCTGATCTGTGCTTTCTGTCTCTGAGCCTTCCGTTCTCCTACTCTCAATGCCCGCCTGGTCCTGGGAGGGGGGCGGGTCAGGAATGCTTTCTAAAGACGCGAGTCTGTCAGCTGTCTCCCCCCGGTGCTTCTTTCTCCTCCTGACCCTCTCCCAGTATTTCCCAGCTTCTCCACTCTGTAGCCTCTGAACGATGACCTTCTGCAAACCACTGTTCTAAATCTATACAGTGGTATCTCTGGTTGCGAACGGGATCCATTCCAGAAGCCCGTTCACAACATGAGCAGAACGCAACCCGCATGGGGCGTCTGCGCATGCGCGGGTTGCAATTCGCCACTTCTGTGCATGCGCGTGACATCATTTTGCGCAAGCAGCGAAACCCGGAAGTAACCCTTTCCAATAATTCCGGGTCGCCGCGGGACGCAACCTGAAAAAACATATCATGAAGCAAACGTAACATGAGGTATGACTTCTCGGGAAGGTCCATTCCTCCTCCGATGTCCAGTCCCTGATACAGAAGAGTTTTCCTTCCTTTCTCATAACACTAGAACTCGTGGTGATGACAGACAAAGAAAGTACCGCTTCACCAAGCATATTGTTGAACTGTGGAATTCGCTCCCTCAGGAGGCAGTGAGGGCCACCAACTTGGATGGCTTTAGAAGAGGATTGGTCCAATTCATGGAGGAACAATTCTCTCCCCTCCCCCCATTATTTTTATTATTTTTCCAAATTATTACAAATCAAACCAAATTACTTTAATTTACTAATTAAACAGACCTCCAGAACGAATTAAGTTCTTAACCTGAGGTAACCTGAGGTAGTAGTAAAACAACAACAACACATTTCCCTTCCTACAGGGTTCCCCCACCCACCTTGGAATGGAGTGTGGGGAAAGATGAAGTTCTTTTGAACTAGAGTGGTACCTCTAGTTACGAACTTAATTCATTCTGGTGGTCTGCTCTTAACCTGAAACTGTTCTTAACTAGAAGCATGCTTTTGCTAATGGGGCCTCTTGCTGCCACTGTGCTGCTGGCACACGATTTTCGTTCTCATCCTGGGGCAAAGTTCTCAACTCGAGGTAACGCTTCCAGGTTAGCAGAGTTTGTAACCTGAGGCGTTTTTTAACTCGAGGTACCACTGTATTTAATTGGAAAACTTGTGTCACTGGTGATAGCCGAAGACAACAAACTCAACAGACTTCCTTGTTTTCTGGATGCAGGTATAGGAAAGAAACATCAGCACATCTCTCTCGCTCTCTCTCTGTCACAGTCACTGCACTCTATTTACTTGTTGGTTTGCATGGTGATGTGTGATGGTTCTGTTGCCACCTTAAGTGTATATTTTTTGATGCTGTGTCTGCTTGAATGCCTGACTTCAGGCATGTATGCATGGAACATTTCCCACATTTTTTCCCCTGTTTGTTTTCTTGCTTGAAACAGAATGGATTTAACCCTAACCAGATTATTATTTGTCTGGGCATCAGCTGAACTTTCGTTTTTGAAAGTTCCCTTTGGCTGCCAGCCCAGAGATGTCAGTGCAATAATTTAGCTTTTGCTGATTTAGAAGGCCTAAAATACAGCTGGGTGTGAGTTTGAATAATGAGAGCTCATCTTGTAATTCATATTGTTCCCCATCCAAACTTGGACCACGTTGGCTCAGATTATTAACATACCCACCCCTGTCCTTTGGAAAGCACCAGGGCTGTTTCATAGTTCATATTATGTCTTGTTCATGCATGTATTTTAGAGGGGTGGTATTTATATCCTGCTTTTCACTGTAGGGCTGTGTTCCCATTACCGCCATACAGCGAAGTTGTTTCCTACAGGGATGTCTTTACCCTATAATAATATAGGGCCCAATTTAAAGTGCTGTTTTTGACATAAAGCCTTAAATGGCTCAGGACCGTAATACAGTGGTACCTCGGGTTAAGTACTTAATTCTGTTCATAACCTGAAACTGTTCTTAACCTGAAGCACCACTTTAGCTAATGGGGCCTCCTGCTGCTGCCACCCAATTTCTGTTCTCATCCTGAAGCAAAGTTCTTAACCCGAGGTACTATTTCTGGGTTAGCGGAGTCTGTAACCTGAAGCGTATGTAACCCGAGGTACCACTGTACCTCAAGGACTGCCTCTCTCCATATGAACCTGCCTGAGATCATCTTCTGAGGCCCTCTTTCGTTTGCCTTCTCGACGAGAGGTCTGGAGAGTGGCAACATAAGAATGGACCTTTTGTGCAGTGGCTCCCCATTTCTGGAAAGTTCTCCCCAGGGAGGCTTGCCTGGCGCCTTCATTATACATCTTTAGAAGCCAGGCGAAAACGTTCCTCTTTAACCAGGCCTTTGGTTAAATCCACTGCCCTTTTAAAATGTGTTGGGAAGGGGGCAGGGACAATTGGGTGGTTTTTGTTTTTATTACAGTGGTACCTCGGGTTACATACACTTCAGGTTACATATGCTTCAGCTTACAGACTCCGCTAACCCAGAAATAGTACCTCGGGTTAAGAACTTTGCTTCAGGATGAGAACAGAAATCATGCTCCGGCAGCGGGAGGCCCCATTGACTAAAGTGGTGCTTCAGGTTAAGAACAGTTTCAGGTTAAGAACGGACCTCCGGAATGATTTAAGTACTTAACCCGAGGTACCACTGTATTTATTCTGTGTTTTCATATTGTGATTTTACGTTGAGAACCGCCCTGAGACCTGCATTTGTATAGGGCGGTATACAAATTAAATAATAATAATAATAATAATAATAATAATAAATATAAATATAAATATAAATATAAATATAAATATAAATTTATTTATATGTCATCCATCTGACTGGGTTGCCCCTAGGCAAAGGTATTCACACTTGGCCAGAGACAGGTGGCTTAAGGACTCCAATTGAGTGAGGCTGTTTTGAGAAGCAATACATCCAAGAAGAAGAGTTTGGATTTGATATCCCGCTTTATCACTACCCTAAGGAGTCTCAAAGCGGCTAACAATCTCCTTTCCCTTCCTCCCCCACAACAAACACTCTGTGAGGTGAGTGAGGCTGAGAGACTTCAGAGAAGTGTGACTAACCCAAGGTCACCCAGCAGCTGCATGTGGAAGAGCGGGGAATCAAACCAAGTTCACCAGATTACGAGTCCACTGCTCTTAACCACTACACCACACAGTAGTATCTTACAACAAACTACAGGATAATGTAGTTCATCCAGCATGTGAACACGGATTAAAAACAGGCAATGGAAACTCAGTGAGAGCACAACAAATTGTGGAGTGTAAATGCAGCCTAAGGTTGCAGGCCAGCTTAATGTCGAAACAGATAAAAACAAAAGACAGGCAAAACACGAGGCGTGAACATTATCGTAACACATTTCTGATCTGATAAGAACCATTTTCTTCTTCTGCCACTTCCGAAAGGCTCAATGAAGATGTCTCATACTAAAATTGTGGTTCTGAAAGTTGCTATAGGATATTGAAACATCGTAATTTGTTTTTAAAGGTTCTCGCTGGGGGTGGCCAGAAATTGGGTATCTTTCCACCAAATGTCTGGCTAGCTTTGGAAATGATGGAGCTGTGCTGGGTGCTCAAACACTCCCACTGTGGGTGCACCACAATTGGCACTGAGATTGACTGAAGCTAGGAAAAGCCATTCAAAAACATAAGGTATGAAGTTGTTTTCTAGCTATAGATCCTGCAGTGAACATTTCATTTCTTGCCACATTCACAATGAGGGCATGATGGGGTCCAAGTTTTTTCTCCACCTACCCATCTTCTCTGCCTCCTCCCACCCCCATTTCCATCCCACCCAGTTACCTGTCTGCTACAACTGGTGTCCCAGTACTGGGTTCTCAATCAAGAAGTGGCCACTGCCAATGGAGCATGGCTTAAAATCATTATAATAGCATGAGCTTCATGCTCAAGTGGTGTACATAAATTTTATGAAATAAATAAATGGAGGGAGGCACCATGTATCTCCACAGGCAGGTTTCACAGACACATCATGCTCCATGCTGAAATCAAATCTCTTATCGTCATGGTGGTGGTGATATGGAGAAACTTTCTGGGGGGAATATCAATATACGGTACATGAATATATTGACTTTTTCAGAGCAGTGCCACAACCCAGAAGTCAAGGGACAAGGACTAGATTTCTGTGAAACAAGAAGCCCATAGCCAAGGAACCAGCCCGTTTGTTTACACAGAAGATATTATTCAAACTATGGAATCTGTTCCACCAAGATGAAGTGATGGCTGTCAACTTGGGACAAATTAACAGAGGATATCATCATCAGTGGGTAGTGGCTAAGAGTGGTGGACTCGTAATCTGGTGAACCGGGTTCGCTTCCCCGCTCCTCCACATGCAGCTGCTGGGTGACCTTGGGCCAGTCACACTTCTCTGAAGCCTCTCAGCCCCACTCACCTCACAGAGTGTTTGTTGTGGGGGAGGAAGGGAAAGGAGAATGTTAGCCGCTTTGAGACTCCTTCGGGTAGTGATAAAGCGGGATATCAAATCCAAAAACTTCTTCTTCTTCTTCTACCTTCAGCCTTCAATGCACTAGGGCAGGGGTGTCCAACTTCCAAGAGACTGTGATCTACTCCCACTATAAATAAACTGGCAGTGACCAGAGTTTTGGGGGAGGATCAGCCAAAGTTGTTGAGCTTTTTTTTGGGGAGAAGATCGACCAGGTACACCCCGCAATTGACAGGTAGATCGACCCATTGGACACCCCTTTCTCTTCATATCCGAACATCAGCTGCTTGGGATCACAAGTGGGAGAGGGCGCTTGTGGCCATCACTTGCTTGTAGGTTTCCCTTAAGTATCTAGTTGACCACAGTGAGAACAGGGTGCTGGACCGCATGGGCAACTGGCCTCATCCAGCTAGCATCTTCTCCTGTTCTTAAATAAGCTTTTCAGCCCCCAGCTGCTTCCCTTTGCCTTATTATGTCATAATACTTCTTCAACAATAGAAGCCAGAATTCCCCTGTTAGGGTCTAGACGAGAGGTCTAGTAACTGCTTCCTTTAACTACTAGTCAGACTTCCTAGCATTCTTGTCTCTCTCCCCTGACCTTCATTGCTATGATGCTTACCCCCCACCCTACCCCAAGTTGCTTGCCCTTTTCCCCAAGCCACCTATCCTTCTATCAGGCTCTCTCTCAATCCATTAGCTTAGTCTGCACAGTCTATTAAGCTTACCTGCCTCTAGGATTCCTATCCTTAGCCTCTGGACATTCAGAATCTCTTTCCGATTCTTAGCTTGTCTGCACGTGAGATTTCAATCCCAGCCAAATCGACAATTTCCTCTTCCCTCACAGAAGCTGGTCTGCAAATGTGTTCTCCGAAGAATACTCTGTTTCACTCAGCCAATCACTGTTAGAGGTTTTACTGCCACAAGCACAATATACCATATTTTTCGCCCTATAGGATGCACTTTTTCCCCTCCAAAAATGAAGGGGAAATGTGTGTGCGTCCTATGGGGCGAATGCAGGCTCCTTGGCTTCAGCGATAGCAACGCGAAGCCTCCGAAGCCTGCGCTCTGGAGGCTTCGCATTGCTTTCACTGAAGCCAGGAGAGTCTGCACTTTGAGGCTGGCGGTGGGGGAAAGCAGCGCTGGGGGGGCAGCGGGAAGGCACGCGACACCTAAGTGCTGCTCCCCGACCCGGCTTTGAGGCTGGCAGGGGGGAAAGCAGCGCTTCCCCCCACCGCCAGCCCCACAAGCTGGGTCGAAAAGCCCACAGGAGCCGCTCGCTCTTTAAAGGGTGCGTGGCTTCTGCTGGCTTTTCTACGAAGGGGGGGGGATTCCCCCCCTCGTAAAAAAGCCAGCAGGAGCCACACACCCTTTAAAGAGTGCGCCGCTCTTGGGGGCTTTTCCCCGAGGAGGGACAAGGGACTGATTGGCCGTTTCAGTCCCTTCTCCCCCGTGGTCGAAAAGTCCGGTGGGCTTTTGCGGGAGGTGGGGGAATTCCACCACCTCCTGCAAAAGCAGGGAGGTCTTGGAGTAGCGCACAGGCTGCGTGCAGCCTGTCCGCTGCTCCCAGAGCTGCGGGGGGGGGGGGGATCATATTTTTTTCCTTGATTTCCCCCCCTGAAAACTAGGTGCGCCCTATGGGCCAGTGCGCCCTATAGGGTGAAGATTACGGTACTGTAGATAGTACCTAAAAAAAAATCTATAGGGGAATCTCTCATTTGTTCACTATTGTCAGCAGCTATCTTTCTTCCGAGATAATGGAAGAGTACACCTTTGGGAGTTAAGTCAAACTCTTGGAGAGCCAGTGTGGTGTAGTGGTTAAGAGTGGTAGTCTCGTAATCTGGGGAACCGGGTTTGAGTCTCCGCTCCTCCACATGCAACTGCTGGGTGACCTTGGGCCAGTCACACTTCTCTGAAGTCTCTCAGCCCCACTCACCTCACAGAGTGTTTGTTGTGGGGGAGGAAGGGAAAGGAGAATGTTAGCCGCTTTGAGACTCCTTAAAGGGAGTGAAAGGCGGGATATCAAATCCAAACTCTTCTTCTTCTTCTTGGAGAGTTACAGTGCCTGCTGTGGCTGTAGAGACTGTTATGGGAGAGACATGTTTTGTTGCAGCTGGGCAGATGAAGGTGTCCGGTTGTGTTGCTGCAGATGCAACATGGTGTTTCTTTTCTCTGGGCTCCTCCCAGCGGTCATTCCTCCTCTGGTCACTGCTGTGGGTACACAACCTGTCTGTCTGTCTGTCTGTCTGTCTGTTTGTCTGTCTGCAGGCACTGTGGTCGTCTGCAAGGGATGCCCACATAGCTGGCTTGATGTTGCCAACCTTCATGTTTGCAGACACCTTTTGCGCCTGATGCCAGCTTCCCACAGAGCACATCCCTGGGGATCCTGCCATCCTCCATTCTGTGGACATGTCCAAGCCAGCATAGACGTCGCTGAGATAGGAATGCAAAAATGCTGGGAAAATGCGGGTTTGGGAGAGCGCATCTTTGCTTGAGACTATCCTGCTAACAATACAATATTATACAAGCAATGTCACTTCTTCTTTATCTGCCAATATGCCATTTCACTTTTGCATATCACTATACAGTAGTACCTCGGGTTACAGACGCTTCAGGTTACAGACTCTGCTAACCCAGAATTAGTACCTCGGGTTAAGAACTTTGCTTCAGGATGAGAACAGAAATCGCACAGCAGCAGCACGGCGGCAGCGGGAGGTAAAGGTAAAGGTAAAGGTACCCCTGCCCGTACGGGCCAGTCTTGACAGACTCTGGGGTTGTGCGCCCATCTCACTTAAGAGGCCAGGGGCCAGCGCTGTCCGGAGACACTTCCGGGTCACGTGGCCAGCGTGACAAAGCTGCATCTGGCGAGCCAGAGCCGCACACGGAAACGCCGTTTACCTTCCCGCTGGTAAGCGGTCCCTATTTATCTACTTGCACCCGGGGGTGCTTTCGAACTGCTAGGTTGGCAGGCGCTGGGACCGAGCAGCGGGAGCGCACCCCGCCGCGGGGATTCGAACCGCCGACCTTTCGATCGGCAAGTCCTAGGCGCTGAGGCTTTAACCCACAGCGCCACCTGCGTCCCCCATTAGCTAAAGTGGTGCTTCAGGTTAAGAACAGTTTCAGGTTAAGAACAGACCTCTGGAACGAATTAAGTACTTACGGTAACCCGAGGTACCAATGTATTAGAAACTGATGCTGCTGGGTTAAACCACAGAGCCTAGGGCTTGCCGATCAGAAAGTCGGTTCAAATCCCCGCGACGGGGTGAGCTCCTGTTGCTCGGTCCCTGCTCCTGCCAACCTAGCAGTTCGAAAGCACGTCAAAGTGCAAGTAGATAAATAGGTACCGCTCCAGTGGGAAGGTAAACGGCGTTTCTTTGTGCTGCTCTGGTTCGCCAGAAGCGGCCTATTCATGCTGGCCACGTGACCCAGAAGCTGTACGCTGGCTCCCTCGGCCAGTAAAGCAAAATGAACGCCGCAACCCCAGAGTCGTCTGTGACTGGACCTAACGATCGGAGGTCCCCTTTATATTAGAAACTGGCACCTTGTCCACCTAGATATCTCTCTCTTCTCAGTGAGTTTTGTTTAGCAAGGGTTGGTGCAGCATTTTTTAATAAAATAAATAAATTAGTGTAGGCAACAAAGCCTTATATAATTTTGCACATTCCTCTTGGCTGAAGTAGTCCAGTATTATGCTAGTTTCTATGCAGAGAACTCTAGCTTGCAATTGACCTATCCCTGCCCTTTAGCTGAGCCAAGCGAGCTTATCCTCAGCTCTGCTCTATTTGCCTGTCATGAAATAACTTTAAAAAGTCCCCAGCAACCCAATGTTTTCCCTACAGGAAGTGTCCTTGCTCTGCTGGGGGTTAATGGCTTTTCCCTGTTCCCCAATGTTCAACAGCGATCTGAGCTATCTTCTGTCTTTTCTCTGCCATAGCCCAGCAGCCAAATTCATTATCATCAACAGAACTGCTCTATTAGGACATAAAGAAGTGCCTTCTGGATCACGCCAATAACCCATCGAGTCCAGCATCCTGTTCTCACAGTGGTTGACCAGATGCTTGTAGAAAACTCACAAGGCAGATTCAGGCATTAATGCATTCTTCTTTCCTGCAGTTTCCAGCAATGGGCAAAGGCCATTTCCTTTGTTATGGGTTTATCACCACAATGCTAAGAAAACAAACGAATAACCCTTAATAGCACACACACACACAAATACGACATGGCCAGTGGATAATATTTATTAGGCAAAAGAAAGTTATGTACTATACATGTTACCTAGCATTTGAGACAAAAGGTATTTGCTTATTGGTGGAGTTATGAAAGCCTATACAGTGATACCTCGGGTTAAGTACTTAATTCGTTCTGGAGGTCCGTTCTTAACCTGAAACTGTTCTTAACCTGAAGCACCACTTTAGCCAATGGGGCCTCCTGCTGCCGCCGCACCACCGGAGCACGATTTCTGTTCTCATCCTGAAGCAAAGTTCTTAGCGTGAAGCACTATTTCTGGGTTAGCAGAGTCTGTAACCTGAAGCGTATGGAACCTGAAGCATATGTAACCAGAGGTACCACTGTATAGGATTTGGGTTCAGCAGCCACCAAGTGCCTTTTCTTCAACAGCTTTTTGACCTTTGACTGTAGGGTGAGATTTTTTCACTTCTTAATTTAGTGAACTAATCAGGGTTTGGATTCATGCTGTTCAGATTCCCGATTATCGTCTTCCAAAGCAACTATTCTATTCCCAACTTAAGAATGGAAAGTGAAATGCTGGTGGACAACAAAAGACATTTAAAGTCGCTCTCAAGGCAAGCCTAAAAAAAAATGTAGTATAAGCACTGATAACTGGCAAACACTGTCGTGGGAGCGCTCCAACTGGAAAACAGCCTTTACCAAAGGTGTTGTGGACTTTGAAGAAGCACAAACTCAGGGTGAAAAGGAGAAATGAGCTAAGAGGAAGGCACGTTTGGCAAAACCTCTCCGTGATCAACTCCCACCCAGAAACCTGTGTCTCATCAAGAGTCTCATCATCCTCTAGCAATTGAGCCATCTACCTATCACATGTGGAAAGAAAATAACTGAATATGTTAACAAAGTGACTCTCTGCTGCTGAGGAAAAATCACAGTTTGGGTTTGATTATAGTTTGTAACAGGGCTTTTCTTCAGCCTGAACTTGTTTCTGGCACCTCTCAGTTGGGCGCCGTTGCCATTCTAAGAGAACCTGGGTGGTGTTCATGGTGAGTTCCAGCACCTCTTTTTCTAGAAAAATAGCACTGATTTCTAGAAATAGTGATATGGGTAAAGGACACACTCTATGGTGCATACCAGGAGCAATTGTGGTTAGTTATGGCACTGTGTCCAACTATGTAACTACTCAGCGTAAGTGTATTAAAACCAGTGGACCTGTTTGTCAAATCAATTTGTTTTGATTGGTCTACTAACAGTGGATATAATTCTTTCTCTTCATATACAGTGGTACCTCAGGTTAAGAATTTAATTCGTTCTGGAGGTCCGTTCTTAACCTGAAACTGTTCTTAACCTGAAGCACCTGCTGCCGCTGCGCCGCCACATGATTTCTGTTCTCATCCTGGGGCAAAGTTCTTAACCCGAGGTATTATTTCAGGGTTAGCGGAGTCTGTAACCTGAAGCGTCTGTAACCTGAAGCGTCTGTAACCCGAGGTACCAGTGATTGATTCGTTTCAGTTACACACCCACCCACACCCACACACCAAATGACCCCTGGGTTGCTAATGAATAACTTGGATTAGATCATTGTATCAAACACTTCCCAGCACTGGCTAAAGGCTAACTTTTTTCAGTGTGGTAATGACTCGTTTTCATTTTAGCTTTCATTTGCGATGCTCCTTCTTCCTCTTCTTGTCTGCATCTCCAGCGATTGCGTACAACTCGGCACATGAGGTGGAAAATCCCAAAGGGCCTCTTGCCTTGCGGAATACATTTGCCACCCTCTGATGACGCCCCACACATGCTGCAAAGTGATGCATGCCTCTGCCTCATTCTGCACAGAACCAGCCGTGCCGGACATTTTCTCTCATCATTCCCCAACCTGGTGCCATTCAGATGTTTCGGACTCCAACTCCCATCAGCCCCAGGCATCATGACCAATGGTCAGGGTGGTTGGAAGTTGTAGTCCAAAACATCTAGAGGGACCACATTGGAGAATGCTGTTCCTTCTTAGCCTTCTTTACCTTTACTTTACCTTACCCTTTAGCTTTACCTTACCCAATGAAAACCTTACGAATGGGTAACTGTGCCACTGAAGGACCAGGTGCGCAATCTGGGAGTCATTTTGGACTCACAGCTGTCCATGGAGGCACAGGTCAATTCTGTGCCCAGGGCAGCTGTTTACCAGCTCCATCTGGTATGCAGGCTGAGACTCTACCTGCCCGCAGATTGTCTTGCCAGAGTGGTGCATGCTCTGGTTATCTCTCACTTGGACTACTGCAATGCGCTCTTCGTGGGGCTACCTTTGAAGGTGACACGGAAACTACAACTAATCCAGAACGCGGCAGCCAGACTGATGACTGGGAGCAGCTGCCGAGACCATATAACACGGGTCTTGAAAGACCTACATTGGCTCCCAGTACGTTTCTGAGCACACTTCAAAGTGTTGGTGCTGACCTTTAAAGCCCTGAATGGCCTTGGTCCAGTATATCTGAAGGAGCAGTATATCACTACCCCCATCGTTCTGCCCCGACACTGAGGTCTAGCACTGAGGGCCTTCTGGCAGTTCCCTCACTGTGAGAAGCCAAGTTACAGGGAACCAGGCAGAGGGCCTTCTTGGTAGTGGCACCCACCCTGTGGAATGCCCTCCCACCAGATGTCAAAGAGAACAACAACTACCAGACTTTTAGAAGACATCTGAAGGCTGCCCTGTTTAGGGAAGCTTTTAATGTTTGATGTATTACAGTATTTTAATATTTTTTGGAACCCTGCATTGTTTTTAATATTCGGTTGGAAGCCCCCCAGGGTGCCTGGGGAAACTCAGCCAGATGGGCAGGGTATTATTATTATTATTATTATTATCCCATGTTCCTCCTTTTACAGAGATAGTAGAGTCCTTATAAACACCAGACAAAGTGATGACGATCCTGTTTTTGGATTATACTTTTCAAATTGCAGATGGAGACTCTTATGATTGAGTGGTCCTGCATACAAGTATATTGGGAAGAAGGTTTGGCCAGAATATTCCCCCTTGACTTCTGTATTTCTGTAGGCGAAGAACTGTATGGCTTTGGAGTTTCTTCATATGGTAGAAGGTGTACATGAGACCTCTCCTGCAGGCTGAAATAGCATGAACCAAAACGAAAGAGAACAAGGCTGATGTCTCCCTCGATTCATTTTTTTCTAAATAGAAACATGATTTTTCATACGCACAATAATTCTACATATTAAGCTTACAGTCACCAGCGAATTTGCTAGCCATTAAGTCCAGCTGAGCTCACAATTTAACAGTCCCACAGTGATCGTGCACGCATTGGTTTTCATGGCAGGGGGTGGCACGAGGAATGTGAACCAGAGATGGGAGCTCAGCATCGGCCTCAAGGCAACATCCACTCAAATGGGGACGCTAAGCCAAGCACCAAACGAAATCCAACTACCATTATAGGTACCTAGGAAGCCTGTCTGAAGTCAGACCATTGGTCTACCTAGCTCCATATTTCCTACACTGACTAGCAGTGGAACCTGCCTATGTTCTCAAGTGCAGAAGTCCTGTTCTGCAGTAGGACTAGCATGATGCCCCCTTCAATGTGTTTCAGTTCAGTTTTGTGTGTTGCTGTGCACCTGGCCATGTTTCCATGTTGCCCCTTGCCTAGTGGTTGGAGATATATTTGTCCGCTTCGATTTGCCTGGCTGGTTACCCCCATCCCTCCACCTACCTAGTCTCCTTTCTTGAGCAAACTTGTGAAAAGCTAAGCCTACAGGCACTTGGAGCTAGGAAGCCAGAGCTTCGTATTATGGGCAAGAACAGGGGTCGGCAACCTAAGGCCCATGGGCCACAAGCGGCCCATGGGGGTTGTTTAACCGGCCCATGGACCCCCACTGCCCGCTCCTGTGCACCACGTTAAACCGGCGTGGATCAGAGCAGGGACCGCCTTCCGCGACGCTGGCTGGCTTCCCATTGGCTCCTGCAGCCAAGTATAATAATAATAATAATAATAATAATAATAATAATAAATTATTTATACCCTCCCATCTGGCTGGGCTTCCCCAGCCAATCTGGGCGGCTTCCAACCAAATATTAAAAACAATATAGCGTCAGACATTAAAAACTTCCCTAAAAGACTAGTCTTTTAAAAGTAAAATAGTTGTTTATTGCCTTGACATCTGCTGGGAGGGCATTCCACAGGGTAGGCACCTCTACCGAGAAGGCCGGTGTTATGTGGTCTTGGCGGCCACTCCCAGTCACCAGTCTAGCTGTCGCATTCTGGATTAATTGCAGTTTCCGAGTCACCTTCAAAGGTAGCCCCACGTAGAGCGCATTGCAGTAGTCCAAGCCGGACATAACTAGAGCATGCACCACTCTGGCAAGTTGTGGCTGACCAGATTGCCTGCAGGAAAGCTGCAAGCAGGACCCAAGTGCAAGAGCACTCTTCCTGGATCCTGTGGTTTCCAGCAACTGGTGTTCAGAAGCATTGCAGCCTCCGAATGTGAACGCTAGGCATTGATAGCCTTGTCCTCTGTGATGCCACCTTTATTTTCACTACCCAAGCTGTTGGAAAGTATTTAAATTTAGGCATCGCTTTCATCCCTCGGGAGGTTGTGGACTCTCCTTCCTTGGAGGTTTTTAAGCGGAGGTTGGATGCTCATCTGTCATGAATGCTGTAGGGGGTTGGACTAGATCAGTGTTTCCCAACCTTGTGCCTCCAGCTGTTTTTGGACTACAATTCCCATCATCCCTTGCCACTGGTCTTGCTAGTCAGGGATGATGGGAGTTGTAGTTCCAAAACAGCTGGAGGCACAAGGTTGAGAAACACTGGACTATATGTCCTTCAGGGGTCCCTTCCAACCATACAATGCTATGATTCTATGATCTGTGTATGTGCACAGAGGACACCCCCCCTGCCATGGAAGAGAAAGTTGGTGTTGCAAATTTGCACAAATTTGCAAATTATTCAGTCCAAATTTGGACCGAAGCTAGCTGGTGTGTGTGTGGGGGGGGGGGGCGGAATGCATCAAACCACATATTTCACACAAAAAACCCTACAGGATACCTCTGGTGCAGAAGATGGTGGCTTGGCTGCCTCTGGGGGCAAACTGCCACCAGCAGATGACACCTTGCTTTCAGGATTTGCAGCAGCTACCAATCTGAAACCAGGCCAGGTTCCAGTTGTTGGCCCTATAATATGATGCCCTGTACAGCTCAGGGACAGGTTTCTTGAGAGATCGACTTTCCTCCTAATATACCCAGTAGATTGCTGTGGTCTGAGGGAGAGATTCCCCTGCAAGATCCAAAGATCTCAGAAGTGCGTTCCGCAGTAATTCCATGCAGGGCTTTTAATGTGGCGACCCCCATTTTGTGGAACAGTGTTCCTGTCAAGATTTGACAGGCAACCACCAGCAGCGTTTTCTGGAAACGATTCAGGACATTTTCGTTCTGACAGCCTCCCCCGTTGGATGAACGGGTCTTTATGTGGGTCCACTCGTTAGTCATATTTTAAATGCATCTGTTGCTCCTGTGGTTTTCACTGTTTCTAATCACCTTGTGTGTTAATCACTTTCAAGAGAGTGGTTTAGAAGACAGCTGATAAATAAATGGTAATAATAATAATAATAATAATAATAATAATAATAATAATAATAATAATGTATTCACAGGCTTGGTCTCTGCCTCCTTCCTTACCCTTCACCTGCATCTCTGGAGGGTACCACACACTACTGGCAGAGCATCCTACACGACACAACACAACACATGAGATGTGTGGGATGCAAGCCCAACAATGCACATAAGCTTGTTGTACTTTTGCAACCCAACCGATCACAAAGTTACACGTCGTAAGAAAAATATTAGAGAGAGACATTGCGAACAAACGTGTACTTAATCAGTAGTCCCTGCCATCACTGTCATGTAGTGAACTGCGGCAAAAATATATTTTTCAACCATTTGTTGGGTGGGTGGGGAACTAAACAAAACTCTCTACAGAAAAGGGGTTGGGAGTAGAGAAAGGAATTTCTTCAAAGTGTTCAGAAGGGAAATGTTGCTTACTGAACTTAATATCACATGGTGGCCAAGGGTTTTCTGTGCTCCTTCACTTTAACCCTTTTTTAAAAAAAAGGTCATTGCAGAGGGCACAAGGCTCTTGGCTCAGCTTCTGGTTGGCCAAGGTTTCCAGAATCCTGTTGTTCCCAAAGCTGGGGCCGGCACATCTATGAGGCAAGGTGAAGTGACCACCTCAGGCCGAGGGGCGGATTCGCAGATTCCAATCAGATATTTATTCCTCCCTTGTCCCTGATCTTAACTCACCCTTTCTTCTCTGGCGGGGAGAGGGCGCCATTTTGTGGTTCACCTCGGGTGCCAATATGTCTTGGACCAACGCTGGCCAAGGCATTCTGGGAAGTGTCGCCAGGAGGAAGTGGTGCAAGGCACTCTCTGCTACTTCCTGCAAGCCACCGTTCCCGCTGAGACCTGGTAAACCAGGTTCCCTCCTAAAAAAATCAAGAGAAATTCTGCCATTGTCCTGAAAGCAGCAGCAGATTGGCCGTTTTTGCAAGAGGATAATATTTGGGGGTGGGGGTGAGAATATTGTGAGTGTGATTTCAGCCCAGCCATAAGTGTGACATTTTGGGTTGTTGCTTAGGCTGACTACACCACCTGAGACCCAGAACCCAAATTTCAGTGCTCAGTTCTGAAACATATTGTGTGCCATTGAGTAACAACTGCCTTGCTTCCACATAACTCGACTGGAAAATAAGGAGCGATGAAACATTGGCTAGCCCAGCTTTTGCCAACTTGGTATCTCTGCCAGATGTTTTGGACCACAACTTCCATCACCATGGCTGTGGTGGTCTTAAACATCTGGAGGGCACCCGGTTGGCGAAGGTTGGGCTAGATTAGTAACTGGTGGAAAACTATTTTCGATACAAACTGCAAATGGCAAGTGTCGTCATAGAAGAGGCATGCCCTTTCTGGGTGAGAATGAAGGGACTTCTAAGTGGGTGCCTCTTATGAATCATGCTCGTATCACCCCAAAACTAATCATCTCTTTTCACTTTGGAACAATTGAACAACTCACCGGCACGTTTATGCCTATTTAATCGTTTACAGCACACACCTATGTCTGCTTGTTCAGAACAGGTTCCACAATGTGCAGTGGGGCTTAGTAAATTAAAAAGCACTTTAGTCCCAATTGAAGAATTGTGGTTTTGTACGTGTACGTGTGTTGTTGTTGTTTTTTTAAAGGAGCATGCTCAGAATTGTCCCTTTTTCGCCTCCTTGGCTAGTGGGTCACACCCACTAGTGCGAAAGGAATGCAGCAGGATGCACACACACACACACACACACACACACACACACACAAAACCTCCCAAACTGCGGAAAGCAGTTCCCCGTTTACCTTAAGGACCGGAAGACCAACGTGCAAGAGCAACACAGTGGAAGAGCAACGACTGGGTAGCGCTGGAAACCACCAGGCCTGCAAGGAACCGGGTCCCCAGTGCAAGGAGGGCGGAGCGCTCAGCACATGCTCAGAGATGCCACGCTCGCCATCGGCTTTCCACAGCACCAGGCTTATAAATCCCGGCGGTGTGTGTGTGTGTGTGTGTGCCATAGAGGAAAAAGCGCAGCCCCTGAAGCCATTCCTGGCCTACTGCTGGCTGGGTGGGGGGCACCCTCTCCCGATGCCTCCCCGCGCGCTTGCTGCAAGAGAAAGGCGGGCCGGATCGTGCGAGACGGATTGAATGAAATCCCTCCGGGAAGAGCGGCTCGCCCCTCCCACTCCCCCCACCTCCCGCTGCTTCTCTCTTTGCTTGGCAGGGCAGGCAGCCAGTCCGCTGCGCCGGCCGCCCAGAAAAGGGGCTGGCGCGCGCCTGCCGGAGTCCCTCCCCGCCTGGCTTGCGACGGCGAGCTGCTTGCCGCGCCTGCTGTCTGGCGCTTGTGCTGTAGCGAGAAGCCGGGCAGGGCGAGAGAGAGAGAGAGAGAGAGAGAGGGGAAGGGAACGCGGCGTGCCGGGGATTTCCAGCCTGGGCTTCGGGAGGGCGGGAGAGGAAGTGCGGGGCGGGGTGAGGGAGAGAAAGAGAGCCGGGGCAGCGCACCAGGGACTTTCCAGGCAGCCGGAGCGAGGCGGCGGCGGCTGCTGCTGCGTTTGGCGGGGCTGCTGCTGGTGCAGCAGGAGGCGGCGGCGGCGGCGCTGGTAGCGACGGCTCTTTTCTCCTCCGTCTCCCCTTCCCTTCCCTTCCTCGCGCAGGGAGAGGAGAGAAGGAAGCAGGTAGGGCAGCCGGGCTGTTGCGCCCCTCGAGGCGCAGGCGGAATCCGGGGAGAGGAGGCGAGGGGGGTCCCCTCCGGCTGAGGAGGCGGTGTGTGTGTGTGCGCGCGCAGGGGCGCGTGTGTGTTGTGTGTGTGAGAGAGGCGGGCGGGGGGCGCCTCTGGTCTGCTGGCTGCTCCCGCCGCTGCTACTGCATTTGCGCACAGGCTGTGAGGGGAAGGAGGTGGTGGATGCCGGAGGTCCTTTCCGGAGCCTCCGCGGGGAAAAGGGAAGGGGGCGTGAGGGAGGAGGAGAGGGGCGGCTGGGTGGCCGGGCAGCCTTCATGGTGGCGCCGCCTCGGCTCCTGGGCTGGAGCTGCTGCTGCGAGGGGCTGGCAGGGCGAGAGCCGAGGAAGGTCGGCAGGCTGGGCTGCGCCGCGGCGGGCAGGAGCGCGCGAGGAGCCGTCGGGGCTGCCTGAGGGCGCGCGAGGGGACGCCCGCTTGCCCGCCCCCCTCTCCCGCTTCGCGGCTGTTGCTTCGCTTTCCCTCTCTGGCGCCCCCCCCAAACTACCCCCTCATTCCACTCGAGGCAGCTGCCCGCGAAGGGGGTCTGCGTCCGGGGACTATGCAGGGACCCGGTTGCTTCTGTTGCTCAGTCCCATTCGGTCTCCATGCTTTGACTGCCGGGGAAAAGGCTTCTGGGGCTCAGAGGTAGATTCCATTCGCTCGCTGCTACTGCTGCTGCTCTTGCTCTCGACGCCAGGAGCAAATGCTTGCTTCTGAGCCACTGGCTTTGCTCAGATCTCCAGATCTCCCAAGTTCATCCTTCCAGCTGTTTGCTGCTATTGCTGCTCGCCCCCCACCCCACCCCCGCCGCTTCAGTCTGCCCCGGTGCTTGCTTTAGAGACGGGGGCGCGCGCGCCTGGGTGTGCATTATTGCTCTTTGAGAGAGACTACTTTGGAAGGCCGGGGAAAATACACCTTAACGTCTCGGTGTTGGAAAGTGGATCAGACCAGTAAGTCTTTTTTTAAAATAAACTAATAAATTCAGAATGGTTTATATGTATATTTTGGCTGCTGGTGAAGGAAGCATGCTTCGACCCCCCCCCCCTCTTCCTCTTCCATTGCTGTGCCTTAAAGGTGTCTCTGCATGCATTTGATGTGCTGTTTGAATGCAGAATGCTCTCTTAATTTCTGACTCCCTCCATATGCAGTCCGTGTGGGCGGGCCGTAGGTATTTAAAGGGGAAGTGTCTTGCCTTGCAAACCTTTTATTGGGGTGGGGGGTTGTTTTAATTCACTTGTGGCAAACTCCTGTTGTATCCACTTTGCATGTTCCCACAGGCTAAACCTTTTTATTTCTTGGCTTGGTTGCTTTTCGGTGACCGCACTGATGCTTGCAGTAGGTTGCATGTTGAATTTCAATCAGTGGTAGCAGCCATGCAGGATAAAGGAACATTGCAGTTGCAAGTGGAGGGAGAGCTCTAGGACAAGATACAGGATAAATTATCTGTAATATGGGTGCGTGCATCCTCTCCTATTGGAAAAAAAAACCAACCCTTGTGTGTGTGTGTCTGTGTGCTCTTTCATAGGAATAGCCTTGTAGCCAGTGCGGAAGAAGGAGCTCTTCTGTAAAGGACACAGAAAGAAAGGTATCTATTATGGCCTTTACACATTATGAATTGGTTGGCCGTTTGCAACCCACGGTGCTTTTTAGATGTGCATGGTTGTAACATGTGGGGAATGTTAACTTGTGTATGATTACGTCATGTCGTAGTGTAACGAAAGGGAATGGGGTTTTTAAAAGTTTTATCCTGAGTCATTCCTCTGCAGATGAAATCTTTTGTTAAAAGCAGTAACTGCTATGTTTTTGTCCGTCCCCCCCCCCCCCTCAGTAAGGCAGGAAGGAAAAGCCAGTAACTGATCAGTCACAGAGATGTATATTTAGATAATGCTTGGAGGTATGATTAAACTTGGAAAATCGTAGTTCGCTTAGCATTCTGGTCATGTCTCCATAGTGTTGTACCAGGGTATTGCTGATAGAGGATTTGCATGGTCTTCCAGCTGCAGGAGCCCTTGCTTCCAGCTGTAGTTAAGCCTCTTTGCTCTTACCATTTCCCAGTAGCAGAATGGGAAGGATCCGCAACGCATCATCGGGGTGTTGTTGTTTTTTAAAGGATATTGAATGCTTGCGTATTTGTGTGTGTGTGTGTGTGTAAGGGTGAGGAGGGAAGAAGAGTTGTCAGTCTCTTGGCGATGGCTGAACATTGTTCACTGTGATCAATGAGTTTACAGAAAAGCATTACGTGTTATACTACTTTTAAGAGATGCATTTGGGCTCTATTTTGCTAGGTGACTGAATTTGATGTCTTTGAGGCTAGGATTGCACCAGTGGTATTGTAATCTTAAAGTACAGTCCATAAAGGGGTGTAGCTTCTATTCTAGCATATGCTGTTGAATTGCAGTACTATGAATGGCTTTCAACATGGATTCTGACCCTGGCTGTTTAGTGCAAAATGCTTATTTCAGATACTTACTTGGGGGGGGGGGGTACGGTAGCTGAATTGCAACCTATGAATACATTTTCATCTACAGATGTCTTCCTCCCTCCCCACCCCACAATCTCGTTTAATCACTGAGGTCCAGCTTATGGTTTTGAATTGGCGTATATTTAGCTCTTTAAAATAAGAGAAGGCAGTTTTTCCAAAGTTACATTTTCTGGATTAAGATGCTTGTGAATATAGCATGCGTGCATTTAGTTTAAAGTGTTTATAGGAAAGACATTAAGCGTATGAGGCAAAATCACTTTCGTGTTTGAACGTGTGGTTTCTTGGTCTTGTTGGGAAGCCCCTGAGAATACTGGTTAATAATGGAAACAGTGATCTTACTTGAGGTTAGGCAGCTAAAGTTATCTTCGTAGTTAGGATTTTGCACATGCTTCTAAATGCAAGCTGCGTTCATTGTTGTTGTATGGTACATTGGTGAAATGCTTTTTGGTTCAGTAGCACCGAACATTTAACATGTTCTGCGTATGGTGGCAAAGGAGCCAATCCAGCATGTGGGTGAGGAAGGATACTGACATCCAGAGCTTTCCTGGAATACAGCAGTAAGGAAGGCTGATCTTATGTGACAGCTGAACACAGACATTCTGGAAGTGAAATAGGCAGACGATTTGGGATTGCCGTACACGAGACATTTCAGTTGAATTAATGTGTATGTTCTTGCCATCTAGTCATCAGTGGGTATGAAACACATCACGGGGTTAAAAGCAAGGAATTCTGTAGTAATTGTCAGCGTGTAGTAAGACACCTAAGAACTGGGCTGGATCCAGCCTTCGAAGGCCTATCCAGCGCAGCATCCCCTTTTTACACAAGTGGTCAAGACAAGAAGATGCTTCTGAAAAGCTTCGCAAGCAGGACATGGAGACGTTAATTCTCTTCCGTTGTTGTTTCCCAGCAACGGGCATTCAGATGCATGCTTCCTCTGATCTGGAGGAAGTATATACCCATTGTGAGTAGTAGCCATTGAGAGCTGTATCCTTCAATGACCAGGGATGAATTTGTAGAGAAGAGCATCAATGAAAATTCCGAAATCGGCAGGGATTTGTTAAAGGAAACGGGGTTCTGTGCTGAGGATGCATTTCAGAATGCCTGAATGCATGCGAATTATTTCCGTGCCCTCAAGTGACTTTTACATCGCAATGCATACAGACGAGGCGAGATGGAAAAGAGGCTGTAGGTTAAAGGAAAGGGGATGATGCAGTGGAACAGTTGGAATATTCACGCTGGAATTAAATAGCACAATGTGCTCTTAAGTTTTGTTTTCCCTTTATGGGTTTCTTTAAATAATAATAGTAATAATAATAATATAGGCTTGGATCCCAGTTATTCTTAAAATCAATGCAAGTCTACATAAGCAGCAGCAGACGACAACAATAACAAAACTAGAGTTGCAAAGCCGGCTGCTGGCAAATTGCCTCCTGAAATGTTTTGACATGACCTTTCGTGACTCAGTGCCTTGACTCAGTGGCGCTCTCCACGCTCTTTTCAACAAGGCTTCTTTTAGCCTAGTCGATTTCTTAGCCAGTGGAAAGTGAGATTGTTGTCCTCACTGTCCGTGACTGTAGCCATTGGGTCAGTCTGCATGGACTTCCCCGCAAGCAGAAGAAGGCTGTGGCTTTCTGCTTTTCCCAGCGCGCACACCTGTTCCACCTCCAGGCGCAGTAGACACCCACATGTGGGCATAAAATAGGACCTGTGCATGTATAAAATAAAAAAGGGTAATGTACAAAATAGAATGCATGTGGTCCTGATCTGTGCAATCAGCTGGAATTTTATGGATGTGGTCATTTAGCAAGTGCCAGAGAGTGACCTTGCTTCCCCTTCTCCAGTGGTGGTGAAATAAGCTTGAGCTAGCCCATTGGGTAGCAGTGGTCAATGGGAGGTTTGGTTCTCTGAAATGCACCTATAAAATGGGTACAAAGTTTTCTTTTGCAGCCAAGTGGTTTATTTTTTAAAATAAGGATTTCTTCATTACGGGAAACCCTAAAGTACTTCAGTCTGGGGATTCTGACTGGGGGTCCCCCCCCCCAACATTAGAATAGTTATATCTGATTTTACTCCCATCATGGTAAATTCATTGGTAGCCTTTTAAGGTGTGTGGTTTTGTCTGCATGCACATATATGGTATTATTGTTTTAGTAATAATTTCATGCCAGTGCCTTTTCTTCTGGGATTTACTGTTTTATGCCTCTTGGGATTGTAGAAGGGAGTAATAGTGTCAGCCTTGTTTGACAGAGCCGTTCTAGTTAGCAATTTATATTGTGTGTAGAATTCTGGAGTGGTCCTTCCTTGCTTTCGAAAGAATCTCCTAAGGATGCTCAGAGCTAACTCTGGATCTTACTGCAGACTCTACTCCATATGGCTGGATTTGGTAGGAAAGCACAGAAGTGTTGCTGCCTTTCCTCAAACAAAACTTAAAATGTTGCTGCAGCAAAAACAATCAATGTTTAGGGCACAACCAGGACTGTACCTTGAGTTTATAGCTCCACCCCACTAGCGGAAAGTATTGCACGTATTCAAAGAGACTTTGTGTAAATGCCGCATGGCAGGCGCGAGAGAATTGCCAACATGAAACTTTCATTGGGTCCTTGTGGATTCGTTTTTGAAAACAAACCCTGAAACGCAGGTACCTACCATTTACTCAAGAGCATCATTTTAGATCCCTGTACAGCCTTTTAAAAACGGAGTTAATTTGTATTAATTTTAAACTCCCTCATCCCAATGTATTTGAAGCTAGGGTTAAAAATAGTAGGAACAACCAGTTATCCACAATTTGTTCCAAACCCCTACAAAGATACAAGTTTTTTGCCCATACACTAGTGCCCTCACTAGTGTCCTTTTTTGCCCTCACTAGTGAGGAAGTGCTCTGAATCTCACTTAGGAAGGAACTACCCAGCCTACAAACCACTATTGAGATGGCCTTGCTTTCTGTCCCCAAACCTACGTATCTCGCCCTGTGTCCTTTCATGCACTATGGTGGAGGAAGAAAGCCTGCAGGTCCCGCCAGGAAGTTCTTGAAGATGACTAGCAATATCTTCCAGGGGGCTTCCCCTCTAAGAAGAAGCAGAACTACCTCCACAATCTTTGCAGATCCTTGCAGTCAGCTGATTTATCTCCATACTGCAGAGTTAACTACTCATCCCAGAGCCTTCTTGGAGGAAGTGGAATTTTGGCTGGGAGATCAACCCTTAAAACTGAGGTTGGGGAGAGAATGTGAATGAACACAGGTCCATTGATTTGGAGCTGTTGCTGGAAGCCACTGGTAACTCCAGGTGACATTTATTTTGATTGATTTATTTTGATTTTTGTATCAGCTGTTCCTCCAGGAAACTTGGATCAGCAACTCACCACTGTGGTTGGAGGGAAAAAGAGAGACAGAGACAGCAACTTGTTCAAGGTTTCATGGAGCAGGAATTTCAACATAGGTTTCCTATTTTCAAGCTCAAAACTCTAGCCGTTGTACCACACTAGTTTTGATGCTGTACTTGAAACAGCTGTTTCGAATGCAATTAATAAATACATTGCGAAGTAAAGCTTGCCTCCTTTTTTAGATTCCCAGTGCTGACAGCAGTGAGAAACTTGTGGTTCTCCAGGTGTTTTGGGTCTCTAACTCTCATCAGCTCCAGCCAGCATGACTAGTGGTTAGGGATTGGAGAGCTGTGGTCCCACAAGAACTGCAGGGCTACAGGCTCCTGATCCTGGCTCTGTCACTTGGAACTCCCGCTGACTGCTGTCGTCATCATACAGGCTGCGTAGATGCACCACTTCTTCAATGAATAAGATTTGATGAAAGGAGCCAGTCTCTGAAATTAATGTGTCTGGATTAATAACTTTCAAAATACCAGCAGACATTGATCTTGTTGAAACTATTTTTCTGTGTTACTCTGTTAAATATGGTTTATACCCAATTCTGATGATGGTGAGAGGTAGTCATCCATCTTTCTAGCATCATGGTTAGTTTACCTTACACATAAGGAACCCTTTCCTTCAAGATCTTTAGGAGGACACCTCTGTTCCAATACATAAACTTATTATCACTTTGAAAACCAGACCTTCAGCCAGGAATAACAAGAGACTCAGATCACCCACCAGTTATAAGTCTTCGTTCTGTGGCTAACAATGGCATTAACCAGTAAAATGGTTATACCACACAAAATTGAGAAAACCCATATTTGAATACTACCCCTCCCCCCCCAAAATTTCACGTTTCCTGCCTTACTTGAATCCATGGTGTAACTCTACGTATGTAGTGGCAAAGGAAGCATTGAAGTTCCCGGTGTTGTGTCATTAGACCTACCCAAGAAACACTTGCTTTCAGAAAGAGACCAAGTCAGGGTTCCTATACTAGACGATACGAGACAGTTTCTGATGTGCCTGTTCGGTGGTTACTTGGGATAAAATCTGGGCAATCAAGGATTGTTAGTTATTATATGTTGATCCTGGAGCACCACTGATTGTATGCTATTGTGAGTACCATAAAGGAGATACTTTCCTCTCCACAGACCACAGGCAGATATATATTGTTGTGAGTTTGTGGGTGCCCGACTCCCCTGTGCTATGCGTTTCAGATTCCCCCATGTTAAGAGTTTCTGGGTGGCACACACTCCTGGATTCAACAAATGTTAAAATGTAAGCTTGGCCCTTTTCCTGAGGTGGTGATGGACCATCAGAAGAACAAAATAAAGGTGACAAGCCATTAGGAAAGCCAAGGTGAGGGGGCTCTGTGACAGAGGGCAAGTGGGTGGGGGCACCTCCTCCAGCTCTTAGAAGACAAAGGCAGAATTTGGAGTAGAATTTTAGAGTTGGCCGTGATGTGCTCTAGAGGACAAAAAGGGTTTCAGACTGGTAAAGGTGGCAAGCTGGAATGAGGTTCAGAGCACGATGGTTGATTTATCTTTGAATCCAAGGCAGATGTTGTGGAAGAAACAACAAGACCCCCTTGGGGTGTTGATGCTCTGCCGTAGGCTCAGCTTGTATATACAGTGGTACCTTGGGTTACATACGCTTCAGGTTACAGACTCTGCTAACCCAGAAATAGTACCTCGGGTTAAGAACTTTGCTTCAGGATGAGAACAGAAATGGTGCTCCGGTGGCACGGCAGCAGCAGCAGCAGGCCCCATTAGCTAAAGTGGTGCTTCAGGTTAACAACAGTTTCAGGTTAAGAACAGACCTCCAGAACGAATTAAGTTCTTAATCCGAGGTACCACTGTATGTGTAAGTAAACCACCCCAGTCTCTGCTGTGCCTCATTTCCAAATGGAAATGTGAACCCCAGGTTAAGTGCCTGGAACCCCTGGAATTTTGCACACAGTTGCCTGCCTGCCTGCATTGCAGACCTAGATTGTGTGACCTCAAGTCACGCTGAATGCTAGTGATACTGGGTGCTTCCTTGGTCTGGTCTTGTTTTCATGGACCATGGTTTATTAGTACCTGTGGTGCTGGAGTGGAAATAAGTTAAAGGTCAGGCAGTGAGAGGGAAGGATCCATTCTCAAGACCCTGGGGAAATGTTGTCGGAGATGGAAACACTGAGCTGGGTGTAGCAGAGATATAAGGCCAGGGAATAGGAATCCTGAAGCCTTCCAGATGTTATCCCCTCCTCCCACCATGAGACCATTAATCTCAGGGTTGCGAGGTCAAGCCTCATGTTGGGCAAAGGATTCCTGCATTGCAAGGAGTTTGGCTAGATGACCCTCGTGATCCTTCCAGCTCTATGATTCTCTGAACCCTGACTTGTGCTGATGGGAGCTGGCATTGAGCAACATCTAGAGCAGCCCAGATGTTGTTGGACTACAACACCCATCATCCCTGACCACTGGTCTTGCTAGCTAGGGATGATGGGATTTGTAGTCCAACAACAGCTTGGAAAGGCTGATCTGTAGGGCCACAAACTCCACACACCTCTGCATCTTTATCTGATGAAGTGAGAATAATGCCAAAATGAGGAAGAAGAAAACGCTAACAGCTGATACTACAAAGGCACTAAAGCAAAATAAAAGAAGCTTTAAACTTAATCCAGGAGGGAAGAGGGAGGCAATGTAGAGATGTTTTCAAAGGACAGAGACTTTCTCGGTGAGGGGAGAGAGAAATTAGATGAAGGGAAGAGTTTGACAGATGCTGAAGGCGAAAGAGGAGGCTTCCGTTGTGTGGCAATACATCCTTTGTGGAGCAACAGCTGAAACTTTCTGGCTTCATGAATTTAATAGAGTTGCATATTTCAGAGTTCTGCCATAAAATCCAGGAGACATTAAAATATAATCTCCCTTGGGGCGTGCCTCATGTAAGCCTTGCTGAAGACATGCATTGCTATCTATAGAGTCTTCTTTAAAAAATAATGTAAAAGTGGTATTTTTAAATAGTTTTAAAGCTTCCTGGTGTCTGAGCTTTTGGCTTTGTTAAGGGCACTTAATGGAAGGGCTTTTGATCTAGCAGACACATTTGAGAATCAAAGATGAAGAGAAGCAGTTTTTGCACCCAAGAAAGGTCTTGACTGCCAGGGAACCCTACAGAACACAGTGGGATGTGGTGGTGGGGTGTTGCAAGGTTACAGAAAATAGGCAAAAAAACCCCCACCCAAAGCCCCTTCATTCTCATTAGCAGAGACATCTGCTGGGTCTAAAGTTCTTGCATGAGCACAGTGGCACCAATTGGATTCCATTCAACACTAGATCACAGCCCCCAATCCTTTCATACAAAAATCCATTCCAGGTTTTCCCCAAAAGCTTTCTTTGTGTCAGCAGCCTTTTTTTTTTTTTTGTGGGGTGGGGGACGACAACACCTTTTCGGTGTTGCTGTTATTCAACAATTGATAAATGGAAACCCTTGTTGATTTATTGCACATCTCCCCAATAGACATGATAGAAAAGGAGAGAGAGGAGGGCGCTGCAAATCAGCCAGAGATTCACTAGTAGATTTCTTGCTTTCTTCGGTTATACGTGGGTAGTAGTTGCAATGCCGTTTTCATGGTGCTGCTTAAAACGATGGAAGCAGTTGTTGAGAGGCTTAAGTATGTTGCAAGCAATTCAGCCACTTTTCTCCAACTTCTTTTTTCCTGATGGATCACGTCCGGCCGTGAAAAACTTTGGTTAGCTTACTGCATGAGGGCTTTCTACCTTCTCAGAATGATTCATTGCACTCAGAATAGGGGTTGAAAGGCTATTTACTTTCGATATAGAGTGGCAGAATTTCTCTTGGGTCCATGTAGTTTCGTTCAAGTATTTGCCGTACGTATGTCCCATTTTTTTGAGTAATGTGAGTTATTTCGGGTGAAAACTCCACCTTTATTTAACTTAGCAGACTACCTAGAACTTGGTTAGCATGAGCCACCAAAATTTGAGTCTCAACCAACACCACATGAGCGCAGTACATTTAGAGCATATTCGTGCTACTTTAACAGCCACAGCTTCCCTAAAGCATTGTAGCTTAACCTCTCAGGGAACTACAATTCCCAGCATGCTTACCAAACTGCAGTTCCCAGGGCACATAGTGGAAAGCTATGTGCCTTAAGTGTGTATTGTGAACGAAACCCAAAGCTGTGTGAGATTTCTATGTGTTTTCAGCATAGCCATCATGCCTACCAGGCTCTGTTGTTTCCTAGGTATGGGATGAGGACTCTGTTGTCTTCCAGATGTAGTAGGACCACAACTCCCATCATCCCTGACTGTTGCCTATGCTGGCTGGGGCTGATGGGATCTGGAGTCCAGCAACAGCTTGAAGCGCTTACCCTTCTCGTCTTAAGATGAGAAATCGCTAGCTGTGGTTCTGGCACTGTCCTTGCTACCCATGCGTTTCTCATGAAGACTTAATCCTATAAGTCATTATTATTTACTGGGGCTTAATTCTCTTGCAGTCTGTAAATCTTTGGGCTGTGTTTCTTGTAACTACTGATGGGGAATTGACTGTACATCCCCCCATCTCATTTTAAAACAAATCTTAGTCTTTGTTATTTTAACATGGTTTTAAATAAATCTTATGTCTATATCGTAAACCACTTTGAGATTCACTTCTTTAAAATATGAAGTGGTCTAGAAATAAGTAATAATAAAAATTATAAATAATGATGTTTTCTTGGTGTGACTCTAAGGTGAGCTGTAAGCTGTATTATTCCATCCACACCAGGGAATGTTGTTTTCATTATTGTAATTTGTGTATACAATTGGTTTTGATTTTGTAACGTGTAATCAATAGACTAACATATAAATTTAATAAAAAGTTTGGCATGTAGGAAGCTGCTTTGTGCCACATCAGACTTTTGTCAGTTTAGCCTGTTGTTGTCTGGCTGGCAGTGGTTTTTCCAGGATCTTGGGCAGATATTCGTCCCCATCACCTGTTACCTGGTCCTTTTAACCAGGAGGTGCCTGAACCTGGGAACCTCTGTATATAAAGTGTGTGCTCTCTTCAACTCATATGACCTTTCTTCTGAGTTTTGCGTTTGGCAAAGGAGATAAAAGCAATTTCAGGTTCGTTTCCCCCCCGCCCCGAAAGTAGTTCTGCAGAGGCAGACGTGAGTGGCAATAACCTGTGATAATGGAGCCCAAAATGCTCCTTGGGGCCTATTCAGTGCAACCAGAGGAGGACTCTGCGCATGCCACCTGAAATGTGTGACGCCAGCCACCACTGAGAACGATTTGGGAAGGAAGGTAAGAAAGAAACAAGCAAACAAAACCATACTTGGTGGATGGTTCAGATGTCAGTCTAAATTATGTCAGGATTTGGACTCTGTGGTGTTGGTGGGAATTTCCTTTTTTGAAATTTGTGTTTGTTCATGTGACCAGCCTAATGGCATTAAGGTTATTGATGACCTAGATCGGGATAAAAGACTATATTTTTCAATTTAATTTGGACTGGAGGAATGTACTTGCTTTATTAGGCTCATTTGTACACCATTCTTAATTTAGAAAAATCACAAAGGTTCTAATGAAGATAGGTGGATGGGTACCCCTTCTGTTGAAAGAGTGGAGGGTCGTGAGACACGGGGTGAATCCTTCTCAGTATTGGTACCAAGGCCATTGAATTTGCTCCTCATGCAGTCTTGTTCCTCCCTTATTCCTTTTAATAGGCTCCAGCTCAACAGAGGTTGGTTTTTTTATAAATATAATAGAGTGTCTAGGGTTCATTGAACCTTGGTTTACCCATTGTTCTTCAGTGGTGTACATAAGAATAACTCTTCTGGATCAGGTCAAAAGCTTGAATAGTCCAACATCCCATTCTCACCATGGCCAACCAGATTACTATGGGACACCCCCCCCAACAGGACACAAGCACAACAACACTCTCTCCCCACTTGTGGTTGCCAGAAACTGGTATACAGAGCCATAACACCTCCCAATACTTTAGATAGTATGCACCTAGTGACCATCAATAGCTTTACCCTTCAATAATTTGTCTGAACACCATTTTAAGTTACTTTATACCCCTTTATGGCTTTTTTTTTGGTGGGGTGGTAGACTCTATTTATTTTAAAATAAAGAGTATAATGTATATTTTTCCTAAACTTGAAAGTCCCTGAAAGGAGCCCCAACCTCTTTCTAGGCCTGCTTAATTCAACATGATTGGATGAAGGCCTTATGTTCCTTTATCCAATCCCTCTTTCTCAGTGTTAGAAACTCAGATGTATAAACTAGGTGTCAAATGGCTTCCTTAAACCAGGGTTACAGTCGCCAAAACAGAATGTCTAGTTGCCATTTTTGGGCGAGATGGCTCTAAAGCCTTATTTTTCAAATAACGGACTGACTGATTGATTCTCAGTTAAACATCTGGCTAGTTCAGATGACCACCTTGAAGCTAGGTTAAGAGCTTTGAGAACTTAAAGAAGAAAAGTCCCTTGACCATGTGTATTGGCCTGTTCTGATCTCTTTTTCTTAGTGGTGACTGTTCCTTCTCAGGCTGCACAGAAAAATCAGTTTGGTTCCAGAAATTCATCCCAATTGTTCAGATAAAATATAACAGATAGAATTCTGCAGGATGGGGTTTTAGAGTGTGAAAACAGCCCAGATCCAATGATCCCCAGATGGTGGAGATGTCAGGTGCCAACCTGGCGCCCAGGAATCTTCACTTGGTCGCAAGTGGTTGAAAGCTAGGTGCAAAACGCGCCTGGCACCTGGCTGATTTCGAACATTGCCTCTTCTAGTAACTCCCAACCTAGTGCTGAATTAAACATTACACTATTTAGACCATTCAGTCAGGTCAAGCATTTCTGATTGCCCGATGGAATGAAACCTCTCCTTCCCCTGTATGCTGTTGTGGGGGGCTTTCCTGATCCCTAAGAGCAGATACGGGGCAGGGAGGACAGCCCCATTGCACTAGTGCTACTATATGCAACATACAACTGTGTGCAACATACAGTTACACCATGAATCCACATTCTTTTCCTCAGCAATTATGGCCAGATCAGATTGTATCAGACCCAGGTGCTTGGGTATTAGTGCCCATTATTCATTTTGGCTGTTATTTATGTGTTCATTGCCTGTTTTCTCAGTTTAGACAGGTCTTCCTGGAGTTTTTTCACAGTCTCCTAATACAGGTCCTTGAGGGGATTTCAATGCTTGTTTGCCCTTTGTACTTCTTCCTACTGTTTGCTTCCTGTTGTTCAGCCACTTGTTGATCCCCAAGATGTTTCCATTTGCCTAACTTGGGCATAGCTTTCCAATGTGCTTGTGAATGATGTTTCCTTGACATCATTGGGGGCAGCTGATCAGCCAAGCATCTTCAGCCGGTTCTTTTAAGAAGACACCTTTTCCTGCAGTCTAGAGAGGCTGTGGTTCTGTAAGCAAATCAGCAGGTACCACGAAAGTTTTTCTTTCCCCCCCTTTTTAAAGGAAAGTTAAGGATGTGGTGGTGCTTGAATGCCCTGCAATTGAACCAGATCAATGGCCAGTCCGGAGGGTGCTTCTTCCTATCAGCCTCTTAAACTCTTACATACTGTGATTTCGATTAAGTGGTTCAGTTGCTTCTCTTGCTTCTACTCTCCAGTGACAATTCGGTGTTGGGAGGGAGGGAGCGTGTTCCTCAAACATACGTTTTCACCATTGAACTTTGCAACAACAACAACAACAAAATTCTTGGAAAATAACACTAAACTTTGCAGAACTGGCTCCTGCAGCAACCAAGAAGAGCATTTCTCAATAAATACGTTAAATCTTTAAGGTGGTAGTTTTTAGAGAGTTCTTGTTCAGCCCATGTGGTCTCTCTTCCTTGATCCCACCCTCTTCTTCCGCCCCGGATTGTTCATCACATTGCAGAAGAGGAACAAACAGACCTGAAAACTGCAGACACAGCGAGTCCCTGATCTGGATTGGAACCATGGTGGGTGGAGGTAGAGTGGCTTTAATCCACCCTCCCCTGCTCATGCCAGAGCCTTGGTCAAATCAAGCTCCAGCACCTGCAACTTGTATGAGGAAAAAAGCTCCCATTTGCTTTAATTGGAGTCCCACCACCCCAATGTAAATTGCAGATGTGTGTGTGTTTTTGAACAACTAGCTTCAGGGGTGAGGAACTGATGGCTCTCCAGATGCAGATTGACTCCAACTCCCATAAGTAGCGTTAGAAACTCAGATATATAAGCTAGGTACCAAAATGGCACCTTAAACCAAGGTTTTTGTTTCGTTGTTTAGTCGTGTCCGACTCTTCGTGACCCCATGGACCAGAGCACGCCAGGCACTCCTGCCTCCTGCAATTTGGTCAAACTCATGCTGGTAGCTTTGAGAACACTGTCCAACCATCTCGGCCTCTGTCATTCCCTTCTCCTTGTGCCCTCAATCTTTCCCAACATCAGGGTCTTTTCCAGGGAGTCTTCTCTTCTCATGAGGTGGCCAAAGTATTGGAGCCTCAGCTTCATGATCTGTCCTTCCAGTGAGCACTCAGGGCTGATTTCCTTAAGAATGGAGAGGTTTGATCTTCTTGCAGTCCATGGGACTCTCAAGAGTCTCCTCCAGCACCATAATTCAAAAACATCAATTCTTCGGCGACCAGCCTTCTTTCTGGTCCAGCTCTCACTTCCATACATCACTACTGGGAAAACCATAGCTTTAACTATATGGACCTTTGTTGGCAAGGTGATGTCTCTGCTTTTTAAGATGCTGTCTAGGTTTGTCATTGCTCTTCTCTCAAGAAGCAGGGGTCTTTTAATTTCATGGCTGCTGTCACCATCTGCAGTGATCATGGAACCCAAGAAAGCCTCCATTTCTTCCCCTTCTGTTTGCCAGGAGGTGATGGGCCCAGTAGCCATGATCTTAGTTCTTTTGATGTTGAGCTTCAGACCATATTTTGCTCTCTTCTTTCACCGTCTTTAAAAGGTTCTTTAATTCCTCCTCACTTTTTGCCATCAAGGTTGTGTCATCTGCATATCTGAGGTTGTTGATCTTTCTTCCAGCAAGCTTAATTCCGTCTTGGGATTCATCCCATCCAACCTTTCGCATGATGAATTCTGCATATAAGTTAAATAAGCAGGGAGACAATATATAGCCTTGTTGTACTCCTTTCCCAATTTTGAACCAATCAATTATTCCATGTCCAGTTCTAACTGTAGCTTCATGTCCCAAATATAGATTTTTCAGGAGACATGTGAGGCATGCCCATTTCTCTAAGAACTTGCCATAGTTTGCTGTGGTCGACACAGTCAAATGATTTTGCGTAGTCACTGAGGCAGAAGTAGATGTTTTTCTGGAACTCTATAGCTTTCTTCATAATTGCACATGTTTGCAATTTGGTCTCTGGTTCCTCTGCCCCTTCGAAATCCAGCTTGCACTTTTGGGAGTTCTCGGTCCACATACTGCTTAAGCCTGCCTTGTAGAAATTTAAGCATAACCTCGCTAGTGTGTGAAATGAGTGCAATTGTGCGGTAGTTGGAGCATTCTTTGGCACTGCCCTTCTTTGGGATTGGGATGTAGACTGATCTTCTCTAATCCTCTGGCCACTGCTGAGTTTTCCAAACTTGCTGGCATATTGAGTGTAGCACCTTAACAGCATCATCTTTTTAAATTTTAAATAGTTCAGCTGGGATATCTTCACTTCCACTGGCCTTGTTATTAGCAGTGTCACTCTCCAGGATGTCTGGCTCAAGGTCAGCAACCACACTACCTGGGGTGTACTAAACCAAGGTTAGAGATGCCAAAATGGAATGTCTAGTTTTTACATTTTGGGGCAAGATGGCTCTTAAGTCTTATTTTGGGGCAAGATGGCTCTTAAGTCTTATTAAACATCAGTTAAACATCTGACTAGTTCAGATGACCACCTTCAGCTAACTTAAGAGTTTTGAGAACTTAAATAAGAAAAGTCCCTTGATCCAGGGACGGTCCACGCATATTCTGGCTTATTCTGACTTCTTTTTCTTAAGTGTGACTGCTCCCGCTCAGAAAAAATCATTTTGGTTCCAGAAATTCATTCCAATTGTGCAGATGAAATATAACAGGTAGAATTCCATGAAAACAGTTCAGATCCAAGGATTTCCAGGCATGCACCTCCAGATGGTGGAGATGTCAGGTGCCATCCTGGCGTCCAGGCACCTTCACTTGGTTGCAAGTGGCCAAAAGCCAGGTGCAAAATGCTCCTGGCGCCTTGCTAATTTCGAACACTACCCATCAGCCCAAGGTGGCCAAGGATAATGAGAATTGTCCACAAGACATGAAGAACCACATTTTTCCTCCACCTGTGTCCTAAAGGCACCGTCCCAGAGGTGGTGTGTTCTGCATCAGTTGTTGCTTTAACACCAGAGTGGTGGGCGAAGAAATTCTTTGTGTTAATGCTTTTTTGCTACAAGAGCAAACTAACTCCATTACAGTCTGCACCGTTCTTGAAGCTTGATCCCTGATTCCTTGCTGCTGAGAGATCCACAGCGTGGAGAAGATAATGAAGGTGTTTTTCAAGCCTGGAGTACCAGCGAGCACTGTAGTCTCTGAACTGAAATCTTCTTGTTCGTTCTGAAGAACCTCTTGACGATTCACTTAGCTTGCACCTGAGGACAAATATGTGTTCTGAAGCACGAGCTGAAGGAGTTTATACCTTGACATTCATCACCTTCCTAAATATATAACAGCGCCTAATTAGGAATTAATGCCTAATGAGGAATTAGTGTTTCTGGTGGTTGGGATGGGGGGGTGGGAATCAAGCAGGAAGTTTTCAGATACAATTAGCATTTACGGTCCCTCAAGGTTGACACAGATACATGTAAGAAGAAAGGAAAGCACCAGTTTATGGAAATCTAGAAATAAGAGGTACCAATATCCAAACGGGATAGAATCGCTGTAACACTTGACGCAGGCGAGCCTTTGAAGAGCTAAGTCACTTGAATGAATGAACCAAATTCAGAGCCTTGAAGAAGCCCCCTTGAAGTGTTTTGTAAGCTCCATCTGTTCAACGTACATCTGCTCCAGACCCTTCAAATCGGGCAAGTGACTGAATAGTTTGCTGGTAGGTTTCCATTTTAATCTATTAAAAGGAACGGAAGAGGATGTGCAATTCAGCAAGAGGCGAGCGATATGCCCCTGCCTGCTTTCTCTGATGTCGTCTGAGATTAGGTTGGTATCAGCCATGTTTAGGTCTTTCTCTGCTGTGGAGTCCGCTCTGTGGAATCGCCTGCCAAGCAAAAACACTTGCAGGTGGATAGTTATACCTGTCTCAGCTTACATTTTGTGATGATTTGATGGCTGTCCTGGAATTGTTCTATTTGTTCACAGTTTGTTGTCGTTATTTTTTATTATGTACTTAGCTTCAGTTTGGGGATTAAACACACACACACACACACACACACACACACTCTGTGTTAATGATTAGTTGGCCGCCTTGAGTTTCCTTGCAAAAAATTGGAAATAAGATAGTATCTTTTACGGTAATGCAATTAACAACGCAAATTGGCAATCCAGATTATAATTCCTCTAAAGGAATGCTGAAACCCCACCATCCAATCACATTGTTTCAATAGATACTCAAGTGTGTAAGTTAAACAACTATTGTAGGGAAATCTTAAGCCTTTTCTGTTTACGGAGGTTTAGATGGTGGTGGTGATTATGTGGGGCAGTTGGTTCCTCTCCCTATGAAATACTTCCATCCAATATCTATATGGCACCAAGCCCTTCCTTACTTAAAACAATTAAAATAAGCAATTTATGTTTTAAAGAAACAGTTGTTTAATTTTTCCACAATCCAGAGATAAAGCTGAAAACAGCAGCACTTAAAAAACAGTATGCATCCTGCTCACAGTTCATAATAAAAAAATATTGAAATAAACTTTTAAGGTTTGTATAAAACTAATAAAGACGGAGCCCAACTCCACCCATCCATTGGACGAGCCCCTCAGGTAGAGCCTTTTCAGTGTTGGCTCCATATCTCGATTGTCGAAGTTTGATGGAGGGCCTTGAAGCAAGTAAGGATGCACATTCTTGGTAGGTCACCACTACGATCAAGCAAAGGATATCAAAATAATATTGAATAACTGTAGCTGGCTGTTGCTAAGTGACTGACACTCAGTTTTTATAGCTGCAAGGGAAGAAAATAATGGGAGTCTCTTAGGTACATTGAATTGGACCCATTAGCACGTCTGGCGCAATATTGTCCACACTTTTTGGCAGTGGCTCTCCAGGGTTTCAGGCACTGGAGACCCCTCCGTACCTGTGTATGCCAGCTTACATGGTCGTGGTGGAGCCAGAATTTCATTTATAAGTTTATATATATATATATTTAAAAAAAAATCAGTTTGCATTCTCTACCAGGAGGCCAGAATGTGTTCTAATAAATATTTCAGAATGACTAATTGCTGCAATGTGTTTATCACTCTGAGCCCGGCTTCGGCTGGGGAGGGCAGGATATATAAAAAAAGTATTTTTATTTAAAAAAATTCTGCGTAAAGCTTATCCCATTATTAAAATGAAAATACTTAAATGATTGCCAAGGAGAAAAAAAAAAGTGACTGCCTGAATGTTTATCGGATTCAGAGTCCTGGCAAAATGTAGAGCCCAGATTGTTCAACGTTCCTGCAAGCACTTCTTTCACTCGGTTTGGATGACCACTGACTAACCACAGGCAATGATCAGGAGGCAAAGTAGAATTGTATCTACTTGCCTACTAGACCAATCTGTTGACACCACCTTTGGGCTTCCTGTATATCTATGTTGAAACGTAATATTTGCGTAAGCCCCATATAATGGACTCTCCTTCGCTGGAGATTTTTAAGCAGAGGTTGGATGGCCGTCTGCCATGGAAGCTTTAGTTGAGATTACTGCATTGCAGGGGGTTGGACTAGAGGACCCTAAGCACCCATTTCAACACTAAAATTCTATGGTTCTGTGATAAATCAGATGTGTAGCTCAAAACTATGCTGTCAATTGTCTGTAGACGCTTTGGTATTGGAGCAAAATATTCTCCCCTATGTTTCATTGGATTCGACCCGTGTAGGTAGTTAGCAGTCAGAAGAGAGAAATGTTTATAGGGAATGTAGTCTCAATATTTGTGTACACACTTTGGAAAGATGCGGCGTATGCCCAAATTTCTATTTATTGTCTGCCTTTGAGGCTTGCTTTATAGCTTGTGCATATTAATAGCAGGCAGTTAAAACAAGCTTTGCGGGTTCGTCTCCCAGCAGGAAACCCCAGGGTGTTTAAATTTCCAGTAGAAACAGGACCAAGTTATCCAGCAGTAGTATATAATGTATTTATCACTCGGAAACGTGGAGTGGAGCCTTGCATTATGCTTTGCCACTCTGCAGTAATGGATAGCCTCTTATAGTGCGGGTGGAAGGTCCTAGTACCTTTTCAAGCCCGTTGTTTGTTTATGTTATGGCAATCGGGGAACCTCAGCGCAGGCAAACTACCTTCCTTTTGTAGCAATAAAGATATTATTATTATTATTATTATTATTATTAGCAGCTGAGCGCTACTTTAATCTTCCAGTAGTGCAGTCTTATGAAAAGGGAATGACGTGTATTTAACAAGAAGTCCAGTTTACTATATTTGTGGAGCTGAATGGCCTATACAGTGGTAACTCTGGTTACAAGAGAGCCAGTGTGGTGTAGTGGTTAAGAGCGGTAGTCTTGTAATCTGGGGAACTGGGTTCGCGTCTCCGCTCCTCCACATGCAGCTGCTGGGTGACCTTGGGCTAGTCACACTTCTCTGAAGTCTCTCAGCCTTGCTCACCTCACAGAGTGTTTGTTGTGGGGGAGGAAGGGAAAGGAGAATGTTAGCCGCTTGGAGACTCCTGAAGGGGAGTGAAAGGCGGGATATCAAATCCAAACTCTTCTTCTTCTTCTTACAAACTTAATTCGTTCCGGAGGTCCACCTGCCTTGCCCCACGCTCTAGTCTCTGCTTCTCAATTTAAATTGTATTATTTTATGTACTGTGGCTTGCCGTCGTTTTATTGATTATAGTTTAGAAATTATTTATTGTAACTGTTGAGTGGGTTTCTGTTTAACTTCTATATGTTATTATTTAATACTATTCTAAGGATTGTTGAATGTTACTTTTTTGATGTAGGTTGCCTATTCTAGAGTTTTATTGTCACATTTTTGTATTGCATTAGATGGATATAAGATGTACATTTTTTGTTTCTTCAGCTTGTAAACTGCCTTGAGTATTGTAAGATAGAAAGACGTTATACAAATTAAAAAATGATGATGATGAGGTCCGTTCTTAATCTGAAACCGTTCTTAACCTGAGGTACCACTTTAGTTAATGGGGCCTCCCGCTACCGCCATTCTGCCGGTGCGCGATTTCTGTTCTCATCCTGAGGTAAAGTTCTTAACCCGAGGTACTACTTCCAGGTTAGCGGAGTCTAACCCGAGGTGTTTGTAACCCGAGGTACCACTGTATAGCTCAGTGCTTCTGACTGGCAGCAGCCCTCCAAGGATTCAGGCAGGGGGGTCTAACCCACCCTTAACTTGAGATGTTGAGGATTGAACGAAGCACATACTGTTACCATTGGCCCTTCTGGAAGGCAGGAAGAATGGAGTTAGGACTGTGGCAGAATTTCCAAGTCTGCAAGACTTCTAAGTGTCTTAAAAGGCAGAGTTGGATGTTACAAATGGCACATTGCTACTCCCTGCCAAATGATGAAATCCATGTTGAATTCCTGACTTCCTTGCCTGCTGTCTACATGTAAAGCATGGCATTGGCTTAGTGTTACATGCAAACCAGGTCAAACAAGGAAGCATGCTGCGAAAATTGTGGCTCCTTTCCCTTGCTGCTGATGCCACACTCCTGGGAGCTAAGCCGTTGTTTGGCCTAGTGTTTACATTGGAACCCAGTCTTGTAATACTCCTCCTCCTCCTCCTCCTACTACTACTACTACTAATACACCGCCCATCTGGCTGGGTTTCCCCAGCCACTCAGGGCAGCTTCCAACAGAATACAATACAATAAAATACAATAAAACATCAGACATTAAAAACTCCCCTAAACAGGTCTGCCTTCAGATGTCTTCTAAAAGTCAGATAGTTGTTTATATCCTTGACATCTGATGGGAGGGTGTTCCACAGGGTGGGCACCACTGCCAAGAAGGTCCTCTGCCTGGTTCCCTGTAACTTCGCTTCTCACAGTGAGGGAACTGCCAGAAGGCCCTCAGGGCTGGACCTCAGTGTGTGGGCTGAACGATGGGGGTGGAGATGCTCCTTCAGGTATACTGGTCCGAGGCTGTTTAGGGCTTTATAGGTCAGCACCAACACTTTGAATTATGCTTGGAAATGTACTAGGAGTCTTTCAAGACTGATGTTATGTAGTCTCAGCAACCGCTCCCAGTCAACAGTCTAGCTGCCGTATTCTGGATTAGATGTAGTTTCTGGGTCACCTTCAAAGGGAGCCCCACATAGAGCACATTGCAGTAGTCCAAGCATGCACCACTCTGGTGAGACAGTCCGCGGGCAGATAGGGTCTCAGCCTGCGTACCAGATGGAGCTGGTAGACAGCTGCCCTGGGCACAGAATTGACCTGCGCCTCCATGGACAGCTGTGAGTCCAAAATGACTCCCAGGCTGCGCACCTGGTCCTTCAGGGGCACAGTTGCCCCATTCAGGACCAGGGAGTCCCCCACACCCGCCCACCCCCTGTCCCCCAAAAACAGTACTTCTGTCTTGTCAGAATTCAACTCCAATCTGTTAGCCGCCATCCATCCTCCAACCGCCTCCAGACAATCACACAGGACCTTCACTGCCTTCACTGGTTCTGATTTAAAAGAGAGGTAGCGTTACCTAGTCCAAGCCCATTCAGTGCAGGAATATTTGTCCAACATGGGGCTCAAACCCATGACTCTGAGATAAAGAATCTCATGCTCTACCGAGTCGTCTAACTCAGCAAACCAGATGTCACCAAGGTTTGTTTTTGGCTGGGAGGTGGTGTGTGTGTGTGTGTGGAGATTAGCCACCCCTGTTGAAGAACCTAGGTAAAGGTAAAGGGACCCCTGACCATTAGGTCCAGTCGTGGCCGACTCTGGGGTTGCGGCGCTCATCTCGCTTTATTGGCCGAGGGAGCCGGCATACAGCTTCTGGGTCATGTGGCCAGCATGACTAAGCCGCTTCTGGCAAACCAGAGCAGCGCACGGAAACGCCGTTTACCTTCCCGCCAGAGTGGTCCCTATTTATCTACTTGCACTTTGTGCTTTCGAACTGCTAGGTTGGCAGGAGCAGGGACCGAGCAACAGGAGCTCACCCTGTTGCGCGGATTCGTACTGCCGTCCTTCTGATCGGCAAGTCCTAGGCTCTGTGGTTTAACCCACAGTGCCACCATGTCCCTCATTGGAGAGCCTAGCCCTGTCTTAAAAACTGCTCTCTTAAACTTCAGGCTGTGCTAAGATCGGATCGTTTTAAAGTATAAAATTCATCTTATTCTCTTGTGCATGGTCCCATGTGAAGGCGAGGGCCTGGAAGTTGGCCAGTAAATACTTGAATAAAAGATACACACGCATATATATGTATATATATTTAAACAACCACTTTTTTTCTTCTTCGCCAAGCAACTTTGTGGAATATGTGATTGGTGAGAGAACTGTAGTGTAAACTATTCCATCTGGCTGCTAATTAAAAATGTTCCTACGAGGTTAACTATGTCCCGGTGAATGAAGCTTGCTGAGGGTTTCTCATTTGGAATCATGGTTGCCCCAGGCTGTCAATCTCATCCCCCATTATCACTGTAGGCACTATATGGCTTCAAGTATTCAGCAAATGCATCACATTTCATCTGGTTGCGCCAGGAGGTGCCCAAAGGCTCTTGTTTGGACATTTTGATAATATATCCTTTGTTTGCTTGCCACAGACAGAACATTTATTTCTGTTTTTATTTTTATTTTGCCTGCTAATATGAAGAGTTTTATTTGGCTGTAAAAACCAAGTATCGGTGTAGTTTTTCAACAGGTTAAACCAGAGCTTTTCATGTTGGTGACACACTTTTTAGACATTCATCATTTCGCGACACAGTAATTCACTTTTACTAGTAAACCAGAGGTTAAACACAAACGTCTCTCTCGCCTCGGGAGGAGCGCACACACCACACACCTACACACTGTAGGTGACACACTAACATGTTGTGACACACAGTTTGGAAAGCTCTGGGTTAAACTTTTAAGGTGGCATTCAGCATTTGCCAAGAGCAGTCTTTCTCAGTCTTGGGCTCCCAAATATTTTTGGACTACGATTTCCATAATGCATAACCATTGTCTAGGGTGGTTCTGGATAATGGGAGTTGTTTGCTGGATTTCTCTTCATTGCCCTTATAGTTCAGGAGTGCCAACATGGTGCTGGCAGGCACCTATGTACTTGCAGCCGTCTCCCCTGGTTGACCACGGAATCTCCTGCCCCTGCTAAAATTGGGCATGAATTCAGCGTATAAAACAGGTACAAATTTTGTGATGCCTCCAACCAAAAGGGACATACAAAGAATGCACATATTAGGGGACAGTATGCATGTATTAGCACATGTGTAAGTGAAAATAACAAATAACAAAAACATTATTTGGAATGCTTGCAAAAATGCGTAGGAGGAACATGCAATAAAATGCAAGCGAATTTTCATGAGGACCTTCGGAGTAGTGTGGAATTATGGCAAACCAAATTTAAGGCTGGAAAAATGAGAAAGTGAAACTGACATATTAGTCTCTACACTGTAGTGTGTTGTGTTGATCTGGGCACTAGTTGGCAGCATAGTACATGCTCTGCTGGAAGTAAACGGTGATGAGCTTTGTGCTACTACAGTTATACGCCTGGGAATTCTGATAAACGCCTGCCTTCAATGTGGTGAAATCCTCCCTACCTCTTGGCAAAGCAATAGCAATTCAGATGATCTGCTTCGCAAATGATTTTCAGGCACATTGTGGTAGGGATCATCCACCTCGGATTGTGGCACATGAACAGTGCTGTCAAAATGCTTCTGGGTTCAAGAAGCATGTGCACGAAGTTCCTGTTACGCAGATGTGGATGTAATATGGAAGGGAAGCGCCACCACTCGGTGTAGGACATTTGCTTTGCATGCAGAAGGTCCGGGTTCAATCCCTGGCATCTTCCAGGTAGGGCTGGGAATATCCCCTGCTTGAAATCCTGTTGCCAGTCAGTGTGCTATAGAAGAAGAAGGAGTTTGGATTTGATATCCCGCTTTATCACTACCGTAAGGAGTCTCCGAAAAGGGACGCGGGTGGCGCTGTGGGTTAAATCACAGAGCCTAGGACTTGCCTATCAGAAGGTCGGCGGTTCGAATCCCCGCGATGGGGTGAACTCCCGTTGCTCGGTCCCTGCTCCTGCCAACCTAGCAGTTCGAAAGCACAAAGTGCAAGTAGATAAATAGGTACTTCTCCGGCGGGAAGGTAAACAGCGTTTCCGTGCGTTGCTCTGGTTTGCCAGAAGTGGCTTAGTCATGCTGGCCACATGACCCGGAAGCTGTACGCCAGCTCCCTTGGCCAATAATGCGAGATGAGCGCCGCAACCCCAGAGTCTGTCACTACTGGACCTAATGGTCAGGGGTCCCTTTACCTTTAAGGAGTCTCCAAGCGGCTAACAATCTCCTTTTCCTTCCTCCCCCACAACAAACACTCTGTGAGTTGAGTGGGGCTGAGAGACTTCAGTGATGTGTGACTGGCCCAAGGTCACCCAGCAGCTGCATGTGGAGGAGCGGAAACGCGAACCCGGTTCACTAGATTATGAGTCTACCGCTCTTAACCACTACACCACACTGGCTCTCAGGCTTTACTGAGCTAGTCCTTGGGTTTTGGAATAAGGCACCTTCCCATGTTTCCTATGACAAAATGAACATGTCAGTAATGGAAAAGCAGTGTGATGGAATTCAGAATTGGTGGTTCTGCTGTGTTCAGTGGAATCCATTTAGCCCGGGCTGATCTCAAGGTGGTTACCCCCACATTTTGCTATGTTCTATATTTAATTAACACATTAGTGGGTGTCACTGCATTCGCAAAGCTGAACATTGTCATAACTACCCCTGTTTTAAAAGTATTGGCCAATACCAGATAATAGACCTTTTGCTTTGCCGCAACATGGAATACCGGGTCAAATTCTTTGCTTGCTGACAAATGTCTTATATAGCACTATTTTGTGCGAGAGAGAGAGAAACGTGTTAGAGTGAAAAGAAAGAAAGAAAATCTGCTTGGAGCTAAGTAGCGATAAAAATCTGGTTTTTCCTCTTCACAAATTCCGCTTTGGTCATGTGAAATAGGTATTCCATGAACAATTCAGTGATGAAACACTTCCTGGAGCAGCAAAAAGAGGCTTGGAGGAAGGAATAGAGAGAGGTCAGGCCGTGAAGATTCCACCCTACTTTGGTAACCTCTGTCCTGACTCAATTTGCAATGCCTTGAAGGTAATCTGCTTAATTATATGGCTCTTGCAAAAGCAGTTTACTGTATACTTGTGTTCCTAAAGCTCTTTCCCATGCTGACTTGATTGTATAGCCATCAAGGAAGACTGCAATGCAGTAATTGGTGTGAGCTAGTATTAGACAGTGAAAAGTGCAAGTCTATGGTAACATTTCTCTACTCCTCTGCCTGCCCCTTCCCACTTGCAAAGGAGGGGCAGGCAGGTGTGCAGCTCATGAGTCAGAAAGGTAGCGTCTTGTGTTATGTGCAGGGGAATTTTTGAGGCTTGACTGTTAGGCAAGAAAGTAGAAATGCGCTTTTTTCTGTGAAGTTTTGCTACTGCATATCAGGCTGCACATGTGTATCTCTCTGGGTCTATTTCAGTGCACTGGACTTAAGTTCAGCGTATGGGCCTTCGCCATATTTTGTACCAGAACAGTACTGTTAAACAGTAATGCTTTCTTTTCAGGCCATTTATTGGATTAAGGTAAGATTTGTTCTCTTAGCTGCAGATGATTCCGACTAATGCAAACCAATTTCACGCTATAGATAGTGTTGCTCCTCTTGATTTGGGATATTATTGCTAGGAACTATAGCATGGGTAGGCAAACTAAGGCCCGGGGGCCAGATCCGGCCCGATCGCCTACTAAATCTGGCCTACGGACGGTCCAGGAATCAGCGTGTTTTTACATGAGTAGAATGTGCCCTTTTATTTAAAATGCATCTCTGGGTTATTTGTGGGGCATAGGAATTCGTTCACCCCCCCCCCATATAGTCCGGCCCCCACAAGGTCTGAGGGACAGTGGACCGGCCCCCTGCTGAAAAAGTTTGCTGACCTCTGAACTATAGCTATAAAATGGAGGGATATAGCAACTGCGGATCCATATTTTACCTGTTGCTTGTTTTCCCCAATCATTTACCTTTCAAACACCTGTTTCACAACTTGAGTTAGTCAGAATTCTGAATTTAAACTGAATTGGCCACATGGATGTGAATGGTGCAAACAGAACTTAAAATACTTGGGTGCAGTTTATGTTAATTGTGCTAGGAAATGTGAAGCCATGACTTGCAAACAGTACCTTGGGAAGATTGTGTTTAGGCATGTTAATAAAGATGTTTCCAATGCCTGTGATTTCTGCCTTTGATTTTTATTTTGTGTGCACCTTTGCATTATATACGTGTCCTCTTCCCCCCACTTACGTGGGGGTTATGCCCCGGGCCCCTGCGTGTGTAAGTGAAATTGCATAAAGTGGGGAGCACCCTTCAAATGCCCTACCTGGTGCTCTCTCGCCAATCCCAAACAAAATCACCGTATCTAAAATACCCACAGTTAGCATTGAAGCTCTGGGTCTAGCTGGAGGATGTGTGAGAAGCAGCTGCTGCGCAACCCCACACACTAGCTGTTCGCCGGGGAGGCTGAGCAGCCTCAACAAAGTGCCGCTGCATCTCTGGTCCTTTGGGGATCCCTCTGCCCTCATCAACACCCTCTCTGGGTTCCAGGGAGGTTCTCCTTGCAAGCCACGAGGACTCTCCCTCTCTTTCCCAGCATTTCCAAGTTTGAATTGAATTATTTATTTCCTGGCACTGTGCATCTACACGGCCGCTCACACTTGCGGACATGGGGGGACGCTTGTACTTCATTGGACAGTATATAGCCTTGTGCTCAAAAAGAGGAAGGCAAAAAGTGAGTTTTACTGACTCGCCTTTCTCCTACAACCCTCTACACCCGGTTCTGGAGGGTCCCCCAACTCTCTGGAGCTCATATTTTGGGTGGTGGTGCTGAGATCACTCTTTAATCTTGAGTCTAAATGGAGGCAATGTCAAAGTGTACCGAAGGAGGGTTCTCCATTGTGTTATCCTTCTCTGACTGCGACAGCTTCTGGTGGAGACTGTGCCTCTAGCAGGATTTGTACAGGGGGCATCTTGAAATGTTTTTGAAAGCATAGCATGTTTTATTTATTTTGGATTTAGAAATCTGATTCCTCCCTCAAAAACCTTTGGGGAAAACAGCAACCTCTTTATGTCAGGGTTGGGTAATCTTTCCGCCCCCCCCTCTATTGAGGGCCACATTCTGTGTTGTCCACTGCCCTGGGATCTATGGGCATAGGGCGGCATACAAATTTAATTAGTAGTACAGTGGTACCTCGGGTTACAAACCTAGACAGCATCTTAAAAAGCAGGGACATTACCTTGCCAACAAAGGTCCGTATAGTGAAAGCTATGGTTTTCCTAGTAGTGATGTATGGAAGTGAGAGCTGGACCAGAAAGAAGGCTGATCGCCGAAGAATTTATGCTTTTGAATTGTGGTGCTGGAGGAGACTCTTGAGAGTCCCATGGACTGCAAGAAGATCAAACCAATCCATTCTGAAGGAAATCAGCCCTGAGTGCTCACTGGAAGGACAGATCCTGAAGCTGAGGCTCCAATACTTTGGCCACCTCATGAGAAGAGAAGACTCCCTGGAAAAGACCCTGATGTTGGCAAAGATGGAGGGCACAAGGAGAAGGGGACGACAGAGGACGAGATGGTTGGACAGTGTTCTCGAAGCTACCAGCATGAGTTTGACCAAGCTGCGGGAGGCAGTGGAAGACAGGAGTGCCTGGCATGCTCTGGTCCATGGCGTCACGAAAAGTCGGACACAACTAAATGCTTCAGGTTACAGTCTCCACTAACCCAGAAATAGTACCTCGGGTTAAGAACTTTACCTCAGGATGAGAACAGAAAACACGCGGCAGCGGGAGGTCCCATTAGCTAAAGTGGTACCTCATGTTAAGAACAGTCACAGGTTAAGAACGGACCTCCAGAATGAATTAAGTTCTTAACCTGAGGTACCACTGTAATAATAAATTAATTTAGGATAATCTGTTGGGGAGCAACTTACTACCACCCGTTTATCTGTGTACCAGACACTTTTCTCTCCTTATCTCCTCACTGAGTGTACCAGACACTTTTCTCTCCTTATCTCCTCACTGAGTGGGCTGCCAAGGGACATACAAGTCTCTCTTGCAGATGTTTGTCCTCTGATTTCTTACCAAGGAGTTCTCCCCTTCCATTGCACCATTTGTTCTGCCCTCTCCCACATTTTGTTCTCCTCTTGTCCCGCGTCTCTCCCTCTAGTCACCCACACGTGCGCGAAATTAGGCTGAAGGCCACAGCTTGCCCACCCTTGCTCCATGACGGCACCAGGGAAATCCACACAGGAAGTATATTAATATAATTTATTTCACGACAGCTACACCTCCTTTGGCAATTAACTTGTCTTTTAACACTGTCTCATTTAGTAATTATGGAAACGTTAACAGAAATTGCTGATTTGTATGGGTGAAATAGCCCTGCATATTTTCTGCGAGATTCAGCCTGTTAACGTTTTACCGAGGGAATAATTGCTTCACACACGTTTCTTAAGATTTGAAGAGCAGGTTCAGGGAAAGGAGGAGGAGGTTACCTGATAACTTTGGATCATTAGGCAATGGGGTGAAGCTGGATTACTTCTCAAGCAATGGAACTGGGGGTAACCAGTTCTGGATCTCCAACCCAGCCTCCTTGCTTATTCGCTTATACAAAAAAGTTAATCTTGGTTATTTGAAGAAATCCTGATTACCACCAGCTAAAATAGACGTAGCTGCTGAGGCAGTGCATTTATTAACATCTATTTCCATAGCCTCTACTATGCTGTAATGACTTGCAGGATAAAAAATGGCGGGTGTCCTCTGGGTACCTTTTGATCTGGCAGCTTCCCAGTTAGAAGCTGCTACTTATATGCATCCCAAATATCTTTAGCGTCCTTGTACAGCTTCTTGTAATACCACCAGACAAATCGCTGTCAGTAGAAATCCCTGTGGACCCTCCAGTGATTCTAACTCTATTGCAAGAGCAGCTTACGTAGGGCTTCATGTCTTAATTTCTTTCTTTTTCTTTTTTAAAAAAAACCTTATTAAATGCCAAACGGCTATTAATGCATTTTATCTTAAAGTTCCTTGGCTTCAAAAACCAGTTGGCAACTGATTCCATTATCCCATTAGTGTTTGCCAGCAGCGACTTCTGGATCTGAAGATGGCAAAGGATTTCTATAAATAAAACTTAAGTTTTCTGACTTGGTGACATGGTCAGAGCAATCCGACCTTCCTGAGTAGGGGAGATTGGTTGTGGAGCTACTGTCATGTCTAGAGCCTTGTTCCCTGGCACAGCTCGTGTAGGTTGGGGGCAGGAAGGAGAAGGGCGTGTGTCAGTGGATTTGCCACCCAATTCTATTGGGTTTTCTTGAAATATCCTACCTGTCCATTCCTTGCTGTTCTTCGCATGAACTACTAGCAGCCTTGTTACCTGGCATTTCTCAGGAATTCTGAGACACGGAAAACCAGAGCAGTTATGAAAAGTTCAGTCCGCCATCTTGGTTCAAAATGGTGCCCAGTGGTGTTCATAGATGAAAACCTGCTCCTTGATCTCGGGAGCAGTTCTGCAAAAATTTGGGTACAACATCTTAAAAGGTGACCAATGCATAGTCAGCAGACAAAAGACTTCACGAAATCTGCTATTTCTCTTCTTTTTTGGATGTGTGAAGAGGTACCATTGGGAAAACTGAGAGGTGGAAGATAATATATCATATCCTTCCATCTGGCAGAGAGCCTCTAAAAGGTCACACACCCCAAACTACATAGAGGAACGTGGTGTTCTCCTTCTTAAAGAAGCCATAGCTGCCTTGGTGCCACCAGGAGCAAATAATTTTAATAATTCAGTTTCTAGTCCACTGTTCATTGATACACAATCCCACAGTGGGTTGCATCATGGAACCTATACAAAGGATTACAACCACAAAGAGCATTGCAATGTAAAAGTTAAAACATCAGATTTTGTAAACACCATGAGTAATACTACAGGCAGTCTATTGGTTTACAACTAGCTGCATTGCATTAACCCCCTGCAAAGACTTGAACTCTTTGCTTACAATCCAGAGTCAGCTAATTCTGTTGCCACCTATATCTTTGAGGGGAGGGCATTCCATAGCTGGGGTGCTGCTGTTCTTCAGCTTCACCTCAAATCTATTTGCATGTCTAGCAACCAACTCGCTTCATATTAAGAAGAGGTGCAGGAACCACCATACTTGATTGTTTGGAAGGGATGGAAGTCAAGAGTGAACAGGGACTTACAGAGAGGAGCAATAGCCGGAACAACTCCTTCATACGAAATCCCCTTTTTGATTAATATTTTGCTAGTTGATAAGTGTGAAATATACTGTGAAATGCAGATTTCAAGATAGATTAATTAATTCAACTATATAATTCATTCAGAGGTGCAAATTAGGGCTCTTTCCCCCACCCCACCCCTACGATAACATGCTATGTGAAACTCTTTATAATAACCTCCATGTGAGTTTGAAATAAAGAATTATGTAATGTATAGAAAGATAGTTTTTGAAGTTATGGCAGAAAAACTGTATTAGAGCAGCCTTCCAAGGTGCTTTCAGATGCTTTGGCCATGGTGAGTGGAGCTGATGAGAGCTGTGGTTCTTGAGGGCACATGTTTGGAGAACGCTGTAATAGAGGACAATCTTTTCTTGTATCTGCCTTTAAAAGGCTTCTACATTTGTCACTCTGTGTCCCTAGACAAGACGTTCTTCTTTTCTGGGACGGGGTTTTTGCAAATTTCATAAGGTCAATTAGATTTGTTCCTTGACATTTAAATTATTTTCTGTAATGGATGGGTTTGTTCTACAATACATGGCCCTTGTTGATCCCCGCGACACATAGGTTTATGTGTGCTACAATGCAAAGGTGTTCTATTTTTTTTAATTTTTTTACAAATATGTTTATTGAGCATTTTAAAAAAATATCATGGACAACACACACTTTAACAGACAAATATCAGATAAAAAGTGAAAAAAAGAAAAAAAAGAGAGAAAAAAAAGACAACTTCACACAAAAATAAGAGTGTTCTAAATGCAAAGGTGTTCTAAATTCAGACTGACAACCCTTACAGCACAATCCTGTACAGCTGTACTCAGTAGTAAGTCCCATTGAGTTCATTGGTAAGACTCAAATGTTCCACTTTACTTCTGAACTAACCACAGTTGCCTGTGGTGTCTGAGCTCTGGGAACCATCATTTGTTTAAACTATGTTTATTGAAAAGTCAGTAAAAAGGGATTTAGATCTTGCCTTGTTCTCACTAAACCCTAGTTTAAACAAACCGCAGTTCACAGAGTTTGGAAGTCGGGGAACCACCATTTGTTCAAACTGTGTTTACTGCGTAGTCAGTAAAAATTTGATTTAGATCTTGCCTTGTTCTCACTAAACCCTAGTTTAAACAAACCACAGTTCACAGAGCTTGGAGGTCACCGGGAACTGTGGTCTGTTTGAAACTGAAAATGGAACCTTTCAATCTCTCTCTGATTCATGAAAGAGGAGAGTGGAGCACGCAAGCTGTAGGTTCTGGCCACCTCACCTCAGCAAGGATATTGCAGAGCCTGAAAAGGTTTAGAAAAGTGCCTTCAAGAATAATCAAGAGGATGAAGAAAGGTTGCAGCATTTGGGACTATTTAGTTTAAAGAAAAGGCAAGTAAGAAGCAACATGATAAGAGTTTATAAAAACTTATAATGACATGAAGAAAATTTAATAGAGAAATGTTTTTCTCCCTCATAGCAGTAGAACTTGTGGACATGCAATGAAGTTGAACATCAGAAGATTAAGGGGAGTTGAAAGAAAGTGTTGGAGATAAGCAGTGTCCAGTGCACAGCGGAATGATGAAAAGTACGTGCCAACATGCTCTATATTACTTTATTTACACTTCAAAGCTGGTAATTTACAGAAAAACATCTTCCCTCTGCCGGAGCAGAGAAAGGCATCCTCTCTCCTCTAAAGCACGGAGAGAATCACCCTGAACTGCAAAGAACAGTGAAAAACAGGAAACCAGTGTACGTCACATCCAGTCTCCTTTCCCGTGAGAAAACCCAACAGCATTTGACTGTGGAATGTAAACATTGTCTTGTGACAAGCACTTCGCTGCTCAGTGAAGGAAGCAGAAACCAACATCCTCCCCCTTTCTGTGAACATCACTGGGCAGCGTGTTCGTACAATATCAGTACAAACCCAACTTCTGCACATAGGTACAGTGTTGATCCCTTGATACAATCTTGGACAATACATCAGCAGGAATTTCATTACCTGGCATATAGGACACCGTTACGAGTCCTTTTTGAATACGTTCCCTAGCATGTTGCAACTTTAATTGCAAGTGCTTCGTGCTTTGCTTACAACCTTCAGAATTCAGCAAAGCCAAACATGCTTTGTTGTCCTGGTAAACCTGGATTGGACATTTGACAGGAATTTTTATGTCTTTGCACAATTGTAACAACCATTCACAATCCTTAAGTGAATAAGACAGTGCATTCAGTTCAGCTTCACAAGTACTTAAGCTAACTGTTGTTTGCTTCTTGCATGACCAATCAAATAGACCCTGATTGTACTTATAGCAAACTCCAGACGTACTTTTCCTGTCTGTAGTGTCACTTCCAAAACTTGCATCTGCAAATATCTCAAGACCACCAGACTTCTGATTGTTAAATCTCAGTCTGTAATGCATAGTGCCTTTCAAATACCGCGCTATGCGTTTCAGAGCTTTCCAATCCTTAACAGTAGGATTGTTGACTTGTCTGCTTAGCAAATTACAGCTAACAGCAATGTCAGGTCTTGAACATCTGGCAATGAAGTTTAGCTTGCCTAGCACACTTCTGTACAGTGTAGTGTCAGAAAATGCTTCTCCAGTGTCATCTACCTGATAACCTGTTGTCATCGGTGTGTCTACAGGGTTAGCATCCATCAGGTTTAGTTTGCTTAACACATCAGCAATTTTACGTGACTGGTGTACTAGAATGTTACCATCTTGATCTCTCTCTATTTCCAGAGATAGGTAGTTGTTTACCTCACCAAGATCTTTCATGTCAAAGTGCTCTTTCAATTGAGCTAGGGCATTATTGTACATTGTGACATCCTTCCAAAAGAATAAAAGATCATCAACATAAAACAAACAATACAGTTTCTTTTGCCCCTCCTCTTTGACAAATACACATGGATCAGCTTTCCCTTGCTTAAAACCTAGAGAAAACAATACTTCAGTGAGTTTTGTGTGCCAACACCGTGCACTTTGTTTGAGACCATAAAGGGACTTCTTCAGAGCACAAACAAATCCCTGTTTTACCTGTACGCCATCAGGTGGAAGCATATAAAGTGATTCATCTAGAGATCCGTACAGAAAAGCTGTATTCACATCATGATGACTAATGTGTAGATTCTCTTCTGCAGCTAGCTTGAGCATAAGCCTAATGCTCTCATACCTCACGGTGGGTGAGTAGGTCTCGTGATAGTCTTCACCTGGTACCTGTGCAAAACCTCTGGCTACCAATCTGGCTTTGTGTCTGACTATCTTGCCATTTTGATCTGTCTTCGCTTTGAAGACCCATTTGCTTCCAAGCAGTTTCATTCCTGGAACTACTGGAACAAGGTCCCATGTTTTGTTCCTTTCCAAGGAATCAAGCTCAGCCTTCATGGCATTTAACCATGGCTCAGCTTCCTTTGAATCCAAATCCTGGATTTCTTGGAAACTTGAAGGTTCAAACACCTTCTTGGTGCTTTTAACAGCTGTTACTGCTATCTTAGCAAACTCATCAGCAAATCTCTTTGGAGGTCTGCCTTTTGTTGCTCTCTGTGACCTGCGAATTAGCCTTAAGTCTTCAACACTCTCCTCTTCCTTCTTAGGAGAAAAGTGACCTATTGTGAACAATGGTTCCTCCAATTCTTGATCAGAGCTTTCAGAGGGTCGCATAGAGGCTTTCGCACTCTTGAAATCCTCTGAATCACCCGATTCAGTTTCAGACTCATAATCAGAACCTTCATCAGTGGGTGTGGGTTGTTGCGGTTGCTTTTGACTATCCTCAGTTTCATCACTGTCATCAGGATAACATTGGAAAATTCCCACATTCTCCCCCCACTTGGCATTGTACTCAACACTTCTTGTGAGCTTAATTGTCTTAGAGTCAGTCATCATTATTCTGTAAGACCCTTTCTGATAACCTAGAAAGATACCATGCAATCCACGCTTGTCTAACTTGGAGCTTTGTGGTGAGTGAACCCACATGTCAGAACCAAAAATTTTCATGTGTTTGATGTATGGCTTCTTGCCAAACATCTTCTCATAGGGGGTACAACCAATCGCTGAAGATAACCTGCGATTATAACTGTAAGTGAAACATGAGAGAGCTTCGGCCCAATAACTCTCTGGAAGATTGGCATCATGCAGCAAGGTTTTTAACCCTTGAAGCAATGTCTGATTTGCTCGTTCCGCAAGTCCATTCTGCCATGGCGAGCGAGGACTAGACAAATTGTGTTGAATTCCTTTCTCAGTCAGAAAAGCTTCAAACTGCTGAGAAGTGAATTCTCCCCCGCGATCACTGAAAAGAGTCTTTACCTTCTTACCATGCACATTTCCCAACCAAGCACAGAATTCCTTGAACCTTGGAAAAGCCTCTGATTTCTGCTTGAGATTGTACACATAAATATACCTGGAAAATGCATCAATGAGAACCATGAAGTACCTGTTTCCACCCAAAGAGGGCGCTAGTGGTCCAACCAAATCAGCATGAACAACCTGGTATGGTTCTGTAGCTTGCCTACTAGACACCTTACCTTTCGCAGCCATTTTTACCTTGTTTGCTGCGCATGCCTTGCACTTCATGTGGTACCTGCAGGGTTTAATAGTCATACCTTCAACCAAGGCAGGCATTTTAGATACTGCCTCAAAATGCAAATGACCAAATTTTCGATGAAAATCGTGAATACATTCTGCATGCAAACTTTTGTTAGAACCTGCAATGCAACAAGTGTCATCCTGCACAACATCATCAAAATACAAAATATACAAATGATCAACATATTCAGCATGCAATACATAATCATTTTTCTTTGTGATGATGCACCTTTTGTTCTTAAAGGAAACGTCAATTTTCCGCTCATTCAGCTGTCCAACGCTGAGCAGATTATGCTTGGCATCTGGCACATAAAGCACATCCTGTATCGATAAGTCCAAACTGTGAAGAACAACAGTTCCGTAGCCTTTACTGGGGATTGTGTGGTCATCCGCCTGGTGAATCGCACCTTCCTGCGGTGTAAAAGACACGAACAGTCGCTTATCGTTGCACATGTGGTGGGTCGCCGCTGAATCAACAACGAAGAAAGATCTAGACGTCTTCTGGACCTCTGCAACCTTTGGAGTGAAGCGTGAGACCATTGCCTTGTGCTGCGTTGTCCTGGACACCGGACCTTTGCCTTTGCCTCGGCCTTTTCCACGCGATGAGCTTTCGCTGCGCTGCTCTGTCTTGGCCCTGGGATATCTGCATTCCCTCTTCATATGGCCTAGACGTCCACACGTGTAGCATTTCACTGCCTTCAAAGCTTTGGCGCCATCTGGTGGTTCCACTGCACTATGGGATGACGTCTGTGAAGTCTCCCCCTTGTTGATGCAGCTAGCACCCCGGCGATCCGCTTCATTCAATATCACGGCAGTAACATAGTCCACTGTTAGCTGAGCAGTTGGCTGTACAGCAATCTGAGTCGCAACAGACTCCCAACCTGAACCCAAAGATTGTAGTATCATAAAGGAATACACTTCCTCTGGAAAGTTGAGTCCTCTCTGTTGCAGCTCATGTCTCAGATTCTGCATCTCCATCAGATGTATACGCACATCTCCACCTTCAGCAAGAGCCATATTATGCAGCTTGTTAAAGTAAAACATTGTGGACCCAGCTTCTGTCCTCAAGTGAGCCTCTCTCAAAGCGTCCCAAATTTCTCTGGCTGAGGTCTTATCACGCAACAGACAGAGCTCTTCTGGGGATACTATCAACGTAAGAGTTCCCCTTGCTTTGGAATCCATAGCTTTCCATTCATCTGTAACTGGAGCTGGGGGGGTCTCTGTAATAACTTTAAACAGACCCTCTTTCCGCAGAATAGCCTCTGCATAGAGAACCCAGTCCGCATAGTTCTTCCTATTGAGCTTAGGAATCCCACAAGCATCCTGAAGGGCCATCATGACTTTGGCATTAGCCTTTAGCGTCATCTTTGCTGCTTTAAATCAGGCTGCTTTATACATGCTGCGTCTGTGTACAGCTGCTTCAATCCAAAAGCAAATTCAAAACAGCCTCTGCCTGTGAACCTGTGCCTTTCTGCTTAACTGCTTTGCTTATCTGCAGCTGCTTCAAACCGCATTCCAAAGGCAAGTTCAAAAGTGAAAGTTCTCTCTGCTGTCTTAAATTCATGCTGCGACACTGCTGCAGCTGCTTTACTTTCGATTTCCCCCAGCATAGGAAAAATTTATCCTCCTAGCCTTTTGCCTGTGCCACGGCAAAACTGGCTATAAAAGTTCAAAGTCCAGCCATAAAGCCATTAATTAGAAGCTGGCAGGCTGCCCGGAGCTGTAGCACATACCTCATCAAATCATCTTGACGCGCAGAGATATCGTCCGATCCGGCCCTCTGCATTCCGATCCTTTGCCGGCACTCCAATTCTTTGCTCCTTTGTTCCTTTGCCAGGAGCCCGACTTCTGGAGTCCATTCTCAAAACACTGCGTTTTTCTGGGCCCGGAACCAAATGTTGGAGATAAGCAGTGTCCAGTGCACAGCGGAATGATGAAAAGTACGTGCCAACATGCTCTATATTACTTTATTTACACTTCAAAGCTGGTAATTTACAGAAAAACATCTTCCCTCTGCCGGAGCAGAGAAAGGCATCCTCTCTCCTCTAAAGCACGGAGAGAATCACCCTGAACTGCAAAGAACAGTGAAAAACAGGAAACCAGTGTACGTCACATCCAGTCTCCTTTCCCGTGAGAAAACCCAACAGCATTTGACTGTGGAATGTAAACATTGTCTTGTGACAAGCACTTCGCTGCTCAGTGAAGGAAGCAGAAACCAACAGAAAGTACCTCCTCATAGTCATAGTCATACGATGAAATGTGCTCCCCAGGAGACAGTGATGGCCACCAACTTGGATGGCATTAAAAGAGGATTGGACAAATTCATGGAGGAGGAGTGGGCTATCAATGGTTATACTCTACCACCCCAGTTGGAGGCAGCAATGCTTCTGAACACCCGTTGCTGGAAACCACAGGAGGGGAGAATTCTCTTGTGCTCATGTTCTGCTCACTTGTTTCCTGCAGGCATCTGGTTGACCACTGTAAGAACAGGGTGTTAGACTAGATGGGTCATTGGCTTGATCCAGCAGGCTGTTCTTACGTTTCTGCAGAAGCATTCGTAGAGCAACAATACTTCTCAGTTGGGCTTCATAGAATTATAGTGTTGGAAGGTGCCCAAGGGTCATCTTGTCCAACTCCCTGCAATGCACAAATCTCAGCTATAGCATCCATGACAAATGACCACCCAGCCTCTGCTTAGAAACCTCCAGGGGTCCACCACATCTCATGGGCAGTCTGTTCCACTTCCGAACTGCTCTTACTGTCTGTAATTTCCCCCCAAATGTTTTGTGGGAATCTTCTTTCTTGTAACGAAGCCATTGCCTCAAGTCCTACCCTCAAGAGCAGGAGAAAACAAGCCTGCTCCATCCTCCATAAAGGTATTTGAAGATGGCCATCATATCTCTTCTCAGTCACCTCCTCTCCAGGCTAAACATACCCTTCAACCATTCCTCATAAGGCTTGGTTTCCAGACCCTTGGTCATCTTGGTTGCCTTCCTCTGCACACGTTCCTGGGTATAACAACAACAACAACAACAACAACAATTTATACCTCGCCCATCTGACTGGGTTTCCCCAGGCACTATGGGCAGCTTCCAACAGAATATTAAAATACAATAGTCTGTTAAACATTAAAAGCTTCCCTAATCAGGGCTGCCTTCAGATGTCTTCTAAAAGCCTGGTAGTTGTTTATCTCTTTGACATCTGGTGGGGGGACGTTCCACAGGGTGGGTGCCACTACCAAGAAGACCCTCTGCCTGGTTCCCTGTAACTTGGCTTCTCACAGTGAGGGAATCACCAGAAGGCCCTCGGCACTGGACCTCAGTGTCCGGGCCGAACGATGGGGGTGGAGACTCTTTCGGTTAGAAATATCAGTTGAGATATATGCTCCCTGAATTTTTTTTTTTTTAAGGAAATATGCAGTGAATGGGAATGTAGCTTTCCATTCAGCAGCAGAAGCAGCTGATCATATATTCCTGCATTGCAGGGGGTGGGACTAGCTGACCCTTATATGATTCTGTCTAGGGTTTACTAAGACCCAATCAATCACAGGCACTCTTACTGCTTCTAGGCCACATTTAAGCAAACTATGGTAAAGGCCTTCCAGGTCTAGGTTAAGTGAAATAAATACCTCTTCTTGTCAGAGCAAGTGGAAATATACGTGTGCTATCTCCGCTGTGCTGCTGTCACTGATATATATTTGCTTTATTTTTTTTTATAATATTTTTTATTAAGTTTATAAAGTGCAGAAAAAAGAATAGAGAACAGATTATAAGAATAAAATAGAAAGGTTACAAATTTTCATGTTCTTTTTTCCAAATCTGCTGGACTTCCCCGCATCCTCCCAACCCTGCATTCTCTGTAATACAGAACATCAGCAATTTGTTAACTTGTTTCAATACTTGTTGTATCCTTCATTTTATCATGTTACCCAATTTCAAATGTGTTATAACCCAAATCATGTACATTTTCATTTAAACACAATAAAGTTGTTTCATTATTCTATCTCTGACTTCTTGTACCTTAATTTCCATTTCTTTAGTTTAACATTGCTGAAGCTAGAATTTCCTAAAAGGTGCATTTTTTAACATTCATACAGCTTATAATGTTTTTTCAAATAGTCCTTAATTTTTTTCCAGTCCTCCTCAATTGTTTCTTCTCCCAAGTCTCGGATTCTGCCAGTCATTTCGGCCAGTTCCATATAGTCCATCAACTGCGTGTGCCATTCCTCCAGTGTGGGTAAATCTTGTGTCTTCCAATGCTTTGCAATCAGGATCCTTGCTGCTGTAGTGGCGTACATAAAAAAAGTTCTATCTTTCTTAAGCACTCTCTGGTCCACCATGCCCAGGAGGAAGGCCTCCGGTTTCTTAGGTAAGGTAAATCTAAGTACCTTTTTTAGTTCATTATGAATCATCTCCCAAAAGGCCTTCACTTTCGGGCAGGTCCACCAGAGGTGAAAGAATGTCCCTTCCGCCTCTTTACATTTCCAACATTTATTATCAGACAGGTGATATATTTTGGCAAGCTTGACTGGGGTCATGTACCACCGGTATATCATTGATATATATTTGTTTTAAAGTACACTTTTCAATAGTAGTACTGCAAGTTTAGTCTAAACCAGTGGAAGGGATCAAGGTTCTCTTTGAAACATTTCAGATGTTTTGCTCGCTAGAACGTACTCTTTTCAGTCGAAAAGCTTTGTTCTTTGCAGCCAAAATATTGAAAGGCATCTTGCTGGGAAAGGTGGGTAGAAACATTACTGCATCCCTTGGAATGAAGTATAACCTAAAATGTTGAAGGCAAGGATGTCAAGCTGGGCAATTTATACTTACTAGAAAGTCACCACTGTACCTGCAGCACTAGAGAAACTTATTGCAGGACTAAGTACAAGGAGGCAGCCCAGTTTCTCCCCGTAACACGATTTAAGCGTCTTTCAGAAGTAGTCATTAAACACACACAGAAACCTACAGTATTGTTTTGCTCTTGGCACTGTCTGCTACAAAAAATGCATTTTTTTTGTTTGATGTATCCTCCAAAGGTCATTTAGAATCCCTGGTGCAAAGCCTATGCGATTAAGTCATTTCTGTTGGGGTTTCTGGGACCGAGGGTCCCATTCCTTGCAGGAAATGCCACTTCGCTAGGGTTTTGGGGAGTGCTCACTGCTGCTATCTAACCTGCCCTACCCATCTCTTCTCTGCCCCAAAGATAGTTTTCTGGGACCTCGTAGCAGGAAGAGATGGGAAAGTGGAGAGTGGTTTGTTCGTGCCCTCCAAGCTGTTTTGAAAGCATTCAAACAAGACTTGTTGAGAAAGCTTAGGCTTTTAAACCTGCATTTCAGTTGAAAGCTGGCAAAGGCTGGATCCTTACCTGGGCAAGCAGAGGTGTGTTCGTGCACCCGCAAACATAACAATGTCCTTTCGATTAGGCTTGCAACACTGCATGCTAGCCAGGGCCGGATTTAGGTTTGAGGAGGCCCTAAGCTACTGAAGGTAAATGGGGCCCTTTATATGTCCAGCTGTCCTTTGTCAACAACAAATTGCTGCTGTTTTTTGTGTTGAATATATGCTATATGGTAACTTATGGACCTAATAGGTATCTAAAGCCATTTGCACATGCAGAATGTAGGCACCCTATATATAGAAAAGAGCAAAGCAGTGATATTTTAGGGAGCAGGCTAGCAGGCGGGGCCCACGACTTACATCATAGGAGCATACACAACACAAAACACTGTTGCTGTACGTTGGTTTTATTTTATTTGTTTTTTATCTTATATTTTGGAAATGTACATCCAGGTTTTCCCCCCTTTAAGTTTTTTGGGTCCGCCCAAGAGAGTGGGGCCCTAAGTTATAGCTTGTTTAGTTTATATGTAAATCTGGCACTGCTGCTATCCCGATTTACTCACATACATTAGAGTGGAACAGGGAAGATGCATTTCTTGTGACAATTCAAATTCTTCCCCTTGCAGAAAAGCAATTCTGACAGAACGTGGGGGTAAAAGGGAGGTGAGATAGTGAATATGTTATTCACAAGTGAGACCTCTTGGTTCTTCCTGCGTAAGGTGTAGCTGCTTCTGTTTTATAACTAGGAGGTGTCGATTTTGCAGTTGTGTTTCAGGATGCCCGGGCATGTCTTCGTCATGGGGCTCCACTAGGGATAATGTGAGCCAGATATGCAAAGCTGCAAAGGCTACATGATTCATTGGTCCTGTGACCTGCTTTCCTAAACGACATTCATAAAGCACACACCTAAACCTATCAGTCTTGATCTAGATCTGTAACTGTGCTGGAAGTAGCACTGCTTGTGATCAATAAAAATCTGTTCTCCTGCTTGCCAAGTACAAAGTACGCTTGGGCATCTGATTGAAAAGTATCAGGGTTTTGTTTTGTTTTTGCAAGACATTGTCCTTTTATGTTCTGCTAGGATGTTTGTCATCAATAAATCTATGCAATGACATTGTGTGAGGAGGGCCAGAGGCTTGGTGGCCCCAGGCGCATTTGTTAGGGGGCACATTTTGCTCCTTGCCGCCCTGCCTGCCCTGTAAAGCTCTGGGGAAATTGCTTGCAAAAACACGTTCCTTAGTTAAAAATGTGTATGCAGTTTTCATGGGGATTTTAAAAAATAAAATGCTGATTGCTATGGAAATGTGGGAAACTGGATTTTTAAGCGTGGAAAAACGAGAAATTAAGAGAACCAGATTTCATAAGGTCCTTCTATCCCTACTTTCCAGAAGTTTTTGTGATTTTAAATTCAATCTCAATTTTGCATGTGGACTTAAATTGCATTTTCTTCTGTCTCTTAAGTTACAGGAGTCAACATTTGACGGTATCAACTGGGAAACGGATTCACAGTTCATTTTTTGTTGCCTTTTCTTCTCTGTTCGAACGTAGATGTCCTTGCCCCTTTCGTCTGCCATTATACAGGTAAGCTGTTGGGCTCCTTTTAGGGAGAAACGGTGGTATACAAATTTAATGGATAAATTTTGTGTAGGGAAACAAGAATATTGGTGGTGTAGCGGAATACTGCTGTTGTTTAGTTGTTTAGTCGTGTCTGACTCTCCGTGACTCTATGGACCAGGGCACGCCAGGCACTCCTGTCTTCCACTGCCTCCCGCAGTTTGATCAAACTCATGCTGGTAGCTTCGAGAACACTATCCAACCATCTCGTCCTCTGTCGTCCCCTTCTCCTTGTGCCCGCCATCTTTCCCAACATCAGGGTCTTTTCCAGGGAGTCTTCTCTTCTCATGAGGTGGTCAAAGTATTGGAGCCTCAGCTTCAGGATCTGTCCTTCCAGTGAGCACTCAGGGCTGATTTCCTTAAGAATGGAGAGGTTTGATCTTCTTGCAGTCCATGGGACTCTCAAGTCTCCTCCAGCACCATAATTCAAAAGCATCAATTCTTCGGCGATCAGCCTTCTTTGTGGTCCAACTTTCACTTCCATACATCACTACTGGGAAAACCATAGCTTTAACTATACGGACCAATATGAGTGCAAATTTTTCATTTTCTGGATTAATTTTTTTGTAAGTGTAGTGATTAAATTATACTGAATTGTTTATTCATATTTTTAGTTGGTTCCGAATTTTGTGGACAATCTCACCCTTTTGTTCCCATCGCACCCAAGAATCCAGGGTGGCAGCTGGGTGAAGTTCTCTTCCTCCTGGGCACCTTGCATTACTTTTCTGCCTCCTGTCAACGTCTTTAGTATGTCAGCGCTACTTCCTGCTGAGATATAGCTTACTGGTGCATTTTTTCTGGCTGTTTTCTGGAAATCGATAGCCAATATATGCTGTTTCATAAAATGGAACCCTGAGGAGCCATGTCTTGAGTTGATAGGAAACATGATTTGCCAGCTGACAATCAAGCTGCCTAAAGCTTAAAGAAAGCCCTCGTAGGCTGCTCTTTCTGAATTTGGTTCTGAGCCTCTGTGAATAGGCACTTATAAAAAATATAGCAGCAAAAAACTATTCCAAATAGCAGTGTTTTACCACTTTCCTTTTTGTATTAAGTTGTTCAGTTCCATATGACAAAATACTGCTATTGGGGAGGTTTTTTTTGGGGGGGGGGTCTGTGCTATTTTCCTGTTTCTTCTTTTGATTGCTGCGTGTCTATTAAACATTGAATGGCTGTCTTCTTTCTGCCCCTGACATCCTGCGCTCTCTGTAATTCTCCTCAAATTGTAAAACCATTTCTTCATCGCCTTCTCTAGTCACCTTCTCTTCCCCAATTTATGCTTTATTCAGGAGTGGAGAAACTTGTTAAGCCCACGCTTATTTCTCTTGGTGATCTCATCTGCTCAGGTGAATTCTTAACAACCTCTTCTGATGAGTCCCTAAATCAGCCGCTGACCTGCCCACCTCTTCTCAGGGCCAAACCATACACGATGCACAGTTCCTGATCTCTTTCCTCCTGATCTCAATTTCCTTTATTTTATTTTTTAAATGAAAGGCAAGCTTGAAGGATTGCAGTTGGGAGTGGAAAATGGGAAGGAGAGGGACAGCTTTTGTCCTGTCTACCGTTCTTCTTGAAATTTTGGGTATTTTTTTTTTTTTTTACAGACAAGTAGATGTTGCAAAACCAAGGG